>NC_140580.1:1078749546-1079349546 GCF_964204655.1 Triturus cristatus
ATTGATCCAAAGGCACTGACTGCATATTCTATGTGAAATGAATCCCTTGTGGAACCAAGCGACTTAAATCAATAGCATTATTGTTGGCAAAACCTAGGGTTGCTATGTACTGATGTGGGATCACTCAACCCCCCGTCCCCTCCAGAAAACTAAGAAGTGGTTAAATGGCATGGTAACATGTAATGGTAGATCAGATACATACAATCTTTCATGCCCAGGCCCAAAGGACATCTGGGCCCAATGAGAGAGCACCTAACAGCAGTACTCACAAATGATCTGCTAAATCAGCGGGATGATCTCACTGATACACCGTCAGCTGATCTGCAGTACATTGAGCATGCACCAATTTAAAGGTAGCTGTGTGAATGCTGCTATTACACTTCTGTGAGAAAGTGGCTCTGTATATACTGTTCCTTAATAGGTACAGGGTGTACAGAGTCCACAGTCCCCCAGGGTTTGACAGAGGTTAAAGTTAGATGTAACCTTACTCTCGAGCAGTAAGGCAGTATCAGAGGACAGTGTAAAGCATTTTATATATAAAAAATATATGCTTGTTTTATTTTAGAACCAACACTTGGATTTAAAATATACTTTCTCAGCATAAGATGTTTCATATAAATACTTTTGCAATATGCAATAGACTTTTGTAAACCGTTACAAGTGGTTGCAGTAGGCAACTCTATTTTTAAACACAACAATGCATTTGAGCTCAATGGTAAATTCAAGTTATTTGCAACAGATTACTTTTTAGATTACTTTTGGAATTCCAGGACTGGATCCTAGATTCAGTCCTGGGTCAGTACTCAGAATCAAGTGATGAAAGTCGACTTAATTACTGTAATGATTTTTAAACAATATTTAGCTATTTTAAAAGTTGACACTTGGAAAGTATTTCAAAGAAAACAGTCAATGATTCCCTATGGAAGAAAATTCAGGTTACAGGTACAGTATGTTCTCGTTACTTTTGTAATCCAGTACTGGGTGCCTAGACTCAGTACTGGGACCTTTATCCAAAACAGGTAAGTAATTACGTTTTCAGATATTATACGATTTTTGAAGAATATTTAAAGATTGCAGAAATCGACACTTAGAAGAAATTTCACAGAAAAACAGTCAATGGTTTCCTATGGAAGAAAATTGAGTTAAGGGTAAGTACAGTTGTAAGTATTTTTCAGAGTCACTGCTGGGCACCAAGATCCAGCACTGGGAGCTCACCTAAGAGCAGGTGAGTAATTTCGTTTTCGTTACTCGGCTGATTTTTGGTGAATATTTTAAGATTTGAAAAGTCCACACTTAGAAGAAATTTCAGGAAAAAGCCAGTCAATGTTACCCTATGAGGAAAATAGAGTTTGCGGTTTAAGGGTAAGTACTCGACTGGCAGAGTTGAGGTTCTGGGCATAGACTCAGGGGTCCCCCAGGGTCAGGTAGGTACAGTTGGTACACCCTCAGCGGCTCTAGGGCGGCCGGGTGCAGAGAGTTAGGCCCAATGTTATCCTATGAGGGATAGGGGGGCCTTGGTTGGTGGCTGCTGACTGGCAAGCCACGCGGCTGTGGGAGCTGGGCTCCTGGTCACTTACTCAGGGCAAGTGGGGAAGTAGGTAGGTGTAGAGTTTTCACTGCCAGGGCCACTCGGGCGGCTGGGTGCAGAGTGCTTTTGAGCCTTCGGGCGCTCAATTGATTTCAATGGGAAATCTACGGTTTAGAAAAATACTGCAAGCTCGGGGACGAGGACTCTTCAGGTGCCACCACCACTTCGAGAGGTAAGTTGGGTAGTTGGAGGATAGGTAGGTACCCCGGGATTGGGCACAGGGGGCCGTGGTGTCGGGAAATCTTACCCTCTGTTGATCGCGGTTGGGGGGGCATTGTTCTGAGGCTGCAGGCTTCTTCGGGAGTGTCGAGGGAGGTCCTTGGGTGCCGGACTTGGGGTCAGTCTCCGTGGGGTCGTCCTCAGGGTCTTTGTTCACTCCGGCACTGGCCAGGCTTGGCTGGTGCAGAGTGGGCTGGGTTCGCAGTTCCGGGCTGCTGCCAGGGATTAGAGATAGGTTTTGAGTAGAGCCTCTACTCATGGGAGTCCCAGGGGCTTAGAGCCAAAAGGTAGCCAGGTCCTCCGGGGTTGGTGAGGTTGCTGGCCACAAGAGATGCCGGGTTGGAGCAGGAGCAGGTTCGAGGGTCGACAGGCCGGTAGGGCTGGGGACAAAGCAGTTAGTGTCTTCCTCTTTTCAGCAGCTGCAGGGCAGGTCTTCTTTCTTCTTGCTCTTTGTAGTTTTGAATCTGGAATCTGGGAAAGGAAGGTTCAGGGTGCCCCTAAATACTAGATTTAGGGGCATTACAGGTAGGTGAAGGGCAGGGACCAATGGGTCCCTATCCTGGGGTGGGTACACCCCCTATCCTGCCTCTCTCCTGTGGGAGGGGGGCAGTAGCCTAGTCCTGATAGGGTAGGGCTCCCCATCTTCAAGATGGCGAGAGCCCGGAGATGTGCTTCACCTCGCCTCCCCCACCTGAGGGGTGGGGTTGGCAGGCTGGCACATCCCCTGTCCTTATTTGGGGTTTCCGGCCAAAGCTTCCCGCCAGAGTGGGGGGTTGCAGGGGCCTGGGGAAGCTTACAGAGGCGGCATGCCTTTGAAGCTTCCCCCTGCCCATCCTGGGGGAGGAGATTTAGCACCTCGCCCAGGATGTGCATTGTTGCAGGCCCAGGAGAGCAGGGGCTCTCCTACCCAGGGGTCCAGCAACATGTCTGCTGGGTGGCAGCCTAGGCAGCCTCAGAGCAGACGTGGATTGTAGGTTAGGTTTAAGGGGGCACCTCTAAGATGCCCTCTGGGGTGCTGGGTACATTAAATCCCACACTGGCATCAGTGTGGGTTTAATGTGCTGAGAAGTTTGATACCAAACTTCTCAGTCTTCAGTGTTGCCATTATGGTGCTGTGGAGTTCGTGTTTGGCGAGCTCTCAGCACCATGTACTCTTAAATAGCAGCACTGCACTTACAGTGCTCAGGAATGGACCTGGGCACTGTAGGGGCACAGGGCTCCTGCTCCTGTGCCCACACCATTGGCATAAGGCACCCAGCTAGAGGGGTGACTGATGTATGCCATGCCATGGCAGTGTAGGTGATGGGCATGGCACACAGGGATGTGTGCCATGTCGACTTTGTTTTTGTTTTGCACCCAAACACTCAGCCTGCAAAGGCAGTGTGTGTGTGTGTGTGTAAGGGTACAGGGCCTCTAAGGGTGGCACAAGAAGTGCTGCAGCCCTTAGAGGCCTTCCCTGGTCACAAGGCCCTGGGTACCTAGGTTACCATTTACCAGGGGCTGACATGTGGCCAGGGTTTGCCAATTTGGGTTTGGTTTGTTTTAGGGAAGGAACATAGGCCCTGGGCACCTGATTGGCAGGAGTCCAGGGCACACTCAGTCAAAGTGCATTCAGCAATTCAGCAAAAAGTGGGGGCATACCATACAAGAAAGATGGCACTTTCTCGCAACTTCCTTTGCACAAGTTTTACGGTTAGAAAAAAATATTGGTGAACACTATAGGGCGAGAGCCTGATGCTTTGATAATGCATTTTCAGTGCTGTTTTTCACCTATTCTTTAGTAAATCCGAGTTGAGAAGCTGTATGTTTATTTCTGTGAATTGCAGGCACAGTGTAACAGATAATATGACATGATTAAGTGTCTTGCTTATGTTTGTATATAAGTGACTGAACACTTTACTAAAATGCATTAAAAAAGAGACATGAACAGATCTGGTAGAAGGAATTGTTAAAGCATCTAAAAGGTGACAAATTTTCCTCTTCATTATAGTGTCGTCAAAATAAATTGAAAAACGGGCTTCTTAGTGAGATGCAGTGGATTGTCTATGCTCAAAACCCTATTACATAGCATGCACTTTATTTTGTGACCATTTTTACTATTTCTTGTGTGTGGCTTGGGAATGTGACTGGTGACTCTTACAAGCTTTTTTCAGTGATGGGTGAACCAGGTGAGGTGACACTTGAAGTCAGTAGTTGTACAGGCCCACATTCAGAATTATTTGCTTGTGAATTCATTGGAGAAAGGGTGTGTAGATTTAAAATTAATCCTAACATTGTCCTTTTATTCACAGATAGTTTGGGATGAAAAGAAACAACGCTGGGTGAACATGGATGAACCAGAAGGAGAGGAGGTATGAGAAATTTTGAGTTTTCTTGCTGGCACAAATCAAGTGCCTAATTTATTATGATCACCAGCTGAAGCTATTCATGTTATTTTATCTTGCATTTGATGATTGATTAATTTAAAACTTTGCTTATGTTGTCTGATAAGCTCACTGTTTCCAGGTTATTTTCCTTACACTGCAACTGCTATTAATAAAAACTAATGCCAGTTGCCCAAGCAACCAGAAAGTCTACAAGGACATCTTTTGCATCTATTCACTTGGGACAACATGTGAGGGAAAACTCATGGAAGTATATACTAATGTATGCCAATTAAAATGCCAAGAACATTTACTTCTGCTTACAGAGCAAGCCACCTCCTCCACCTCCACAAGGCATCCCTAAAGGCTCTCAAGCTGCTCCTTCTGGGCCCGGAGGTCCACCCAACTCTTCCGTCAACATGTTCTCTATTCGAGCTGGTAAGTCACAGTATGAAATTAACCACTTTTACTTATTTTATTCCCACCTCTCCACTACAGTGTGAGGGGCGAGAACGAATGTATGCCCTTTGTAATGTACGTTTTCTCTTTGCTGTTTAAATCATTGCAGTTCTACCCCACAGAAGACTGTCACAATACATGCTCTCTGTAGGTGTATGCAAATGCTACATGGATTTATTAAATAAATTGTAGTCTTTTGGAAAATGTATTGATTACATAGACTGAATGGCCTTCTTGCACGAATGTCATAGGTTCATGACTTTGTATTTGCCACTGCGTGTTCCCATACATCTAGGCCCTATGTTGTAGGGGATTTAAGACTAATGTGGAAGCAATGTATTGTGGCTGAAATATAATGTAAAAAAAAAAAACTCTTTCCGCTGCCAGTCTTTACTTGCAACCATAGAGTTCTGTGCAGCATGAGAAGCCTTGGTGCACATCATATTTTGTGTTGAGCATTTGATTCATTATGAAAATATGTTGTGCTCATTCACAAAAGTCATGCTGTTGGATACCAAGCACCTCAAATGAGTCTAGTGTAGCCGAATCTATAAATCTTTAACATTAGATCTTACAGAGATTCATGTTGTCAGTGAGAGCTCTCTGGAGCTCTCTCTCCATTTAAACAGTTGGAGTGTTTTGTCCGATGCCGGTAGGGAGTATATTTTAAGATTTCCTGGGCTGGAGAAGCACATACTCAGGATTTAAAAGGTAACACAGTGGTTTGGGTTAGCGTTAATGATGCAAATTTATTCCTACTCAGTCGAACCCTTTTTTGCAACATTAGGATAACGAAAGACTGAAGGATCTTTGTGACAAAATCACTAACCCATTGAGCTATCCACATAAAGTACAGTGTTGTATACTGCATGTTATATGTGCCATGCACCAGGTATATTAGCCCTCGATGCTACTTTATGATAAGTTGTAGGAAGCTGGCTCTTTATATGATATATCAATAATTTGATATAAGGGAACCCCTGGACTCTTTATACGGTATGAGTGGACAGGTGCTTGCTATCCAATCCCAAAGTGCGCTATTAGGGGGGTAGTGTGGTCGAGCAGCCTTAGTCTTAACACAGAGGAGTGCAAGACATTTGCAAAATACACAAAAAGATCAATACAAGATACACACACACTTAAAAAGGAGATCCACAACAGTTTATAGAGAAAGCAAATATATTTATATATGTTTAGGCATAAGAGAAAAATCGTTCAGATAAATAAGTTTTTTAAATATAAATTATTTTCACTTTAAAAAGAGGACCCAGTGCAATTTCTTAATTCTGCAATGTTATCCTGTGGAAGGAAAAGCAAGTTCTGCAAACGGGTACAGTACTTTGACTTACAAGACCAATCTCCAGGAGTTAATGTGAGTGATGGTCAAGGTCTGAGGCAGTACACCGCCACCAGCGGCATGCGGGCGGGTGCAGGGTGCAGAACAGTGTCGGGTGCCCAATAGGTTAATGGAGACCCGTCACTGCGTAAAGTAACTGCAGGATCTGGCTAGGAAGCCAGTGGGGCTGAACCCGCTAGTGGGCTCAGGCCTTGCGATGCTCATGAATGGGTGGGACACCTTTGGTCCTCTTCTTCAAGTCCTAGGGGTGACAGTGCAGAGGTGTCTTTAGGCATCTGTTTTTGTCTATCTGAGCAGTGCAGTAGAGGGGGCCTGTGTGTAGTGGCTGCAGGCGACGTTGGGGAGTTAAGGATGGCTGAAACATTGATGGACTCGTCGGACTCTGGAGGGCTGGGAACCTTGTTGACACCATTGGCCCACTTCAGTGCGGGCCGGAAGTGACAGGTGAGTGGTTGCTTCAGGTGCCTGGTATCGGTGGTTCTGAAGGCCCCAGTCTTCTTTGGAGTTTTTGAGAACAGGTCTGCTGTTCTCAAGAGGTCTTGAGTCTTTTTCGAAGGCAGGCAGTCCTCCCAGGGTTTTTTGAAGCACACAGCTGCAGAACGAGTCGTCTTTGGCACAGTGTAGACTGAGAACGGCACACAGGTCAGCTGGGCTCGGCCAAATCAGGTGCTGTCCGCAGTCGTCTTCAGTCACAGCTTTTCATGTCATCCTCCCTCGTAGGATGTCAGGATCTTCCTCTCTGGTGCCAGGGGCTCCCCTAAATACTGCTTTTAGGGGTGTTATGGGAGAGTGGGGTAGTAGTAGGGCTACTGACACTTGAGGTCACGACACCCCCTATATGACCCCTTCCTGTGGGAAGTTGGCATAACCCTGTCCCAGAATTCCTACGTATACCATCACAAAGATGGCTACTTGTGAAAAATCATGTCCACCTCACAGTAGTACACCTCGGGATGGTACTAGCTTGGAGGCGCCACGCCTACCTGACTAGCTAAATTTCCCACCTGTTCAGGAGCAAGGGTGCTCTGGACAGGGGGTGGGGGGGGGCTTCTTAATCTGTGAGTGGAACCAGATTTGAATTCCAAAGGCTGCGGCTCCTCTGAAGCTCACCAGCCCAAGGAGGCTAATTAGCTGGTCATCCTGTGGGAGGAGGTGTTTCACCCTCTTCTGGGACAGGCCTTTGTTCTGGCCGCCTGAGACCAAAGGCTCGCACCCTAGGAGGTCAGAACAGTGTCTCAGATGGCATGCTGGCAGAATCCAGTCAGCAAGCACACCAGAGGCTGGTAGGTTTTCAGGAGGCACCTCTAAGGTGTCCTCTGAGTGCCAACACTGGCATCAGTGTGAGTTTACCAATACAAGATGTTTGGTACCAAACATCCCTATTTTCAGTGAAGCCATCATGTAGCTGGGGAATTCTTTGACCAGTGCCCAGCATTTGTTTTAAAATGGCTTCCCTGGTTACTTGTACTGGCAGTAATAGGACTGACCAGCACAGGTGCATATCTGCTCATGCAGGTATGCCCTCACTTGTAGTATTCAGCATCCTGCCTTAGGGCTATCGGGTCTGTTGTAGGGGTGACTTACAAATAGTACATGCAGTGTTAGGGACATAGCATACAGGGATGTGTGACATGTTGTGTTTTCACTTTTGTCTGCACCAAGACATGCAGCCTGCAACGGTAGTCGTGCATGTGCTTGGTGAGGTGTCCCTTAGGGTGACCCAATTCATGCTGCAACCCTTAGGGACCCTCTTTAGTACCTCAAACCCTAGGTACCAGGGTACCATTTTACTAGGGCCTTAAAGTGTGCTAAAGGTTTGGCCAATTGGGGGAACGGTTTTACATTTTCTTATGGAAAGAATACTGGTACTGGGGACCTGGTTAACAGGAACACACTAGACTTCAGACAAAGTTGCATCTAATACCTGGCTAAAAGAGTGTGTGTGTTGGGTGGGAGGGAGGGGGAAGAGGAGGGCACAGATACTGCCAAAAAAAAGTCAAAACGCGACTAGACAAAACTCTGATCACTCAAATTGCTGGGCACGTGGGTTTCTGCAGGTGCTTTTAAGCCTATGAAATATTTCAACATGCAGCTCCCCAGCGCTGTTCACCTGGTGAGACTGAACTGATGGCACTACTTCAAAGTCGGCACTGGTCTTGTCAACCAATTTCAGTTAGTTTCTTCACAACTTTTCACAAAGGGCATATTTAACATGAATTGGTTTGTGACTGCCACCAGCAAGAAGTTGTTTGATATGAAAGAGGGCAAGGGAAGAAATCTCCGTACAAGACTTGCAAATCCTGTGGTGAAAGACTTCTGGATGGATGACCCTCATACCAAATGTCTCTGTTTCCATCCTAGTCACAGCCCTAAAATGTTTGACATATGCAAGTCATTTTCAACGAAAACACTGAAGAGCATAGAGAGTTTAGCTCTGATGATCATTCAAGAGGGGTAGAAAAACCAATTTCTGATGAGCAGGTTAAGATGAGTTAAATCTCTGAGAAGTCTAAGTCCAAGCCTTTCAGTTCGGCTAAAGGACCACCTGATCATGTCTCTAAGAGTCAGACAACTGGTCAGCCACTTTAAACTGAAGCAAGGCAGAACAAGTGCAATGTGCATAGGAAGTATACACACCAAACCAAGAGGTCAGTGTGTTCAGCTCCATCTAGTGAGGTGGCAAACTTTCAACAACTAAGCCGATAAAGAGATAAACAATGGTGTCATCTACATTACCGTTGACTTTGAAGACCTCAAAAGCATACGTGCTGCACCATCGACAGACCGCATAGCTGTTGCCTCCTGTACGTTGACAGTCAAACCTTCATTGTTGACTAAGCAACGGTGGACTAAGGCTCCATCACTGCCTCTTTCACTCCTGCCACCCCTCCCCCAAAACGTCATTGGTGAAGAGAGGCCCATCGTTGACTAGAAGTTCTTCAAATGCATCATACATTTTTAAACCTGTAGACTTTCAACCATTGACTCCTCTATTGACGAGCACATTATCAATGAGGGAATTTTTACAGGCACTTTCAATAAACACACTAGCAGCAGTGGTTTCTCTTGAATCATCATTGCCTGCAATTTCTCCATTGTTTTACATGAAGCCTCTACAGTCCTTGATGGTTTTGCTGGTCTCTTCGTGCCCCAAAGAATATTTTGCAATATGCATCTTAAAGTCATAATGGGACAACAAGGAGGATTAACCAAGTAAAATAGAGGGTTTCTTCAGCATTGACAAACACCGAATAGAAGATCAAGGAGCTACAAGGCCTGCTGACTTAAACATACAATATGTAGATTTATTTATTTTATTTTAGGAGCTTTATCTAGCGCTGACACGATCCAGGGGGTATCAGAGTGCTTTACAGCAACAAACACAACAGAATCATAAACCATAATAAACAGATTCTAAATAGTTCTCAATTCAAAATAATGTAGTAAAAGTTCAGTTCAGGCAGAGTGGAGAAGTTCGATTGAGGATCGGAACAACGAGAAGCTTTGAGGCAGTGGTAAGCCGTCATTAGTGTGGGATTACGAGGTTACATAGAGCGGTTATTTTCCAGAGGGATAGAGATGACGGTTGAGGGGAAATTCTTTTTATTGTCTCTTGAAGCTTGTTAAGGAGGAGTTGGTTCGGACATGTACTGGGAGAGAATTCCAGATTTTAGGGGCGTTGCCAAAGAAAGCGGGAGAGGGTTTTTTGTTTGTGTCTTCTGCGGAGGATGAGAAGGAGCATATTGGAGCTTCTTAGGTTTCTTGATTGTCCTGCTTTTGTGATTTTGGCTGCAAAGTAATTTGGTTTGCCAGTGTGTAGGGCTTTATGGGTGAGACAAGCCGTTTGGAAACAACAACACGCTTCGATTGGTAGGCACTTTGGTTTGCAGTGCAGGGGTGATGTAGTTGTGTTTCTTGACTCCTGTGACCATTCTTGCTGCTGCGTTTAGGGTGGCTCTCATGGGGGCTATGTGTTCTCTGGGTACTCCAATGAGTGTGAAATTTCCATAGTCTAGTCTGGACAGAACTAGAGCTTGCGTTGCGGTTTTTGTGGCACGAAAAGCTTGATTTTGTTGAGTTTTAAGTTGTAGAAAGCGCCCTTGCAACATGAGCTTATGTGAGAGCTCATGTTTAGTCTTGCGTCCAGAGACATCCCCAGAAATGTAGCTTAGTCAGTTAGAGTAAGCTTGCAGTTTGGGAGTCCAGATTATTTATCCATGCTTGGATTTGTGGGGGTGGTCGTGATTGGAGAAGACAAGAATTTCAGTTTTTTCTATGTTGAATTTGAGGTGGTTGTGTGATAGCCAGATTTGTACTTTTGTGAGTGTGGAGTTAAGTCGGTGAATGTCGGTAAAAGAGGATATTTCTAGGTAGAGCTGGCATATAGGTGACAGGAGATGTTTGCTTGATTTAGAATGGTAGTAAAGGGGTTCCATGTAAATGTCAGAGTTCGGGTCTGCATCATTTTTTATTTTTTTTTGCAGGGGGGTGACTTGGCCATGTTTTAGACGGCCTCAAGGCTTTTTTTTTTTTTTAATCTGTTTTTATTTATTGAACTTTCGAAGATTTACAGATACTTGAAAGACATCATTACTTGTGTACTCTCCATACATGGTGGCATCTACACACACTAAGTACAAGTTCTCACCGCGTGCATGTTGGGCCCTATACCCGTCCTAGACACAGCCGCGGCACCTGATTAAACATAAAAATAGCATTCAGTTCTGGCCGTGTCTAGAATGTATCCCTATTCGGGAACTGCTTAGTGCCGAGAGTCCAGTGTTTAAGTCCTTCCGTTGGTACCATATGGACTGCCAAACAGACATAATAGAATAAAGACAGTTAACCCCCAACGATCCCAACTCAGCCACAGCCTCAAGACTTTTGTTACGAAGATTAAATCATGGTCACCTGATGACCCTCTCAAACCAGATCTTTTAGTCCAACATCAGGACTACCTCCTTTCTAGCTGTCTTGATCTCATTAATCTTTGCCTTTCCAATTCCGAGGATCCACAAACTTGGAAACATGCTAAACTTATCCCCCTCTTAAAGAAACCCTCTCTTGATGCCTCCAGGCCAGAGACCTATCCCCCTATTTCCCTTTTGCCATTTTTAGCCAAGGTAAGAGAATCCTATGTGAACGGCATTTTGATGCAGTATCTGGAGTCTCACTCCATATTGGACCCGTCCCAAAATGGATTCCGTCCTAAGCACAGCACGTAGTCAGCCTTACTAGTTGTAACGGAGCAACTAAGAGCCTGCATGGATGAGGGCAACCTGAATGCGTTCATCTTGCCTGACACAGTCTCACATAGTATCTTGATTGATCGGCTGCGTGAGATCGGTGTCACGGGTAGAGCCCTTGATTGGTTTTCTAATTTTTTGCGTGACTGGTACTTCCAGGTCATCTCTCCACCTTTCCACTCACAGACACACACTTTGTGCTGTGGAGTCCCACAGGGGTCGGCACTGAGTCTGACCCTGTTCAACATTTACGTTCGTCCACTGGCCTTGTTGGCCAAAACACGTAACATACATTAGGTATCATATGCGGATGATTAAATTTCAGGAGTTTCTGGCAGCCATAGCGGGCTGGATGGAGGCAAATTGTCTTCAGCTAAACTCATCTAAAACTGAGATCCTCCTTTTTGGCAGAGACTCCCATCTCTGGGGCAACAATTGGTGGCCGCCGGAGTTGGGTACTCCTCCTGTGCCCAAAGCCTCTGTAAAAAACCTTGGCATTCAGTTGGACATCGCCCTCTCATTTAAGGAGCACGCCAAGTCTGTGGCAGGGTCCTGCTTCGGCATTTTGCGTGGCCTCAAACCCATTCTGGGTCTGTTTGACCCTCAAAAGCGCCAGCGGGTTGTACAAGCCACGATCCTGGCTAGGTTAGATTACTGTAACAGCCTCTTGCTCAGTGCTAACAAATCCGTGACCAATAGGCTTCAACGCACCATGAACGTGGTAGCTCGCATCATTATTTGCACTGCCTAAATCTAGCTCTGTTTCAGGGGTGTTGCGTCGACTCCACTGGTTGCCCGTTGAGCAAAGAATCCGGTTCAAAGCACTCTGTGCTACTCATTAAATATTGGCAGGCTCCAGCCCGTTGATTCTCAGTGACATTGGTCACCACTATATTCCTTCCTGTGCTCTGTGGATCTACACCTGATGCGGGTGCCACGATTCCGTAGAGTGAGAGTCGAAGGGCGTTTTAGCACCTTCTCTATGGAACTCGATGCCTCTCGCTATTAGGAGCATCCCCAATCTCTTGGCGTTCAGAAAGGCAGTAAAGACATGGCTGTTTCAGTAGCAAAAGCATCACACTCACCATTTCTCTGATTTTTAGTGCTGGGACGTCCCTTTACTGGGACAGCCATGCGCTCTATAAATCGCCTAACATTACATATCATTAAGGCATTTGGGACCCAGCCCGTTGTTCAGGGAGCTGTTAATGGTCTTGGTTCATAGAGGGGTTAAGTTGAGGTTGAGATTTTTAGTTAGGGAGGCAGGTAGTGGGTCTGCATAGTGGGGGGATGTTTTTATTTGGTAATCACCATGGAGATGTCGTCTTCTGTGAGAAGATTGAAGTCCTTCCCATTCTTGGGTGTGGGGGAAGGTTTTGGGAATTGGATTATTTTTGCGGATGTTGGGGGAGGACTCTCGGTTTTGGGGATTGTGAAGTGAGTTAGGGTTGGGTTTATCTTCGTTTTGGGTGAAGAGTTGCTGGATTGAGCGTGTGGGGGATAGTCTAGGGAGAGCTCGCTTTTGGTGATTTTTCTCATTGAAGAATTTGGCCAGTTTGTCACACTGTAGTTTTTAGGCATGGGATATTCTTTGGCAGGTTTGGAAGTTTGATTTCGGATGATGATGATGATCTCTTTGGGGTGTTTTTTAGCTTTGTCTAGGGTGTTCTGTAAGAAGGTGGTTTTCTGTTTGAGGCTGGTTTTTTTTAGTTCCGACATTCTCGTCTGAGCTGGAAGAGCTTGGTTGTGGATGGGTTAGCTCTCCTGAGTCTTTCAGCAGCTCTTACTTGTCTTCTTTCAAAGTTAAGGTCTTTGTTGAACCAGGCTCTTGACGAGGTGTCTCTGATCCTTTTGTGTTTTAGGGGTGCTAGTTGGTCGAGGACAGTTTTCGTCATCTAGTTGAAGAGGGAAGTGAGCTAATCTATATTGAGGTTGTATGTGGTGGGTAGGAGTAGGGATGATATTTATTCTTCCAAGTCAGAGAGAGGGATAGGATTGAGGTTTCTGCGCCATTGATGCATCTGAGCTCGGTTAGGTCGGTCTGCCGTTTGGTTGTAAAGATGAGCTCATTTTTTGTTACTGTGCCATACTGAAACTGGATTTTCAACAATGGTTGCTCCTCTGTGCCAGTACGTAGCACTGTTGGACTTCAAGATGGCCTTGTGCCCCTCCTTGAAGTTCTTATGTAGAGCCACATATATGTGCTACCCCTGCTCACTTACATCAGCTCCTTTGTTTCCACTTCGTTTGATTCAGATCCAGAGCTCGTCCAACTTTGTTGATTCTACTGATGCCCTACTTCCATATTCAGTGTACATTGGAAAATGTGTTACATCAGAAGAGACATCGTCGTTAACAAGGCAAAAGACGCGGAGGAAACTAGTTGACAAAATTTGACACTAAAGAAAATAGTCTGACTTGACCAGGTTCTCCCCCTCCCTCTTGCTTCTGCTGGTGGGAGGCAGAACAAGTTATTTCTTCAGATTGGCGGAAAGTAACAGTAAACAAGTGGATGTCGGACATGATCATTTTTTTTTTAGAAGTATTCAACAAATCACATCTCTTCCTCAAAGAAACGATAAACGCAAGCATCTAAAAGAACTACTCTGTGTTTACCAAGTTCCTGCAGAAAGCAGTCACAGAAATAGTGCCACACTCTGAGAAGGGGCAGGGTTGGGATTTCTGGTACTGAAAAACTCTCGCAATTGGTGACCTGTTTTGGACCTACGCAATCAACAAATAGCCCAAGAAACGGAGTTTCAACCTCTTCATGTTTCAGAAAATACTACAGTTGCTTTAAGAAAGGAAGCTTCATTAGATCTCAAAGATGTCTATTTCAATATCGTTAATCTTTCAAAAATGCAGGAAATTCCTTTGTTTTGTATTAGCAGGTCGACATTACCAGTTCAAGGCGCTGCCAATCGGCCTCAATATGGCTCTGTGTGTATTCACAGAATGGATGGCTCCCGTAACTGCATGTCCAAGAAAGAATTGGAGTGTGATCTACTTTTTTATCTAGCCAGCAGCACAGGAATATCCCTTGGGTATGATCAGAATGTCAGTATCGTTGTTTTGAAGCTAATGCTTAGCTATCAACATAAAGAAATCAACTTTGACACCAGCCAAGGCCTCTGTGTTTCTTAGAACCAGGATTTGCACAAAAGAGGAAATGGTGCTTCATTCTCCAGAGACATGAAAAAAGCAAATTCACCATTCATCTTTCCTGCTATCAAAACAGACAGCTACGGTATGGACGGTCAGGGCACCGCTAAGAAGTATATATTATTGCATCCTGCTGCTGCCTGCGTGTTGTCTTATGAGTACAATTCAAGAGAAGCTAAACATGCAGAAGATTAGTGAGGGTTGGGATGATGTAATTACCATAACACTTCAAATGATCCATGCCTTGCAATGGTGGATAAATGGACTATGTGTTCAAAGGTCAGCTGCTGCCAAACTGTAAGTCTCCTTAACAGTAGACTCTTTTCTGTCAGGATGGGGCAACGTATATGCATGACTCATATCAGTGGTCCGAGAGTCCTTGTTCCATATCAACCTTCTCAAGCTAAGATGTCAGATTTGTTCTCGAAGCCTTCCTTCAGTGCAAACCTCTCGGGCTGTCTTACATCGCCGTGGCACTGTCTGTATTACATTTACAGACCAATAGGAACAAGATTACTCAAATTATGGCTTTGAGTCATAAAGCACAAAGTAGATCTCTCAGAAGAACACATTCCAAGAATTCACAACAATGTGAAACAGTCTGAGCAGGCAGTTTTCAGACCACCACAAATTTGACATAGCAAACAGTTAAATCTCGTATTCCAGACATAGGGTGTTTGCCTGTGGGACATGTTTGCCACTGGCCGAACGCCAAACACCCTTATTTTTCAAGCAGATTGTATTGTCCAGAATTGCGACAAGACTCTTTCAGAGTGAACTGAGCCTTACATTTGTGTACGCGTTCCCACCGAATCCTACAGTTCCAAAAAGGTTACGCAAAATCGAAAGAGCACTGCAGGATGTGATCTTAATGAGGCCAGCATGACTGCATCAGCTTTAGTATTTAGAGTTTTTGAGCATTTAATTCATAAGTCTGATGTGGTTTGAATCAGACATTCACCTGTTTTCAGGAAAAAAGGGACAAAATACTTGACCATTGCCCTCAATCCCTTCAGCTGACAGCCTGGCTCATCAAGAGTTAGACATCTGAACAGTTCTAACGACTCCATGCAAATTCTTAAAGCAGTTGGAGCAGCAACCCTATTGGACATACTATTTAATATGGAAGCTGAATCCTTTTGATATGTCGCCGTGCCAGTTTCTGCCTCTTCTCCTGAACATAGCCAGTTCACGCCTTACGCCTCAAAGTACACATATGGCCATATTAAGGTTCCTAAGAATGCCTAAATAGTATGTGTCATTTTTAGAAAGGCTTACTAAGTCGTTTGTGTGAAGTTTATTCTGGATCTTTGCTCCAAGATCTAAATTAACACTTATTTGGGACCTAAACACTACAGCGTTAATGAGACCACCATTCAAATCAATTGAAAAAGGTGCAAAACTGTTTTCTTACTGGCAATGTCAGCTAGAAGAGTAAGCAAATTATAGGTTCTCTTTTATAAGGAACCGTATTAATGTTTTTCTAATAAGGTGAAATTCCATGCAAGACATAGATTTATCTAAATCTCTGTATGCTATGTTATGCTCTTGTTTTATGGTATCTAATCTTATGTTATCAAACCTTGTCATGTTATCTTATGGTTATGTTATGCCAGCACTGATATGGGAGGGCAGTGCAAGCTGTGCCTGAGGTAAAGAGCCACATTTTCACTTTCCTTCAGGATTCAAGGACTCAGGACCTGGGCGACTGTTAATTCGTAGAACCGAATTATGTTAGCGAACAGTCCAATGTATATATTAAAGAGTGTGAGTGCAACACAATGGAAAAATGTGGGAAGGTTGCAAGGAAGCAGAATGGGCAGCGAAATGTAAAAAGGCTGAAGCGGGGTCAATCCAGGGTGCCAAAGGCAGGGCAAAAAGGCAGAAGGAGGCAAGGGAAGCCGAGAAAAAGGCAAAAAATTAGAAAAAGCAAGAGTGGCTTACAAGCGAGCAGTAGCAAGTGTGAGAGGAAACACACGAGCAAAGTGACCAAAAGTAGAGCAAAGAGTGAGAAGAAAGCAGTCACAGGGCAAGACAAAAAGCAGATCAAAGAATGAGAGAGCAAGATTAAGAGTAAAGCGATCACATAGAGTGTGGGAGAGCGAGAGGCAAGCCAGAAAGAGTATGGGGATGAAGGGGATCAGGAGCACAAGGCTGGGAGCTTTGGACAGCATCAGAGCTGGGACAGCAAGGTCTGGTAAGAGCACCGAGTACAATTAAGTGGAGCAGACAGGGCCAGTTAATGCCTGCTTAATATTTATAGCAGTAGAGAAATCTGTACAGCAGTGATTTGGAGAATGACTCTTGCTTTCACAAGATAATATTGCATCAATATGCAAGCACTGAAAAACACTGTAGTCCTGCAAGCAGTGGCTAGAAGTCTCTTTTTACAAAGTAATTTACCCACTGGATCCTGTCCAGTTTAGTTGATCTAATTTCAAGCATGTGAATCTGTGAATGATACCAGGGCTGCAGAAGAAAATGAATTGCTTATCCATAACGGTGGTTCTCCAGCATTGCTATCTTTCAAAGATTCACATACGACTCACCTGCCACTCCATCTATGAGGTTGTAGCTTGATCAGTGACACACTCAGCTAGAAGCTCTAGCTGTTGGCAGCCTCTGTCAGGAGACGCCCTTGGTACTTGGAAGCTGATTACCTGACGTTCAGGTCACACATAAATATGTGGACAAGCTGTAATCAATCTTTTGTCCATTTCAATTTTGTTGAGTGTAATGGTACACTGCTATGTTAACTTTGACTCCTAAGGGTTCCCAGCCTGACGATGAAAAATAATTCAGGCATGAGAATCTAGGAAAGATACCTATGCTGGAGTACTACAGTTGTAGGTAAGTACGTACTTTTCTCCTTTAGACTACTGCACTTGTTTTATTCACAAAACGATTGTAATAGAGCCATAAAAATCTTAATTGCACTTTTAAGTCAACAAATCAAAAATGATTGGTCCTAATGTATTGCATCTTTTCTATATAAGGAAATGTATTAAAGGTTTCTTATGTTTGTATCTGTGTTCCAATATCTTTCTTGTGTATTGAATGACACTAAAGGGCTAGCAGGAACACAGAAAAACATATGGAATCATCAAGCTATCTAGTAGTTTTTTGGAGAACCCGGCTAAGAAACAGTGGTCTGTGATAATGTATAGTGGCCACTAAGCCTGTCAAACCAGTTTTCAATTGAAGAGTTCTATTTAACAGATCACAAAGCAGTGCTATACAGCAATACCCGTTTATCTGGTTCGAGGCATGTGGGCTGCTGAATTCATATCTGTGCATAGATCGCCGCCTAGTGTTGGGTCCGGATGTTTGCACGTTGTTGTCCTGGAAGAGTCTTCGAAGTATCACGAGATAGGTGACTCCTCCCCTGGACCACAGTGCGCATGGGCATCCTCTCCATCCTTAGATTGTTTTTTTCTGCCATTGGGTTTGGATGTGCTTATCTTAGCTCAAGTTAGGAAAATTCAGTTGAAGGCCAAAAGGCCTTTAGTTATCGTCGGTACTGTTCCCGTTCGGTATCGACTAGTTTCTTTAGTGCTTTAGCACCTTCCAGCTTTTCGGATCCGTTTGGTCCGAACATCGAACTTCGATCGACGATGGAATCGAGGACTCCATTCAAACGGTGTCCTTTATGCCACGCGAAATACCCACACATCGACGTCCACCCGGTATGCAACAAATGTCTCTCACCGGATCACGATGAGTCAAAATGTATGGCCTGTGCCCGATTCCGATCAAAGAAGACTCTACGGAATCGACGGGCGGCGAGATTAGAGGCGCAGCAATCGGCGCCTGCCCCGGCCAACATCTTTAGCACCGAAGACGAGGACGCCGAGAGCGTGGAAGAAGTAGACTCCAGCCCCGCTTCCAAACACGATTCCCGATCGGAAGACGACGATGAGGTGATCTTTCAGAGGGAAGAAGTAATCGACGAGGTAGGAGACTACGATGAGGCCTTTGGGACCGAGGAAGATAGCTCTAGCGAGGAGCTAGGCCAACCCGTCGATACGGAGGCCGACAAAATACGTCGTCATGAGGCTCAGGTCGAGGGATCGCCTTCGGGCCTTACCCGAGATCAATCTCAAGGTTCTTAGGCCCCGCCTTCAGGCCCGGCCTCGAACGTCTCGGAAGAGCCATTATTGTCGAAGACGACTGGATTCCCTTCAGCAAAACCGAAACCATCCATCGCACCAGTTCCATCAAAACCGAAAGTGAAACTGGTTGTGATCGGCTCGAAGGCCTCAAACCTCCACTCCTTCGGCGCCAGGAAAGGTCAGCGGCTCCGACCGCGCAAAAAGGGATTTCGGTGCCGAGCTCACCGCAGCGGATACGGTTACCGAGCCGAAGAAGGCCCTCGGACCCCACAAGGCGCCTCGGCCTCTGGCACCGAAGACATCGGCCCCAACCACCAAAGTCACGGTGGCCACCCCGTCTATGTCGACGTCTACGACGGCGGCGCCAGCCAAGTCATCGACTCCAACAAGCGTCGATACCTCCCTTCGGATCGATGACCCCATGACTGCAAAGAAGTCGGGGGCCGCTTCGACGCCTACCTCCAAGGTGCCGAGCGGTTCCAAACGGCCATCTGCGTTCACCGTGCAACAGGTCTCGGCATCGTTGCAACGCATCAGAACGGGCAGCCCTCCACTCTACGTCGGGTCCCGACACGCACAAGGCTTCCATAGCACCCTCAGTGCCAACCAACATCACGTTTGGGTTGCCGCCGCCCACGGCGCCGAAACTGTTCGAGATTCGGACACGTGTCCGCCAGACGCAGTCCACATCCACTGGACAAACAGATCTCGAGCCTTCACAGCCACAATTTATCGACGCCAACACTGGCAGGTTGATGCTCCGCAAGCGGAAAATCACGCCAGAGAGGGAATTGGACTCCTATAAAATTCCTCTCAAACACAAATTGTGCACACTTTCGCCTCTTCCGAAAGAACGGTCAAGACTCTGCCCATGTTGAAAGGGGTTCTCAAACCTGCCAAATACATTTTTAAGGAAACAACCAGGGCACGGGTGCTAAACCCCAGGATTGAAAAAAAGTACAAGCCTGCACCCGGAGACCCTATGTACATCAGGGGTCAGTTACCTTTGGACTCCATGGTGGTTGCTAATGCTCGCAAGAGCCCACTCACAAACAGGTGATGCTCCTCCCCCAGACAAGGAGTCCAAAGTGCTGGAAACATCAGGCAAACGGATTGCAGCGCAAGCAGCGAACATCTGGCGCATTGCCAACACACAGGCACTCCTGGCCCGTTATGATAGGTCCCATTACGACACACTCGAATCACTACTCCAACATTTGCCAGATGAATATAAAGAGACAGCGGAGATCCTCATTAGAGAGGGACAACTCCTTACCAATGCATCCATCAAGTGCGCACTGGATGCAGCCGACACAGCGGCGAGGGCGATCAACACCAGCGTCATGCTCAGACTGCATGCATGGTTGAGAATCTCAGGCTTCAAGCCAGAGATTCAGAACAATATCCTGAATCAGCCGGTCAACCCAGACTATTTATTTGGCCCTGAAGTTGACACTACCCTCGAGAAAATTAAAAAAGACACGGACACTGCGAAATCAATGGGGGCTCTGCAGACGCAGTAGTTTCGTAGTGGCTCCTTTCGTCGCCCCGGGAATAGAGGAGCAGCTAGAGGTCAGGGGTCACAGCAGCAGTACACTAAAGGGGGCACACAAAGTACCTATGATAAAACCAACAGAGGTGGATATCGTGGCTCCAGCACCAAGGGCAGAGGACGCGGTTACGGCAACACCAGGTCCTCCCCCAAAAACAAACAGTGACGCCCTCTCCCTGCCCCCCGACCACATAACACCTGTCGGGGGAGACTCCAGCGGTTCCTGTCAGCGTGGAAAACCATCACCACAGACAGGTGGGTCAGGGACATTATCCAGCACGGTTACTGTCTCGAATTAACGTCCACTCCACCCAACATACCGCCAAAGCACCGTCCTATGTCCGTAGAGCACTTGGCATTATTGCAGCAGGAAGTGCTAAGTATGCTGCAAAAACTTGCAATAGAGGTCGTGCCCGTCAACCAGCAGGGGACAGAGGTGTACTCTCTGTACTTCTTAATCCCAAAAAAGGACTGGTCGCTCAGACCTATACTAGACCTGAGACCCCTCAACCAATACATTCTCTCAGAGCATTTCCATATGCTCACCCTACAGCAGGTTCTCCCGCTACTCAGTCAGGGAGACTTCCTAGCCACACTGGACCTAAAAGATGCGCATTTCCACATACCCATACACCCTTCACACAGAAAATATCTCAGGTTCACCATTCAAGGCCATCACTATCAGTTCAAAGTTCTCCCATTCGGAGTAACGACAGCACCCAGGGTCTTTACCAAGTGCCTAGCAACGGTGGCGGCACATCTACGGAGACAACACGTTCACGTCTTCCCTTACCTGGACGACTGGCTTGTTCAGGCAAAGTCAGCCCAGCAATGTGCCAGCCACATGTCCCTCACCATTCACCTTCTTCACAGTCTGGGATTCTCACTAAATTACTCAAAATCACATCTCCAACCCGCACACGTACGACAGAACCTGGGCGCGACCATAAACACTCTGGCAGCCACAGCTCAGCCAAATTTCGTGAGGATCAACAGCATACAACTGCTGATCTCAAAGTTCAAACCTCCACACTCCCTTCCTGCACGAGTGTTCATGCAGATGATAGGCATGATGGCCTCCTGCATTTTCATAGTCCCGCACGCGAGACTACTTATGCGCCCGCTTCAGGAGTGCTTAGCACGTCAATGAAATCAGGCTCACGGGCAACTGAAAGACCTAGTGTTGGTGAGCGGTCGGGCATACAACTCTCTGCATTGGTGGAATCCACAAAACCTTTGCAAGGGCCGACCGTTCCAAGAGCCTGTTCCACATATAATACTGACAGCGGACGCCTCTCTCCAGGGTTGAGGAGCTCATGTACTCACTTACACAGTGCAGGGACTATGGACAACGCAACAAAAGAAGATGCACATCAACGTTCTGGAACTGATGGCAATCTTCCTAGCCATGAAGGCATTCAAAGTACACTTGTGCAACAAAGTCGTGTTGATCCGGACGGACAACATGACTGCCATGTACTACATACAGAAGCAGGGAGGAACACACTCTCCACAGTTGTCTCATCTGGCTCAGAGCATGTGGAAGTGGGCCATTCAGAGGAACATATTCCTCATGGCGGAACACCTCCCCGGCAAAGACAACCAGATGGCGGATCTGCTCAGCAGACACAGCCACCAGATGCACGAGTGGGAGCTACATCCGTCAGTTCTCCAACCGTACTTCCAACAGTGGGGTCATTCAGAGATAGACCTATTCGCCACAAACAAACGCAAAATGCCAAAGCTTTGTCGCCAGGTTCCCACATCCACAGTCACAGGGCAATGCGATATGGATGAACTGGTCCGGCAGATTTGCGTACGCTTTTCTCCCAGCGCCACCAATACCTCTAGTGGCACGCAAACTGCGACAACACTCACTGACACTCATCCTAGTTGCTCCCTCATGGGCGCGCCAACCATGGTACACCACCTTTCTAGAACTTTCCGTGGTGCCGCATCAAAGGCTGTGGATCAAACCCGCGCTTTTGACGCAGAACCATGGCGAGATTCAGCACCCAGATCCGCAACAGCTGAACCTGGCAATCTGGCTCCTGAAGTCTTAGAGTTTGGCTACCTAAACCTGCCACCTGACTGTATGGATATCATCAAGGAGGCCAGGAGACCCACTACCAGAGCTTGCTACGCGGCTAAATGGAAAAGGTTCGTCATTTACTGCAACAACAATGACATTAACCCGCTGGACGCATCCATTCAAAACATCATCTGTTACCTCCTACACCTATACCGATGCAATCTGGCATACAACTCAATACGTATCCATTTAACCGCGATAGCAGCCTATCTCCAAAACAGGCAGCACCTCTCTTTATTCAAAGTGCCTGCCATCAAAGCCTTCTTGGAGGGACTCAAAAGAGTAATTCCCCCAAGACACCCACCAACACCGGTGTGGAACCTCAATTTAGTCCTCACCAGATTAATGGGTCCACCCTTTGAACCTCTCCATTCATGTGAGATTCAATTCCTCACCTGGAAAGTAGCTTTCTTAGTGGCAATCACTTCATTACGAAGAGTTAGTGAACTCCAGGCACTAACCATTCAAGAGCCATTCATACAGGTTCACGCAAACAGGGTTGTACTTCGTACCAACCCAAAATTCATGCCCAAAGTGATATCGCAGTTCCACATGAATCAAACTATTGAACTGCCTGTTTTCTTTCAAAATCCACAAAATGTCGCAGAGAGAATGCTCCATACACTAGGTGTGAAGAGGGCCTTCATGTACTATATAGACAGAACTAAGGACTTTAGGAAAACAAAACAACTTTTCGTTGCCTTTTCTCCACAACACAAGGGCAACGCCATTTCCAAAGCAGGGATAGCCAGATGGATCGTTAAATGTATTCAAATTTGCTATCAAAAGGCTAAACGCACATTAACGATTCCCCCACGAGCCCACTCAACACGAAAGTTAGGGGCGTCCATGGCTTTCCTAGGAAACATTCCTTTACAGGAAATATGTAGAGCAGCCACATGGTCCACTATACATACATTTACCAAACACTACTGTGTAGATGTACACTCAAAACAGCAGGCAGCTGTAGGACAGGCTGTTCTCAAAACTCTTTTTCAGACTGCTGCAGCCGGCACGGGTAGCCGCCGCTAATGGAGGAACTGCTATGTATTCTATGCACAGATATGAATTCAGCAGCCCACATGCCTCGAACTGAATATGCTACTTACCAGTATGCATCTGTTCTTGGCATGTAGGGCTGCTGACATTCATATCGCCCACCCTCCTCCCCGGCGCCTGTAGCTCTCAGAATTACTGTATAGCATGGTCATCACTTACTGGATCTACTCCATCACTGCCACAATGGCGAAAAACAATCTAAGGATGGAGAGGATGCCCATGCGCACTGTGGTCCAGGGGAGGAGTCACCTATGTCGTGATACTTCGAAGACTCTTCCAGGACAACAACGTGCAAACATCCGGACCCAACTCTAGGCGGCGATCTATGCACAGATATGAATGTCTGCAGCCCTACATGCCAAGAACAGATGCATACTGGTAAGTAGCATATTCAATACTAATGGCAGCTTTGGTCTACATGTACTGCGTGTCTGTTATAGCCAAACTTATTGACTTCAGAAAATGAGCTAGTCCTAAATTACATTCCTTGACCGCTGATTGTACACTTGTAGGAAAATTTATCAGGGGATATACCTGGACTGAGTGAGACCTGCAGTGCACAACAACAAAAAATGTGTACATGAATCTGAAGGAAATCCTGTATGCAGTAAACTGGTCTGCCTGGAACTGACTTTTGTTTCTGTGTTTTTTGTTGGGTAAAATATTTAGGTGAAAACAGTAAAAAAATAAAAATAACAAAAAACTACCACTATCGGAAATGCCAGAGTGGTGCTTGTTAGGTCGAGCCTGGGCAGCGCATGTGCTACTCTGCGAGGCATGCTGTATTAGAGTATGGCTTTGAAGCTCTGCCCACTCCCCACCCATTTGCTTGTGTCATTGTCCTTTGTAAATGCTGGCTATTGATTCGTTAATAGGCTTGTTAGTCTCTCCTTAGTACCGCCTTGTCTTCATTTGTAACCTTCCTTGAGGACTGGCCCTTTTACTTCAGTTGTTACATGGTATATATTTAGTCTTTATGCATTATTTTCTTTAATGAGTTTCTCCAACTGCAGGCATGACATGCTTTCCTGCTGCATTCAGCACTCCATGCACACTTTCACTTTCCAAGCAGCCGGGCGCAACATCGGCCGCTTCTTTGCAATCAAATAGGTCTCGTATTTACAAGAGTTTGAGCTGTTGGCATTGTAAATGACAATGCTGTTTATTTATGTGGTCATATCAAAATAGATAAATAAGGTATTGAATCGCTTAAACCTTCGCAAATGTTAGACCTATTGCATAGAAAATGCTTGTTTTTATTCTCATTACCTTTGTTTTTTTGCTGTTACCATAATGTATACTTGCGTTTATGTTTAGGTCTCCCCTGGCGAACGCAGCGCGAAGCGCTGCTGTCGCCAGCGAGATCTATTGTTGCTGACTTGCCTCGGAAGGGGGACAGGAGATGGGCACGCGCAGGCTCTTAGCGGATTTGAATTGGTGTACGCGCTTACAGCCACGCGGCGTGCACATCTCCTGTCCCCCTTCCGACCACATGTCAGCCCTGTTGGAGCGGCCCGCTGCAAGACTGGGCCGCTCAGAATGCCAAAAGGACGCTGTGCCTTGATCAGGCACCAACAATAGCCCACACGGAGCCCCCCAGCCCTTCTTCACTCACCGGGCTGCTCTTCTGGGGGGGCTCCTCCTCGCGGCTGCAGCACTTCTCTTGCGGGGCTTCCCTGCACTCCCGGGAGCCCCGTGCTGCCGTGGGCAGCCTCGGCCGCCGCAGTCTTCATCCGGGCCCCCTCCTGGGACCCGGGGCTTCGCTCCACTCCGGTCGCAACCGCGGGGCTCTCCCTTCAGCATGGGAGCCCCGCGTTAGCATGGCACGCCGTTTCTCTTGCTGCCGGAGCAGGCCCCGCCCACGTCCCGGGCAAGGGCGCCTGACTTCCGGCTTGTTTTGTACTCGGCGCCCGCTTTCGTCATTAAGCACAACCCTCCAACCTCCCATTAAGAGCCCCCCCACTCCCACTCAGCACAAACACAACCTTTCCCTTAATGAGGCAGCAATGCCTCTTCAATACTCACTCCTCCGCAGCAGCAATTGCTGCTCTGCCCGACCTCCTCCCTCCGCCCCCAGAGGTCTCCCCGCTCTGCCATGGCACACATCCGCCTGCACTTTGTAAGTTCACATGTTGTTTATTAATCCAACTTTTTTAATTAGTTGCATTTCTCTATAGTGTGTCTTTGTGTGTGCGTGTTTGTGCCTGATGCTTATTGGCTTCCATGTGTACGTGTTTGTGTCTGATGCTTATAGGTTTCCGTGTGTGTGCGTTTTTTTGTGTCTTTGCGTGTTTGTGTCTATTGCTTATTGTTTTGCGTGTGTGAGAGACTGTGTGCGTGTGTCTGTGTTTGTTTCTTGTTTGATATGTTCCTTAACGGTCACCGTCCTTAAGTCTGGCCGCATTCACCCCTGAAAAGACTCCTGTTGCAAAGCGACAACTGGCACTGCCCGCGTTTTCACTTTCTGCTTTGTAATATGGAAGAAACCATTTGCAACGGTAGGCAGTCGAGCTCTGTATTTTGGATGCAGAAATAATCGTTTTGCAGCCGGCTATTAAAGTTAAAGCCTGCACATCTCCGCCAAATTCAGGTGCTCGTAATGGACAAAATCATAAAATGGGCGAGATTATAAATCTCGGTCTATTGCCCCTTCTCCGATTTGCATGCATATTCTACAGGAGGGGGGAAATGAAATAATGAATTTGACTGGCCCTGGTGGCAGCACCTTAGGGGAAACTCGGGTTAATGAATGACCCCAGGACTCGTGCTTGTTAATGTTGGCACGCTTGTCTGAGGTGTAGGTAAGTTAACAACATTGCAAATACTGCTCTGTGGTGCTACTTAGGGCGCTTCCTTCATTCAGCAGTTCATTTCGCTGAGCTTGAGAATGAGGCTTGAAAGACCCCAACAGGACATCTGAAGAAATGGGACTGGCTTAGTCACACCCCGTAAACTCCGCTATTGCTAATTAAGTGGGTTGTGGTTAGGAAATAACAGCTACAATGCCCCTTTAATAAGCCGTTTATCACCATCTGCGTCTGTCAAGCAGAATTATGTCGTTTTTGGTGGTTCTCCATACACAACATTTATTTTGTTTTATCTTGGAATCATCATGCGCTAACTAAAAGTTAGTAGTTTTTAAAAAAAATTGCTTTTTAGAAGCGCTGGCAACTGAAGCACTCTGCTCGAAATTGCAGTGTTTGGTGGAGAAGTGTGGCTCACTGGTTAGAGTAGGCAGACCTGGAAGCAGAGGTCAGCCCGGGACCAGGGTTCAATTCCCGGCTCGGCTGGGTCTTGAGTCCATAAATTGTCCATGGACTTGATAATTCTCGCTCCAGTGCATACTCGATTCATGGGTTCACACTCTGCGACTCTGGGCAATAGCTTGCTTAATCTCCACAATGGCCCCTCGCGGCGGGATGCCTGGCTTTCACCTTGTGGATGCCCTGCTGGGTTATCTCACAGGGGAATACCAGGATGGGTTCCCTAAGCAAGCGCTTAGAGACCGGTTGGTGATTTGCGCTATATAAATATCTAAATATATAAATATCTGCACATTTACATTTACATTTGCTGCTCAGGTTCTAACGTTTGCTTTGCCTGTAATGCAGGATATTATTATAAAAAGATGCAGGCCTTTAGAAGCATAGCTTTTCTAATGCAATTTGACGCTGATGTAATCCTCAGGTGTATTATTATTTTGTTCTTTCTGATAAGATGTTCAACTGCATCAAGGGTTAAAAAAAAGCTCTTCTAATACGTGTTCAATTGAGTTTGTCTGTCTATGTGGCTTTTTAATACCTAAACGTGTGTAGGTCCTTCTTATTCTCTAGTTTTATCATTATTTCCCTTTAAGTTTAACAATGTACATATGCATACACTGCACCACATTTTCTGTTCGAGACAATGCTAAAATCTAAAACAAAACGTTTTGATCACAGTTTACATATAAACGTTGTTTTTTTCTAATGTATTCACATTTAATTTCTTCTGAATCTTGCAATGCAATACGTCTCGCATTTGCGAGAGTTTAAGCTATTGGCATTGTAAATGGCAATGCCTTTTATGTTTTAAAAACCAACACGTAAATAAAAGGCATTGCCATTTACAATGCCAATAGCTCAAACTCTCACAAATGCGAGACCTATTGCATTGCAAATGCTTGTTTTATTCCTGTGCTCAATTTCTACAGTCTAAGTACTAAACGGACAATCTTACATTCCTTCTAGCAGAGCCTGTAGACATTTCTGCTTCAATTTCTTATATCAAGGAAAGTAACATGAGTGTACAGCATTAATATCTGCAGTACCGGATTCAGGAGGTACTTAAAATGTTTATTTCTCCTTTTCACAGCTGGAGCAAGAGGCAGGTATGTTGATGTCCTTAACCCAAGCGGCTCCAGATCCAGAAGTTCAGTCCCACCACCTGCAGATTTGTTTGCTCCTCTGGCACCAATGTCTATTCCAACAAACCTCTTTGTACCTAATGCAGGTGGGTAATCCACGAAGAAGTAACGCAAATATGGAAGTACAGATCAGTAGGAGTGGTTGCCACAGTGCTTGATCCTTCGCTGTCTAATAGCTGGTTATACAACGGTTTTTTGAAAAACCATAAGGAGGTGCTGAATTGTCACGTTTTTGTTATGCTTTCATTCAAACTCCTTTTTTCAATGATATTGTATATTGAAGAACCAAACAAATGCTATTTGCCTCGACCACTGCAAGCTAGCCATATTCAAGAGAAGGGAGTGAGGGTAGTGCTGTAGTGAGTCTTGTTTGCCCAGAGCTTGAACAATACATAAATGTTTTCACCATAATCTCCCTCACCTAATAGAAAGTCAATTCATGATTTGTTTCTGAGCTAAAATTGTTCATTTCTGTAATGTGGTTGTGAAATGTAATCTGATGCCTTCGCACCACTTCTGCTGTCTTTGGCTATTGAAGAATCTGCATCTGATAGTCATGTAGCTGCAGATTTCTTGCCCTTGAATTTCCCAGGCATCAGACTGGATCTGGAATATTTTTTTCTTCTAGCAATACCCCTGTGCGCCAGTAGGTGGCGTCGGTCGGCTGCACGTGACATCGGCACAGTTGTCTGCACCGTAGTGATTTCCACGTCGCCTATATAGGCAATGCCTCGGCATGCTGACGTTGGTTCTTTTCTTTCCGTGCCAGTCAGCGCTGATTCATGAAGGAATCTACTCTGTCACTTTTTTGACAGGCGTTTTTCGATGTTTTGCTGACCCCTTTTTGGTTTGTCGGCTTTTTCCATCATGTCTCTGAAGACTTCTGGTTTAAAACCGTGCAGCGCCTGTCACTGTGGCATGTCAGTGATGGACCCACACCTCTTTTGTCTCTGGTGCCTGGAACACGGTCACAACTCTTAAGTCGTGCTCTGACTTCCGGTCAATGGCTCCCTAAGCTTTAAGGGAGCGGTCCCTAAAGTTGCTTATGGCCCAGTGCTCCGCACCACATCACTCTCCTCAGAGATCTCATTCACGGTCCCGGTCGAGAGAGAGCTCCGGGCACCGCTCCGGGAGTCCTCAGTCTTGGTCTTCCCACTCACATTCGTTGAGTTGGTCAGGTAAGAAGCACAAAAAACATAAGTGCTGCGGCTTTTCCCCGTCTGCCAGCGACGCGACTGAGGAGTCTCGGCGTTCTAGTCCTCATTCTTCTGAACCTGCACCTGGGTCAGCTCTGTGCTTCCCCGCCTTTCTAGGAGCCGGAGCAACAACTGCCCAGCTTAAAGAATTTTATGTTGCCATATGCCTCATAATTGCGCGCCTGACCCTACCAGCATGCCTTCCGGCTCCGGAGGCTCAGAGGGGGCTCCATCAGTTTTTCTTTTTCCCGCTGGCTTTGCACTGGGGTTAGTGAACACTGTGTGCTTATTGGGCCATTACTCCCACTCGCTGTGGGAAACTATTGCGCAAGTGCTTCCACAGATCCCGAAGGACGCCGGGCCATCTTCTAAGCGGTATCCAACGGGAGAAATGTAGCAAAGTTTGCCATTCGTTGTGGTCCTGACACAACCAACTTGCTGGGCAGAGCGAATTTCATCGACAGTGGCTGTTCAACGCCAAGCCTGGTTGAGGCCTTATTGCTTTTCAAGAGATGTCCAGGCCTCCCTCAAGGACATGCCCTTTGATGGCACTCGTCTCTTTCGAGACAAGGCTCACATGGCGCTGGAGGGCTTTAAGGACTCTCTGGCTATGGCCAAGTCCTTGAGCCTCTCAGTGGTCACATGTCCCCATCTACCTTTTGTGGCTATGGAAGGAGCTTTTAGCCACACCAGTCATACCCAAGCCACAAGACCGCTCAAGTTCAGCAACTTCCGTGCAGCCGTGGGCGCAAATCGTTAAGACCCTGTGGATCGGGCAGCCAGAGGTCTGGTCAGACATCCACTCCCCTACAGCCTCAACCTCCAAACCCTCTTAGTCTTGCACTTCCAGATTATGGGTGGCCAGTTGGTGACAGGATCAGCCATCACCTCCACCACTGGCAGACCATCACTTCGGACAGGTGAGTTCTCCAGATAGTCTGAAGGGGCCATTGCCTCCCATTTGAAACTACTCCTCCCTCTATGCCTCCATCTTACGACCGGCTCATGGAGGATCACCTTACTTTGCTTCAGGAGGAAGTCATGACTCTCTTGGCCAAGGTAGCCATAGAGAGGGTTTCGGCACCAGAAGTAGGCTGTGATGGTTGTGCCCGATACTTTCTGGTCTCGAAAAAGGACAAGGGTCTCCGACCTATCCTAGATCTTCAAGCCCTCAACTACTCCCTCAAACTGGTAAAGTTCAAGATGTTCACTCTGGCTCAGGTCTTGTCTGCCATGCACCCAAGCGACTGAATGGTACAGTTGGACTTGCAGGATGCCTATGTTCGAGGCATATGAGCTGCAGATTATACACTGTGCATAGATCGCCATCTGGTGTTGGGCCCGGATGTTTGCAGTTTGTTTTTCCTCTTGGAAAGCCTTTGGAAGTCACGAGGTCGGTGACTTCTCCTTTGGTTCGTATTGCGCATGGGCTTCGGCTCCATCCTCAGATTGTTTTTTTCCGCCATCGGGCTCGGATGTAATACTTCGCGCTCCGGTTCCGAACTTTTCCAGGTCAGCGATCGGCGCAAAATCCTCGCTCATCGAGATCCTTTAGATAATAAATCATCTTAATCACCTTCTCTTCGGCACTTCTTCGATTCCGGTCGTCGACGGCGACCTTCGGGCCTATTCCGGCTCAGGTCTCGGCTGATGGAGAGAACTCCCTTCAAGAAGTGCCCTCGATGTGGGTCCAAATTCCCCCACACCGATCTTCATGAGGTGTGCAACCTCTGCCTCTCCCCTGAACACGAGGCCCGAGACTGTCCCGCCTGCAAGTCTTTTAGATCTAAAAAGACTATTCGAGATCGAAGGGCTAGACGCACATGGCGCACTCCTTGACCTCCGCTCCAGTCGACATCTTCGGGGACGACGTCGAAGCTCCGGGACAGCAGAACATCGAAGAAGAGGACGACGACCTCGTCAGTGCTTCCGAGGCCGACGACTCAGATGTGGAGGACATCACCCCGGCGCAGAGGGTCGTGAGTACTATACCCCCTCCCACACCCACGCCGATACCCAAAAAGGCTTCGGTCACGCCTTCGCGCCAAGGCAAGACCAAGGATACTGCTTCTCAAACCCCACCTTCGGGCCTGGTTAAGAAGCCTGTTAAGCGTTCCGGCAGCTCGGGCTCGAGCCAGCCTACCAGCGGTACCGAAAGACACCCTTCGGCACCAAAGAAAAAATCGGCCTCCACCTCCACACCGAGCCCAGCACCAAAGCCCTCGGTGTCGAAACCTGCCCTCTCTGTGCCGACCAAACATCATAAGGCCCTCGGCACTGACACTCCCGTGCCGAAGCCTCTTTCGGCACCGAACAAAAAATCGGAGGTCCCGAAGAAGCACGGCTTAGACAAGCCTAAAAAGCCGTCGTCCCCGAAAACCTCTGCGCCGACCGAACAACCAGTGTCACAAGAACTTTTCACACCGGATCCTCTGCAAAAGACACTCATCAAGGATCCAAAAACTGGACTTTTGACACTGTCTTCAAAAAAGACACTTGGACAAACCAGCTCCACCTCCAAAGAGGAAGGACACTGCTACCTCCCCTTTCAGAGTGCCTTCCCCACCACCTCCACCCTCCCCACCTTCTCCACCCCTGCCTCATCGATCTCCAACCCTGTCTCCAGACCAATATGATCTAGGGGACCCTTACTATGATCCAGCAGAAGTGCCACAAGACCCCACCCCTACTGGATCTCCAGACCCATGGAATGACTATAACAATCCGGACATCCCAGATGTCCCACAGGATGACCTTTACCCATCTAGGCCATCCCCACCAGAAGATTTGTTAGGCTTTCACCACCTACTACAGAGGGCGGCACATTATCACGGGGTGGAGTTACATACTGACCCAGTGGAGGGAGATTTTCTCCTAGACACCTTCGATAATGCACATAGGTCTTCTGCCATTCTACCTATGTTAAAAGGAGTAATCAAACATGCACCGGAGGTTTTTAAAGACCCAGTCAAGGCTAGGGTCCTAAACCCCCGTATAGAGAAAAAATACAAAGCCGCCCCCACAGATCCTTCATACATTAAAGGCCCTGCACCACTGGTATCTACAGCTAGGAAGCGTTCAAATTCTCAGGCGTCAGGCGAAGCACCACCACCTGACAAAGAGTCCAAGCTCCTAGACGCGTCAGGGAAGCGCACTGCGTCACAAGCCGCCAATATATGGCGTATCGCCAACACGCAAGCGCTATTGGCCAGATACGACCGGGCGCATTATGATGAGTTAGAGACCATCATGCACCATCTCCCTGAAAAATACAGAAATAGGGCTAATGAATTGATCCAAGAGGGAAAAACTATAACTAATACCTCTATACGCTGTGCCCTAGATGCGGCAGATACAGCCTCCAGGGTCATAAACACCAGTGTCCTTCTCCGTCGCCACGCCTGGCTTAGAGTTTCAGGTTTTAAACCTGAGGTACAAACCTCCATACTGAATCACCCATTCGACCAACAACATTTATTTGGCCCAAAAGTTGATGAAGCCCTCGAAGATAAAGAAAGATACTGATACGGCGGAATCCATGGGAGCCCTACAGTCGCACACTCCTAGGCGCTCCTTTTGCCGCTCTTCCTTTCGGGGCACGGGCAGAGGTTACTCCTCGGATAGTGCATCCACGTCCTACAAATCCCCTCCTCAATCTACCTTCACAAAGGGTTATCAAAGAGGCGGATACAGAGGCAATAATAAAGGCAGAGGCAAGACAAATACCGCCCACACCGCCTACCCAATGACTTTCCCCCGCTCCCTCCAGACCATTCCACTCCGGTCGGGGGCAGAATACAACATTTCCTTCACGTCTGGGAGACAATCACCTCAGACAGATGGGTGACCCAAATTATTCATTCAGGGTATTGCCTAGAATTAACATCTACCCCCCCAAACATTCCACCCAAGCAACGCCCAATGTCTCAAGAACATGCCACGTTATTAAAACAGGAGGTAATCTCCCTCCTGCAAAAACAAGCCATAGAGCAGGTCCCCCTGAATCAACAAAATTTAGGGGTCTACTCCCTGTACTTTCTGATTCCAAAGAGAGACGAGACTCTACGACCTATCCTAGATCTCAGACCTCTAAATACTTACATACATTCAGACCACTTTCACATGGTAACCCTTCAACAGGTTCTTCCACTCCTCTCCCAGAACGACTTTCTCACCACTCTGGACTTGAAAGACGCATACTTTCACATCCCAATACACCATGCTCACAGAAAGTACCTCAGATTTGTAGTGGACGGGCAACACTACCAGTTCAAGGTGCTCCCGTTCGGGCTAACAGCACCAAGGGTATTCACCAAGTGCCTAGCAGTAGTGGCGGCACACCTCAGAAGACAGCACATTCACGTCTTCCCGTATTTGGACGATTGGCTAATAAAAGCCACGTCCTACGAACAATGTGTGCGACACACCGCCGATACAATCCAACTACTTCACCAGCTAGGTTTCACGGTGAACCACCCAAAGTCCCACCTGGTGCCATCACACACAAAACAATACCTCGGTGCCACCATAGACACCTCAAAAGCCATAGCCTATCCTAATCCTGCCAGAATTGCAAATATACAGGCTCTGCGTCAAAAATTCATATTTCAACACTCTCTCCCAGCAAGGGTGTTTATGCAACTGATAGGGATGATGGCCTCTTGCATTTTCATAGTGCCCCATGCAAGACTCCAGATGCGTCCACTCCAAGAGTGTTTAGCGCGCCAGTGGAACCAGGCTCATTCGCACAGACAACATGACTGCCATGTACTACATTCAAAAACAGGGGGCCACACACTCTCCACAGCTCTCTCAATTAGCACAGAGCATATGGAGATGGGCAATTCCACAGAAAATTTTTCTCCTGGCCCAACACGTCCCAGGAGTCCAAAACACCGTGGCTGATCTGCTCAGCAGACAATCGCAACAGATTCACGAATGGGAAACTTCACCCACAGGTTCTTAACCAGTTCTTTCAGAAGTGGGGGCATCCACACATAGACCTATTCGCCACCCACGAAAACAAAAAATGCCCAAGCTTCGCCGCCAGATATCCACACCCATTGTCCAAAGGCAATACGATATGGATGAACTGGTCAAACAAATTTGCATACGCTTTTCCACCTCTCCCTCTAATTCCATTAGTGGTGCGAAAGCTACAACAGCATTCCCTAACACTGATCCTAGTAGCTCCAACATGGGCCAGACAACCGTGGTACACCACACTGCCGGAACTCTCGGTAGTACCACACCAAAAGCTGCACCTCTCACCATGCCTCCTAACCCAGAACCATGGAGAGATCAGGCACCCGGACCCAGCTCAGCTCAACCTTGCGATCTGGCTCCTGAGGTCCTAGAATTCGGATACCTTAACCTTCCCCCTGATTGCATGAATATTATCAGGGAAGCTAGACGCCCTACTACTATGGCATGCTATGCTGCAAAGTGGAAAAGATTTGTTGTTTACTGCCACAACAACACAATCAACCCTCTAAATGTGTCCATACAGCACATCATATGTTACTTGCTCCATCTACAAAGGTGTAACCTAGCATATACATCCATTCGGTTACACCTCGCAGCAATTGCTGCTTACTTACAGAACAGGCAGCACCTATCACTTTTCAGGGTGCCTGCCATCAAGGCCTTTATGGAATGCCTCAAAAGAGTAATTCCACCCAGAGTACCACCCTCACCTGTCTGGAACTTGAATATAGTTCTCAAAAGGCTAATGGGACCCCCTTTCGAACCATTACATAAATGTGAGCTGCAATTTCTCACATGGAAAACAGCATTTCTACTGGCCATCACTTCCCTTAGAAGGGTTAGTGAAATACAAGCACTCACTATACAGGAACCTTTTCTCCAAATGCATCAGAACAAGGTTGTACTCCGCACCAACCCAAAATTTCTACCCAAAGTCATTTCTCCCTTCCATCTAAACCAGTCGGTAGAATTACCACTCTTTTTCTCACAACCTCAAACCGTTGCGGAAAGGGCTTTACACACACTGGATGTTAAAAGGGCCTTACTTTACTACATCCAAAGAACACAACCTTTCAGAAAAACCAAACAGCTATTTGTCTCTTTCTCTCCACCACATAAAGGCAACCCTATTTCTATATCCGGGATAGCTAGGTGGATTGTAAAATGCATACAGATTTGCTACCACAAAGCAAAACGAACGCTAGCTGTTCCCCCTAAAGCCCACTCTACAAGGAAGATAGGGGCTTCTATGGCTTTTCTAGGAAACATACCACTAGATGACATCTGCAAAGCAGCGACATGGTCAACACCGCACACCTTCACAAAACATTGCTGTGTAGATGTGCAAAGCAAGCAACAAGCTAGTGTGGGCCAGGCTGTACTAAAAACACTGTTCCAAACAACTGCAACGGATGCCGGTGGTCGCCGCTAGGGTTGGATACTGCTATATAGTCTATGCACAGTGTATAATATGCAGCTCATATGCCTCGAACGGAATATGCTACTTACCAGTATGCATCTGTTCTTGGCATGTGGAGCTGCAGATCTATACACGCCCACACGCCTCCCCGGCTACCTATATCTGTTCCAGTCTATCTTATTTAGATACAACACACATGGGTTTCTTTACTGTTATTACTACGCTCCATCTTTCCCTGCTGGCGAAAAACAATCTGAGGATGGAGCCGAAGCCCATGCGCAATACGAACCAAAGGAGGAGTCACCGACCTCGTGACTTCCAAAGACTTTCCAAGAGGAAAAACAAACTGCAAACATCCGGGCCCAACACCAGATGGCGATCTATGCACAGTGTATAGACCTGCAGCTCTACATGCCAAGAACAGATGCATACTGGTAAGTAGCATATTCCTTTCACATTCCTGTCTGCTCATCGGCGCTCCCTGCAGTTTACAGTAGGCCATGAGCATTTTCAGTTCACTGTGCTCCCCTTTGGCCTTACCAGCGCCCTCGGGTGTTCATCAAAGTGATGGTGGTGGTCGCAGCTCATCTGAGCAAATCAGGGGTGTCTGCCTTTCTCTATCTCAATGACTGATGGGCTCGCCCCATGCTTTCGTCTCCCACCTCCAGACTATGGTGAACCTCCTGCATTCGCTAAGGTTTACTATAAACGTACCGAATTTGCACCTGACTTCCTCTCAGACGCTTCCTTTCATCTGAGCTGGTCTGGGCGCAGTGCAGTTTCAGGCCTATCATCCCGAGCACCGAGTTCAGGATATTCAGGCTATGATACTGATGGTTCGAGGCATGTGGGCTGCTGAATTCATATCTGTGCATAGATCGCCGCCTAGTGTTGGGTCCGGATGTTTGCACGTTGTCCTGGAAGAGTCTTCGAAGTATCACGAGGTAGGTGACTCCTCCCCTGGACCACAGTGCGCATGGGCATCCTCTCCATCCTTAGATTGTTTTTTTCCGCCATTGGGTTCGGATGTGCTTATCTTAGCTCAAGTTAGGAAAATTCAGTTGAAGGCCAAAAGGCCTTTAGTTATCATCGGTACTGTTCCCGTTCGGTATCGACTAGTTTCTTTAGTGCTTTAGCACCTTCTTCCAGCTTTTCAGAACAGTTTGGTCCGAACATCGAACTTCGATCGACGATGGAATCGAGGACTCCATTCTAACGGTGTCCTTTATGCCACGCGAAATACCCACACATCGACGTCCACCCGGTATGCAACAAATGTCTCTCACCGGATCACGATGAGTCGAAATGTATGGCCTGTGCCCGCTTCCGATCAAAGAAGACTCTCCGGAATCGACGGGCGGCGAGATTAGAGGCGCAGCAATCGGCGCCTGCCCCGGCCAACATCTTTAGCACCGAAGACGAGGACGCCGAGAGCGTGGAAGAAGTAGACTCCAGCCCCGCTTCCGAACCCGATTCCCGATCAGAATACGGCGATGAGGTGATCTTTCAGAGAGAAGAAGTCATCGACGAGGTAGGAGACTACGATGAGGCCTTTGGGGCCGAGGAAGATAGCTCTAGCGAGGAGCTAGGCCAACCCGTCGATACGGAGGCCGACAAAATACGTCGTCATGAGGCTCAGGTCGAGGGATCGCCTTCGGGCCTTAGCCGAGATCAATCTCAAGGTTCTTCGGCCCCGCCTTCAGGCCCGGCGTCGAACGACTCGCAAGAGCCATTATTGTCGAAGACGACTGGATTCCCTTCAGCGAAACCGAAACCATCCACCGCACCAGTTCCATCGAAACCGAAAGTGAAACTGGTTGTGATCGGCTCGAAGGCCTCAAACCTCCACTCCTTCGGCGCCGGCAAAGGTCATCGGCTCCGACCGCGCAAAAAGGGATTTCGGTGCCGAGCTCACCGCAGCGGATACGGTTACTGAGCCGAAGAAGAAGGCCCTCGGACCCCACAAGGCACCTCGGCCTCTGGCACTGAAGACATCGGCCCCAACCACCAAAGTCAAGGTGGCCACCCCGTCGACGTCTACGACGGCGGCGCCAGCCAAGTCATCGACTCCAACAAGCGTCGATACCTCCCTTCGGATCGATGACCCCATGACTGCAAAGAAGTCGGGGGCCGCTTCGACGCCTACCTCCAAGGTGCCGAGCGGTTCCAAACAGCCATCTGCGTTCACCGTGCAACAGGTCTCGGCATCGTTGCAACGCATCAGAGAACGGGCAGCCCTCCACTCTACGTCGGGTCCCGACACGCACAAGGCTTCCAAAGCACCCTCGGTGCCAACCAACATCACGTTTGGGTTGCCGCCGCCCACGGCGCCGAAACTGTTCGAGATTCGGACACGTGTCCGCCAGACGCAGTCCCCATCCACTGGACAAACAGATCTCGAGCCTTCACAGCCACAATTTATCGACGCCAACACTGGCAGGTTGATGCTCCGCAAGCGGAAAATCACGCCAGAGAGGGGATTGGACTCCTATAAAATTCCTCTCAAACACAAATTGCAGGCAGGGTCAGAGCCAGTGCTTCATGAACACTTTCAACCCTTCCATCAGGATCCACCGTCATTTTCTCCGACGCCTTCAGAGGCGGACGCAGTAGAGGACTATGTAGGGGATGATACCACCTACCCTGGGGATATCGATCCTGATGATCACCTGCAAGACCCAGATCAAGCATGGGATGACCCCACAGACCAGGGTACCGCACCAGATACCCATGACACGCAGCTTTATAACGTAAAGATATCTCCCACAGAGGACACTGCTGCCTTTAATGCCCTCATAGAACGGGCTGCTGCCAATCATGGAGTGGAACTCCATTCTGACACTGTCGAAGAAAACTTCTTGGTGGACACTTTCGCCTCTTCCGAAAGAACTGTCAAGACTCTGCCCATGTTGAAAGGGGTTCTCAAACCTGCCAAATACATTTTTAAGGAAACAACCAGGGCACGGGTGCTAAACCCCAGGATTGAAAAAAAGTACAAGCCTGCACCCGGAGACCCTATGTACATCAGGGGTCAGTTACCTTTGGACTCCATGGTGGTTGCTAATGCTCGCAAGAGAGCCCACTCACAAACAACTGGTGATGCTCCTCCCCCAGACAAGGAGTCCAAAGTGCTGGAAACTTCAGGCAAAGGGATTGCAGCGCAAGCAGCGAACATCTGGCGCATTGCCAACACACTCCTGGCCCGTTATGATAGGTCCCATTACGACACACTCGAATCACTACTCCAACATTTGCCGGATGAATATAAAGAGGCAGCGGAGATCCTCATTAGAGAGGGACAACTCCTTACCAATGCATCCATCAAGTGCGCACTGGATGCAGCCGACACAGCGGCGAGGGCGATCAACACCAGCGTCATGCTCAGACGGCATGCATGGTTGAGAATCTCAGGCTTCAAGCCAGAGATTCAGAACAATATCCTGAATCAGCAGGTCAACCCAGACTATTTATTTGGCCCTGAAGTTGACACTACCCTCGAGAAAATTAAAAAAGACACGGACACTGCGAAATCAATGGGGGCTCTGCAGACGCAGCAGTTTCGTAGTGGCTCCTTTCGTCGCCCCGGGAATAGAGGTGCAGCTAGAGGTCAGGGGTCACAGCAGCAGTACACTAAAGGGGGCACACAAAGTACCTATGATAAAACCAACAGAGGTGGATATCGTGGCTCCAGCACCAAGGGCAGAGGACGCGGTTACGGCAACAAACAGTGACGCCCTCTCCCTGCCCCCCGACCACATAACACCTGTCGGGGGGAGACTCCAGCGGTTCCTGTCAGCGTGGAAAACCATCACCACAGACAGGTGGGTCAGGGACATTATCCAGCACGGTTACTGTCTCGAATTAACGTCCACTCCACCCAACATACCGCCAAAGCACCGTCCTATGTCCGTAGAGCACTTGGCATTATTGCAGCAGGAAGTGCTAAGTATGCTGCAAAAAGGTGCAATAGAGGTCGTGCCCGTCAACCAGCAGGGGACAGGGGTGTACTCTCTGTACTTCTTAATCCCAAAAAAGGACGGGTCGCTCAGACCTATACTAGACCTGAGACCCCTCAACCAATACATTCTCTCAGAGCATTCCCATATGCTCACCCTACAGCAGGTTCTCCCGCTACTCAGTCAGGGAGACTTCCTAGCCACACTGGACCTAAAAGATGCGCATTTCCACATACCCATACACCCTTCACACAGGAAATATCTCAGGTTCACCATTCAGGGGAATCACTATCAGTTCAAAGTTCTCCCCTTCGGAGTAACAGCACCCAGGGTCTTTACCAAGTGCCTAGCAACAGTGGCGGCACATCTACGGAGACAACACGTTCACGTCTTCCCTTACCTGGACGACTGGCTTGTTCAGGCAAAGTCAGCCCAGCAATGTGCCAGCCACATGTCCCTCACCATTCACCTTCTTCACAGTCTGGGATTCTCACTAAATTACTCAAAATCACATCTCCAACCCGCACACGTACGACAGTACCTGGGCGCGACCATAAACACTCTGGCAGCCACAGCTCAGCCAAATTTCGTGAGGATCAACAGCATACAACTGCTGATCTCAAAGTTCAAACCTCCACACTCCCTTCCTGCACGAGTGTTCATGCAGATGATAGGCATGATGGCCTCCTGCATTTTCATAGTCCCGCACGCGAGACTACATATGCGCCCGCTTCAGGAGTGCTTAGCACGTCAATGGAATCAGGCTCACGGGCAATTAAAAGACCTAGTGTTGGTGAGCGGTCGGGCATACAACTCTCTGCATTGGTGGAATCCACAAAACCTTTGCAAGGGCCGACCGTTCCAAGAGCCTGTTCCACAAATAATACTGACAGTGGACGCCTCTCTCCAGGGTTGGGGAGCTCATGTACTCACTTACACAGTGCAGGGACTATGGACAACGCAACAAAAGAAGATGCACATCAACGTTCTGGAACTGATGGCAATCTTCCTAGCCATGAAGGCATTCAAAGTACACTAGTGCAACAAAGTCGTGTTGATCCGGACGGACAACATGACTGCCATGTACTACATACAGAAGCAGGGAGGAACACACTCTCCACAGTTGTCTCATCTGGCTCAGAGCATGTGGAAGTGGGCCATTCTGAGGAACATATTCCTCATGGCAGAACACCTCCCCGGCAAAGACAACCAGATGGCGGATCTGCTCCACAGACACAGCCACCAGATGCACGAGTGGGAGCTACATCCGTCAGTTCTCCAACCGTACTTCCAACCAGAGATAGACCTATTCGCCACAAACGAAAACGCTAAATGCCAAAGCTTTGCCGCCAGGTTCCCACAGTCACAGGGCAATGCGATATGGATGAACTGGTCCGGCAGATTTGCACACGCTTTTCCCCCAGCGCCACTAATACCTCTAGTGGCGCGCAAACTGCGACAACACTCACTGACACTCATCCTAGTTGCTCCCACATGGGCGCGCCAACCATGGTACACCACCTTTCTAGAACTTTCCGTGGTGCCGCATCAAAGGCTGCGGATCAAACCCGCGCTTTTGACGTAGAACCATGGCGAGATTCAGCACCCAGATCCGCAACAGCTGAACCTGGCAATCTGGCTCCTGAAGTCTTAGAGTTTGGCTATCTAAACCTGCCACCTGACTGTATGGATATCATCAAGGAGGCCAGGAGACCCACTACCAGAGCTTGCTATGCGGCTAAATGGAAAAGGTTCGTCATTTACTGCAACAACAATGACATTAACCCGCTGGACGCATCCATTCAAAACATCATCTGTTACCTCCTACACCTATACCGATGCAGTCTGGCATACAACTCAATACGTATCCATTTAACCGCGATAGCAGCCCATCTCCAAAACAGAAACAACAGTTCTGGGTTTTGACTTAAATGGCAGCAAGGCCAAGTCTACTAATCATAAGTACCTAATAATATGCCAATGCTGCAAATGGCTTTTGCCAACTCTTTTATCGTGTGTATTGACTGAAACAATCACACTTTCGACTACTTTTTTAGTCAGATTTAATCAGACACTGGTAATTTAATTACATTGCATTTACATTTTAAAACATCTAATATTTCATAGTCGTAAACCACACCGTGGTGTACACATTACTTTTTTTGAATATATGCAACAATTTTTTAATTTTTGGACACCTCTAAGAAAAAACAAAAAAACAAAACCTTCGAAAAAAACACAACTTCACATTAATATTCCACTCTTTACAGCATTCATACCCACTCACACTCATTCATACTGTTCATTATATACAACTCAATGAAAACGTGTCAATGACACGTGTAGGCCACCATAAAAAACGTATAGTCGTATTTTTAAACTCTTTGTTCTTTATCAAAATCTTTTTTTCTCAATTGGTTGGCCTTAACTAGTAAGGTCTACGCATTTCGGAACCCTTTTCTTGCTGGGATCCTCTTCAGGACCATTGTGCGCTGAAACAAAGTAAACGAAAAATTGTTTTAACCAATGTCCTGTCTCTTTTTATCTCGGGTGACTGCGCTATGTTTAGAAAAATCTCACCTGCAGATTGAATGCAGTCTGTGTCTCGCAGGGGGATTAGATGAACTAAACGTCTACCTCAACCTGCCAAGCCAGAAGTAAAAAATAATTCAATTTCTACCTGCCAAACCAAAAGTGAAAAATACACAAATTCACTCGATTTCTACCATCTTCTGACACAAGCGTAAGTTAGTAGTCTCTTTAAAGTCATAGTCTATGTGATTGACTGTTAGGAGCTTGCTTCTAGGTGTCCGTCGAGGTGTAGAATATCCGATATCTCGGTTCCAATTACGTCCGCCGCCTCGATACAAATTATTCTGTTACAGTTCGTGTGTTAAGATGGCTTCAAAGTTGCCAATTGCGTTCGTCACACTACGGGCCCAAAAAGAATGACACACGTGAGCGATTTTTCGAGGGATCAGTTAACAGTTGTGTACGAACAGTACACAGAGCAGCAGTTGGTCTCTGCCTTACCTAAATGAAACGAAATTCCCGCGTCTCAGTGGGGTTCTCACACGCAGCTGCTGTGCTTCGTTTCTCCTTCCGTCGGAATACGTTGTTAAATTGTGACGCGTCACGTGAGCACACCGCGTACAGATGGTGGCTTCTGGGGATTGTGGTTCTTGACTGACACTGGCTGCTTTTCGTACAGGAAACTTTATTTATTCTATCTAGTGATCAGCAGACAAAAGACGTAAAGGTGCATATATGGCAAATCGCTGCTGTGTTATTAACGGAGCCATGAGATCTTTGATGTGTTACAAACACCTCTTGCCCTGTGAATCCCGTTTTTAGCTTCTGGTGTTAAATATGGAGAAATTCTTGTTATTTGCTAGGCGTGTTACCGCAGCGCTGTGGTTGGCACTATTGTGGAACTGTGGTCCATAATCCGGTAGATCTTTTTTGTTGATCTGGTCCGGATGTCGTCCTTGACTTTTTTGTGGGTTCTCCAACTGATGAAATAGACAACGTTTACTCGATCATAAAAGATTGTACCCATATTATGGATCTCTGCTCTGGTGAAAATGTGTTTATTGATTTTATACTATAGAGAGAGAGGAAAAAAAAAAAAAAGAATTTTTAATATGTTTCCATTTTGTCGCCCTGCTATGTGGGCGTTCCCATAGGTAATATCCAGTGTCTGTCAAATTCCTGTGTTGTGAATGTTTATTACAAGTTGAAAATTTCTGATAGTTCATTTAAACCGTCAATCAATCAATCAAAGACATTTATAGAGCGCACTACTTACCCGTAGGGTCTCAAGGCGCTGGGGGGAGGGGGGGTGCCGCTACTGCTCGAACAGCCAGGTCTTCAGCTTCTTCCTGAAGGAGAGGTGGTCTTGGGTCAGGCGCAGGTTGGTTGGGAGGGAGTTCCAGGTCTTGGCGGCCAGGTAGGAGAAGGACCTTCCTCCTGTGGTCGCTCTTCGTATGCGGGGGATGGCGGCGAGGGCGTGGTTGGCTGATCGGAGGTGGCATTTGGGAGCGTAGAAGTTGATTCGGTTGTTGAGGTAGCTCGGGCCTTGGTCGTGTAGGGCTTTGTGTGCGTGGGTGAGGAGGCGGAAGGTGATTCTTTTGTTGACGGGGAGCCAGTGTAGGTCTCTCAGATGTCCGGAGATGTGGCTGGTTCGTGGGATGTCGAGGATGAGTCTGGCTGAGGCGTTCTGGATCCGCTGGAGTCTCTTCTGGAGCTTGGCGGTGGTACCGGCGTAGAGGGCATTGCCGTAGTCCAGTCGACTAGTGACGAGGGCCTGGGTGACGGTCTTCCTGGTGTCGGTGGGGATCCACCAGAAGATCTTCCGTAGCATGCGTAGGATGTTGAAGCACGCCGAGGAGACGTTGTTGACTTGCCTGGTCATGGAGAGGGAGGAGTCCAGGATGAAGCCTAGGTTGCGTGCGTGGTCTGTCGGTTTGGGTGCGGTGCCCAGGGCGGGAGGCCACCAGGAGTTGTCCCAGGCGGAGGGTGAAGAGCCCAGGATGAGGACCTCCGTCTTGTCTGAGTTCAGTTTCAGGCGGCTGGTCGTCATCCACTCTGCTACCTCTTTCATCCCTTCGTGCAGGTTGGCTCTGGTGGCGGCGGGGTCGTTGGTCAGGGAGAGGATCAGCTGGGTGTCGTCGGCGTAGGAGATTATGCTGAGGTTGTGTTGGCTTGCGATGGCCGCGAGGGGGCTCATGTAGACGTTGAAGAGGGTGGGGCTCAGCGAGGATCCTTGCGGGACGCCGCAGATGACTTCGGTGGCCTCTGACTTGTACGGTGGTAGGCGGACTCTCTGTGTTCTTCCGTCGAGGAAGGAGATGATCCATTCCAGAGCCTTCTCCTGGATTCCGACGTTGCTGAGGCGCTGTACTAGGGTGCGGTGGCAGACAGTGTCGAATGCTGCGGAGAGGTCTAGGAGGATGAGGGCCGCTGTTTCTCCGTTGTCCATCAGGGCTCGGATGTCATCGGTGGCGGCGATGAGGGCGGTCTCGGTGCTGTGGTTGGCTCGGAAGCCAGACTGTGAGGGGTCGAGGGATCCATTCGTCTCAAGGTAGGCGGCCAGCTGCTTGTTGACGGTCTTCTCGATGACTTTGGCCGGAAACGGGAGGAGAGAGATGGGGCGGTAATTCTTGAGTTCGGTGGGGTCCGCTGTATGTTTCTTGAGTAGAGCGCTGAGTTCGGCGTGCTTCCAGCTCTCAGGGAAGGTGGCGGTGTCGAAGGATGTGTTGATGATGTCTCGCAGGTGGGGTGCGATGACAGCGTCGGCCTTGTTGAAGACGTGGTGAGGGCAGGGGTCGGTCGGCGATCCGGAGTGGATGGAGTTCATCGTGCGGATGGTGTCTTCGGTGCTGATCGGAGTCCAGGCGTGGAGGGTGGTGGTGGGGGGTGGTTGTTCGGTCGTGGTGTGCGTTGGTTGGTTGGTGAAGCTGTTGTGTATGTCCGCGATCTTGTTGTGGAAGTATGATGCGAGGGAGTTGCAGAGATCTTGCGATGGGGTGATGTCGTTGCTTCCTGCGCTGGGGTTGGAAAGCTCTTTCACGATGTTGAAGAGTTCCTTGCAGTTGTGTGCGTTGTTGTCTAGCCGGTCCTTGAATGCAGTTTTCTTGGCGGCGCGGATCATCTGATGGTGCTTCCGGGTGGCAAGCTTGAAGGTGGCCCTGTTGTCCGGTGTTGGTTCCCTTCTCCAGGCTTTCTCGAGGGCTCGGCAGTTCTTCTTGGAGCTCTTGAGTTCGTCGGTGAACCATGGGGCTTTCTTGCTGCCGGGTCTGCTGGGCGGGGTCCTCAGCGGGGCGAATTCGTCCGCGCAGTGTCTGATCCACTTCGTGAGGTTGTCGGCGGCCTGGCTGGGGTTCGCTGAGCTGGCAGGGGGGTGCTGGCTCAGGGAGGTGGCTAGCTGGTCGGCTGTGATCTTGTTCCAGCTTCTGCGGGCAGCCTGTTGCTGGTGGTGGTGGGTCGTCGTTCTTTTGAAGGTGAAGTGGACGCAGCTGTGGTCCGTCCATTGAAGCTCTGTGGCGTGGCTGAAGTCGATGTCTGTGCTGGATGAGAAGACTGCGTCGAGTGTGTGTCCGGCGAGGTGGGTGGGGGTGGACACCAGCTGCTTGAGTCCAAGATTGGCGAGGTTGTCGAGCAGGGTGCTGGTGTTGCGGTCGTTGTTGTTCTCCAGGTGGAAGTTGAGGTCCCCCAGGAGGATGTAGTCAGCGGAGGGAAGGGCATGCGGGCTGACTAAGTCGGCGATGTCCTCGCTGAATTGGGTGCGTGGTCCCGGAGGTCGGTAGATCAGGGTGCCTCTGAGGGTGGTCTTCGGGTCGGTGTGGATCTGGAAATGCAGGTGTTCGGCGGTGGTAAGGGTGTTGTCGGTGCTGGTCGTGAGACGGATGGTGTTCCTGTGGATGATGGCGATGCCTCCTCCCATCTGGTTGGCGGTGCGATCCTTCCGGGTGATCTTGTAGCCCTCTGGGATGGCGATGGCGATGGCGATGTCTGGAGCTGAAGAGGCGTTCATCCAGGTCTCCGTGAGGAAGGCAACGTCTGGAGCTGTGGTGTCGAGGAGGTTCCAGAGTTCGATGGCGTGTCTGTGGACGGAGCGGGTGTTAAGCAGGATGCACTTGAGGAGGGTGCTGCTGGTGTTCGAGTTGGCGGGTGCTGGTGCGAGGCAGGTCCGGATGCAGGTGTACTTGCAGGCGTGGCAGCTGAAGGGTCCGTGGGTGTGTCTCGGGGCGGCTTGGTGGCATCCCGGGGTTCGGCCGGTGTTGAGTGCGTTGAGGGTGGCGGCGTCGTACGTCTGGCGGGTGGGCTGGGGTCCTCGGGAGCCAGGGGTTCGGGCGCTGGGCGCGGGCCAGGCACGGACGGGCGCAGACGGGCTTACCTTTGGCGCACCTTTGGCGCTCAATCGGCGCGCCCGCTGCGCATGCACGCTGCGCGTTCGCACGGTCGCCATATATGGCGAAGTGCGCGGGGGGGCGGAGCAGCTGGGAGGCGGGAGCGGGGAGGGTACAGAAGGCAAAAGGGGCGGGGTTTCGCGGCGGTGGCGGGAAGCGGGGAGGGAGGGTGAACGGCGGCGAAGACAGCGGCGAACAGGAAATGAAATACACAGTACAGAATAAAAGACAGGCAATACAATTATACAAAAGCAGATAGACAAGTCAAAACAGCAGGGGCAGGTTAGGAGAGCAGGGACCACGCCGCTCGGGGGCCGGGGGCGTGGTCACGCGCCGGTAGCGAGGCAGTCAGGCAGGGAGGGAGAGCACACGCAGCAGCTGGTGGCCGTGCGGCGCGGGGGTGTCCCAGAGAGCTAGGTCACACTCACCTGCGTCGCACGGTCGCCATATATGGCCAAGTGCGCGGGGGGGGCGGAGCAGCTGGGAGGCGGGAGCGGGGAGGGTACAGAAGGCAAAAGGGGCGGGGTTTCGCGGCGGTGGCGGGAAGCGGGGAGGGAGGGTGAACGGCGGCGAAGACAGCGGCGAACAGGAAATGAAATACACAGTACAGAATAAAAAACAGGCAATACAATTATACAAAAGCAGATAGACAAGTCAAAACAGCAGGGGCAGGTTAGGAGAGCAGGGACCACGCCGCTCGGGGGCCGGGGGCGTGGTCACGCGCCGGTAGCGAGGCAGTCAGGCAGGGAGGGAGAGCACACGCAGCAGCTGGTGGCCGTGCGGCGCGGGGGTGTCCCAGAGAGCTAGGTCACACTCACCTGCGTCGCACGGTCGCCATATATGGCCAAGTGCGCGGGGGGGCGGAGCAGCTGGGAGGCGGGAGCGGGGAGGGTACAGAAGGCAAAAGGGGCGGGGTTTCGCGGCGGTGGCGGGAAGCGGGGAGGGAGGGTGAACGGCGGCGAAGACAGCGGCGAACAGGAAATGAAATACACAGTACAGAATAAAAAACAGGCAATACAATTATACAAAAGCAGATAGACAAGTCAAAACAGCAGGGGCAGGTTAGGAGAGCAGGGACCACGCCGCTCGGGGGCCGGGGGCGTGGTCACGCGCCGGTAGCGAGGCAGGCAGGGAGGGAGAGCACACGCAGCAGCTGGTGGCCGTGCGGCGCGGGGGTGTCCCAGAGAGCTAGGTCACTACTGAAGTGTTGAATTTAATAATCAACATTGCTTCCCGTCTCAATAGTTTTGAGTCCAGATCCCCACCTCTGGCGTCTTGTTTAACTTTAGAGATAATTGTCCATTTCAAATCTCTTTCAGTATGATTTTTTAAGGACCAATGGTTGACTAAAGGTGCATTTGGAACTTGTTTCCGAATTCTTGATTTATGTTGCTGGATTCTCTGTCTGATCTCTTGATTGGTCTTGCCAATATACAACTTAGTGCAGGGGCACAGTATCCCATAAACCACGAATTTGGATTTACAGTTAGAAAACGTCTCGTGTTTCCAGTGCATTCCGTTGTGCGAAAAACAGTCACCTTCTATAGTTGACTCGCAGCATGTACATGTGCCGCATTTATGATGACCATGAATAGGCGGTAGATTCAGAAAACTTCTGATTGAGACTTTTTTGGTTTTGGGCATAGCTGCCCGTACGATCTGGTTGGCAATACTTTTGTCCTTTTTAAAGGCAAATAAAGGAGCTTCTTTGAGTAGTGGATCTAAGTGTCTTACTAAGTGCCAGTTTTGATTCACAGGGCAAGAGGTGTTTGTAACACATCAAAGATCTCATGGCTCCGTTAATAACACAGCAGCGATTTGCCATATATGCACCTTTACGTCTTTTGGCTGCTGATCACTAGATAGAATAAATAAAGTTTCCTGTACGAAAAGCAGCCAGTGTCAGTCAAGAACCACAATCCCCAGAAGCCACCATCTGTACGCGATGTGCTCACGTGACGCGTCACAATTTAACAACGTATTCCGACGGAAGGAGAAACGAAGCACAGCAGCTGCGTGTGAGAACTCCACTGAGACGCGGGAATTTTGTTTCATTTAGGTAAGGCAGAGACCAACTGCTGCTCTGTGTACTGTTCATACACAACTGTTAACTGATCCCTCAAAATCTCTCACGTGTGTCATTCTTTTTGGGCCCGTAGTGTGACGAACGCAATTGGCAACTTTGAAGCCATCTTAACACACGAACTGTAACAGAATAATTTGTATCGAGGCGGCGGACGTAATTGGAACCGAGATATCGGATATTCTGCACCTCGACGGACACCTAGAAGTAAGCTCCTAACAGTCAATCACATAGACTATGACTTTAAAGAGACTACTAACTTACGCTTGTGTCAGAAGATGGTAGAAATCGAGTGAATTTCTTGTGTATTTTTCACTTTTGGTTTGGCAGGTAGAAATTGATTGAATTATTTGTTACTTCTGGCTGGGCAGGTTGAGGTAGACGTTTAGTTCATCTAATCCCCCTGCGAGGCACAGACTGCATTCAATCTGCAGGTGAGATTTTTCTAAACATAGCGCAGTCACCCGAGATAAAAAGAGACAGGACATTGGTTAAAACAATTTTTCGTTTACTTTGTTTCAGCGCACAATGGTCCTGAAGAGGATCCCAGCAAGAAAAGGGTTCCGAAACGCGTAGACCTTACTAGTTAAGGCCAACCAATTGAGAAAAAAAGATTTTGATAAAGAACAAAGAGTTTAAAAATACGACTATACGTTTTTTATGGTGGCCTACACGTGTCATTGACACGTTTTCATTGAGTTGTATATAATGAACAGTATGAATGAGTGTGAGTGGGTATGAATGCTGTAAAGAGTGGAATATTAATGTGAAGTTGTGTTTTTTTCGAAGGTTTTGTTTTTTGGTTTTTTCTTAGAGGTGTCCAAAAATTAAAAAATTGTTGCATATATTCAAAAAAAGTAATGTGTACACCACGGTGTGGTTTATGACTATGAAATATTAGATGTTTTAAAATGTAAATGCAATGTAATTAAATTACCAGTGTCTGATTAAATCTGACTAAAAAAGTAGTCGAAAGTGTGATTGTTTCAGTCAATACACACGATAAAAGAGTTGGCAAAAGCCATTTGCAGCATTGGCATATTGTTAGGTACTTATTATCTCCAAAACAGGCAGCACCTCTCTTTATTCAAAGTGCCTGCCATCAAAGCCTTCTTGGAGGGACTCAAAAGAGTAATTCCCCCAAGACACCCACCAGCACCGGTGTGGAACCTCAATTTAGTCCTCACCAGATTAATGGGTCCACCCTTTGAACCTCTCCATTCATGTGAGATTCAATTCCTCACCTGGAAAGTAGCTTTCTTAGTGGCAATCACTTCATTACGAAGAGTTAGTGAACTCCAGGCACTAACCATTCAAGAGCCATTCATACAGGTTCACGCAAACAGGGTTGTACTTCGTACCAACCCAAAATTCATGCCCAAAGTGATATCGCAGTTCCACATGAATCAAACTATTGAACTGCCTGTTTTCTTTCAAAATCCACAAAATGTCGCAGAGAGAATGCTCCATACACTAGATGTGAAGAGGGCCCTCATGTACTATATAGACAGAACTAAGGACTTTAGGAAAACAAAACAACTTTTCGTTGCCTTTTCTCCACAACACAAGGGCAACGCCATTTCCAAAGCAGGGATAGCCAGATGGATCGTTAAATGTATTCAAATTTGCTATCAAAAGGCTAAACGCACATTAACGATTCCCCCACGAGCCCACTCAACATGAAAGTTTGGGGCGTCCATGGCTTTCCTAGGAAACATTCCTTTACAGGAAATATGTAGAGCAGCCACATGGTCCACTATACATACATTTACCAAACACTATTGTGTAGATGTACACTCAAAACAGCAGGCAGCTGTAGGACAGGCTGTTCTCAAAACTCTTTTTCAGACTGCTGCAGCCGGCACGGGTAGCCGCCGCTAATGGAGGAACTGCTATGTATTCTATGCACAGATATGAATTCAGCAGCCCACATGCCTCGAACTGAATATGCTACTTACCAGTATGCATCTGTTCTTGGCATGTAGGGCTGCTGACATTCATATCGCCCACCCTCCTCCCCGGCGCCTGTAGCTCTCAGAATTACTGTATAGCATGGTCATCACTTAATGTATCTACTCCATCACTGCCACAATGGCGAAAAACAATCTAAGGATGGAGAGGATGCCCATGCGCACTGTGGTCCAGGGGAGGAGTCACCTATGTCGTGATACTTCGAAGACTCTTCCAGGACAACAACGTGCAAACATCCGGACCCAACACTAGGCGGCGATCTATGCACAGATATGAATGTCAGCAGCCCTACATGCCAAGAACAGATGCATACTGGTAAGTAGCATATTCATTCCAGCCTCTAGCCTGGGTTTTGGTGAGTGGCTCTGAGGCCTCTTGGGCCTCATGGCCTCCTGCATCCAGCTAGTGACACATGCCAGATGGCGTATTCAGGCCTTGCAGTGGAACTTGAAGTTCAAGTTGGCACAGCTTCAAGTGAATCTGACATGGTCCAGATCTCCCCAGGAACAGCACAATACCTGCAGTGGTGGCTGACTAACTGCGATTGGGTCTGAGACAGACCCCTCTCCCTTCCCCAACTATATCACACAGCAGATACAGATGGTTTAGTTCTGGGATGGGGCGGCCATCTGGGAGAGGTGTAGATCAGAGGACTCTTTGTCTCTAGTCGAACCCGGACTCCACATCAACTTGTTGGCGCTCCGAGCAATTCATTTGACATTGAAAGCCTTTCTTCCTTCAATCAAGGGAAAGCTGGTTCAGGTGTTCATGGACAACACCACCACCATGTGATACTACAGGAAATAGGGCAGGATGGGTTTGTGGACCCATTGACAAAAGGCCCTACGTCTCTGGACATGGCAGGAACAGCAGGGCATATTCCTGATGGTTCAGGTCCTGGCAGGTTCTCTGAACGCCAGGGCTGACAAAGTCAGCCGTCAGTGCCTAGCAGATCATGAATGGCGTTTCCATTCGGAATTGGCACAAGTTCTCTTTAAACAGTGGGGAGAGCCTTGGTTAGATCTGTTCACCTCTGCCGAGAATTTTCAATGTCAGCAGGTTGGCGTGCAGGAGTTCCCAAGGCAGCTCTTGCTCGGTGATGCTTTTCGTCTCAAGTGTAGCTCAGGCCTGCTATATGCCTTTCCGCACATACCACTCCTATTCGGAGTGCTCAAGAAGATCAGGAGCAAAAGCCCAAGTCATTATTGTGGCGCCGGACTTTTACTTAGAGCCTGGTATCAGGAGCTTCTCCAATTGAGTATCGATCCTCCGATCAGGCTACACCTTCTGGAGGATCTTCTGTTGCAGCAGCAGGGGAGGGTCCTCCAGCCAAACCTGTCAACTCTACACCTTCTTGCTTGAAGATTGAGCGGTGGCAGTTGATAGAATTTGACATTCATCCCGAAGTTTACAATGTTATTTTGGTGGCCAGATGTCCCTCCACCAAGACCTTGTATGCCTGCCGGTGGAACAAAGTTGTAAAATATTGTACTGAAAGGTCTATTGACCCGCTTTCTGCTTCCCTTTCTCAAGGTTTGCTTTTTATTTTGATGCTTGCCCAGCAGGGCTCTGCACTGGGCACTCTCAAAGGGTACGTTTCGGCCCTGTCTGCCTTCCTGAAGCTGCCATATCAACCCTCATTATTCAAATCACCTATTGTAAATAGATTCCTTAAAGGCCTTGTACATATGTTCCCAACTTCCCCTTTCATAATGCCTCAATGGGACCTTAATTTAGTTCTCACCTTCCTGGTGTGTGCTCCATTGGAACCTCTGCACAACTGCCCCCTCCAGCTGCTTACCAGCAAAACAGCCTTTTTAGTGGCAATCACATCTGCCAGGAGGGTGAGCGATTTGCAGGTTTTGTCATCCAGGCCTTCTTACCTGACAATATTCCCTGACAAATTGGTGCTTCGCTCTAGGGCCTCTTTCCTACCGAAAGTGGTAACACCATTTCATGCGGGACAATCTATCACCTTGCCCACTTTCTCCGCTCCTCTGCATCCCTCTAAAGAAGAGGAGCAACTCCATCGTCTGGACCCAAAAAGAGTGTTGTTCTACCTTGACCGCATTAAAGTGTTCTGGGTAGATGACCAACTCTTTGTGGGGTACATTGGAACCAAGAAAGGTTGTGTGATGCGGAAGAGGACTATCACACGATGGTTCGTTCTCTGTATCAAACTTTGCTGCGTACCGGCCAAAAAGCAACCTCCTGAAGGCTTAAGGGGTCACTCCACCAGAGCTTAGGCCAACGTGGAGTTCCAGTCCTCTACGTTTGTCAGGCAGCAACATGGGCATCCCTGCACACATTTATCAAACACTGCTGCCGGGACAGTCAAGTCCATAGGGATGGCCTTTTTCGCCACTCCATTCTAAAGGAAATCCTGGTCTAGCCTTGTCCGGGATAGTATTGCTTGGGTATCTATTCAAAGGTAAGGAATGGGTGCTAGATGTTTCTATCAGATGGACAAGTTACTTACCTTTGGTAATGCCTTAACTGGTAGAGACATGATCTAGCCGCAGATTCCTTACCGACCCACCCATCCTCCCCGCACTATGGACAGGTTTCTAGGGTCAGGGCTGATCCCTCCGGTTCCTAGTTAAAAAAAACACCAATGTCAGTGCACTTCATGGCTCCACGCTCCTGGCGTGCAAAGTCATGAAAAGTACTGATGTCAGCATGCCAAGGTAGTGCCTATATAGGTGACACACAGACATTTCTGCAGTGTGGATGACACTGTTGACGTCATGCGGAGCCGACTGACGCCACCAACAGGTGCGCAGGGATATTGCTCAATGAAAAATCTACCAGATCCAGTCTGATGCCTGGGAAGAACCTGCGGCTAGATCAAGTCTCTACGAGATAAGGCGTTACCGAATTTAAGTAGCTGGTCCGTTTGTATTTCTCTGCCCACATGTTAGTATGTGTAGTCGTTTATACAAGCTTTGGTTCTGGGCAGTGAAAGTGAAGGAGAAAGGATACAAACAGAAGTCAAGTAAGACTTGCTTACATTTGGGAGAGATCTTTTCTTTAATAAAGCAGTGGGCTAAGCAGTTATGTTAATTTCTGTATGAGGTGTTTGTCGAAAGACTGGTTCTGTGCCAGAACTGCATTCCAGCACTTGGCGTGTAGCACAAGAAAGCCTATCTTGTTTTGTCCTGCTTTGATTTATTTGAATTGAAGTCTGGCTATATGCCCTGTCTGCATGCGTTACGTTTACCCCTGGAGATATTTGTCTTGTTTATTAGTAAATGCACTTTGTTGATGGTGGCAGCCTTAAATGTGATTCAGAAGATTCTAAAGGTGATTGTGTTACGGGGGGAGGGAGGGTATCTGTCATGCTTTTAGGGTTTTGGAATGATTGGATCATATATATTCAGTCTTATGACGACTTGCTGCTTGGAGGTTGCTTTTCTGTGATGTGAGTTACTGTTAGAGGTGGTGGCAGCAAGCAGTGTTTTGTCCTGTCTGCATGTGACGTGGCCAAGGCTTGAAAGACCGTTCTAAGTTAGAGGCTCTCCAGCTTATATCTAAATTTTCCAGAGTAATAAAGTTGATGCAGTCCTCTCCGCTTTCTTAGTAGTGTGGGTGGAATACCAGAGGTTGCTGTCTATATGTAATCCAAGGAACATGGTGTTGGTGTTTGAACCAGTTAAGATTATTTTAGTGCGCTATTCTTTTACTTTAGCTTGTGTGGTGATGGTGATCATAACCTTTTTCAGGGGATCCAATTTCACATAGTTCTTTGACGTTCTAGGTATGTATGAAGGGGATGTGGGTCTTTAGACAACTGATGTCACTGCTGGGTCAAAGCTGTGTGTCATTGTATTATGGTGGATCTTAATGTTCCTTACAGGGCAGAGGACGCCCAGAGGTCCCCTGTAGAAGTTCTATATGACCGGTTTGCTTGTAGCTTCCTTCTCTTGTAAAATACAGGTGAAGACGCCCTCCACAGGTAAAAAAAACAAGGGGCGCAAGATTAAGAAAAGGCTCCTGAATGGTTGCATGGTCTAGGGGTGCAGTGACATGACATGACAGGTTGTGTTGTGGATTGTGGGGTGCAGTATTGGAATGCAATGTGAGCAGGTCCTTTTTAGATCTGATGGGTCAACCCACTTCAACCATTGGCTCAGTTCACTGTGAGTGACTGCACTCTGCCTTTCTACAAAGAGTACATCCATACACAAAGTAGATCATGTCAGTGCTGGTGACTACTATGGCAATGTGTGCTTTTTGAGACCAAAATATATTAAAATATTTTCCATGTTTTTTTTTTTTTTTTTTTTTTTTAATACTGGTGAGGTCCCAGCAAGTCTAAGAACAATGTGTTCGAGGCATATGAGCTGCAGAATACATACTTGTGCATAGATCGCCATCTGGTGGTGGGCTCGGATGTTTGCACTTTGTTGTTGTCTTGGAAGAGGTCTTTGTAGTCATGAGATAGGTGACTCCTCCTTTGGACGATAGTGCGCATGGGCATCGACTCCATCTTTTTTCCCGCCATCGGGTTCGGATGTGACCTGCGGCACTCCGGTTCAGCACAGTGTTTCCAACCCTTTTCGACGCCCAACCCATCAACACTCGACGGTATTGTTTCGTTCGCATGCCCTTCGACGCGATAACCTTAAAATCCTCGATTCTGGTCGTCGACGCGGGCCGCTGGGCCTATCGGCGCCATTCGGCCCTACGTCTAATGGAAAGGACTCCATTTAAAAAAATGCCCCCAGTGTGGAGTTATATTTCCATACAGTGACCACCACAAAGGTCTGCAACCTTTGCCTCTCACCAGAACACGAGGAAAGGCAATGCCAGGCCTGTGCTTCTTTTAGCTCTAAGAAGACTATCCGTGATCGCCGGGCTCGACAACACGTTATGGCTCAACAGGCTGTACCGGTGCCGGACGCTATTTTCGACGAAGGCCCCGATGTTCCAGAGGCAGAGGATTCAGAAGAGCTTGATCATCTCTGAAGCGGACTACACCGACGACCACATCACTTCAAGGCAACGAGTGAATACAAGTGTCCATACCCCTGCCCCACCCGAAAAACAAAAGGCTCCGGTCAAAACTTCGCCTGAAGGCCTAGTTCGAGACTGAAAGAAAATTTCAGGAGCCCCACCTCCGGGCCCGGCTCTGAATACAAAAGAAAAGCCTTCCGACAGCTCAGGACCGAGCAAGCCGCATCTTGGTACCCATAAAACACCGTCTATACCGAAAACAGTGATACACCCTATTTCCATGACACCCAAAAAGGCCTCGGTATCGAAATCTTCGGCACCGAAAGACCATAAGGCCTCTGAACTAAGACACCAAAAACCTTAGGATCCGAAGATGATTTCGGACTCGACATCCAAATCCAAACCACGATTGGAACCGAAAAAATCGGCACCGAAAGCAGACAACAACCAGGAAGAACTGTTTCGACCAGATCCTATCGATCCGAAACAAAAGACATTACATGTTGACCCTAAAACAAGCCATATTGTCAATGTTCCAGCAAAGAAGAGTAAATCAGATACCTCACACTCTCCTGAGGTACCTGTGAAGAAAAGAGACTTTGCAACTTCACTCTTAAGACTCTTCTCCTGTTCTTCCTACCAAACCTTTGTCTCCTACAAACTCTCCTATACACTCTCTCCAAAACTTACATACTCACCCTTGCCACCACTGGATGAGGATGATCTAGGGGACGGGGGTGGACACGATCAGGATCCTTTAGATGACCCTGATGATAACACTATTCCACCACAGGATACATGGGATGATTACAACACTCCCACAGATCCTCCAGACATTCCTGATACAGATGTATACCCATCTAGGCCATCCCCTCCAGACGGCAATATAGGTTTTAGTCAGCTCATTAATAGGGCTGCACAATATCATGGGGTTCAACTGCATTCAGACCCCATGGAATAGGATTGCCTACTTGATACATTTGCTCAGTCACAAAAATCAATACAGACATTACCCATGCTTAAAGGTGTCATTAAACATGCGCCAGACATATTTAAAGACTCTGTCAGGACCAGGATTCTCAATCCTCGGATTGATAAATATAGACCTGCCCTTAACGATACAATTTACATTAAAGGACAACTACCTTAAGATTCTTTAGTGGTCTCAAATGCAAGTAAACGTGCTAATTCCCAAACCTCTGATGATGCTCCACCTCCAGACAGAGTCTAAACTGCTCAATGCATCAGGCAAACAAGTTGCCTCCCAAGCAGCCAATCACTGGAGAATAGCTAATGCACAAGCACTTCTTGCCAGATATGACCGGGCTCACTATGATGAGCTTGAAGATCTTATTCAACATTTGCCTGACCAATATAAAGCTAAAGCCAACGATCTGGTCCAAGAGGGCAAGTTAATTACAAATACATCCATCAAATGTGCCCTCGATGCAGCAGACCCCGCGTCTAGATCTGTCAACACCAATGTCTTACACCGCAGACATGCATAATTGCGCATTTCTGGTTTTAAACAAGAAGTGCAAACAACTATCTTAAATCAGCCGTTCGATCAAGAACACCTCTTTGGCCCAGCTGTGGATACAGCCTTGGAGAAAATAAAAAATAAACACTGCAAAATCAATGGGAGCATTACTATCCCAAACACCAATAGGTTCCTTTCGTCGCTCCTTTTATAGGGGTGGATCCAAAAACATTAGCACAGACGCTACTTCCTTCTACAAGAGTCCCACACAAACATCTCTCAACAAGGGATATTTTAGAGGTTGGTACAGAAGAAATAATAGCAAGGGTAGAGGCCAAGGTAATAACAACCGAACCTCACCTACTACCAAACAATGACTTCCCTCCTCTCCCTCCAGACCATTCCACTCCGGTCGGAGGAAGACTCTCACAGTTCCTACCTGTCTGGAAGTCCATCACTACAGACAGGTGGGTAAGGCAAATTATCCAGTATGGTTACTGCCTGGAACTTAGCGAAACTCCCACAACCATACCGCCCAAACAATGTCCAATGTACACGGAACATCTAACGCTCCTCAGACAGGAAGTCCTCTCACTTCTTCAAAAGCATGCAATAAAACCAGTTCCCCTTCGGCATCAAGGAACAGGAGTTTAGTCCCTCTATTTTATCATCCCCAAAAAAGACTGAACTCTCAGACCAATACTGGACCTCAGACCTTTGAATATCTACATACAATCGGAACATTTTCACATGGTCACTCTTCAACAAGTCCTCCCAATACTCCCAACAAGGCGATTTCCTTGCCACTCTAGATCTCAAGGACGCCTACTTCCATATTCCTATACACCCTGCGCACAGGATATATCTAAGGTTTGTAGTGGACGGTCAGCACTATCAATTCAAAGGCCTTCCATTCGGGGTGACCACAGCACTCAGTCTTCACAAAATGTCTAGCAGTAGTAGCCACCCGCTTGCGAAGACAATCAATTGATGTGTTTCCATACCTGGACGACTGGCTCATAAAAGCCAAGTCATACAGTCAGTGTGTTCACCACACACACCAAATAATTCACCTGCGCCACAACTTGTGGTTCACAATAAACCTCACCAAGTCAAATCTTCAACCGTCCCACATACAACAGTATCTAGGGGCCCCAATAGACACTTCCAAAGTGCTTGCATACCCCAATCCAGTCAGAATAGCCAGTGTGCACCCCTCCTAACAAAATTTCAGCCCCAACACTCACTACCAGCTCAACTGTTTATGCAACTAATAGGAAAGATGGCCTCTTGCATTCTCATAGCACCTCACGCAAGACTCCAGATACGCTCTTTACAAGAATGTTTAGCACGTCAGTGGAACCAGGCTCAAGGTCAACTTTCAGATCTGGTGTTGGTGGACAGCCGCACACATCGCTCTCTGCAGTGGTGGAACACAAAACCTTTCCAAAGGGCAGCTGTTTCAAGACCCAGTTCCACAGATAGTACTAACAGCGGACACATCGCTCACTGGCTGGGGAGCCCATCTCTTAAACCATACAATTCCGGGCAGGTGGACCCCCTCAACAAAAAGTGCTCCCACTAGCAATCTTTCTAGCATTAAAATCATTCCAGACACATCTCATCAACAAAACTGTCCTTGTCCGCACCGACCATGACAGCAATTTATTATATACAAAAACAAGGAGGAACACATTCTTTGCAGCTTTCTCAACTAGCGCAAATCATATAGAAATGGGCCATCCCACAAAAGATATACCTTCTAGCAGAACATCTTCCAGAGTACACAATCAGATTGCGGATCTGCTCAGTCGTCAGACAAAGCACATCCACGAATGGAAACTTCATCCACAAGTTCTTCATCCATTTTTTGACATGTGAGGCCTCCTGACATAGATCTGTTTGCCACACATGCAAACGCAAAATGCCCAACCTTCGCTGTCAGGTATCCACAACCATTGTCCAAGGGCAATGCGATATGGATGAACTGGTCAGGCAGATTTGCGTACGCTTTTCCGCCACTCCTGCTCATTCCATTAGTAGTGCGGAAGCTCAAGCAACAGTCTCTCAAAATGATCCTGGTTGCTCCAACATGGGCACGGCAGCCATGGTTCACAACACTCCTGGAACTCTCAGTAGTTCCACACGAAAAGCTACAAAATTCCCCAAAGCCTCTTTCACTGAACCATGTAGAGATAAGTCATCCAAATCCAGCTCAACTAAACCTAGCAATCTAGCTCCTGAAGTCTTAGAGTTAGATTACCCCAACCTACCACCGGACTATATGAACATTATTAAAGAAGCTAGACACCCTACTACTAGAGCTTGCTATGCAGCCAAATGGAAAAGATTAGTCATTTACTGCAATAACAACAAAATTGACCCACTAGAGGCTTCAATTCAACATATTTGCTATTTACTGCATCTACAAAGATGTAAACTGGCATACACATCTGTTTAGAGTTCCTGCTATCAAAGCGTTTATGGAAGGCCTTAAAAGGATAATTCCTCCCATAATCCCACCCTCTCTTAACATTGTCCTTACCAGGCTCATGGGTCTTCCATTTGAACCTCTGCACAAATGCGAACTGCAGTTCCTTACATGGGAAGTAGTTTTCCTTGTTGCAATCACCTCTTAGGAGAGTGAGTGAGATCCAGGCTTTAACCATACAAGAACCATTCTTACAAATACATCAAAACAAGGTGGTTCTTAGAACTAATCCAGAATTCCTTCCTAAATTAATCTCTGCTTTCCATCTTAATCAATCTGTGGAATTACCCGTTTTTTTCCTAAAACCAGATTCTGTAGCAGAAATACTCCTTCACACACTTGATGTCAAGAGCTATACTTTATTACATTGACAGAAGTAAACCTTTTAAAAACACAAACCAACTGTTTGTAGCTTTCTCTCCACCTCATAAAGGTAACCCCATCACCAAAGCTGGAATTACCAGGTGGATAGTCAAATGTATTCAAATATGCTACCAAAAGGCAAAACGCACATTAACAATTCCCCTCTAGAGCACACTCAACGTGCAAAATAGGGGCTTCAATGGCATTCTTAGGGAACATTCTCTTAGATGACATTTGTAAAGCAGCAACATGGTCTACAACACACACCTTCACTAAAAACTATTGTGTAGATGTGCAAGCAAAACAACAAGCTTCTGTGGGCCAGGCTGTTCTTAAAACACTTTTTCCGACCTCTGCAACAGATAACGTTGACCACCGCTAAGGGAGAGGACTGCTATACAGTCTATGCACAGGTATGTGTTCTGCAGCCCATATGCCTCGAACGGAAAATGCTACTTACCAAAATGCATCTGTTCTTGGCATGTAGATCTGCAGAATCACATACGCCCACCCGCCTCCCCGGTAACTCTATCTGTTCCAGAATTATCTTACTTAGATACATTACACATGGACATCTTTTCTGTTTCTTATAAACTCCATCGTTTCCCTTCATGGCGAAAAAAAATCTAAAGAGGGAGTCGATGCCTATGCGCACTATCTTCCAAAGGAGGAGTCACCTATCTCGTGACTACAAAGACTTCTTCCAAGACAACAACAAAGTGCAAACATCTGAGCCCACCACCAGATGGCGATCTATGCACAAGTATGAGATTCTGCAGCTCTACATGCCAAGAACAGATGCATACTGGTAAGTAGCATTTTCCTTTATGAAAACCATGGCTAAACAAAGCAAGCACTGACAGTCCATTGGGCTTGCAGCCAATGCCAGACCGATTGACATTCCAGTGCATCTTTGAAATTGTGTGTTCAAGACATGTGAGCTGTAGATCACATGCTTTGCATAGTCCTGTCATCTAGTGTTGGGTCCGGATGTTTGCAAGTTGTTGTTGTTCGAAGAAGTCTTTCCAGTCATACGGTAGGTGACTCTTCCTTTTGGTGATAGTGTGCATGGGCATCGACTCCATTGTTAGATTGTTTTTTTCCCACATTGGGTTCGAACGGGTATTGTTGCGCTCCCCTTCGGAATCGATGCTTGGGTTCCTCCTCAGTGCGTATTTCTCACTACCGCGACGGTATTGGTCTCGAACGTGCTTCTCTCTCCGCGATTCAAATAAACTCAAGACCTTGATATTTGAGTCAGAAAATCTGCAGGTGGCCTTCCAGCCCATCCGCGTCCTTTCGGCTCCACGTCGATGGAAAGGACCCCGTTTAAATTCTGTGCTCTGTGCCATGCGAGATATCTGCACACACTCATCAGGTGTATAATTTGTGTTTGTCCCCTGAGCACAAAGTGCAAGACTGTGATGCGTGCCATTCCTTTAGATCAAAGACAACTCTCCGTGATCGTCGGGCTCTGTCGAGAGATGTAGCGTCAGCGGTTGGATGATGCACCAGATCTGTTCAGCGACGAATCTGAACAAAAAAACAATAGCAGAAGAGGAGGAACCGCTTCGGCGGCATCCGACTCTGTTCGGAATTGCAGATCAGACACATTGATGTGCTGCAGAGACAAGGGGACATGAGTACCGAAGAAACCTTCTCCCCTCTCCCCCCTCCCACCTCCCCCATCCCCCCCTCCCACCGTCCCTAAAAAATCTAAGGCTTCAGCACCACCTCCGACTCAAGGCCAAAGTCAGCACCAAGAAGAGGTTTCTCACACTCCGCCTTGGGGTTCTACACCGAAACCCTCCAAAAAGCCTTCGGGCTGAAACCTTCGAGCTCCAAAACCAGATAAAAATCTTCAGATCCGAAACCCTCAACACCGAAACTAAAGAAACCCTCGAAGTCTAAACCTTTGTCACCAAAAGGAATTTCCAGCTCAAGTCCGAAAACCTCGGTGCCGAAAAGCAAAGACTTGCCTGCAATTTCACCGGATCCCATAAAGACACTCCTATTAAATTGGATCCAAAACAGAATAAACTGTATATTCATCTAGATACAGGACACATTTAGCTAAACCACCATCTAAGCACAAGCTTCCCAATGAAGATGAGACACATATAATTCCTTTAAAAATGAAAAAGTTTAGGCACTAGCCTCTTTCACACTTTTTCACCCCCTCCTCCACCCTCTTCACCACAGCATGATCCATCAAACATTACACCCAGTCAGTCTCCTCCACCTCAGCTTGACACAGGTGACACTAATGAAGATGAGGCACAATTTCCAGATCCTTGGACAGATTACACCACTGATCCTCCACAGGATACAGACCCAGATCTTTATCCTGCCAGGCCATCTCCATCTGATGACAACCTTTCATACTAACTGATTATTGCCAGGGCAGCAGAATACCATGGGGCGGAGTTAAATAAAGAGGTTTTAGAAGATTTTCTCTCAGACACATAAGGGTCACATAACACTAAAGACCCCGTCCGTTATAAAATTCTTACTCAGAGTAGACAAAAATTATAAATCGTCCCCCACAGATCCCATTTGTATTTACGGTCTGTTACACCACTTGACTCATTAGTTGTGTCGAATACCAGAAAGAGGGCTAATTCTCAAGCATCTGGGGATGCCCCACTCCAGATAAAGAGTCGAAGCTGATTGATGCTTCAGGCAAGCGTGTAGCAGCGCAAGCAGCTAATCAATGGCGTATTGCTAATACGCAGGGCCTGCTGGCAAGGTATGATAGAGCCCACTGGGACGAAATGGAACAATTACTGCAGTTAATTTCCCTTCTTGGACTATCAGATGCACTCTAGATGCAGCTGAGCCCGCTGCTAGAGAAGTAAATACCAGCATCTTACTAAGACGATATGCTTGGCTACGGATTTCAGGATTAAAGCCTGAGGCCCAACAAACTATACTGAACATACCATTTGACAAAAAGCACCTTTTTGGTCCTGAAGTAGATTTCCCATTAGCAAAAATGAAAAAGGATACTGATGTGGCAAAAGCGATGGGAGCGCTCCAATCTCCCTCAGATAGAGGTTCCTTTCGGCGCTTTTTATAGAGGGTCGTCCAAATCTACAGGCTGGGACCAGAACACTTCCTCATATAAAGGAATTTCCAAACCTCCTTTACAAAAGGGTTTTTCAGATGGAGTTACAGGGCTAATAGTCCCAGGGTCAGAGGTAAAAACACCACACCTCACACTTCCCCTTCCTCAAGCAAGCAGTGACTTCCCAACACTTCCCGCCGACTATTCCACACTTGTCAGCGTAAGATTTCAAAACTTTCTCCCCTTTTGGAATTCAATAACAACCGACAAATGGGAGCTTCGAGTTTTCCAACATGACTATGCCTGGAGCTTACCAACAATCCTCCAAATATTCCTTCTCGACTACACAATGTCACCAGACCACCAACACTCGCTCCAACAAGAAGGGCACTCGCTATTACTCAAAGGGGCTATAGAACCAGTTCCACCCCAGTATCACGGGTCAGGGGTTTATTCCCTCTACTTCCTCATCTCCAAAAAGTACGGATCTTTGAGACCTTATCTAGATCTCAGGGAGTTATACAAATGCATACTGCCAGAGCATTTTCACATGGTCACTCTTCAAAAAAGTACTTCCCCCTATTGTAGCAGGGCGACTTTATGTCTACGCTAGATCTAAAGGATGCCTACTTTCATATTCCAGTTCACCTCACTCATCGCAAATACCTCAGATTTGTGATAGCAGGCAAACATTACCAGTTCAAGGTACTTCCATTTGGCATCACCACAGACCCCAGAGTGTTCACCAAATGTCTCGCAGTAGTAACCGCTAATCTCAGAAGACAAGGTATACAGGTATTTCCTTACCTGGACGACTGGCTTATCAAAGCAAGCACTTACTAAACCTGCATGCTACACACTCTGAAAACAGTAAATCTACTTAATCAGTTGGTTTTCACAGTAAATGTACAAAAATCTCACCTGTAATCCAGCACAGGTGTAGTCTTATCTAGGAGCTTCCCTCAATACTCTCAAAGCTCTGGCTACTCCTAATGTAGCCAAGATTTGCAATATTCAGGCCACAATACTACAGTTTCAACCCAATCAATTGTTACCTGCAAGAGTCTTCATGCTGCTGCTGGGAATGATGGTATCCTGCATTGTGATCGTACCTCATGCAAGGCTCCACATGCATCCTCTGCAAGAACATCTAGGAATCAATCACAGGGTCTATTAACCGATCTAGTTTTGGTAGACCGCCGCACCCATCGCTCTCTTCAGTGGTGGAACCCTCAAAACTTAGGAAAAACCCGATTACACAGATCATTTTGACAGCGGACGCATATCTTGCTGGTTGGGGTACTCCCCTTCAACATCACACGGTACAAGGGTTGTGGTCACAGTCACAAACTTCTTCACATCAACTACCTAGAATTGCTAGCAGTGTTTCTAGCACTCAAAGCTTTTCTCACCCAACTTCTAGGCAAGACTGTCCTAATCCGCACAGACATGACAGCAATGTATTGCCTACAAAACCAGGGAGAGACCCACTCTCTCCAGCTGTCGCGTCTTGCGCAAAGCATTTGGAATTGGGTGGTTCACCACAGAATCTATCTCCTAGCAGAACACCTTCCAGGAGTAGACCATCGGGTTGCAGACCTGCTCAGCAGACACAGGCTGCAAATCCACGAGTGGGAACGTTTCCCCCAGTTCGTCTTTCTTACTTCCAAAAATTAGGATTTCCACAAATAGATCTGTTTTCCACAGTACACAACGCAAAATGCCCAAACTTCGCATCCAGGTTCCCACACCAAGCTTCCAAAGGCAATGCTCTATGGATGAATTGGTCAGGGATATTTGCTTACGCTTTTCCACCTCTCACAGTACTTCCGTTGCTGGTTCGGAAGCTCAGTCAAATGTCCCTAACACTGATATTGATAGCCTCCATTTGGGCTCGCCAACCTTGGTACACTACCCTGTTAGAACTCTCTGTGGCTTCACATCAAAGGTTACATCTCATACCCTCTCACCTCACTCAGAGCCATGGAGAAATCAGACATCCAAATCCCAAAGAACTAAACCTAGCGATTTGGATCCTGAAGTCCTAGAGTTTGGTTATTTACAATTACCACCAGACTGTATGAATATTCTTACACTCTTATTCTTATCCACTTGATGCTTCTGTACAAAACATCATTTCTTATCTGATGCATTTACAGCAATGTGGATTAGCCTATACATCCATTCGCTTACATCTAGCAGCAGTAGCTGCATATTTGCAAAACAGACAACACCTATCCCTATTCAGAGTACCAGTGATTAAAGCCTTCATGGAAGGATTAAAAAGAGTGCTACCACCAAGAATTCCCCCTGCTCCAGAGTGGAACTTAAACTTAGTTCTTACAAGGCTAATGGGTCCTCCCTTTGAACCCATGCACAAATGTCAGTTGCAATTCTTGTCATGGGAAATCACTTTTCTCATAGCAATAACTTCACTAAGGAGAGTTGGTGAGCTTCAGGCATTAACTATACAAGAGCCTTTCTTTCAGCTTCATAATGATAGAGTAGTAATTCATACTAATCCTAAATTTCTCCCTAAAGTAGTTTCTGCTTTTGATATCAATCAATCAGTTGAGTTGCCTATCTTCTTCCCTCAACCTGATTCTGTATCAGAACGAACTCTACATACACTGGATGTTTGGCGAGCTCTACTTTACTAGATAGAAAGAACCAAAGACTTCAGGAAAAAGAAAGCAACGTTTTTTTGCTTTCTCTCCACCTCACAAAGGCAATCCTATTTCTAAATCAGTGATTGCTATATGGATTGTAAAATGTATCCAGACATGTTCTACTAAAGCAAAGAGAACTTTGTTAGTACCCCCAGAGCGCATTCCACTCACAAAATAGGAGCTACTATGGCCACCTTGGGAAATATCCCCATAGCTGGCATTTGTAAGGAAGCAACCTGGTCTACACCACACACATTCACCAAACACTATTGTGTAGATGTGTCCTCAAGACAACAGTCAAATGTAGGCCAAGCATTACTTAAAATACTTTTTCAAACTACTACCGCCACTACAGGTTAGCCACTGCTTTGGCAGATTACTGCTATATAGTCTATGCAAAGCATGTGATCTACAGCTCAAATGCCTCGAACGGAAAAGGTTACTTACCCAGTAAGCATCTGTTCTTGGCATGTAGAGCTGTAGATTCACATGCACCCACCCACCTCTCCGGTTTCCTGTAGTGGTTGTATTTCTTATTTTACATTCATACGCATGGACATCTCTATTCTACACTTTCTAACTCCATGTCTCACCCTATGCTGGAAAACAATCTAACAATGGAGTCAATGCCTAATGCACTAGCACCGAAAGGAGGAGTCACCTACCTCGTGACTGGAAAGACTTCTTCGAACAAAAACAACTGGCAAACATCCGGACCCAACACTCGATGGTAGGAGAATGCAAAGCATGTGAATCTACAGCTCTACATACCAAGAACAGATGCTTTCTGGGTAACATTTTCCTTATGGCTAGAAGAGAGGCGGCTGATTCAATGGCTGGATACAGGGGGTTGGAGCCATGTGGCAGCAGGTCATGTTAAGGATTCTGGGTGTCTTGGACGGGGTTCCAACATTTAAACCTGTGTAGATGGCAGAACAGACACTTCTTATTGATTGGTTGGGTTTAGAGCAGGTGGAAGACTAATGGTATTTTTATTCTCTTAAGCTCATCATACACTCATTCAAAAACGTTACTGTTCGAGGCATATGAGCTGCAGATTGTACACTTAGCATAGATCGCCATCTGGTGTTGGGCCCGGATGTTTGCAGTTTGTTTTTGTTCTTTGGACAGTCTTTGGAAGTCACGAGTTAGGTGACTCCTCCTTCGGTCCGTACTGCGCATGGGCTTCGGCTCCATCCTCAGATTGTTTTTTTCCGCCATCGGGCTCGGATGTGATACTTCGCGCTCCGGCTTCGAACTTCTACGGTTCCAGCCTCGACGGAAAATCCTCGTTCTTCGAGTTTCTTCATCTATCTTCATCTCTCGAAGCGGCACTTTTCTCCATTCCGCACATCGGCACCGGCCTTCGGGCCCTCCTCGACTCCGGTCCCGGCCGATGGAAAGGACTCGGTTCAAAAAGTGCCCAAAATGTGGGTCTAAATTTCCCCACACCGACCTCCATCAGGTGTGTAACCTTTGCCTCTCTCTAGAACACGAGGCTAGAGACTGCCCCGCCTGTAAGTCTTTTCGTTCAAAAAAGACCATCCGGGATCGAAGAGCTCGACGCACCATGGCGCACTCATCAACCGCAGCTCCACCGGACATCTTCGGAGACTACACCGGAGCTTCGGGGCACCAACACACCGAGCAGGAGGAAGACGTCGTCAGCGCTTCCGAGGCCGACGACTCCGACGTGGAGGACATCACACCGGCGCAGAGGGTCGTGAGTACTCTACCCCCTCCCACCCCCGCGCCCAAAACCAAAGAGACTCAGGTTACACCCTCGCCTGCAGGCCCGGGTAAAACCAAGCACACAGCTTCTATCACCCCACCTTTGGGCCCGGTGTCGAAGCCTCACATGTCTCACGGCAGCTCGGGCTCGAGCCAGCCGACGCCTGGTGCCGATAAACACCGTCCGGCACCAAAGAAAGTGACGCCCAGCTCGACTCTGAAGCCACCGGTGCCGAAGCCTGGACTCTCGGTGCCGACAAAACACAAACACACATCCCTCGGCACAGAGGCTCCGGTGCCGAAAACTACTTTGACGCCGAAAAAACCAGAGGTTCCAAAAAGGCATGGCACAGAGAAACCATCAAAATCCTCGGCTCCGAAAACATCGGCGCCAGCGGACGATTCGGTGTCACTGGACCTCTTTACGCCAGATCCTTTACAAAAGACCTTATTTAAGGATCCAAAGACTGGGCTATTGACTTTAGTTGTCAAGAAAAGACGTCTTGACACACCGGCTCCTCCTCCACCGCCCAAGCGGAAGGACTCTGCTACTTCTCCTCTCAGAGTGCCCTCCCCACCACCTCCTACACCTCCTCCTCCTCCTCCTCCTCCACCTCCTCCACCCCCTCCCCCTCCCCCTCCCAGGTCTCCGCCACCCTTGCCTCATCATTCCCCGACCCCATCCCCAGATCCGGATTACGGGGATCCAGATTATGACCCGGCGGACGCCCCAATGGACCCCACTCCACCGGGGACCCCAGACCCATGGGAAGATTACCAAAACCCTGACATACCAGATGTGCCTCAGGCCGACCTATACCCATCCAGGCCATCTCCCCCAGAGGACTCATTAGGGTTTCACCACTTAGTGCAGAGAGCAGCACACTACCATGGGGTGGAAATGCATAGTGAACCTGTGGAAGACGACTTCTTACTGGATACATTTGATATTCAGGATAAGTCCACAGCTATCTTGCCCATGCTTAAGGGTGTCACCAAGCATGCTGCAGAGGTGTTCAAAGACCCTGTCAGGGCCAGGGTCTTAAACCCTAGAATAGAAAAAAAGTATAAGGCGGCACCCACAGACCCTATATACATTAACGGCCCTGCTCCCTTAGATTCCCTAGTTGTGTCCACAGCTAGAAAGCGGTCTAACTCCCAGTCCTCATGAGAGGCCACACCGCCAGATAAGGAATCCAAACTTCTAGACGCGTCTGGCAAACGCACCGCCTCACAAGCCGCGAACATCTGGCGCATTGCAAATACACAAGCGCTGCTTGCGCGCTATGACAGAGCATACTACGATGAGCTTGAGGCTCTTATACAGCACCTCCCAGAAAAACACAAACGCAAACCTCATGACCTGATACAGGAGGGTAAGCTAATTACTAACACCTCCATTAAATGTGCCCTCGATGCAGCCGACACTGCTTCTAGAGCCATAAATACTAATGTCCTGCTTCGTCGTCATGCCTGGCTTAGGATCTCAGGGTTCAAGCCCGAAGTCCAGGCATCCATCCTAAATCACCCCTTTGACCAACAAAATCTCTTCGGGCCAAAGGTGGACGAAGCATTAGAAAAAATGAAAAAGGACACAGACACAGCAAAGTCTATGGGGGCATTACAATCACAGACCCCTAAACGCTCCTTTCGACGCTCATCCTTTCGCAGCAGAGGCTACTCCACCGATAGCGCCTCTACCTCCTACAAGTCCCCTCCTCAAATTCCTTTTCAAAGGGCTACCAAAGGGGTGGTTACAGAGGCAACAACAATAAGGGCAGGGGCAAAACTAACACCACCCGTTCTGCCACCCCGCCCGCACAATGACTTCCCTCTGCTCCCCCCAGACCATCCCACTCCGGTCGGGGGAAGACTACAAAACTTTATCCACGCATGGGAATCCATAACATCGGACAAATGGGTGACCCAAATTATTCGGTCAGGGTACTGTCTCGAGCTAACATCTACCCCACCCAATATCCCACCAAGGCACCATCCAATGTCTCAAGAACATTCTACACTGCTCAAACAGGAGGTGCTCTCCCTCCTCCAAAAACACGCTATAGAGCAGGTCCCCGTCAATCAGCAAAATCTAGGGGTCTACTCTCTGTATTTCCTAATACCGAAGAAAGACGGGACCCTGAGGCCCATTCTGGACCTCCGGCTTCTAAATGCATACATACATTCAGACCATTTCCACATGGTCACCCTACAACAAGTCCTCCCGCTCCTCTGTCAGGGAGACTTTCTCACTACCTTGGATCTGAAAGACGCATACTTTCATATTCCAATACACCCTTCTCACAGGAAGTACCTCAGGTTTGTGGTGGACGGTCAACATTACCAGTTCACAGTTCTCCCCTTCGGGGTCACCACCGCACCACGGGTGTTTACCAAATGCCTAGCAGTTGTAGCAGCACACCTCCGACGTCAACATATTCACGTCTTCCCTTACTTAGACGACTGGCTCATAAAAGCTGCGTCCTACAACCAATGTGTGCAACATACCAACAGCTCTATTCAACTGCTCCACCAGCTAGGCTTCACGGTGAACTACCAGAAGTCCCACCTCCTACCATCTCACACAAAGCAATATCTCGGGGCCACTATAGACACCTCCAAAGGTATTGCCTATCCAAACTCAGCCAGAATCGCAAGCATACAAGCCTTGCGCCAAACGTTCCTTCCTCAACACTCTCTTCCAGCAAGAGTGTTTATGAAGCTCATAGGGATGATGGCATCTTGCATTTTCATAGTGCCCCATGCAAGACTTCACATGCGTCCACTCCAAGAGTGCCTAGCACGACAGTGGAACCAGGCCCAGGGACAGCTGACGGATCTGGTGTTGGTGGACGGCCGCACCCATCACTCTCTGCAGTGGTGGAACACCACAAACCTTTCCAAAGGGCGGCCGTTCCTGGACCCGGTTCCTCAGGTGATTCCAACGGCGGACGCATCGCTCTCCGGCTGGGGAGCGCACCTCTTACACCTCACAATGCAAGGTCTATGGACGCCACAGCAAAAGTCGCTCCACATCAACCATCTGGAGCTCTTGGCGATCTTTCTAGCCCTAAAATCTTTTCAAAAACAGATTTCGGCCAAAGCAGTCCTCATTCGCACAGACAATATGACTGCAATGTATTATATCCAAAAACAGGGGGGGACACACTCTCCCCAGCTCTCCCGCTTAGCCCAGAGCATATGGAGATGGGCAATTCCTCAAAACATCTTTCTCCTGGCACAGCATGTTCCAGGCGTACAAAACACCATGGCAGATCTGCTCAGCAGACAAACGCAACAACTACACGAATGGGAACTGCATCCACAGGTCCTTCGCCCATTCTTCCAAAAGTGGGGGCATCCTCAGATAGACCTCTTCGCCACCCACGAAAACAAAAAATGCCCAAGCTTCGCCGCCAGATACCCACACCCATTGTCCAAAGGCAATGCGATATGGATGAACTGGTCAGGCAAATTTGCATACGCCTTTCCACCTCTCACGCTAATTCCATTAGTGGTAAGGAAGCTACAACAGCACTCCCTCACACTCATTCTGGTAGCTCCAACATGGGCCAGGCAGCCGTGGTACACCACACTACTACAGCTCTCGGTGGTACCACATCAAAAACTGCACCTGTCCCCATGCCTCCTAACTCAGAACCATGGAGAAATCAGGCACCCGGACCCAGCTCAGCTCAACCTTGCGATCTGGCTCCTGAAATCTTAGAATTTGGGTACCTTAACCTTCCCCCTGATTGCATGAACATTATCAAGGAAGCCAGACGTCCTACTACTCGAGCATGCTATGCCGCAAAGTGGAAGAGATTTGTAGTTTACTGCCGTAACAATACAATCAACCCCTTAGATGCATCCATACAGCACATCATATGCTATCTGCTCCATCTTCACAGGTGTAACCTGGCATATTCATCCATACGCCTACACCTAGCAGCGATTGCTGCTTATCTACAAAACAGACAGCATTTATCACTGTTCAGAGTGCCCGCTATTAAAGCCTTTATGGAAGGCCTTAAACGAGTAATTCCTCCCAGGGCACCACCTTCCCCTGTATGGAATCTAAATGTAGTTCTTACAAGGCTAATGGGTCCGCCCTTCGAACCAATGCATAAATGTGAGCTACAGTTCCTCACCTGGAAAACAGCTTTCCTCGTAGCTATCACTTCCCTTAGAAGGGTTGGTGAAATACAAGCGTTCACTATACAGGAACCCTTCTTACAAATACATCACAGCAAAGTGATATTTCGTACAAATCCAAAGTTTCTGCCCAAGGTCATTTCCCCCATCCATCTCAATCAATCGGTGGAATTACCTGTCTTTTTCTCGCAACCTCAATCTGTTGCGGAAAGGGCCTTACACACACTTGATGTTAAGAGGGCTTTACTGTACTACATACAGAGAACGCAACCTTTCAGGAAAACTAAACAATTGTTTGTTTCCTTCTCTCCACCACATAAAGGAAACCCCATCTCTAAATCCGGGATAGCTAGGTGGATTGTAAAGTGCATACAAATTTGCTATCAAAAGGCAAAAAGAACATTATCTGTTCCACCTAAAGCCCACTCTACTAGAAAGTTAGGGGCTTCTATGGCTTTTATAGGGAACATACCCTTAGATGACATCTGCAAAGCAGCCACATGGTCAACACCGCACACCTTCACAAAACATTACTGTGTAGACGTGCATTCCAAGCAACAAGCTAGTGTGGGCCAGACTGTACTAAAGACACTTTTTCAAACCGCTGCAACGGATACGGGTGGTCGCCGCTAAGGTTGGGTACTGCTATATAATCTATGCTAAGTGTACAATCTGCAGCTCATATGCCTCGAACGGAATATGCTACTTACCAGTATGCATCTGTTCTTGGCATGTAGAGCTGCAGAGTTGTACACGCCCACCCACCTCCCCGGCTACCTGTATCCGTTCCAGTCCATCTTATTTAGATACAACACACATGGGTTTCTCACTGTTATTACTACGCTCCATCATTTCCCTGTTGGCGAAAAACAATCTGAGGATGGAGCCGAAGCCCATGCGCAGTACGGACCGAAGGAGAAAGAACAAAAACAAACTGCAAACATCCGGGCCCAACACCAGATGGCGATCTATGCTAAGTGTACAACTCTGCAGCTCTACATGCCAAGAACAGATGCATACTGGTAAGTAGCATATTCCTTATACGCATGATTAAATACCTGAAGTTTTCCATAGACCTTTATCATAGTCTAGCCCTTAATTTTTCTGTGGACCACCAGTGTGCTTCTTGTGAGACAGGCAGTTTGTGACTAAAGCATAAAGACTGCGAGCAATAACCATGCCACAGTGCAGAGAAGCTATCCCACATCTCCTGCCAATAAACCAGGAACAACATTCCACTTGATTATAGGAGTGCCTGAAAGTCACTCTTGGGCCCATGCCCAGTTAACCAGAACCTTTGCCAGTTCTACTCTATAAATGCTGATTGTAGTTCATGATCTTTTACTTCAGCTACAAGCCGTCTTCCCAACTCAAAGACTGCTTGCCCTATCGTCCTCGTCAGGATGACTAGGAGTTTCCAGAATACTATGGGTCTACCTTATTCTCTGGTATATGGGAGACATCAATACTTGCTGCGGCCACACTCTGATGAAGCTATTTTCAGTTGAGTAATAAAGCTCCAGTCAAGGGTTCCTTTCACAGCACCTAGCCATTTGCTTTTCAGGCATTTCAGCGTATCCATTTTGGACACCCTAAGTAGTAGGGACCACATGTCCGACCCTTTCTAATCATTGCTATAGAATGCAATTTAAATCACCTACAGTTCTGATGACCCAAAGATATTTCCCACAAGCGGTTGAGCTATTTAGGATCACTATTTTGATATGACTTACTGTTCAAACTTTGCCTTATTTTTATTTTCTACAAAAAAGTTGAAGAGTGCAATGCTTGCAATAAGTGTGATCACTGGCAATTGTTCTGGGTAGCATTCCAACCTATCGTTCTTCTGAGATTGCATGGTGGAAAATAGAACAATGGGTTGACATGCTAACCCGAGTGATTGACAGTGGCTAGGCTTATTGCAAGCATTCCTCCCATAACTTTTCTGTGTTTGATGTGTTGTCTTACGTGTAAAGGGTATGTCCAGACGTGAGGCCAGTGCCCACTGTGCCACTAGAACAAAGCTGCACTTTACTGATGAGTCTCAATCAAAGTGAAACCGGTCTTGAGTTGCTTGTGTTAAGATTCTGAGAGGGCATTCCTTGCTTGGCAGTTCAGGCTGGACATTTCCTATCGACAAAATATCAGGATTGATTTGCATGTGGCTGAATCTAATGTGAAGTGGCATGGTGGGCAAAATAATGATGGGTTGGGATGCTACCACCAGTGATTGTCAGTGGTTTAACTTATTGCGAACATTCCTCCCATCTTCCTTTTTGTTTTTTCATTTTATTTTCATTCTAACCAGTCGTTGAGCATCAGTTTTTTTATTTTCCGTGCCAAATGATTCCATGTTTGGGCACCTTAATCGGCTGCACTGAATGAACACTGCTTCATTGACACTCTAAACACCATTTCAAACTGACTACATGATAAATATATATAAGGCAAGAAGGTTGTCTACTGCTACATTTGGGGGAGGGTTCTGGGGCTACGCCCCTAGTAACTCCTTTCAGGTAGAGTAGAATTCCTTTTTGAAGCATTTGCTTGGCCTACCAGCCTCTGCATCATCTCTGATTCTCATAAGTCGGCGTGGTTGCAATTTGTGGAAGATATGCTTTTATTAAAACCCTTATTTCTTTGGTTTTCTATCTGGTCTAAAGCTGAAACAAGTTTTGTCAAAGAGATTATTTTAGATTGTCTTGCTTTGGATCACGTTATTCTTATAAAAAATGAATCTTTTAGAACACCAATATGTCTGTTTTGCAAGATCCACACAGGTCCTTATCCCTTGATAAGAGTATAATTAAAGAATCCTTTTTTAAACGGTATAAGCAGGACTGTAGAAAGTGTGATGAACTGAGAACGCCAACAGTTGCCTTTACATGGCGGTTGATTTACCAGTTGTAAGTCAGTATTGCGTGTCTTGGGTGAATAACCTTCAGCACAGTTTTGCTCTGACTAGTTTGTGCTTGGGCACAGTACTTGACCTGGTTACCTTTCCTGAAATGATTGTATGACCACCGGATATGATCCCTTGTCCCTGCGATGGTTGAGCTAAGCCAGTGATACTCAAAGTATGGCCCGGGGGCCGCTTGCGGCGGTCTTGACCTTTACATGCGGACCCCTGGTCAACAGCAGCACAAGCTGCTGTTCAGTTACTGATTTTGAAGAACAAAGGTCCTTAGCATAAGAGTAGATAGTGAAAGCATTTTGGCATAGACTACAATGAGCACTATGGAAAGTCTTCCAATGTCCAGCCGGACAGAGGAACATTTATTCAAAACAATACACAGGGAATGAACGGAATAAAGAAAACAACACAAGGTGAAACTTAGGCACAATCCTGTACCGAGCTTGGAAGGAAAGGAATTGAAAGAATGGAAAAAGGACGAAATAGCAGGCAAAAACTTTGGGAGCAAAAGGTGGCTTACATTACACAATAATCTTAGGTAAGCTCATACCGACAGACACCACTATATAGTTTACACAATGGTTAAATTGCGGTGTTGCTAGACAAGTCGACGTTTCGATCCCTAGCTCCTAATACAGTGGGATCATCATCAGGACTAGAAACTAAACAGTTGCCTGATAAAATTTAAAAGCCTTGCAAGAGGCTCTATGAGTGCCCAGTACGAGGAGGGAGGCACGGGAGTGTCTCGGGACGAACCTCAAAGGAAGTGAGAGGAGTCAGTTACTGAGCACTAATATATAAGAAAAATAAATAAACGGGCAAGCATTTATTAACTTGAAAATAAATGCTTGTCCATTTATTTAACATGTTTTTAGACGTCCTTACCCAATCCCTGACCCACCCAGACCGTCTACCGCCACACTGCTGGTATCAGTGTGGCCCGCGGTCACACTTCAGACCGTACTTTGTGGCCCCTGGGCCAATGTTTGCGAGTACCCATGGTCAAAGCAAAACACACAGCCCTTTATATTTTATGATTGCAAACATCTGAGAAGATATTATCTGAAACCAATTCTTCTTTCCCAGAATATTAGAGACCACAAAATGTCACTAAGCTATCTGTTTGCACTGGAAGACTCCTCTTTGTTTTAATGTTGCACTTTTTAAGGGGGTGCAAAACACCTCAAGAAAATTATGTTATGCTAGATGTTAATACAAGAGAAGATGCGGCTGTTTAATTACATGTTTTTATTCTTACCAGTGCATTTTTTGTTTTATATTTGTTGATGATCTACTGTATTGCTGTTTTATGGCTGTTTTTAGCTGTTCCGAATAAAGTTTTCAAATGGAATAGGCTACATTATCAAATTAACCAATAGATTAATTCAAATGGACCTTGTGTCCTGTGTAAAGGTCAGTTGAATTCACTCAGTCATGATTGGTCATTTATTATACCTCTGCATCTATATCATAGTTGAGGGCATGATCGATCAACTGGAAACCTTATTTAATCCTGGTAAACTGTGACTGCAAAGCTCCTTTAGTCGAAATGTGTAAAGATTTCAGTCCAAACCTGAATAATTTTCTACAGATGTGTGTGCCAGAAAAAATGGCAAAGTGGCTGCTTGTGTTTGGCGAGACAGTGACTTTACTAAAGCGACTATAGTCAAAGCCTCAGTGCCCTTGCTTTACTTGTAAGAATTGATCACCAAATACAGAATTACCTCTCTCTGTTCTCAACAAAGAGCGGAAGCCGAAGCCATTGTACCGGAAGGTGGAGTAAAGTAAATCATTTGCTATGAGTATGGCTTAAATATAACTTAAACTGGGCTTAAGCAGTAGGCAATAAAGCTGACTTCAAAAAACTAGTTTGGCTTTGCAGCCCATCATTCCTGCATGGGTTCACCCTAAAATACTAAATATGGCCTTCAATGGCAAAACCTTATCTGAAAGAAACACATTAGTTAGATTCCTCACCTTAGAATATCCCCAGGAGTCAGGCTGGCTCCGGAAAGATTTTTTGTCAGCAATACCCCTTGCGCGTCGCTAGGCGTCGTCTGCAGGTCCGCGTCCGTCATCGGCGTTGTGCGCCGGAATGACGTCGTCGGAGTACTTGGACGCCACCCTCGCACGCTGACGTCAGTTCTTCTTTTTTCCGCGCCAGACAGCGCCGATCCGGGAAGAGCTTACCCCTTTAGTCACTTTTCGACTAAAACTTTTTGGACTCTTTTGTCTACTCGATTCGAACTGGTGCCAGTAGGATGCCCGGGTTTAAAGCCTGTGACTCCTGTCATCGACTGATGTCGGTGACGGACCACCACCGCCGGAGCCTTTACTGCCTGGGGGCCGACCACGATACGGAGTCGTGCATCGACTGCCAGGCCTTGACCTCGAAGGCTAGGCGGGAACAGTCCCGTAAGCTTCTCGAGCTCCGACACTCAGCTCCACGCCGTTCACGGCCCCGGTCCAGGAGGAGGTCGAAGGAACGGATGCGGAGCCGCAGCCACCACCACCACCGCTCGTCGGGGTCGAAGTCTTCGGGTAAGTCGAAGCATGCTTAGAAGTCCAAGAGGCGACATCGCTCTTCGAACTCCCCTCGCCGGTCGCGCTACACGGTTGAGGGTCCGTGTGGTACCACCTCCGCGGCTCCGTCGGAGCCGCAGGAGCCGCATCCGTCCCCATACCCTCCGGTCCCTGGGACTGACGCGACTCCGGCGGAGATCAGTGCCTTCCTCTCGGCCATGAGGGGCCTAGCTCCGCCGTCGACGCCTGCCGGCCCCGCGGGCTCGACTGGGCGACCTAGCGAGCCGATGGCTCCAGCCCCAGCGCCGTCGTCAACTTCGGTCCCGACACCGCAGGTCCCTGTGGGATCCAGGCCTGGATCTGTCGGTGCCGGTCGACCTCACGACGCCTCCTCCGCCGACACCGGTTCCACCCCCGGCGCCGTCTCCGGACGATGTCTTTCTCCGGTTCAGTCCAGGCCCGGCACCGGTGCGGCGCCGCAGCCGACGCCGATGGATGACCATTTCATCTACCGTCCGGCTCCGATTATTCCCCCTGTTTATCAGGAATCGGATGACGGGGGCGACTGGGAGGGGTCTGAGGACCCTCTGGCCATGCAGGCCAACTTATCTCAGGACTGGGCAGATGAGCTGGGGGATGCCAGTGGTCTGGACACCTCCCCGGACACTGGTTTCATCTCTCCTCCGACTGTGGCTTCGGAGGAAGGTGCTGCATTTTCAGTGGTGCTGCGCAAGGCGGCTGAAGCCCTTGGGCTGGAGCTGCCTGCTGTGGCCGTGAGGACTAACCTCCTCACTGAAGTGCTTCAACCATCAGCAAGCTCCTCGGAGCCTCTGCTGCAGTTCAATGAGGCACTAGTGGACGTTCTGAAGGGCACCTGGTCCAAGCCCTCCACAGTACCTCCTGTGGATCGGAACGTGGCCCGGCGCCACCGCCCTGCTCCGGGCTACCCCAGTTTTCTGTCCCAACACCCCGCGCCCGAGAGCCTGGTTATCCAGGCTTCTACTTCCCAATCCTCCTTCCCGTCCGCTCCCCCGAATCGGGAATCCAAGAGGCGAGAGCAGTTCGGTAAGAAGCTGTTCTCATCCCTTAGTTTGGGACTGCGGTCCTTGAACACCGCTTGCCTCTTCAACGTTATTCCCACTCTCTGTGGGATACGGTGGAGGACGTGCTGCCCCAGTGTCCGGAGGAGGCCTGGGCGCGGCTCGCCCAGGCTCTTGGCGACGGGCGGGATGCAGCACGACATGCTATTCGATGTGGACTAGACACTACGGACTCGCTGGGTAGGGCGATGGCAACCACGGTGGCGCTCCGCAGCCACGCCTGGCTGCGGTCCACGTCTTTCTCGGGGGATGTCCAGTGCACCCTCATGTATATGCCCTTTGATGGCACTCGCCTTTTTGGCAAGAAGGCGGATAGTGCGCTGGTGCGCTTCAAGGACGCCCGGGCTACGGCCAAGTCCTTGGGCCTCTCGGGGCCGCGACCGCAAACTTCCGCCTTTCGTCCCTCTTGTGGCCAAGGAAGGTGCGCCCCCTCACGTCCGACTAGCCACCGGCCGCAGATCCAACCTGCACGCGGACGTGGATTCCTCCGAGGCGGTACCGTGGGTCAACGTGCCGGTCAGTCCACATCCACCCCGGCAGCTTCCGCCTCAAAGCCCTCCTAGTCTGTGATTTCAGGCCCATTCCACGCCAGTGGGCGGCAGAGTTCGCCATCACCTGCTCCACTGGCGTTCCATCACGTCGGACAGGTGGGTGCTGCAAATCGTCCGAAGGGGCTACTCCCTCCCCTTCGAGACGACCCCTCCAACCATGCCACCGCAGTGCCACCGCATGTCGGGGGATCACTTGAATCTTCTACGGGAGGAAGTTGCAGCCCTCTTGGCCAAGGGGGCCGTCGAGCGCGTTCCGAGCCCAGAAGTAGGTCGTGGTTGTTATTCCCACTACTTTCTGGTTCCCAAGAAGGGCAAAGGGGGCCTACGCCCTATCTTGGACCTCAGGAGCGTCAACGCCTTCCTCCGGAAGGAGAGGTTCAAGATGCTTACCCTAGCTCATGTTCTGGCTGCCCTGGAACCAGGAGACTGGATGGTAGCGTTGGACTTGCAGGACGCCTATTTTCACATTCCTGTCCTGCGGCCCACCGGCGTTAACTGCGGTTCACGGTGGGTCAGGAGCATTTCCAGTTTACCGTGCTCCCCTTCGGCCTCACCAGTGCCCCTCGGGTGTTCACGAAAGTGGTGGCGGTGGTCGCAGCTCATCTGCGCAGATCAGGGGTTCCAGTCTTCCCCTATCTCGACGACTGGCTGTTGAAGGCGGGCTCGCCCCAGCAGGTTGTCTCCCACCTCCAGACTACGGCCGACCTCCTGCATTTGCTGTGGTTCTCCATCAACGTGCCGAAGTCGCATCTGAGTCCCTCCCAGAAGCTCCTTTTCATCGGGGTGGTTCTGGACTCGGCGCAGTTCTGGGCTTATCCTCTGGAGCAGCAGGTCCGGAATATTCAGGCTCTGATTCCCATCTTTCAGCCTCTATCCTGGGTTTCGGTCAGGTTGGTGCTGCGGCTTCTGGGTCTGATGGCCTCCTGCATCCTGTTAGTGCATCACGCCAGGCGGCGAATGCGGGCTCTGCAGTGGGACCTGAAGTTTCAGTGGGCCCAGCATCTGGGCAACCTGTCGGACCATGTCTTGATCTCGGAGGGCACTGCAAAACAGTTGCAGTGGTGGCTCACGAACCGCGATTGGGTCAGCGGCAGATCCCTCTCCCTACCCCACCCGGAGCACGTAGTGGTGACGGATGCGTCCCTCCTGGAATGGGGGGCCACATGGGGGAGGCGGAGATCAGAGGACTCTGGTCTCCGGCGGAGTCTCGGCTCCATATCAACCTTTTGGAGCTAAGAGCGATCCGACTTGCACTGAAGGCATTCCTTCCCGTTGTCCGGGGAAGTGTGGTGCAGGTGTTCACGGACAACACCACCGCCATGTGGTATTGCAACAAACAGGGCGGGGTGGGGTCGTGGACCCTTAGTCAGGAGGCTCTGCGCCTCTGGACATGGCTGGAACATCAGGGCATCACCCTGGGGGTTCAACATCTGGCGGGCTCTCTGAACGCTAGAGCAGACAAACTCAGCCGCCGGTGCATGATGGATCACAAATGGCGTCTCAACTTGGACGTGGCGCAAGGTCTCTTTCGGCAGTGGGGAGAGCCTTGGTTAGATCTTTTCGCCACCGAAGAAAACGCGCAATGTTAGCAGTTCTGCGCGTTGGAATTTCCAAGGCGGCACTCGCTTGGGGACGCTTTTCGTCGCGAGTGGAGTTGCGGTCTGTTGTACGCCTTTCCGCCTATACCACTTCTTCCCAGAGTGCTGAAGAAGATCAGGCACGACCGGGCCCAAGTCATCGTGGTGGCTCCGAATTGGGCACGAAGGTACTGGTATCCCGAGCTACTCAGTCTGTCAATCGATCCCCCGATACGACTGCCTCTTCAGGAGGACCTTCTGTTGCAGCAGCAGGGGACGGTCCTCCACCCGAACCTGTCCAGTCTCCACCTTCATGCGTGGAGATTGAGTGGCGACAGTTGATGCCATTTGACTTGCCTCCTGAAGTCTGCGATGTGATTCTGGCAGCCAGGCGTCCCTCCACTAAAACGGTATACACCTGTAGGTGGAACAAATTTGTGGCATGGTGCACAGCAAAGGATGTGGATCCCCTTTCCGCCCCTCTTTCTGAGGTTCTCCTCTTCCTTCTTTCTTTGGCCCTGCAGGGCTCTGCTCTGGGCACTCTTAAAGGTTATCTTTCTGCTATCTCTGTCTTCCTTCGGCTTCCTGATCAGCCTTCTCTCTTCAAATCCCCTGTTGTTTCTCGGTTCCTTAAGGGCATTACTCACATGTTTCCTCCTGTCCCTTTCGTAATGCCTCAGTGGGATTTGAATCTTGTTTAGACTTATCTGATGTGCGCTCCCTTTGACGCTTAAGACTGCTTTCCTGGTAGCCTTCACCTCTGCTAGAAGGGTGAGTGAGCTCCAGGCGCTCTCTTCTAAGCCTCCTTTCCTTTCTATTCATCCAGACAAGGTTGTGCTCCGCACTCGCCCTTCCTTCCTTCCTTCCTTCCTAAGGTTGTGACTGCCTTTCACATCGGGCAGTCTGTTACGCTGCCCACCTTCTTTCCGCCTCCGCATCCCTCGAAAGAGGAAGAGCGGCTCCACCGTCTGGACCCAAAACGTGCGCGCTCTTATCTGGACCGCACAAAACAGTTCCGGGTGGACGACCAACTCTTCGTTGACTACGTGGGCGCTACGAAAAGGCAGGCGGTGCACAAGCGAACCATCTCTCGGCGGGTCGTTTTGTGCATCAAAGCTTGTTATTCCTTAGCTAAAAAGGAACCTCCTGTTGGGTTGAGGGCCCATTCCACTCGGGCCACGGCGGCGACGACGGCCTTGGGTCGGGGAGTCCCCTTGCAGGACATCTGTCAGGCAGCAACGAGGGCCTCGCTGCACACGTTTGCCAAGCATTATTGCCTGGACAGCCAAGTCCGGAGAGACGGCTTCTTTGGCCGTTCTGTTCTCCAGGACTTTCTGGTGTGATCTTGGTTTGCAGACCCACCACCGGGGTTGGTATTGCTGGGGTATCTATTCTAAGGTGAGGAATCTAACTAACGTGTTTCTTTCAGATGAACAAGTCACTTACCTTCGGTAACGATGTATCTGTAAAAAACATTAGTTAGTTAGATTCCTCACCGACCCACCCATCCTCCCCGTTCTGCGAACCGACATCTAGGGTTAAGGTTATCCTTTTCAGGCCCCTAGACTTTTTTGGCACCAGTGTCGGTCTCTTGCATGGCTCTGCGTTCCTGGCGTGGAAAGCTATGTACAAGAACTGACGGTGCGCGAGGGCGGCGTCTAAGTACTCCGTCATTCCGGCACACGACGCCGACGACGAACGCGGAGCCGCAGACGACGCCTAGCGACGCGCAAGGGGTATTGCTGACGAAAAATCTTTCCGGATCCAGCCTGACGCCTTGGGATATTCTAAGGTGGGGAATCTAACTAATGTTCCTTACAGATACATCGTTACCAAAGGTAAGTAACTTGTTCGTTTGGAAGACATTGTGGAAGCATTCTAATGCGTCCAGTACAGGGAGACCCAAACCCTTGGTCGTCACTGCAGGCAAAGAGGTGCTTCTTTGTGAAGTGAGAGGAAAAACTGCCTGCTAGCAGAGTATTTTATTACTACCACCATGTCCACATTTTATCACCTTTAACTATTTTGGTGGAATAAATACCGTCAACCTTTGATGTTCATTAATTTATTTAAATTAAATAATGCATGTAGTATTTAGAGAGAATATTTAAAACCTTGGTAAATGAAGTCTTATATTTTACGTTGACAGTTGTGTTTTTTTTCAGCAGCATTGTCCATGTAATTTATTGATAACATACAGTGCTGTGTTTTTGAATAGATAAACCACACCACTATTAGAGGCTAGCAGCCTAATATTTTTTGCTGCTGCCCTTTGGTTTATCTGCTGTACGTTTGCTTCTGATGTTAATTTATTATGAATGTCTTCCAAAGTGAAATCATTTTTACTGTTCACTGGCATTTACAGTACCAGAAGATCAGCAACCAGCAGAGGGTAGTGGAGTTGAGCAAGTGACGAATGCAGATCAAACCGGCACAGATCACAGTTCGAAAACACAGGTATTGTTGCATTAAAGCACCAAAGGTTACATGTACCAGTACGTCTCTGGTAGATATGTTCTATATGTGATGGACTAATGTTATTGTCATCTGAAACTCTGAAAGAACATACAGGTGATTTGCTCTAAATTAATGGTTATGAATATTTTGCCCTCTTATTTTCAGCTTGACCTGCCTCCTCTCATATGGCATGTAGTCCTTTTCTGAATCTTACGTTTTTTGGTCTAGCAAAGAAAAGAGGTGCACAAAACTTGTGTTTAGCAACATCATCCACAGTATGACAAAAAGCAAGGACATTTACACAGATTTTCTTTTGAATATGTATGTATCCTGAAGTGTGGCATCTGCAAGACGTGAATAACATTTGATACTGCAGCTTGCTTTTCAACTGCATAATGGCAAGCATCTTTGGGTAAAAATGTCAGATCACATTCTGAAATAATTTACATTTGGACCTCGTTGCCTACAGCACCTTTCAATATGGCTCTCAAGACCGGGATTGCTCCGAAGATTTATGAATCTTGGTAATGCTATGATTGGCGTATGTAATATAAAGTCAAACATCTGTAAACAGCCAAACCTTTTCCAGTTTGAAAGGTAGAGCTTTTCTCAATAAGAAAAGCAGGTGTTTTTTCCCGCTGATGACGTTTTTTTTTTTTTTCTTTTTTAAGAAATGCTTATTTTGTTTAACGCAAATGTAGTTAATCAGTAGAGTACCCACACAGGTGAAAGTCTATGGTGATTTGATGATCAAGCCTCCTCAAACAACGTTAGGGTTTTCTTAGAACCTGGTCGCTGTGCTTGCTGTCAACCTTCCCAAAGTATATTGTAAGTGTAGGACAGTAGGATCTGCACCTTATGTTGCCCCCACTTTCTTTCTGATCCTCCCGAGGTGTCCTCGCGATCCCTTGCCGGCTGGCTTGTGGATCCCCAGAAGATCTTTCTACAGTTTCAAAGGGCTCCCCTGGTGGCTCCAGGCCTTCCCTGACTTACCCTCGCTGGGTGAGTCCGTCAGACCTTGCTGGTCTGCACCGCTGACTTTTTACACTTTCCACAAGACTTGCTGTTACCAAGGCTTGTTGGCTCCAATCTGGTCACCGGCACTGCAGTAAGCTGCAGACTTCGTGGGACACGCCGAATCCAGCTCCTGGTCGCCATCGACGCCTCCTGGACCTTGTGGCTGAAGAGTCAAGACACCTGTGATCTTCTGAAATCATCCAGCTTCCTTGCCCCGGGTCACTGCCAAGTGACTTTGAACACTGTCTCCTCTGCTTTCAGGTCTTCTTTCTTCTGAATCCAGCCTTGGATTCCACCGGACACTTCTCCTGTCTTCACAAGCAGCAAGTCTTCTTTGGCTCCCATTGAAAACGACGCTGCGACCCGACACCAAAAGACACCTATGCACCCGGCTTCCCTGGGTGAGGTAACTCCAGCACTACGGTGCTCCTGTGTGTGTTGGCTCTAGAACTACTTACCCTGTGAGTGATTTGCTTGTAGACTCTCCCGAAGTATCCTAAAACTTTAAAATGCCAACCGCGACTTGCTCCATTGAAGTCAATTTAGATCCGCGGCTGTGTTCTCACACTGCATGCGTCTCCTGTGGGTCCTTTACTTACCTGCCTTGGGTGGATTAGTGAGGCCCCAGCGCTTCTGAAGGCCCTAGGCCTTGTGCCCTCGCAAGTCGATATTCCTAAGTCTCTTTTTTAGTGTATGGTCTGGTACGTCCCTAGGGCCCCAGCCATATTTGTGCTTAACTTGTTGTGAAATGTTAATTTGTGCATCTGTTCCTGACTTCTAATCTCAAAGAGATTAGTAGAGTGTGTCTAGTAATAAATACATATATAATTTATATAAATACCAGTGTGGTGTCCTTTCATTTAGTAATTCAAGAGATTATAAGGTAAACCAAGCTGTTTTACATTCCTCTAAGGACTTAACCTGAAGGCTGCTCTCCACAGCTACCACCAGGATAGCAACCTATCTACCATAAGAGTCGAATTGTACTGGTGCAAGGTGGCCACTTTAACTAGCGACCAGCATATACCAGGCCAACTTCTCCCAGTAAGCCTACCTAGGGTCACCCTCTAGGTCAACACCCAGTTCATTGTCTGCCATTCCCTTGTTTTCAAGTAGTAAAATCTCAATCAGTAGATAGTCCCCCTGTATTTTCATGCACTCTAAATGTATTCAAGATTAATGCCTAACAGACATCCAGCTCCTGAGGAAAGAAGAACCCAACTTGGGGCAAACACGGTCTCTCTTGAATTGGAGTGTTGGCAGATTCACTAACCCGTATCATTAGAGTAATTGCAATCAAGGCTATTGCAAATGAAGACTACCATCACATTCACAAAGTTAGCCACTGCTGTTGCCGCCAGGGACTCAATCCCCCAGAATCCAGTGCTCTCCGAGGAGGGAGGAGCCACGCTGTTGCCCCGTGCTGAAAAACACCTGTGACTCCCGCAGCGCGGGCCACGCCCAGGCCAAGAGCGGGCCGGTCCTTGCCCGTCATCGCCAGGAAGAGACAGGGCCACCCCCCTTGTATTTTCTCTTGCAAGTGTGGTCATCTGCCATTATCAACCAGAAAAGGTACTATGCTTCATGTCCTATCCTCTCCACGCGCACTGAAAACATTTGGCCAATACTCGCGCCACCTTTTGTTGACTGTGGTGACTTTCTTTTTGAGTTGCTGGCGGTCATGATTCCAACCTGTTTTGCTTGATAGTGATTTCACTCTTTTTCGGGGGGCATAGGTCTCTCCCATGTTTACCTATTGCTGGCACCTACAGACATTAGTGGTTCTGTTGAGGCGTAATATGGGGAAAAGGAAAACCATGGAAAGTGCTGGGGGACCCAGGGTAAGCCGGGCGACAAAAGGGAAAAGGGCTAGGAAGACTTTAAAACATCCTGGCAGCAATTGTATCCTCGATACGATAGACACCCTGATTAACGAGTGCGAGGAAATCCTAGAGGGCAGCCAGGCAGACCCCCTAGCCAATAGATCTCCCTCAAACCAGAGTTCAAATTGTCCCCCAATCATTCCAAGAATGTTTAAAAATGTTCCCCTTAAAAGAAATCTACAAATTCAAAAAAGACTCTATTAACAGCCCAGGATACATCCCAACCCCTTGCCTCTCCTGCTCCCCCTTGCAATAGTGATTTTCAGCAAGAACAAGGACAAGAAATTGCCATCCCCTGCCCAAATAGATTTTTACCTCTCTGGGGTGATAGGAATGAACATAGCGACAGCACGACCGTATCACCACCTCCCAGAGTAGTATGCGACATCATGGTGCCCTTGGAAAAAGATAAGGTAGAATCCTCGGACATTCACTCTACTGTGAACACACAGAGTTGAGATTGGCGTACTAAAAAACATGATAGAAAGTCTCACCATCATAGTGAAAACATTAGTAAAGGCAGATCCGCCTCCCAAATGGCAAGACATTTCTACACACATTCGCCACTCATTTGCCAATAAGAACGACTTGATGCCACGAGAACCAGCATTTCCTAGTAAAGCTAACATTACCCAGAATTCCGATCAACAACTAGCAATCCCCCTTTCTTTTTCTAATAACAAGCAAACCACAAATATCTAATTGGCTTGGAAACCTAATAGACCCAGCATTAATATTCAAGAAAAGCTCAAAAGGCTAGCAGCTCCACAGAACCCTACAAATAGACATGGGGCCGCATGGCCACATCAAGCCTAACCTTCTAAACATGGAAGTCGAGGCCAGCCCCCCCTCCCTAGCAGTCACAGCCAACACCAATCGGTCACAAAATAAATGTCAGCGGTTGTCGATCAGTGATCAGAGATGACATTCTACGAGCACGGAGGTGTTCCTCCCCAAACTACCATCTGGATAATATCGAGATTACCCTCAAGGGTACCGATTGCTCTGGAGTTTCGCACTTGCCCCCCAATGGGTCCTCTATCCAACTTAGGCACCTCCCTATATATAAGCAGGATGGGTCACTAACCCCACAGCCATCGACACACCCGGTAGGCACGTCTTCTCTTGAGGCTATTGACTGACTAAAGGACTGGCTATACTCCTGCTCTCCCTTACCGACAGTAGAGCCTAGTTTTAGTCATACAGCTAGCCCCCTTGCTACCTTGGTTTTCCCTAAGCCCCAAACCCGCATCATGGATGACACTGACAAATTAGTCGCTAACACTCCTACACACTTTTTTGCAAGCACCAGTCGACACCCGATCTGACACTCACGCTTTTGCGCCAAAGGCTGCTATCAACCCTGCAGCCAAACACCAGCTGAAGATAGTGTCATGGAACGTGGTTGGCTTAAATAGTAGAATTCACCTCCCCCTTTCGAACACATTTGTGGGCGACTTCGACGTCTGCCTCTTCCGGGAGACATGGAGTTTGGTCCCACTATACAAGGCAGGATACACCTGATTTCATATACCTGCAATTTCCATCGGGAGAGGGCGACCATCTGGAGGTTTGATTGTTTGGATAAGCATAGCTTTAAATTGTTGAATCACTCTACAAACCAGCGCAAGTCCAGACATTTTGTGGCTAAGCATCAGGGGACCGAGGGGTGGACACCAAATAGGTTTTTTTTTTTTTATAATATATATAACTTTTTATTAACAAGCATCGGCATACAAGCATTCAATAATCAGCTTAGTATCAGCATATGCATGACAATTAGAGGCAATACAACCACACATTATACACAGTAAGGACCATTCAAGGAGGAAGTAAGTCATCATGTTCAATACTCTGTGGGGGAACGCAAATGTCTCCACGATAGGAGTTCCACTGTGACCATATGCGGGACCACTTTTTGGGACAGCCTCGGGCAGCATATACCGTCTTTTCTCTAAACATACTCCAGTCTATACTAGACTCCCATGCCTTCAGAGAAGGGGAAAGGGCTGCACCCCAGGCCTGAGCAATGTTTCTTTTTGCGAACATGAAACCCAAGGGGGCCCATTGTGTTTGGGTATTTAGGTCGGTTGGTTCCCATATGTTTAGCAAACATCTGCGCGCTTCAGGGAGAATGGCAGCAGTAAGGACTGCCCTCATCACTGCATGTATTTCCCTCCAATACGATTGAATGAGTGCGCATTCCCATATGATATGCATAAAGGTGCTGGTTTGACCGCATCTTCTGCGACAATCCCCTGTCTCCGCTCTCCCCATCTGCACCAGCCGGGGGCCGGTCATATATATCCTATGCAGGATTTTTAGCTGAACTAGTCTTAATCAAGCTGGGATGGCCACCACTCGAGGAGAAGATACCGCCTCCTGACACTCCTCATCCATTTCTATGCCATCTGCCACACATTTCTGTCGTAATACTGAAAGAGGGTCTTCCATGTTGTGTCCATCTAGTATTCTGTCCTCTAGAGGGGATGATTCAGGAAGGGATGTGCCCCTTGGGATGAGGGAATGCAGTGCATGGCTAACCTGTCTATATCGGAAAATTTCAGTGTCAACTAGCTCATGTTGACTGTGGAGAGTGGCAAAGGGTCTCACCCCTCCTTTCTCCCACATATCTTTAATTTGTAAGATGCCAATTAAGTCCCACTTATCAAACCCCTTCGATGTCCACAAATGACCCAGTTGGGCAGAGTCCCATAGGGGGGAGTCACCAGCGTTAGTTTACGTTCCTACCCGAGGGATCTATTTGCAGCGTGCCACACCTGGACGGAGTGTCCCATGGGGCCTGTTAGTCTGAACCGGTTAGGTTTCGAATAGAGAGAACTATTATAATTTCCTCATGGGAGAAGCCATCTATCCATCCGGGAGCCCGGGTTGCCAAGCCCAACGTATGTAGCTTGATTAATAGCTGCCAGGTGTGTGGCCCAATAATATTTCTTTGTCCGGAGGCTGATGCCACAGTCGTACCACTTTAATGTAAGTTTATCCAAGGCTATGCGGGGCAGTCCGTTCCACAACAAGTCTCTTTGGAGGTGTTCAAATTCTTTAAAATAGTGCAAGGGGACAGGCTCAAGCGCATTTTGCAATGCTGATTGAATGCATAGGGCCCAGGGCCCATGCACACCTGCTGTGCAGCAGAGGCCTACCTTACGAAGGGCCCCACAAGATCCAGGACTCGTTGGCTGAAGCCAGGAGAGCGATTCCAGGTGTTTACGTGAAAGCAGGGGAGAGTCCCGCCAGAGCAGCCCCCTGGCAACAACACAGCTCAAGCTTCCAAACATGACTCACATCTCAGCCACATGCTAAGTCCTCTGGGAAGCAGGAATGAGTGTAGAGAGAAGGCTTCGGCTCCACGCCCACGGCAGCGAGGGCAGGGAGCCAGCAGAGGGCCAGCAGATAGGGGTACCGAAGGGGGGGGGGGGGGGGGGCTCTAGCAGAGTCCAAGCGAGGGGTGTGGGCTGGGACAGAGGGGGCGCAGAGCGAGCTGTTAGAGCAAGTTGTTCATAGGGACACACATTATGGCACCACGGGTGAGGGGACAGTATGCCGGCGTAAGCTGTGGAGGAGCGGCAAACCCCACAGTGCAGCAGTCTGAAGTGACGAAAAACGAGGAGCGATAAAATAAACAGAAAATAAGTTTAAATAAGTTCATGCTGAAGAGCCCACTAAATGAAAAACACAGCCAGATCAGAACATTCCCTGAAACTCCAACTCTGTAGTGATAAAGTTCCCTCTTCAAAATGAGACCCAGGCCAGTTAGTAAACCAACCCTGCATAAAGCACTCTATGCCTCGCAAGGGGTGCGAAACGCGCTACCCAATACAATCTCATATCAAGAAACGCTCAGTACCTACAGATATGCAGATGTCTGTCGGTGCCTGTGTCATTGAAGGCCACAGCTCATCTGGACAGCAAAGCTCTGGGCATCTCCAGGCCCCAGCCCGCTGCTCCGGACCCTCCTGCCGCTTGGGAACCCTGTCACTGTTTCCAGTGGTATTTCCACTGTGTGGGAGTGGGAAGAGATTAGAGGGAAACACAAACAATTAACCAAGCAGAGCAACACTCCTCCCTACTCAAAAGCAGATGATGTGATATATAGGCAGGGCCCTCATAAATGCCAGCAGAGACTGGCCCACGCCAGGCAAGGGGACCGGGGATGCAGGCACAAGCGTGCAAAAAGAGATAGAGTGCGAAAGAGAGAGAAAGAAGCGAGGAGGGGGCGAGAGAGAGAGGGGAGACTGGAAAAGAGTGACCGAGAAAGAACGCACTCGGGAGTACTGAGAAAGAAGTTCGGAGTGCGGGGGGGGAGAGAGAGAGAAAAAGAATGAGAATGAGGGGCACTGATGGAGGGCTTGAGAAAAGAAGAAAGTGGTTGGAAGAGAAAAAAAATGGGTACAGCGAAAAGAGGAAACGATGGCAATGGACGAAACTTCGTCTAACTGAATTCTTTCCCAGGGTGAAAAAAAAACAACCCAGACGCAATGTGGGAAATGAAGTCCACTTTCTCAAATACTGACCACATATGTGGAAACGCGCTGCTGCCACAATTTGCAATACAATAAGCAATTCTCCAGGAGAACTGCCATCTCTACAGAGTTAAAACGAAAAAAAAAAAAACAAACACGCTGTCAAAAGCATGCAAAAACACAAACCATTGTTTGCAGAAAAAGCAGCACAAAACGTGCTAGTCTCTGACCCCGGCAGATGTTGCAATCTCATGTGTAACAAGCACAGTGTGAACATTAAAAAAAACAAGGCGCGTGCTTCGCGCTAAAAGTTTTTTTTAAAAAGGCACGTCTGGCGAGTGGCGTGCGATGTGTGCGCGCTGTAAGGGTGCCCGCGAGCGATGTGCTTAATGAGCCATGACGAGAGAGGAAAGCCAGATGGCGCCTATGCGCGTAACCACAAGCTTTAGGCCACACAAAGTGTGTGGTTGGATTTTTGAAGCCCACTTACTAAAAGTCTCGCCAGAGCAGCACATGCGCTGGCTCAGGCGAGACCTAAAAAGGTGCAAGGGATAACCCCGCCAACTACAGACCGATCAGTCTGATAGATACCATGCAGAAGGTCTTTGGCCGGATGCCTCTGCACAGGATACAGACATGGACTGGGGACGAGAATATCCTTTCCCAGTATCAGGCCGGATTCAGATCAAAGACTGGGACAATGGACCAAGTATTTCGACTTTTCCTTATCTATTAGAAGGTAGTCGTGCTGGGCAAGGGTCTTTACCTCGCATTTATCGATCTGAAGACTGCCATTGACCTAGTCCCTAGATCTAAATTGTGGGCAACTGTTGGTGGGATGGGCATCCCCCCCTCCCTGTTCATCCTTAAAATACTAATTCGACTTCATGAGGGGAATGTCGCCCAGGTCAGGTGGGGGGAGCAGGGTCAAACAACTGAGCGCATCCCTGTCAATAGAGGGGTTCGACAGGGATGCGTCCTGGCTCCAACCCTGTTCTCCCTATATGTGAACGGGGTAGGTGACGTCCTCCTGGAGGAGCCTGCTGAGTCGTCCACTTTGGGAGGTAAAAAGATACCAACCCTGTTATTTGCAAACGACACCCTGCTGATATCTAAGACCCCAGCAGGGTTGCAGCGTTTTATTAATAGATTACAGTGCTTCAAAGTTACACATTTGTCATATTTAAGACTCTTTAGCCAAAGCCTGTGATGAGACATCTGATCTCAGTGGTTCTAAGGCTGCTAGAACCTACACTGAAAGTGTTTTTTCCCTTTCCCCAAAGACCTTCCTTAACATAATCGAAAAAGAGGCAAAATAAGTTTTGTATGACTAAACAAGAGCCCTTGTTCGGGTCTGTTTGCGGATTAGAATGTTGCTTGTGCAGAACAGAAGTTGTTCAGTTTCTGTTCTTCTTCACACTCTCTTTATAAGACGAGTGAAGCATTGAGTTCCTGGTTAGAACGATCCGCTTAACATCAGCCACAACTCTGATGGTGGCCAGTGCCAGGTTACGTATTTTGTCAAATCTCGACCTTTGCATTACGAATACATTTTCTTGCCTTACACATGTTGGCATCCAGTACACCAGAACGTCTGCTTTTATTACACTGACCACATGAAAATTCCCGATTGAGGGTTGTCTATGCCTTGTTGTGCTTCTCTACTTTTTTTAAGGCAAATTAAAGCAGGTCTTTCTAATGTCACATTTAGATTCTAGTAGGATTTAACAGACACTATTTCCTTTAGATGAGACATGGTTTTCTCTAGTTAAAATGTGTTCTAGATCCCACACACAGGCAGAAATATTGTGAAAATTCAGTTTGGACGAGAAACCCAAAACACAAGATTAAATTTATTTAGCTCTAATTCAGTGAGCTACCTTATTTCATTTGTGGTTGCCTGGACACTCTTTAGGGAAACTTGAGAATGTTGTCCTCTAACAAAAGTTTTGGGGAAAAAAAGTGTATCGCAGTGGTGCATGCTATTTAACATAAATTGCTCCCCTGGCCTTTGGCTAACACTTGATGGAGGTTGAGGGGTGTTAAATGTTCCTACAAATTTGCTATAAAGCCACATGTGTTTTTTTAGGTAGTTCAGATAATCTAGGATGTATTTTGATATGGTCTGTAACTTTTTTTCATGATGCTTAGGCCACCTTTTTTCATTTTCCCTCTTGTCTTATAACTGAAAAAAAAAACAGGAGAGAAGAAGATAGGAAAATTAAAACGTTCAAAGATCTCACAATCTTAGTCAGTGAAGCTATCCCTCAGGTTAGACCCAAGCGCTACTACCCAGTAAACAAGACATTCTAAGTTTAAACGGTAGCTCTGTAAGAACAACATAAGAAATAACAGGACCTCCCCCATATATTTTTTAATCGGTAATAACTCCCACAAATAATTGATGCCTCATTCGATCACAAAGCCATAGAGCAATAACTTTTTAAACTATTTTATTTTTATATGAGCAAAGGTATAAAAAAGAGACTAATACCATGAACAAAGTTTCAATATTTTGCACTGACAAAATGCCAAGTCACGCCCACAGAGAACAATGATGTAACCAACAATTTTTTTATATATACAAATAACACAAAATGAACTTCATATATCACAATACTACATGTGAGACACAAACAAAAAACATCATAAAAACAAGCCACCTAAAAAGAAAAAACAAATCTCAATAGTAACACAAGTTATTCATATCAATAATAAAAACACAAGCGCAGACGCGCGTTTCGGGGTGGACCAAAGAGTCCACTGGATCCTTCGTCAGGGCGCATAAGAAGATAAGCAGAACAGTGATCTATGTTCTCATCAAAGGAGTCTTTTTAGTACATTAAGACCACGTGGAAAACAGGGCTTAGAAACAGGGCTTCTTGGCAACCCAGAGCATACTCCAACGGCTTCCACTGAGTAGAAGAGTAGCTATCACGGACCAATTAGTAAGGACAAAAAAGTAATAGAGCCAGTGAAAAAGATACTCCTAGGGGGCAGCTTCGACAGAGACTGCAGGTAACAAAGATATAAAGAGGTAGAATATGGAACAATAGCTGATCCTGGATGGGATACAAGAAAGCCTATTTCTTAAACGGAACTGAATAATGTAGCATATGCGCAATGATCGTCACTTGAAAGGGATCAGAGAAATCCAAATAGGTGCAGCTGCCCCACAAACTGATAAGGTACGAGCAAGAACTCTTGTAGTTAGAGTAAAAATGGCTTAGTTGCGTGGTAAATGCAAGGCTGTCATCGCCTCAAAGATGAGGTCAGTTTACATACGGATGCCCACCAATTTGTGGAAGGTACGCAGTTTGGAAACGAACGAAAAAACGGCCCGATCACGGATCCTACCAGCTTGTATCCCATCCAGGATCAGCTATTGTTCCATATTCTACCTCTTTATATCTTCGTTACCTGCAGTCTCTGTCGAAGCTGCCCCCTAGGAGTATCTTTTTCACTGGCTCTGTTACTTTTTTGTCCTTACTAATTGGTCCGTGATAGCTACTCTTCTACTCAGTGGAAGCCGTTGGAGTATGCTCTGGGTTGCCAAGAAGCCCTGTTTCTAAGCCCTGTTTTCCACGTGGTCTTAATGTACTAAAAAGACTCCTTTGAGGAGCACATAGATCACTGTTCTGCTTATCTTCTTATGCGCCCTGACGAAGGATCCAGTGGACTCTTTGGTCCACCCCGAAACGCGCGTCGGCGCTTGTGTTGTTTTTATTATTGATATGAATAACTTGTGTTACTATTGAGATTTGTTTTCTTTTCTTTTTAGGTGGCTTGTTTTTATGTTGTTTTTGTATGTGTCTCACATGTAGTATTGTAATATATGAAGTTCATTTTGTGTTATTTGTATATATAAAAAAATTGTTGGTTACATCATTGTTCTCTGTGGGCGTGACTTGGCATTTTGTCAGTGCAAAATATTGAAACTTTGTTCATGGTATTAGTCTCTTTTTTTATACCTTTGCTTATATAAAAATAAAATTGTTAAAAAAGTTATTTCTCTATGGCTTTGTGATCGAATGAGACATCAATTATTTGTGGGAGTTATTACCGATTAAAAAAATATATGGGGGAGGTCCTGTTATTTCTTATGTTGTTTTTTCCCCTGCCCTCCTCCCCTACCATTTAGCTTCTCAGGGGCCCTCTAACGTATATTCTTTCTTTCTTTTTTAAACGGTAGCTCTATCCATAAGAGAACCCACATATTCTTGGGAACATGATAGAATAATAGAGACTTGAAGACAAGAAAATAGATGCCATGGTGTGAGACGGTATATCACCAAGATAGTTTGGGTGCGATCAACTGTGACTGAACTTGGCATGTTAACCAAGGCAAGCAGCTACCTACTGTCTTCCTACCCACTGGGCAACATTGCAAAAAACACCTAGGCAAGTGCAGTAAGTTTTTTATTTGAGGCCTGACTGTACCCTGTGTAACACAGAGCACACTACGTAGGTTGTACGGACACCTCATAGACCACTCTAACATGCTCACTACACTCTGGTTTAGTCTAAGGCCACAATATCCATTCTTCTTCACTTGATAGACTTGGACACCTAATATCCAACGTGGCATCACTCATTATTGTGGCCTTGGTTATCTTTTAACACCCCATGGAAGGCCTGCAGGGAGCAAGACCGAAAACAGTTTTCTGCATGTATGAGCTCTTTAGGTCTGTTTTGCATTGGCTGGTGTTCTCTATACAAAAACATGTAACATAACAAGTTCCATTCCCCGGCAGCAGTAGTGTTGATGTATTAATATCTTTGTTAATGACACTGACACTAAAGGCATAACTTCAGAAATGTGTCTTTCATCTCAGCATGCCCTGTCACTCAAATATCAGCATTACATACGTCATGGAAAAGCTGAAATTCTATCCCAAACATCAGTTTTGAACAAAATGTGATATTTTCAGTAACCTTCAGAGTACTAGCTTGTCACTCGGGTAAATGAACTAAATTTCCCAAAACAAAAGCATCATTCCCCTACAATCCAGCTGGACCCCAATTACCAGCTTACCATTTTATAAAATACTTCTGTAGTAGGGGATCTCTGTGTATAGTCATAATCTAGTGAATAGTCCCGCCCATGTGCGTGGACCCCGGAGCAATAAAAAATAATCTCTAAAAGGTGACAAATCATGCAGACCTGCATACACCTTTAAGAGAGAATTTAATTTAAAGACAGATAATGCAGCCTATACCCACAGGCTACACTCCCCAGTACTTCAACTAGAATTCCACCAACATCCACAAACAGCACTGCCTGTCTAGTTTTTCTCCACATAGGAAAAAACCCTGCCTCTACCAGCAAAAGCCTCTGGAATGATAGAGAGGATGGACAAGCCCCATAGGCTGCCATTATGTGGCTTAGAACAGGATACTGTGCCTTTAAGAAAACTTTCTAGATTTCCAGAACTTTCCCCAGTATCCCAGAATGCCCAGCAGGTCCCATTTACTTTCAGTTTTTTTTTAAGGCGTAGCGCGCCAGACCTGTAGCATTCTTCATATGAATAAATATCTCTCCACCACCGGGGAGAAGGGCGGGCGCTTATGACTATAACAGAGATACCCCTACTACAGAACTGGAGTTACAGAAATAAACTACTCCTTCTGTAGTAGGGGATCTCTGTGTATAGTCCTATTCTAGTTCTTTTTTCCGGCTCCTGCTAGCAGGACCCTGGAGCATTGAGCTCTCCCCTTTTCAAGGGTTTATTGGAGATTTTGTCAATTTTTGTCACTTTTTCAAGTGCTTAGTAGCTGGTACTGTCAACATGCCTGGCTTGTTCGACAAGTGCCCGGAATGTGGTAGAAAGAAGGCTAAAACTGATCCACACGAGGTGTGTATAGGTTGCCTTCCCCAGTCCCACGTGCCTGAAGACTGTGATATCTGCCACTCGTTCTCAGCCAGGACCCTGAGGGACAGAATGAAAATCAGGCTTCAAGTTCTGGAGGAGAGAAGACTGAAGGCACCAGGTGGGTCTGGAGGGGCTGATTTGGCCCATACTGAGGCCTCTGGGGGGCTCCCCAGGGGCAGGAAGACCAGTAAGCGCTCCCACTCCCCGTCGAGGGCGTCGACGGCGACGTCGAGGAGGATGACCACCATCTGTTCGCCGTCTCCCCAGGGCTCTGGGGAGAAGCGGAGTCGACTATCGACGTCGAGGGACCTGAATGGGCCGCCGTCTACTACATCGGCATCGTCGGCGACGACGCCGTCTACGGCGCCGTCCAGCAGTCGGCGTCGAGATCGGACCCGGCGTCGGCGCTCGCCGTCGAGGGGAGATCCCCGTTCGCCGTCTATGAAGAGGAGACGGTCGACGTCGCCGCCGAAGAGGAGATCGACGTCGAGACGCTCGAGGTCAAGGAGATCGCCGTCGAGGCGAAGGTCGCCGTCGAGGCGAAGGTCGCCGTCGAGGAAGAGAGTCACTGGGATCGGTGTACTCGGTGGTGTATACGCCTCCTCGGATGCCTACGTCACCGCCTCCTCTCCCACCTCCTCCGACGCCGCCGCCACCGCCGCCTCCACCTCCACCGCCACCACCGCCTCCACAGCCGCGGACACTGCCTCCGCCGCCCCCACCTCGGTCGTTGCCACGCACTCCAGTGGGGCCGCCGGCGGTTCCCCCGCGGTCGGTTTCCCTTCCGAAGTACCCGACTCCGCCGCAGGGGACTCCGAAGCCACAACGCCCGCGGTCGCCGGGACCGGTTAGACTGGCGGGCAGACCGAAGCCGAAGAGGTCGCGCTCCCGCTCTCTCAGGAGGAGAAGATCACGGAGCCGTGGACGGTCATCGTCGGACTCAGGACGACGCCGTAGGAGGCACAGGTCCAGGTCGCACACGCGCTCCTCGACCAGAGACTTTTCCCCGACGCTGTCGGACTCGCCGGGGACTAGGGTGTCTCCAGTGGACGATTTGGTCTCTTTCCAAGAGGTGCTGTTGAGAGGGGCAGCAAAATTGGGTATCACGGAGACGGTTCCAACACCCACGACGTCCGTGATATTCGAGACACTTCATAAGAAACATCTGTCTCGCCCTCTACTGCCTCTTGTACCAGGACTGGTGGAACCCGCGTTGGAGCTGTTCCTCACTCCCGCGGTGACGAAGGCCGCCCCCTCCAGGCTCATGAAAAAGTATAGGGCCCCGGAGTCGGACCCTACCTTTTTGAGGGTGGACCCGAAGCCAGATTCGGTCATCGTGACGGCGGCAAGGAAACATGCGACCGCCCCTTCATTGACGGTCCCGCCTGACAAGGAAAGCCGCTGGCTGGATTCTGCGGGCAGGAAGGTGTGTGGGACCGCCGCCACCACCATGAAGGCGGCGAGTGCAGGGGCTTTGTTGGGCCGTTACGACCGGGCCCTGTGGGAGTCCCTGCAGCAGTATGCGGACCTGCTGCCCTGGGACAAGAAGGAGGACTTCTTGGAGACAGTGCGCGAAGGCATGCTGGTCTCTAATCAGGTGATCGGCGCAGCGGCGGATGTATCCTTGTTGGCCGCCCACGCCTACTGTCATGGCGTCCACCAGAGGCGGCGTTCGTGGCTGCGCCTGACGTCCCTCAAGCCAGAGGCGCAGCAAAGAGTGGCCAACCTGCCCTTCTCGGGGGAAACCCTGTTCGGGAAACATGCGGATGATGAGATGGCCCGCATGAAGGCGGAGGCGGAAACCCTGACGGCCGTCGGGTTGGAAAAGGCCGAGAAGAAGAAGCGCCCGTTCCAGAGGCGGTTCGGGTCTTCGGGCAGAGGGCGTGGGCAGGGTTCGGGACAGCAGCAGCAACAACAGCAGCAGTTCCACAAGCCCTTCCAGAAGCGCCAGAGGGGTAGAGGAGGCCAGCAGGCTACTACCACTACCAAGGGCCCGGCCGGGTCTCGGCCCTGAGCGGCTACTTCCCCCTCAACCGTTACCCACTCCAGTGGGGGGAAGCATTCAATTTTTTCCGGCAGAGTGGAGAAAAAATTACTCAGGACAAGTGGGTGCTGAATATTGTTTGCAATGGATACAGTCTTCGGTTTATAAGCCCGCCTCCAGCGATTCCGCCGGTCAGCTCTCGATTCCAGCTGAGAGAGTTCCAGGCGGAGGCAGACATCTTGTTGAGAAAGAAGGCGGTAGAAGAGGTACCTCTGTCTCAAAGGGGAAGAGGTCTGTACTTTCGGTTCTTCCTCGTTCGCAAGAAGGACAAGAACGAGTTCAGGCCCATTCTGGATTTGCGACAGGCAAACAAATGGATTCGCAGAGAGAAGTTTCGCATGCTATCGTTGCACCAGATTTACCCTCAGCTGCAACGGGGGTACTGGCTCTGTGCCATAGATCTACAGGATGCGTACTTCCATGTGCCCATAGCACGGAAACACAGGAAGTTCCTGCGATTCCAAGTCGGCACCAATCACTATCAATACACAGTACTGCCATTCGGGCTAAAGTCTGCGCCCAGGACCTTCTCGAAGTGCATGGCGGTGGTGGCGGCACACCTGCGGAGGAACAAGGTGTTTGTCTACCCGTATCTGGACGAATGGCTGATCAAGGCTTCATCCTTCTCGGAAGCGCAAGATCACTTCCGATGGACGTGCGCTCTCTTGCACAAGCTGGGGTTACACGTCAACATGTCCAAATCGGTCACGACTCCGGTCCAGTGCATACAGTACCTGGGGGCCTCCATCGATACGCGGTCAGCAAGCGTGTCTCCTTCGGAGGAGAGACGGTTATCACTCCTTCGGAAGGCTCAGGACCTCAGGACTGCTCCATCGACGACAGTGAGGAAGGTGTCTTCTCTACTGGGATCGATGGCCTCCTGTATCTTCCTCACGCCTCACGCACGGCTACACATGAGACCACTGCAGGAGTGCTTGGAGGATCAGTGGGATCAGAGGACAGGCTCTTGGGACGACAAGATACGACTGTCGCTGCATGCTCTTCAGTCTCTGAAGTGGTGGTGTTCGGCGGAAAACCTCCTCGAGGGGGTTCCCTTCCACAAGGACATTCCCACGGCGAGTGTAGTGACGGATGCTTCTCTCCAGGGCTGGGGAGCGCATTCCGGGGACTTGCAGATTCAAGGAAAGTGGTCTCCTTTGGAATCGACGTACCACATCAATTTCCTGGAACTCAGATCTGTCTTCCTGGCACTGAAGGCCTTCCTTCCGTCCTTCCAGACCAACTCGCTGCTGATACAGACGGACAATACAACCACGATGTATTACCTCAACAAGCAGGGGGGGTCGAGATCGCGCACTCTGTCGCAGGAGGCGCAGGTGATCTGGCGCTGGCTGCTGGCCCGAGGACTGACCATTACGGCCACGCATCTGCCAGGGGTGCAGAATGCTCAGGCGGACGCCTTGAGCAGGCTGATTCAGGAAAATCACGAATGGGTCATAAACGACGAAGTACTAGGAGAAGTCTTCGCAAGGTGGGGGACTCCAGACGTAGATCTGTTCGCCACCGCCGAAAACAGCAAATGCCGAGACTTCGCATCCAGATACTACCAGCGGGGGACGCTGGGGAATGCGCTATGGATCTATTGGTCGAACAGCTTTCTGTACGCTTTTCCACCCATTCCCCTGATTCCGGCGGTGCTCATCAAGCTGTCCCAGTCCAGGGCGCGGATGATCCTGATCGCCCTGGAGTGGCCCAGGCAGTGGTGGTTCACGGACCTTATTCACCGGTCTCTCCTTCCTCACATGCGGTTGCCGTGCAGGCCGGACCTTCTCACGAAGTTCGGGGGGCGGATGGTGCACCCCAACCTCTCGTCTTTGAGTTTGGCGGCATGGCTCCTGAAATAGTGCAATATGGCCATCTGAATCTACCAGACGATTGTATGGACATTCTGAAGGGGTCTAAACGACCTTCCACTAGGACATCCTATGCTTACAAGTGGAAGAGGTTCTGTATCTGGTGTAAGTCCAAGAACTTTGATCCGACAACATGTAAGGAAGATGTCATCCTTCCATACCTTTTACAACTGGCGCAGTCGGGCCTTAATTTCCATTCCATTAAGGTTCATCTGGCTGCTTTGACTGCTTACAGGAAATGCCCTTCACAGACTTCCTTCTTTCAGATCCCTGTGGTCAAGGATTTTTTGGAAGGCTTGATGAAAGTGTTTCCTCCCGTCAGACTTCCCTCGCCTTCCTGGGACTTGAATGTGGTGCTGTCCAGACTGATGAAGGAGCCTTTTGAACCCATTCACAAGGCTTCATTGCAGCACCTATCCTGGAAGGCGGCGTTCATAGTGGCCATTACATCGGCCCGCAGGGTGAGTGAACTTCAGGCATTATGTTGTCAAGAACCTTATACTGTATTTCATGCTGCTAAGGTTGTGATGCGTACTCAACCTTAGGAAGAAATTTAGGGTATCTCTGATTTTCATGTCAACCAGACCATAACTTTACCTACGTTCTTTCAGAATCCCTCTTCGCCAGCGGAAAGGTCTCTCCATTCCCTGGATGTTCGGAGGGTGTTGAAATTTTATCTGGATAAGACCAAGGATATTCGTAGGTCTGACCAATTGTTTGTTAATTATGGATCAGTCAGGACTGGTCTTGCGACGTCTAAGCAGTCCATTTCTAGGTGGATTGTGTCCTGCATACAATTGTGTTATCAAAAGGCTAATAAGACCTTAGGGGGTAAACCTAAGGCTCATTCCACCAGGGGCAAAGCTGCCACGACGGCTTTGCTGCGTAATGTTCCTATTGCGGAAATCTGCAAGGCGGCCACTTGGAAGTCGGTCCATACCTTTGCTGCGCATTACTGTCTGGACTCGGATGCCAGGGCAGATGCTCAGTTTGGGCAGGCTTCGCTGCGAAATTTGTTCGCACAGTAGTGGGTTTGTCTTGTTTGTTCTCCACCGCTGCTGTTGTGTGGGGATGGGCTTGCCATTCTATTCACTAGATTATGACTATACACACAGATCCCCTACTACAGAAGGAGTAGTTTCTTTTCTGTAACTCCAGTTCTGTAGTAGGGGTATCTCTGTTATAGTCATAAGCGCCCGCCCTCCTCCCCGGTGGAGAGATATTTATTCATATGAAGAATGCTACAGGTCTGGCGTGCTACGCCTTCAAAAAGAACTGAAAGTAAATGGGACCTGCTGGGCATTCTGGGATACTGGGGAAAGTTCTGGAAATCTGGAAAGTTTTCTTAAAGGCACAGTATCCTGTTCTAAGCCACATAATGGCAGCCTATGGGGCTTGTCTGTCCACTCCTTCCTCTCTATCATTCCAGAGGCTTTTGCTGGTAGAAGCAGGGTTTTTTCCTATGTGGAGAAAAACTAGACAGGCAGTGCTGTTTGTGGATGTTGGTGGAATTCTAGTTGAAGTACTGGACAGTGTAGCCTGTGGGTATAGGCTGCATTATCTGTCTTTAAATTAAATTCTCTCTTAAAGGTGTATGCAGGTCTGCATGATTTGTCACCTTTTAGAGATTATTTTTTATTGCTCCGGGGTCCACGCACATGGGCGGGACTATTCACTAGATTATGACTATAACAGAGATACCCCTACTACAGAACTGGAGTTACAGAAAAGAAACTACTCCTTCCATGTACTATTGCCCTACGAAAGCGGAATTTGCCTTGAAATAAATAGCATCAGGATTCCAGTTTTAGGCCAGTGCTAACCACCAAATAGTGGGGGTGCCGTCATAAGTCATGGGTGGCCACAATATGCTCTGGGTAGTATAATAGAATGCTAATAATCCAAATAGTGTTACCTTGTATCAGAGCAACCATAATGCCCACCATATTCCAAGGAACAGCTGTCTTTTGTAAAGGTACCATAATGACTACAATAGCCTCAATATGTGAAGGAGGACCATCTCATTACCCCTGGAGTTATACAGCAGCTTGAGGCACAGGCATTCTGTTTCTCTTAATCGCCTAGATCTTTTGCGCACATTTTCTATTTTTCTTTCATTACCTGTCAAACCACCCACACATTCTGTGAAGAAAGAACCATTCCCACCCTTTTGATGTGACATTCTCACGTCTGTCCACTCCAGCAGTATCCACACCTTTTCTGTTACTCTGCTAGCAGTGAGGGGTCTTAAGATGCTTCAGCACCATGGCCCATGGAGTAACAGCAGCATCTTGCTTTTGTATGGTAGACCAGTCACACTGTTCGCACACGGAGTGTCTCATAGTGCTGGGCCTCCATCATAGGATTTAGTCACCATGTCTGTTCGTCACTCTTACATGCGAGAGCTTGGGCCCTACCATGACATTACTGGTACGTATTTTTACTTTTGCTGAGGACAACAGTCCTACTCAAGCTTGTTCCACGTGCAGATATGTACATGCAGGTGTAATGGGTGTGCTGCTCTCTCTGTAGGAACAGCTTTCCTGGTAATATCTATTAAACCACCATCCTGTTCCCCAGGCTACTGCTGAATCTCCTGATATCCTATTCACTTTTCCAAATGTTTAAGAATTTAAAGAAGGCAACCGTGATAGAGTAACAGAATTACTCACAAGTACATTTTGACGCCATCTTGTGTACACGTACATTCTCTGTCCTAAAATATTTTCATAACTTTATAAGCTTGTGAAGTATATATAATCTGTAGGGTCAGTGCCTGCTTTGGTGTTGTAGGGTTATTTATAGATATAAATGTATTGATCTTGCATTTCTTCTGTATATGGTTGTTTAATGTATGGGCCTTGTGTGTTTATGGTTACATCTTTCAAGAGCAATGTGCATAATCAAAAAGATAATATTGTCCTAATACTTACCAATCTCCTTCCTGTGGATTCATGTCCCCAGGATGGAAAGGGGAGTAGAGACACTTTATTGCAAACAATTTGAATTCACAATTTGAAGCCTGTGAGCACCCATGGTGTTGCAGGGATTCTGCTCAAGAACAGAACTATGCTTGGGACCATAAAACGTCGGTATGTAGGGACTGAGTCACCATACTACATCCGTATCTATGGGCCCGAATCCGACTATCTTATAGTGTCTCACTTGCCCTCCTAACCTTTCCAGAGAGGTAAGTGATTTGGCACACTAGAACACACCAGTCTCAACTCTCTCATGGATCACTGTAGCAGGTCATTCTCTCACTCCTACTTGTCCACAGTAAATAGAAAAGAGACATGAAGAAAGCTTACTATGTTTATTTAAAGTTGTGTGCTCTAATATGTAATCATTGCACCACAACTAGAAAACCAATAGATGTACGTAATGTCATCAACATTTTTAGCAGACCATATACAATGAAAAAAGCACTGTCCTATTATCTGACAGATTTGCCTGAACCATTCCTCACTACAAAAGCTAAGTGGTTATAGATTATAGATCTGTGTTTAGTAGTGGCCCCACTACCTTAGCATATATAGATGCTTGCTCTACATCTCAGACGAAGCAGCCCTCTTGTCTCTGGACCTTTGCTCTGTCTGCAAGTCTCCGCTCTGTTTTTTAGAACGACATATCCCTGGCTATAGGACAGAACGTGCGTGTTCAAAAACAGCAGCTGGGATTCTCTGTCTATGTACAGCGTTGACTATAGGATATTACGGACTCCCTTTATCTTTTGGAGCCACATTTACGAGCGTTCTAGAACAGAATAAGGCGCAAGTGGGAATGCTTAAGTGATTTTTTACATTCAAGATTCCTACTTGTTATCGTTTCTTCTTCTCTCTCTTTTGTCGCCACGTTCCTAACAGTCAAATATGAATATATATAAAATTTATAGATATACATGCTTGCTGGCTGATCGCCATGTAGCTTTAGTGGTTAACATAAATACAATAGAACTTTGAGAATTTGGCCTGTTCCACTATCCCCTCAGATTTATTACTGGCCCTCAGTTCATCATAGGAGTGTTCAGCCTAAGAATCTCATAACTTATAGAGATTAATTTCAGTGCAATAGACGGTCTCCTGATGAAGGCAGTATTGCCGAAACGCGCGTAGCTCCCATCTACCGCATTGCTTCCATCAACTATATATTTATAAGTTGTCTGCGTCATTTGTTTTGAATACAGAATAGTTATTGTATCTGCTGAAATATTCGATTGTAATTCAAGTTCACTGATCCACTATTTTTATCAAGTTGATATGCATAATGTTAAATAATGACATAAAAAAGAACAAACAACAAAAAAACTATATATAAAGAATATCGAATAAATAAATACCATATATTTTTCTATATTATATTTGTGTATGAAGGCTTTATTTATAAGTTTGGTATTATTAGTGGTCACTTTCATGGTCTACACCTAGCACTTGTTCTGTCATATGTTTACCCACTTGCTATAGTATTTTACCTAAATAGGTGCTAGTGTACAACCACAGAGAATAACTAGGAGCAAAGTTGTTTGACCTTGCCTAGGCTGTTCCAACTAAATCCCAGGAAAAGAAAAAAATTCAAAAACATGCTGAGTATGTGTGAAAATACAATGTTGCACAAAAACAAGTGCAATATTTGGTAATGCGTGCAAACCAAAAGCGGCCTACAATGTTCATAATTTAATTTGGCTTGTATAGGGAAAACGACAATGGGCTATATAGGGAAAACAATGGGCAATATGGGAAACACACAACACCCTCTCTTTGGTCAAGGCATTAGCATGACAAATAACTAAATAATATGAATGCGATCATAAGAGAAGCACACTCAAAGCATGTCTATTAAGCATGTTTATTTTTTTGTTTAAATCTGTTTTTATTGATTTTAATTTTGCATATTTATGAAAGACAACATGCGTTTGGGTATTCATCTATACATAAGATCATCTGCCAACAATTTGGTGTACCTTTCTTTTTGTGTGGATGCTGGGCATACCAGGACATCATTCGTACAGGATCGAGTCTGACCTTGGCGTGCGATCCATATTAATAATTGCAGAGTTTACAGCTCAATAATAATGTATTATCATAATGATGTTGTACAGAGTCCTTCCAGTTCATTCACCATGGGCTTCTAAACGGATGGTATGACTGAGAACAAAGAAAAACAACAACTGCAGGATTGACTGGTACATGTGTAGTCATCCTCTCCACGCCCTCCTCCCCAGTGTTTACTATCAACCTGGTAATTGCCTCTACTCGACAGCAGAGACTACTTCTATGCTGGGTGTCGAGTAGCTTATATGTGTTCTTGTAATATCACGGCATTTCACTGGCGGGGCGCGCGTCTCCCACTATTTGCTCGTATTCCTCTCGCTCAGGTTGCCCCCCCCCCAGAGCCTTCCTCCTCCGTCTGCTGTAATGCGTGGAATAGTCCCTCCCATTGGGTTGCTATGGGTTCTTTCCGCAGTCCCAGTGTTTCTTCCTGCAGGATGGCAATTCCCTCTGCTTTGGCCCATGCTAAGAGCGAGCAGCGCAACGCTCGCATGTGTGGTGGGTCTTGCGCCTTCCACCGCTTAGTTAAAAGGTGCTTGGCGACTACCAGCCCTCGGTCTAGAAACCGGTATGTTACTTTTGTGGCGGGGGTCCTCCTAAAATGATGCAATGGGTATACAGTCCATTCAAATGGTAGGTCGCGGCCTGTGCATCCATGTAACAGCCTGCTGATTGTGTGCCAATATGTGTATAGTCTGGGACAACTCCACAACATTTGTATCAGCTCAGCCCCTTGTTCGGCACATCTGAGACATGTCGCATCCGTACGGTGAAAATACCCGTTGATCATCTCAGGCGTAAGATATGCTCTATGGACAATAAATAATTGTATTTGTTGGAATCTCATATTTCTAGGTATACGCACTGGACTTTTAAGTATCCTTTCGCATTTTTTATCTGGCAGTTGTCGCCCCAAGACCAGCTCCCATTTTCAGCGGAGTGGATCTAGGCTTATCGCTACATGGGTTCGGAGTGACGCCGCAAACCAGCGAACAAGGTGTCTGCCTCGTCACATAACGTGCAAGTACTGTATGGTAAGGTGTTGACACGGTTCCGTGGTTATGTCCCCCCCCCCCCCCCCCCCCATCTGACAGTCCGTGTCGCTACAAGTGAGTGGTGTGTTAGGAATTGCCCCGGTGGGAGTCCCTCATCCGCCACCAAGGACTCATATGGTATAAGTGCACCATCTCGATACAGATCCCCTAGGGTCTTTATGTGGGCCTCCCACCATTCTGTGAGTGAGAGATGTGCGAGTACCCTGGGCCCACTAGGGGATCCTTCCAATGGGATTGCTGGGCACGTAAGGGACAATAGCTCTAGTGAGATATAGGCACCTGCGATGACATTTGTACGCCACTGCCAGTAGAAGCGGTGCTGGTGGCGCAGCTTTGGCAGCGGGGTGAAAGAGTCTGACTAACTGCTCTAGCGAGTGCAGTGGCAGCGTAGTTGCTGTATCTTCGCGGCCCCTATCCGCGAGCCAGTGGGCTATCCACTGCAGCTGGGCAGCTAAATAATAGTGTTCAAAACAAGGCGCGACAAGGCTTCCCTGGTCAGTAGGCAAAAATAGTTTCACTAGTGCCATTCTATGTTGGGCATCCCCCCCCAGAGAAAGTCCCTGAGCAGTTTAGGGAGTGTAGCGAAGAAGGCTGCAGGAACATATATAGGAAGATTAACAAAATAATACAGGAGCCGGGGAAGGATAACCATCTTCGCTAGCGCTACCCTGCCAGTGACTGTCTGTGGAAGAGTGCTCCAGAATCGCACCTGCGACTTGATTACCGTTAAGGCCATCCCCAGGTTTCCATCTAACAGGTCTTTCGGTTGGCGATATACCTGAATCCCCAGGTAGCTGAAGTTGCACTCCCTCCATTGCACCCTTATGCCATTCAGAGTGTATCCGGGGTCTTGGCTTCCCGCATTGAACGCATAAATGCAGGATTTGCCAGCGTTCACTCGGAGTCCCGAAATGACGGCGAAATCCTGCAGTAAATGTGCTAGCTGATCCGTTATATTTTTTGTACTTCACGTAGACCAATAGGTCATCCGCATATAGCGACACTTGGTGCACCGCGTCACCCGGAGGTATTCCATCTCCCAGTGTTGCACGTATCGCCGCTTCTAGGGGCTCTATCGCCAGTGCAAACAGGAGGGGAGACAGGGGGCACCCCTGTCTAGTGCCACTGCGCACCGGTATGACATCAGAGATGTATGGCCCTAACCGCACCCGGACCGTGGGATTTTTGTTTAATAAGTCAACCATCTGAAGGAACCCCAGGTCGTATTGCAGCAACACTGCCGACAGATAGCCCCATTCTAAGCAATCAAATGCTTTTTCCAGATCTAACATGAGGCATCCCGCCCTGGGCCACTCCTGTACTGCATCTGTCGCAACCCTGAAAAACCTCCGCAAGTTCAGTGACGTGCTCCGTGCAGGCACAAATCCATTTTGGTCGGTGTGGACCAACTCGGGGACTACTAGCACCAATCTTTCCGCTAGTACTTTAGCGAGTATTTTATAGTCTGTGTTGAGTAACGCTAAGGGTCTATAGACTCTATATGAACCTAGGACTGTGGAGTCCCTATCTGGCTTTAGAAGGGACACCAGGTATGTTTCACGCATCGATGGGGGCAGTGTACGCTCCTCCAATGCCATAGTATATAGGTGTTGCACATGAGACTTGCGGTAGACTTTGTAATATTCGGCGGGTAGGCCATCCAGTCTAGGCGTTTTCCTGGATGCCATGGACCCAATCGCTTCCCTAATCTCCTCTAAAGTGAGGACGCTATCAAGCGCCTCCTGATGCGCCTCTGAGGCTATTGGAAATTGGACGGATTCTAAGAATCTCTCCAGGTCATGACTAGAGCAGCACCCCCTAAATTGGTACAGTTGGGCTTAGTGGTCCGTCATTGCCTTATGTATCTCTCACTGCGTGTACACTAGGGTCCCCTCCGATGTGTTTATGGACCCACTCAGGGCAGAATTGCTTTCCTGCTTTAGCGGCCAGGCCTGCTCTGTCAGCCGTAGCGTGCGTATGAGCTGCGTAGTTGTGGCACCGCAGTCGCTCCAGGAGCTCCGCATGCTGGGCGCGTAGCCTCTCCAGGCGGCTCGAGTGTTTGCCTTTCCCTTCTCTTTCACGTTCGTACTGTAACAGCTGGGATTCTAACTGCGTAGGTGAGGTTGATAGCTGCTTACGTATGTTCCATGTGGCCCCTAGACAGTTTCCCCTAATCGCTACTTTGGAGGCGTCCCATTCCACTAGTGCATTACTTGCTGTACCCTCATTAAGTTCAAAATATGTGAGGATAGCCGTCCCTAGTGACGAACGAAACTCAGGGTCTTCTAGTGCGTTCGTTTGGAGACGCCATGTGGGTATGGGGGGTCGATCAGCTTCCCAGCTGAGTTGGATCCACATAGTGTTATGATCGGAGTGTGTCCGCCCTAGGTATTCTGATGTCGTGACCAGTGGGAGCAGGGATTGGGAACCCACTACCCTATCAAGCCATACATGCAGATCATGCACTGCAGAGTAGTAGGAGTAGATACGCTCATTAGGGTTAAGGACACGCCACACATCCAATAATGCCCAGTGTGAGAGCCAATCTGTGAGCGCCTGCGCATTCGACACAGCAGATGTCCTGTGACGAGGGGGAACGATCTATCTGTGTGAATGTGAAGTACCGAATTGAAATCCCCACCCAGCAACCAGGGGAGCCCAGCGTGAGGGGTCAAAACTTGTGATAACTTCCCTAGGAATTATAGCTGGTCTACATTCGGAGCGTATATCGATTCTAACAGTATTGTTTGACCATTAAGTTTCCCACGCACTAAGGTGTACCTGCCCTCGCGGTCCACCCTCACCCAGATTAATGTGCCCCTTGCATGTGCTGAGTATACAGTGCCGTATACTTGCCCCCTCCGGCGCCTGCGCAGTCTGTCTAGTTCCGTCTGTGTCATGTGTGTTTCTTGCAATAGGGCAATACCTGCCGAGTGTCTCTGGAGGTAGGCGAATATGGAGTAGCGCCACGTGGGTGTATGCATGCCGCGTATATTCCATGTTATTATGTTAGCTCATGCCATTGCTAGAGTATTTAGTCATCTGTGGTGTCTGGAGTAGATGTCACATTGGTGAACGTGTGTCATGGGCAGGCAGGTAGGAGTGTGCCGGTCTCCTGCAATGGGAAAAATAAATCAACTTTGAACGTCATAACTGCTGGGGCGAACTCTGCGAGTATGTCCGTCCAAACGTCTGTAACAAATTATAATTATAAACTAATCCAGTGTATTGCCTGGTGGGGTCGCGCGCACAAGCAGTGCTCTACGGTGACTATCCTCCCCCCTTTGCCCGTTTAGGAGATGTGACATCCAATCAACCATCTAGATCAGTGCGCGGAACCAGCGAGAGTTATGGCTGAGTGTCGCCGCGTATTCGTCTAGCCTACACAGTGATACGCGCTGCATAGTCAGTCCTGAACCTAGTGGTCTTCTAGCTGTCGCGTAATGCACCGTGAGTGTCTGTTAACCCATCAGTGCCTCCCCTTATCTCTAGCGCGCCCAAAATACATAAACTACCAAACAAAGCTCTACTTGCGTGAGCTGCCTGTGACAGAGGTCAACACGTCAGTGTTCTGTCATATGATGCCATCAGCAGTCTGTGAAGTTACCACTGGTAGACACATGTCTTCAGATTCTTCTGTTGACGGAGACGATGAGCCACTAACCGCTGCCGAGTCGCGTATGCAGGCTTCCCAGCGCGCTCTGCTGTGTGTGGTACCAAGAGTTGCAACCGCCTCCCAGGACATCCTGTTGCTCCATTCTGATTTTCTCTGGACTCTGCACTGCTGTCCCTGGTTTTGCATTTCGCAGTGCCCCGCGTGTTCCCCGCCGTCGAGTTATCAACATTCGGGCCTGGGGGGCACGTTCCCGTCCACAGTCCTGACTCCTCCAGCCAGTCCCATGCTTCAGCGGGGAAATCCTAAGCGGGTCCCTCCTTTTGTTACCACCCTCAGCCTGGCGTGCAATAGCAGGGAGTAGGGACATTCCAGGTCTCTGAGTTGGCGTTTCACTGCCGCATAGTTGCTTCTCCATCGCTGCACGAGTGCAGTGTAGTCTGGGAACCTGATTGCCGGTCACTTTAAGGCCTTCTAGTTTTTGGTTTTCGTGCAACAATGCATCTGTCTCTATAGTTGAGAAGTGTAAAGAGGAATGGACGTGGCCTGGCTACTGGTTGGGACTTCTGCGCCGGCACACGGTGCGCCCTCTTCACTGCAAACTGTGGCAACAGTGTTCCTTGGGGCAGTAAGTCACGTAGCCAGTGCTCCGAATTCCTTCCTTCTCCCTCCGGAAGGCCCACCACACAGATGTTGTTGTGGCAGGAGCGTCCCTCCGCGTCTTCAACTTTATCTTCGAGTGCATGCATGAGATCCATCATGTCTTGCAGCGCAGCGGCGTGGCTTTGGGTGACAGACTGGAGTTCTTTGAGTGACTGGCTATGGATGGTGACTTTCTCTGCCAGTTTACGGTGGTCTGCATGCACGAGTGTGAAGTCCGAGGTGACTTTATCGATCCGTGTTTCCAGAGACGTTCTGGTTTGTTCTAGTGCGGTACCGATCCTCTCCACTGCTACAAGCACCGAATCCATTTTGGCTGCCAGGGCCGTGGTCGGTGGTTCCATCTCCCCTTCGTCTCTCATGCGTGAGGGGCCCAAACTTCCTGTAGGTAGCGGCCCTTGCTGCATCTTGGCACACATGGGGCCCATCACCAGTTTCTGCGCCGTTGGCATTCGCAGTAAGCCTTTAGTGGGATTGGTCTCGTCTGATGTTGGGCCACTATGTGAAATCTGGGGGTTGCCCGGGACACTCGCAGTCGTGGGATACTTGAGCTGCGTGTCCGGGTCCGTGTGTTGGAGGTGGTTTCACTTTGTGTGGCGTCTCGTTCTCGAGAGCGAGGCCTGTGGCATGCAGATCCTGCGCCTGCGGGTCTCCAGCAGTGAGCATTATCTGGGCTCCCAGTGGGGCATCAGGAGCGAGTGGCTCTCGGTGGTGGAGCGTCTCCCCCTTTGTTAACGTCTCTCCTCAGCGTCAGGGTGCTCGCGCCTTTACCTCTACGGGCCTCAGCAGCTTAGCAGGGGACAGGCTTGGCGGAGTCTGCCCACTCCCACTGCCTTTACCACCACCTTCCGCAGCGCACTGCAGTCGCCGTGCCAGCCCTCTTGTCGTGGTAGGCCGGATTTACACAGGCTCTTAGGGTCGCTTCTGCACTTTTGACCTTGTCAGCTTCGGGGCGCTCCCTCCCCCACAGCTTTACAATCAAGGTAAGTCACCTCGAGCACTTCACCTGTTGTCACCTGATCCGCTGGCACATTGCCTACAGGTCCCCAGCATGCGGCTCCGATGGTGTATACTCACTAGGTTACGCTCCAGCTGGGGGGGTTGTTCGCCTCTGTCTATCTCCTCTTAAGCATGCCACTTCGTGGCTTGACCAGACTGCTGAGGTGCCGCCTTGTCGTGACCGCACGAGCTGTGGCTACGCCACCTTTGCGGGGTGATGATCCTCCTCCTCCTCCTCTTCCTCCTCCCCCTCGCGAGATGTCAGGTCAGTGCCGCTACGGCACCCTCGTGCTCCAATGGCCGCTGGTGGAAGAGAGTGAGTGGAACAGGTGTGCACTCTTACAGGAGTCCCGCAGTGGTAGGGGTGCTCGTGACTTATCTGTAAGGGCCTGAAACGTGGTTGATAGGCAATCCGCGGAGTGTTCCTCCTACCGAGCTGCAGTACTGATGGGAGTGCTGAAGGCGCTACCCTGGGTGTTCAGTGGAGGCCCTCTGCAACTGTCGGCAATAATGCACACATCTCTGGTCACTTGGCACCACTGCACTCTTAGGGGCCTCAATGGAGAGACCGCGGTCCGAAGTGCCAGAAAGTAGGTCACAGAGGGCGCTGTGCAGACAGTCACGGGCCTTTGGGTGCGGGTCATCGCTGAGCAAGACGCGAAGTGCGTGGCAGCAAGGGTGCTTGTTGGGCCTCACAGCCGGTCTGGTGTGTGGACTTAAGGTCAGTACTGGATCCGGTCAGCCCCCAGTGAAGTAGATCCGCCCAGGGTGTCCCAGCGCACTTAGTGGCAGGGAAGGATTGAAAATGCCTGGGGCACACCACTTGCGTAGTAAAGGCAAGGGTGGCAACAAGCAGCGTACCTGAGTTTGAGGCCTTGCAGGAGGAGTCAACAGTTCCAGCAACACCAGCAGGCCTCGGGCTGCCTGCGAGGGAAGACTGCCGGGGCAGATCCAGCAGCGCTGCGTCTCGTCTCCGTGCGCCCCAGCACAGGTATTCATGCGTTTTACAGGAGACATCTCAGGTGAATAACAAGGACCCCCTGTAATTCCTAGGACAGGGCAAATTGGCAATAGACAATATAATTCCTAGGATAATGTAAACATGTAATATACTAAATCGCATACAAGAAATGAGTTCAAGAACATAGATGTATAAAGAAAGACTTCTTTTTAATCATGAAAAATACCAAAAAATATAAAACCCAAAATTTAAAACCAAAGAATCAACTTAAAGATTTTAGTTGATCTTAGTGACAATACATTATCTTGTTAAAATCATATCAAAACATTAATGTGGCAAAGGTATGATCTTTGCGCATTTCGGCGCTGTAAGCGCCTTTGTCAGGAGTAGCCACAAGTCAACTTGTCAGTTATACTGTACGTTGCAGTATTCTTTTTTGTATATAGAAAGTGGAAACCTCAAGATGGAGTCCTCAAGATAGAAGAAAACCTTTCTTTCTGCTTTGTTGAAAGATTGACATCAATGTGTATGATGTAAGGGATATTTAACCCTCTATCTGGTTTCTGATTTTTTTATTAAAATCTCATAAAATTAAAGAAATAAAAAACAGTTGTCGATTGGAACTCCCTGAAGGATTTGAGTCATTCAGGATTCAAACACGTTGAGCGGGCCCCTGATTTATTCAATTTTGATGGACCTCTAAATATGAGCCTCTATATCTGCGTCTTTCTCGGGTCAATAACGGTGCTAATGTCGCTCTATTAGACCCGGAAGTTAAGCGGGCCGTTTATTTATTCACTTTTCATGGACCTCTAAACAAGAGCCTCTGTATCGACGTCTTTCTCGGGTCAATGACGGCGCTAATGTCGCTCTTAGACTTTCTATATACAAAAAAGAATACAGCAACGTACAGTATAACTGACAAGTTGACTTGTGGCTACTCCTGACAAAGGCGCTTACAGGAGACATGACACCCCAAGCGCCGTGAAATGGACTTGTTATAGGGCGTATGGGCTCACGGGTCTCACTAGGTGTGGCCGCTGATCTCGGCGCCACTAGCGCGCTTCCAGGCGCTCCCCAGCAGGTTGTCACACTGTGCAGAGTGGCCAGGGATGCTCCGGCAGGATGGGCCATGCGTCGCTGCGTCCCATCGCGCAGCGCCCGCCCCACAGTATCGCACTGCTTCAACGCCGCCAGACAAAACAGACAGGCCTCCCCCAGGACCCCTGTTAGGGCGGGCTGCGTACAGACACAGCTGGTGCACGGCGGGGCAGGCCACAGGCCTCCGCTGCCGGATGGCGGGGAGTAGATCCACTGAAGGTCTCGGGGCACCAGCCGCGGCGCCTCACAGAGGGCACCAACCTGCTTCAGAGGGGCAGCAGCCGCTAGCGTAAGTCCCTCACACAGCGCCTCGAATATTGCGGGGGCAGCAGCCTTCGCGCGCCAGCTCACAGTCCGCTAGTGCATCGGCAGCCGGGCCACAGGGTCACACTTGGCTCCCTGCCAATTTAGGCCGTAAATCTATTCTCGCTGGTTCCACCACCCACGTCTGCTTCCAGCGCAGCTGAAAGGTCTCAGCTGGGGCCGTGGGTCGACACCATTGTTTTGCCAGTATTTGTTGGCACAGATGAGTTAGATGCAGGATAATAGACAGGAGAACAGAGGGGTTCACCACGGAGCACTAGCCAGTCCCATCCGCAATGTTGAATAGCTGGCCACGCCCCAGTCTATTAAGCATGTTTATGAAACAGATATGGGAAAGTGGGTTTCTGTTGCAATACCCCCCCCACACACTTTTTGCCTGGCTTTTGGTACAACTTTGACTGTAGAGTACCAAGTCTCTGCTGTCTAGGTTCCCAGTACCAGCGTTCATTCCCTAAAACTGTACCATGATTGGCACCACTTCAGGCACCACTTTGTCCCTAGTAAATGGTACCCTGGTACCTAGGGCATTGATACTGAAGAGGGTCACCTAGGGTCCCCTCATCAGGGCCATACTGACTGTCACTGCAGCCTGCATGCCTTGTTGCAGACAAAAACGACAGCCGACATGGCACACTGTGTGCCATGTCAAGACAGCACTGCGTAAGGTATAGGTAAGTCACCCCTCTAGCAGCCCTTCCAAGCCCTAAGGCAGAGTGCACTATATCTTAGGTCTGGGTATATCTGCATGAGAAGGAATGCCCCTACAATATTTACATTTATTCTTAATATTGTAAGCGCCAGGAAAGCCATAGAGAGTATATGGTCTGGAAACTCAACAACTCGAGTCCCCCAGCACCATGATGGCTTCACTGAATCCAGGAGTGTTTGATACTAAACAACTTCTCTCAATAAACCCACACCGATTAGAGTGTGGATGTATTAAGACATGTACTCGGAGGGTACCTAAGAGGTGCCTCCTGAAAACTTACCAACCCTTGTGTGGTCTTCAAAAGTCTTTAGGCAGCCTGCCACCACTAGACCTGTTTCTGGATCCCTGGGTTGAGAGCCCCTGCTCTCTGAGGCCAGAAACAAAGCCCATCCTGGGCAGAGGTGTCACACCTCCTTCCCCAGGATGAGTACAGTGCTCAAGAGGGAAGCTTCAAAGGCCTTGCTGCCTTTGTAATGGGACCCCAGCCTCTCCTGCTGGCAGCATATGGCAGCTCCCTGTGCAAACCCCCACATTTGGCGGGAGAACTGTCGGGAAAACTTAGTGAAGAAAGATATGCCGCCCTTCACCAATTCCACCCCTCATGTGCTGGAGGCAAACTGAAGCACATTTTTTCAGTGCCCACCATCTTGAAGATGGTGGGACTTATCCAATCAGGGCTAGGGCTATGCCCAACTCTCACAGGATGGTAGCATAGTAGAGGGTGTGGACACCCCAGGTAAGGAATCCATTGGTCCCTACCTTTCACTCCCCTGTAATGCCCCAACATCTAGTAATTAGGAGGAACCCCCCCAGACCCTGAAATTCGATTCCTGATGACCCAGACACTACAGCGCCGTCCCAGCATAGAAGTCTGCAGACACCAACTGACTTGGCCCCAGCCCTTCCTGCTTGTCCGCAGCCCTGGACTAACCTGTGCCAAAAGACCCGTCCTGCAGCCCAATGACCTCTAAAGCCTTAGGAGGACTGACTGCCTCCGACAAAGATCAAGATCTCCCATGGACATCGGACCTGTCCAGAAGAAACCAACTTTAAAGAACAGACCTCTGCCCTGAGGAACTGCAAAACCACCAGGCAAACCTTTGGACACTCTACCCCTCACTGCACCTAGTTACACAAACAGGTTCCAAACACCAAAAAGACTCTTGCAACATGATTTATTGCACTGTAAACAGCAAGACTTGTTTTTACCAACAATGGGACCAGTTGTTATCAACAGAACTCTTCGATCTGGCCGGTCTCACATGTTTTAGACCCTGAAGCAAGGTCCAGCTGCAAGAGAAGATTGTCTGTTTGACCTGGGTGGGAAGAGAATTACTGTTGGGCTTGTGTGACAACCTGCCCGGGGCAGGGACTCCAAGCTTGTGTAACCATGGTGATGAAACAAATGCATTGTGTCAAACCTGTATAAAAGGAAGAGCCAAAGGAGTTAACTGCAGAACACCTCCCTCAGACATCCCGGTGTCTGCAGTTGAAGTGATCTCCTCATGAGAAATAAACCTTTTTCTTGTCTTCCAGTTTCCAGCGCTTGCTTCATTATTTTGACAGCGAACCCAACGTGAATTAGAGGTGGAACCCTGCACCAGGCACCATTGAGGGTCTTAGACTTGCTGCCTTTCACACTTGAGCTCCACCCTCATCAGTGTGGAATCTTAAGCTTGTCCTAACAAGGTTGAAGGGACTACCATTTCAACCATTGCGCTCATGTCCACTGCAATTTCTGTGATGGAGACTTGCTTTTCGCAGTGCAATTACTTCACTCAGAAGAGTGGGAGAGATTCAAGCACTAACTCAAGAGGAAGCATGTTTCCAACTAAACAGAGACAAAGTAGCTTTAAGAACTAATCTAAAGGTCTACCAAAAGTAGTATCACTATTTTACATGACTCAGTCCATTGAATTGCCTGTATTTTTCCCTTGACCATACTCTGTGGCAGACAGAGCATTACATACATTAGATGTTAAAATAGCCCTATTGTACTATATAGAAAGGACACGGTCCTTTCAGAAAACTCAACTATATGTTTCATTCTCCAAACCACATCAGGTTAAAGCAATTTCCAAATCGGGTATTGCACGTAGGATAGTAAAATGTATCCATACCTATTAGGCTTAAGCCAAAAGACCCCTCCCTATCCCACCAATAGTTCATTCTACACGCAAAGAGGAGCTTTTATGGCATTTCTAGGGATGCATTCCAATAGTTGACATATGCAAAGCAGCTACATAGACTACACCGCACCCCTTTACAAAACATTACTGTGTAGATGTTATGGCACAGCAACAAAGTTTAAAATGTTCAAACAAAATGGTGCGAGTTAGATTGACAAAGGCTGTTGTACAGCCGAAAAGCATCTCTTTTGCATTCTAGGATCCAGAGTGGCCCTATATAATAAAGCATATATATATATATATTCACTGAAAAAACCATAGGTTTCACACGTTATAGTTAGCGGAAATTTTACTGATAAAAAACCAGTGAAATTGCCCCGTTATAGTTACTGCTGGCAATTATAACTCACGCGACCGCAATCCTCTACTGATGCTAATACTGTATTTAGACACTTATTTGCCCATGTCTTCTTCCATACATTTTTAGCTATACATATATTACAAATATTTTTTTTTCATAAAGACACATATGTCATCAGCAGAGGATTGCGGTCGCGTGAGTTATAGTTGCCAGCAGTAACTATAACGGGGCAATTTCACTGGTTTTTTATCAGTAAAATTTCCGCTAACTATAACATGTGTGAAACCTATGGTTTTTTCAGTGAATTTGCAAGGTTTTTTAAATGCTAATTCCTAACTATAACGTGTGTGAAACCTATGGTTTTTTCAGTGAATTTGCAAGGTTTTTTAAATGCTAATTCCTAACTATAATATGTTTGATACCTATGGTTTTTCCAGTGTCTTTGCAAGATTTTTAAATTTCTAACTATGTGTGTGATTCCCAAATTCAGTGAATTTGTATTGTTTTTTAAATGCAAATTTTTTTTCTGTCATTTTTTGTAAGCCTTTTTATATAATAATATATGTACTATATCCTGCATTATGGAAAGGTTTTTTTTTTAATGCATTTTTTTCCGTGCGCGTACGGTAAGCTGACGCTACGCGCTTGTAGGATACGCGTACGGTAAGCTGACGCTACGCGCTCTGGATGTCATTAGTGCTGCGCGCCTACGTGATACGTGCGTGCCGTACGCGTATACCCGGAAGCAACGTCGCGGTTACGCTGGGGCGTGTAATGCGCATGCGCGATACGTGCGTGCCGTACGCGTATACCCGGAAGCAACGTCGCGGTTACGCAGGGGCGTGTAATGCGCATGCGCGAAAGTGACGTAAGCGCTGCGTAAGCGCACCGTAAGCGTCACGTGCGCGCACGGCAGGTCATGTGACTTACAAAGATCACTTTTTATTGGTTGAAATTACTTTCACTTCCAGAAACTTCCCACACCACACCCATTCCCCTCATTTCTGCTTGTGATTCTCTAGGAGCAGGAGCTGGATTGACATTGGGATACAATGGCAGAACAGCAGACCTCTTCTGAGAGTGAGGCCAGCAGCACCACCATGATCCAGAGAAGGAGGAAACAAAAGACTTCTTTTGTATGGGAGTATTTCACTTTTCCAGAGGGGGAGAAAAAGGTGAATGCTCAATTGGTCACTTGCACACTTTGTGGTCGTGTTTTATCAAGAGGAAATCCAAGGAGGAAATATTCCTTTGGAAATCACTCTATGATGAGACACCTCCAGGACAGACACCCAAGGACCTTTGCTCGACATACTGGAGAAAACTCTTCAGTAAGTCACCAGAGCCCAGCCTCAGATGCTCAGCCGAGTACATCACCGGCAGCTCAGCTGAGCCCTTCCTCTGTTGTTGGAGCATCACCTTCTTCTTTTCCTTTGGACATCAACCCTCGATTTGGGAGTGTTGAAATGAGGTGTACAAAATGTGGTGGTCTTATTGTTTTTGGGGAGGTCAGTCTTCCCCTTATTAACAATAAGATAGACCAGCATGTTTGTAGACGCTCATAATACTCCCATTCTTTCTTTCCTCCATCCCTGTATGAACCCAACGGCTCTTATAAGAGCCAACCTTACCTCACAATTTTTTTTTTTTTTTTTAAGCTTTCCTTTTTGCACATTTTTTTTCGCCGTGCGCGCACGGTACGCGTAATTCCGCGAATTTCGCGGAATTCCGCAGGTCACCGTGCGCGTACGCTACGCGCATACGGCGATTTTTCGAAAAAAAAATTTTATTTTATTTTTGCCCTTGAGGGTCCTTCTGGGACCCCCTGACCAAGGCTAGGGGGTCAGGAACTGTCGAGCCTGCCCCCTTTTCACATTATCCACCTTTTTTATTCACCCCCCTGACAGTTCGAGAGAGAAAATGGCGGCCGCCGCTTCCTGGTTTCGACCGATTCGAATGTTTACTATGATCTAACAGCCAATCAGAATCGCGCTCGCGCACGCCACCGTACGCGTACCGTAAGCTTACCGTAAGCGCACCGTAAGCGCACCGTAAGCTGCCACAGATATATATATTGATTTAAAGGCTATTTTCTCAGGATCTACTGAACAGATTTACACCAAACCTACAAAAGGCACTTCCTTGACCTGAGGACTACCTCTCTGCCAAATTTCTAGTAATTCTGTTCAGCCGTTCGGGCTGTAGCCCTGTCTAAAGGTCCTATGGAAAAATGCATGGGAAAAACGCGTTTTGGGACCCCCCTTTTATCTCAGCCCCCGCTTGACGAATCCCCCCGAGACTTTCAGGGTAGGAGCGGAGCGTAGCGCCCCACCTATTTTGAGAAATTCGCGAGGATTCGTCGACCGGCGCCAAAGTTATTCAAAATAGAATGTTGAGGTTTTCCTATGGAAAAGGGGTCCTAACTATAACTACCTACTGGCGACCGCCAGTAGGTAATATATATATATATATATATATCTCCTTCCTTCCTACTGGCAGTCACCAGTAGGTAGTTCTAGCTAGAACCATGCTTCCATAGGAAAAGCTTTTGTCGACTTGCCTACATCTTTGGTGCGTTTGACGCATCTTCATGAACGTTTCCAAAGAAAAGTGCCTCTGTGATTCTTGTTGTGCATGGCAAGTTTTGGGGTGATCCGTCAAGCAGGAACCAATAAAAAGGGGGGTCAAATTGTTAATTCCCATAGAGATTTTAGTCTCCACTACAGCCCGAACCTCTGGATGGAATTTGGCAGGAATATTTGGCACCCTATTTGGCAGGAAGGTAGCTCTTTGTTGCGGAAAGAACTCTTTTTGTTGTTTGGTGTAAATCCATTAAGTAGTTTGGGAGACATTAAAAATAGAAATTGTGTATATATAGGCACGGGGATCATCTGAGGATCCCACAGTCCCCATGCTGAAATCTGATTGGTTGCTAACACTTCAATCAGCAAGTGTTGGCAGCCATCTTGGAACTCTACTTCAGCCAAGTCCTACAAAAAAAGTTTAAAAAGAACAGGGTGCAGGGTAGGAATACCCTGAAACCCTACAGGGCCAAAAAGCACTTTTAAAAATATATATTTTTTTTCAACGCGAACGCAACTAAGCCACCAAATCTGCGCAAAATGTAAATCAAAAAATGTGGTCCCTGTGCTTCTTTACATTATAGCCCCCAGGTGAGCCAGGTCCCGGGGGCATGCAGGCTTTTTTCAAAAGGGGGGTGGACAGGGCCCTCCTTGGGCTCAATTATGCCCTGTGGACTTCTACCTCCCCGAGGCTTCATTTTAATAATGTGAGGGGGCCTTTTGGACCCCCTGCCCTGAGCCTCGGGGACCACCACCTCCCCGGAGTGATCAATACATTTCCTGGGGGTAGGGGCACAGACCCCCGGGGACCAGCACCTCCCCGGGGCTAAAAACAAAGAATGCTCATCTTGCGTGCGTGCGACATATGTCGGCGACGGATCCTGACCCCATCTGCATGTGGTGTTTGGGGGAGCACCACGACGCCACGGACTGCGAGGCGTGTCAGCAAATGCAGCCGAAGTCCCGGTGGGAGTGCCGGATGAAACTCGTTTCGGCGTGCATGTCCCGGTCGGCGTTGTCGCCACGTCCGTCCCCCGCGGAAGACTTCAAGACCCGCCGCTTCCGTCTCCGACATCGTCCCTCTCCCAGGCCGCAAGGACGTCGCTCACCTGTTGGTAAGTGTCGCAGTTTGTCCCCGAGGCCCAGTCCCTGGCCTGTTGGGGGCGTGGGTTCTCCGCGGGTGGTGCGGCCCCGCGTGTCGCCACCCTATGCGGCGTTCCCCGGTGCGGGGGCGACCAGAGCCCAGCTGAAGGCCTATGCGGCGGCCTTGCAGGCCTCGTTGGCTCTTCCTTCTTCTCCTTCTCTTCCTGGGACGTCAGCGGATCCCTTGCCGCGTGCGGGGACTCCTGCGACGTCGCCGGCAGCTCCGACAGGTTTGGATCCAGGTTCGAAAGATGTGGTGCCGTCGGGGTGCGGCCCTTCGGGGTTCCCTCCTTGGACCAAGGCACCTCTGCCTCGCTGCAAACCCCCGCAGGGGTCCCTGTGGTGTCGCAGGAGGTTTCCAGGGCTCGGGGCGTGTCCTCGAGTCCCCTTCGGTCCTCTGGGCAGGCGGTTGCCTTGTCCGAGGCCGCGATGACACCGCTCAGGCGCTGGCGGCTGCTGGGCCTGGCGGCGCCGCAGGGGTTTGCTAGGGGTCGGGGCATGACCCTGGGCCCCTCTCGTCCCTCCACGCAGACTGCTGCCTCGTCGGAGGTCGAGTCGACGCCTTTCCGGCGCCGTTCCTTAGCCACCCCGGCTCCGACCCCGCCTCGGTCTCCTGCGCCGCACGTTGTGGCGGACTTTACGGCGCCGGGCCGATGTTGGGTCGGTAATTCGTCTTCGGACGCCCCCTCTTCTCCAGAGGTTCGGCGATTGTTGGTTTCATCTTCTCCGTAGACTGGTTGTGGCCTTTTCCCCGGCGTCCTCTAAGGACGGCTCTGCGCCGCGCCCGCAGTCTTCGCCCGCGGTGCCTCAGGTTCCCCATTCATCAGCCTCCCCCAACCCCCGTTTCAGGCTTGGTCTTTCCTTCCACCGGTTGGGCTGGGGGACGGCCGCCTTAGCTTGCAGCCGTCGCGCACGGAGGAACTGCTTTCACCACCGCGGGGCCCTACGAAGGCGAGGGCTGCCTTCGCTCTGGCTGTTTCCACGGCTACGGGGATCCTGCGCATGGGTGATCCAGCTGCCCGTTTCCCCATGTATCATCTTCTGGAGGTCCTCCATCAGGGTTCTGGTGGTTGGGAGCTGCTCCTTCCCTTCGAGGCTTCGCTCCATACTTCTCTTTTGGGGGCTTGGGGCGGCCCTCCACGGGGGACCCAGTGCCCCAGCAACTTCTGCACCGCCACCGTCCTGCGCCGCATGATCCTGTCTGTCTTTCCCTTCACCAGGGGTCCTCTTTTACAGACTGCCTTTCCCTCCTTGCCATCGGTGTTGTCTCCCCCGTCATCGGAGGCCCACTGGTTGGATTCCTAGGGGCGCAATGTCTTTGCCTCCACCAGTGCGGCTTTGCGTGCCCTTAACACTCTTTGTGTATTGGCTAGTGCCACATTTTGCTTGTGGGATTCGGCGGATTCCCTTATGTCTGCCGCTTCTCAGGAGGGTGCCTGTGTTGATCTGAGGCACCATGTGTTGGATGGCCGGGAGCTGGCAGCATTTATTCTTCACTCGGCTCTGGGAATTTCGGAGGTGCTTGGTCGTACCAAGGCTTCTTCAGTGCCCTTCATCGGCATGCCTGGCTACGGGATAGTGTGTTCCCGGAGAACGTTAGGGAACGGCTGGTGGACCTTCCCTTTGATGGTACTCTTTTGTTCCACACACCTGCAGATTCTGCCTCCCCCTCCCCCTCAGTGACCTGTGAGTCGGTCTGTGTTTCGGGGGGTGTTCTTCGGTTGTTTTCCTGGGGCCTGGTAGCGAGTAGCCCCGGTTGCCTGTTTTGTGTGGTTGATTTGCCTTCAGGTCCTTTTGTTAGGACTTTGGTGCTTTGGGCTGCTGGTCCGTCCCTGGTTTGACTTATGGTTTTGGCTGTTTGTAAGCCGTGTAGGCCCTGAGATTAGGCCTTCTGTGTATTCTTTATTGGCTGCTTGGCAAGCCATCTGCGGTTTCTCTGCAGGTTTTTCTATTTGTCCTCTGCTGCGGAAATGTTTTCCTAAGAGGGTTCCCATGTTCTGGGACGTAACATGCCCTATGTGGGGTACTGATAGCCATTATATAGCTTTATCCTGTGCTGGGGAGGTGTGGTCGTCCTTCGGGTTTCTGCTCTCCGTGGCGTCACGGTATGTCGCAGGTGCGATGTTCTTGCTGATGGTTTTGGTGTGGCTTGCGTGGCGCCCCGGTCAGTCCTTCTCCTGGATCGCTGTGTCACTAGCCTAGTTCAGCCCGCTGTCTGCAGCATTGCGTTGTAGCGGTTTTGCCTTTCTGTCCGCCTTGGTCCTCTGTCTGGTGTTCCAGGGGTAGACTGGTTTCCCTGGTTTTTGTGTTCTGGTGGACGGCTTGGTCCGTCCCCCCCCCTCTCTCTCTTTTTATATGCCTGGTTCCACTTCATTTGTGGGTCCGTGTGTGCCGGCCCCTCCTTTGGGGCGTGTCCTGGCCCTTCTTGGCCCTTCCAGGCCTCTGCCTTTGGCTGGCGCCTAGCTTGTCCTGGGTGCACCGTTCCGTGGTGTTTTTTGCTGCTGGCTGTGCATGCCAGTGCTGGCCTATTGTTCTGCTACACCGTTGTGGCCTTTGATGCATTCTCTTGTGCTCTTCTGACGTCTGCACTTTTGGTGGTGCAACCGTCCCTGCCTTGTCTGCTGCTTGCGGCCTGGGTGTGTACAGCTCTTTCTGTCACTGTGTATGTGTTTCTTCAGGTGGGCCCTGCCTCCGGTTCTACCTCTTCTCCCTAGGGGTTGAGGTGGTCCTTGTGTTCCTTGAGGCTTTTTGGGCGCTATCTGCCCCTGCGGGGTGTTCGGCGGTTCTCCCTAGTTGGGCTTAGGATTTCCTGGCCTTTCCCTTCTTGTCCCTGTGACATGTCCCCTGCTGGGGCCCTGTCTCTCTCCTGGTGGGGAGGCTCTCTCGCAGGCCCTCCTTCCTTCTGGGTATGGCTAGGGTATCTATTCTACGTTACAGAATCTGCGGCTAGTAGTCTCTATCAGATGTACAAGTTACTTACCTTCGGTAACAATGTATCTGGTAGAGACGATTCTAGTCACAGATTCATTCACTACCCGCCATTCCTCCCCGTTCTGCGAGGACCCTCTGCTTGGGTTTCTGCAGTCGCCTCCCTCTGGGTGACTTGTCTTCTGTGGGTGTCCTCTTCGTTTTCTTCTGGTCAGGCATCTGTCCAGCTGGTTTCTCTCCAGCGTGTGGGACTACTTTTGCTCTTTCCCTCTGTTGTCTGAGTCTCTGTTTCTCAGCGGTCTTCTTCGTTGCGACTTCTTTTACCTGGCCTTTGACTTCCTACTCTTTTCAGAGGTTATGGCCCTCCTTGGCACTGTAGTCTGCGGATGGATTCCCTGTCCTTTGACCTCCTGCTCCTATCAGGAGGTATGGCCGTCCTTGGCGATGTGGTCTGGGGATGGATTGCTGTTGCTCCTCTGTTCCGGGCTTGTGGCCCTTCCCCTTGTGGTTGCAGTCTCTCTCTCTCTCTCTCACTCTCACTCTCACTCTCACTCTCACTCTCACTCTCACTCTCACTCTCACTCTCACTCTCACTCTCACTCTCACTCTCACTCTCACTCTCACTCTCACTCTCACTCTCACTCTCACTCTCTCTCGTGCCTCCAGGAGGGCTCTTGCCTTGGCTTGCAAGGAGGTTCTACGGAGTGGTCCTTATGCTTTTTTGGCTCTGGCTTCGCTGCTCTGGCCTTCTGGTGCTTTCGCCTTGGCTTGCACAGTTGTTTCTCAGAGTGATGCTCTGCTCTGGCCTCCTGTTGTCGCCTTTTGGTGCCTTAGTGCCACCTGGTGCTGTTTCTCATCTTCTGTTTCTCTCTATTTTGTTTCTCTGGTTTTTTGCACACTGTTCCCATGCTCTCCTCAGTTTTGTTGTGATGGCTCTGCGTTTTGGCGCGGAAAAGTTCTCTGAAGCAAACAGACGTCAGTGTGCCGGGGTGGGGCTTATGTGACGTTGCTGACGTCACGCCTGCGGGGGACGTCTGGGCGGAGTCGCGTGGTAGCGCCCCCCGGCGCTTACAGATGCTGGGGCTAGAAAGTTTTCCGGGTCCAGTCTCCCGCCTGGGGATAATTCTACGTTAAGGAATCTGCAGCTAGAATCTTCTCTACCAGATACATCGTTAACGAAGGTAAGTAACTTGTACTACAATTCCTCACATGGAAAGTCGCTTTCCTTGTGGCCATTACATCTCTTAGAAGAGTCAGTGAGCTACAGGCACTAACCATTCAAGAACCATTTTTACAACTCCATCATAACAAAGTGGTTCTCAGAACAAATCCCAAATATTTTCCTAAACTTATCTCTCTTTCATCTGAACCAGTCTATTGAGTTGCCAGTGTTCTTCTCGCAACTACAAACAGTAGCAGAAAGGGCTCTTTATACACTGGATGTAAAGAGAACACTCCTTTACTATATAGACAGAACAAAACCTTTTCGTAAAACAAAACTTTTTGTATCCTTCTCACCGCCACAAAAAGGCAATCCCATATCAAAATCTTGCATTGCAAGGTGGATTGTCAAATGTATTCAAATTTGCTACCACAAGGCAAAACAAACATTATCTATTCCCCCTAAAGCTTACTCTACCCGAAAGATAGGGGATTCAATGGCATTTTTAGGGAACATTCCCCTAGATGACATCTGCAAAGCAGCTACATGGTCCACACCATGCACATTCACAAAACACTATTGTGTCGATGTGCAGGCAAAACAACAAGCTAGTGTGGGCAAAGCTGTACTAAAAACACTATTTCAAACTACTGCAACAGACACAGTTGGTCCCCCGCTAAGGAGGAGTACTGCTATGCCATCTATGCATATTGTATGATCTACAGCTCATATGCCTCAAATGGAAAATGCTACTTACCAGTAGGCATCTGTTGTTGGCATGTAGAGCTGTAGATCCACACACGCCCACCCACCTCCCAGGCTACCTTTATCTGTTCCAGTATTATCCTAATTAGATACAACATACATGGACATCTTTCTGTTTCTTACAAAACTCCATCATTTCCCTTCTTGGCGAAAAAACAATCTGACGATGGAGTCGAATCCCATGCGCACCATTGTCCAAAGGAGGAGACACCTATCCCATAACTTCCAAAGACTTTATGACAAAGTGCAAATATCCGGGCCGAACACCAGATGGCGATCTATGCATACTGTGTGGATCTGCAGCTCTACATTCCAAGAACAGATGCATACTGGTAAGTAGCATTTTCCTTTCCAGGGACGTAATAGTTAGGCTCAGATTTCACTTGTACAAAACTAAAATTCAGCTGTTATAGATAGCTGAGCTAACTATAACTCTGGCCCCCGTAATGCACTGCTTATGACCTCACATATTACATCACTCATGACATGGTCAGTAACATCACTGATGACATCTCAAATGACATCACTGATGACATCATCCACAGAAGCACTCACACACCCACTCATACCCCTATACAACCTCCCATACACCCACTTACCGTGCACACAACCCCTCACATAACCATTCACAGATCCATACAGGTACCCATACAACCACTCACTCCTCCATGGAGCCACTCACTCAGTCACTCTAACAGCTACTCAGACTGCCACGCTCGCCCATATAGGTACTCATACCACATATTGACCCACACACACACTCACTCATACAATCTCTCAAGACATACACTCACTCACACAACCACTTACATACCCATTCACACATCCATCCAAGCACTCTCACAGCCATTCATACACCAACTCACTTAACCAAACACCTACTCAAACAGCCACTCACCCACACAGCTACTACCTATATATACACACTCACTCTCACACTCACTCTCACACTCACACTCACTCTCACACTCACTCTCACACTCACTCTCACTCTCGCTCACTCACTCACTCACACACACGTACGTTTAGGTTAAATTGCATGGGAATATATCATGTATGTTTCTACCCACCATCCGCTATTTGTACTAATGCTGTTTAGAATTTAAATACAGCGACTGCTTGCTATTCTGATTCAAGCATGTGAATCTATGAAAGATCCAATACTGGAGAAGAATATATATGTCTTACTTGTAACTGTAGTTCTCCAGTGTTGGAATTGTTTATAGATTCATTGCGACCCACCCTCCTCTCCTGAGAGGCTCTCCTTATAGCCTGTGATTTAATTTCCGCTTGTGCTTTGAAAATCTGATGGATTCAACCTCTCTTGGGAATATTCTAGAGGGTGCTATCGCCTGATTGGCTCATGGTTAGGTCTTTTTTTTAAAGGACTTAGACAGGTTATTAAAGTGATTTGGTTATTGCCATTCTAGCCTATGATAATAATAAATACTTCTTTGTTATGATACCGTGGGGCTCCCACTTCGATGATGGGTAAAGATACAAGCATGTGAATCTTTCAGATACTAATACTGGAGAACTACAGTTATACGTAAGTAACTCATTTTCCTTTTCACCAAGGTCATGGCAAAAAGACAATTTTGGAGATTTGCCCATTAATCCACACCTAGAATACTGGCTCATAAGACTCCTTTATTCTGATTTAGGATGTTTTCCCTACCCTGGGACCTATCTAACCTTTTATCTACAAAATAGTCCACATTGGTCATGGCTAAACCACTATCCTTCATTGGGGCATTGCTGGCAGTACTGTGAGAGACCCTTACCTAAGCACAAGTAATGTATAAGGTTTTGGAAATTATTTGTTTTGTAGTGTGAATCTTTTGTAAATTAAAAAGCCTGTGTGGGGCACCTTGATTCCAGAACACGTAAAATTCAACTGTCTGGGCTACCAAAGAAATGCTTGGACATGATCAGAGAGGCAAGAAAATGTTAAAATTTATAAGTTATGTGGAGCTAAATGGACAAGAATTTTGCACAGGATTAATAAGAAGGACCGTATTAGTGACCTACAGGATTCACAACAGCCATCAAGTACGAATGCTCTTGGTTGACTCTAAACATCTTATGCTTCTATCTAGGGGTACACCTGTTAGCCGTAGTTGCATATACAAGAGGTACTTTGGGAAGGAACATTTGCTACACTGTTATTTAAACTATTTCTCGAGGGGACAAAAAGAATTTGTCTGACGAGTTCAGCTCCTACGCCATCTTGATATAGAACTTACACAGCTCAGTAGACGGCCTTTTGAACCAGCGCTTAAAGTAAAAGTAAAATACCTCACACTAAACACACCCATCTTAATTGCCATCACCTCTACATATTCAGTGTTACAGGCTTCAGCAATCCAAGAATTCTACCTACAAATACACAAAGTTAGGGTGGTCAAGAGGGCTGCCCACAATTTCTTGCCATGTTTCATTTTCATGTGAACAAATTTGTCCAGTTATCTGCCTTTTTCCAAAAACTAAAGACACAGGTGATAAGAGCCCTACACACTTAATTTATGAAGGGGTACTATGAACTTCATACAAGAGACTGAAACGCTAAGAATAACCAAACAATTCTTTGTGACGGATGCAGCACCAACAGAGACCTCCCGGTATCAACAGCAAATAGTAGTCGAATAGTTTGTGCAGACAACCAGACTTGTTACACACTAGCAGAGAAGACCCTTAATCGGAAACCAGGGACGCATTCTATAAGGAAAAAAAGAACAGCATTAGGTTTTCTAGCAAACATCTCAATCAGTGATCTATGTATTGCTGCACCATGGTCATCAGTTTACACACATCAGTTTACACAATCACAATACTCTAAAGGGGATGTATATGCAAATAGAGAAGTGGCCGAGGACTAGAGGGTCCTAAAACCTCTTTTTAAAAATAAAAATGATACAGCAACCTCACTTCACTGCCTTCACGTTTCTTGAAGTTAAAACTATTGCATAATCCATGCACAGTGTGTGAATCTAGAAGAAATTCATGCAGTAAAAGAAACAATATACCTGCCTTTAAAAATGGTTTCACGGCTTGAAATTCTTCTGTATTCACATGTAACCAACCCACCTCCCTACTAAAGCTGGGGGTGTTTTCGAAAATGTCAGAATAGAAAGGGAAAATCCTAACGGCATGGAAAAAGAATTTGAATATGGCAACCATGTACTCTGCCATTGTGGCCTTACTTTCACCATCACAGCCTGTCGGCATGGCTCCTCCACTTGTCAGTACCCAAAATAAAAAAAACTGGAGATATTAGTGTTCCAGACCCAAACAATAAAAGCTAGAATAATGCACAACATGTGAATCTAGAAGTGCATCAAGCTGCAAACTATTGTTACCTGGACTGGTAGTCCATCTCAAGCAGGCTGCTAATGTGACCTCCCATTTGCAGGCTGTATTCAGAGTTCCTAGCAACAGACTCCTCCAAATACAGATGGGGAGTCATTGCGTCTAAATTTTTCATTTGACCAGAAGACATTCCACCATGCAACAATACTGAATAATATACAGTCTACCACTGAACTTTAATGAAACGATACACCACATTTCCTGTGGACTCCAGAGACCTGACTTGGCCATGCTTCGAAATATGTTTGCCTTTCACCTCTCTGGCTTTTTGTGTTTTTGACAACTGTCTCCTGTAAAGTGGCCTTTTTGGTATTTGGCCTTCTCCTAAGAATCTGCAGCAGGGGTCTAAGACCATAGGCTAAATCACACCCGTGATGAATGTTACTTGAAAGTCTGCAGCCCCCCTCCCTCCAAACAACTGAACCTCCTCATCAGCTCTTTAGTAACATAATTATCCAGCATTGTTGCTAGATTAAAGCATCTGCTGTCTTGCGGAGCAAACATTTTGTCTTGGGCATTCGGTAGTGTGTTTTAGAGGTGGGTGGAACAGGCAGAATGCTAATGAAAAGGGACATAAAGGGCCACATTTTTTCCAAGGCTTTCTAATTGTTTTTTTTTTTTTTGGTGCTGTGCAATAATAGTTGTCTTCCCTTTCCTGTATATTGAAGGATGAATTGAGTCTTGGGGAATGGGGACACTGCTTTGTTAGTTTAAAGATTACAAAGCTTGCAAAGTACACTATGGTCTGTAATGTGTCTTTACTCTGTCAACAGCCGAGTGATCAGATTCCATCTGGTTACGAACTCCCTGCGTCACATGTAGATGGATCCCAGACAGGAGAGGTAAGAACAGCTGTAAAAACCTACTGATTATTTCATTTTGCATTTTGCATATCTTTTCTTTAGTTATACCCTATGGCATGAGAACCCATAATGCTTTGATAAACTAATGGAATGACATGACTTGCAGAAACCCTGTTGTGTGTTTACTCCTCTGCAAAAGTCGCTCAGCACTTGTTTTGGGGGAGTGGTGGGAAATAACATGATTGCACACCAGACGGTGTATTCGACCATGCTTTGTCCAATAGTCATTCCCACAGACAGATTTCTCTGAAATGTTGGCGTTACTCAATGCTGATGGCCCAGTGGAAATAATTGCATTTAATGTGTGTCAAACATGTCACTGTGTGCAGAATTAATTTGTTTAAGGGTTTTGATGATTTGGGGTGACGTCTGAAAATGTGCATAGTAGGAAAAAACATTTTGGTCTGATCATGAAGGAATACTTTAAACTGAGGGGGGTTAGAATTTATGAAAATTGGCTGTGCTTATTTAATTTACAATGTTTAAGTAAATTTGTATTCAAGTTTAAACTTGCAGATAACAATCCCATGTACCCCCCCTTTTCTCCCGGCAGTCCCCCATCGGTCAACCATGTACCTCTATCTTGCACATCTTGGCCTATCATTCATTAGCAGTTCCCTTGTAATCCCTTTATCTGAAATGACATGTGCCTGAGCAGTTTGGCTTCCTTTGCAGTTTAGTTAACAAGAGGTTGTATCCTGTCTCATGCTAAAGGAGTGGTCTGGTTTGGTGTTTTCCAGAATATGTAGTTCTCACTTCCGTTTGGGGCATTGCAGTTCTATAAAGTCTTTACTAAAGTAATCTATAAGTAATCCCCATTGATTTTTAAATTCTTCATCCTTTCAATGCACAATTTTGAATATTTTCCCATATCAAATACCCACAACAAATTCATCACTCACATTGACTTAGTATATGAGTCAGGGACCCTATCTCTTCACATCTGCTTACACACAAGGTTACGCCTGGGTGTTTCATAGGGTCCAATCTCATTAGTCTAGAATGTCACCGATATGTGCAGCTTTGTAATCTAGTTGGATGTCAGCTATCGTATACCTGTTATCAAAAAAAGGGGGGAATTGGAGGTTGATGGTTAGGTTCACCCTCCAGCAGTATATGTATCAAAGAACAACCTGAGCTAGTCAAGTAAAAGAACCTAACCAAGGGAGATGGGAGGTGTCAGAAAACAACTTGATTCTGAAATACACCAATTACAGAAAAAAGGAAAAGATTGCCCTTTTCTTGAGTCCCCTCACTCACCAGGGTTTCCCCACGGTGACATGCTTCATCATTGGGGTCCTCTACGGACTGAGGCGTGCTGCGACTTGCGAATTACGTAGGAGCACTAAAAAAATCAGACTATGTGTAGTGCAAGTGAAAGAGTGGAGTGGGATTTAAAATTAATCAGCTAGTGGGCCAAATAAACTTTATTGATGCTCTAAGCTGAAAAAGTTAAAAATGGGGTGATATGCTAAGGCCCCTAGTTATAATGAATAGGTGTGCCTAGCATATGGTCTGGTCAACTAGTTTCGAGCTTCCCCAGCTCTTCTTCAGGACAACACCGGGACCAGCCCAGTGAGACAGTGCCACTCCTTGTTGCACCTAAATAAGGTGCAAAATGTGAGACGCTGCAACTATAAGGCATGCGTAACATATGATACATACGTAATGTACGTCAGGCAAAATCTGTAGGATGTAATAAGACAAATATTAATTGGAGAAAAGTTGTTCATAAGTACTGTTATCCATAATAATTGTGAGCACACTACACCCAAGTGTTCAATCACTTCAGTCTCTGATGTGCCTCGTTGTGGGTTTTTATAAAAAGGAAGGAAAGAGAGGAACGTTAATTCGCTATCTCCATGCCGGCGTTTTTGTGCTGAAAAGTGATTGTGATTTTACACAATATCCATATAAAACTAACGTGTCTGACACAACATAAAACACACATACACAAACATATAAATGACATAAATAGGCATTACATACTTTTTAAAAGACAATAATATGCCTCATGGTCAACGGAGGGGGGGGTGGCGATCTTGTACATCTAAAGAAAAAAATGTAAAGGTTGCCGTTAAAGCTGTGGCGTGCTTCGTGGTAATGGTTCGCCCTTTTTGGAGAGAGAAACGGAAAAAATGGATGTTCTCCGTGAAGCGGGTGGGGTGGAAGGGCTATCCCAGAGCGCTCACTTACTTGTACATGGACAGCCACGCTTCTGAACACCTACTTGGGCCAACACCTACCGGACCGCATTCTGGCGTGTCTCCGGTGTGGTGTTGTTTATGTAGAAATAATGGAATTGAAAGCGAAGAAGGGCTCGTACTCGGAGATCCTCCGGGGGCGGCCATATTGGATTGGGACAATTTCCACAAAATATATAGTTGGATAGCATGACGGTGTCTGAAAAGACTCTGAGTTAGGTGAGACTGAACGTAAATATTAATTTATAAAAGGATGGAAAGTCTCATGAATGAAAAGTCTCATGAATGCAAAACTTTGACATGCGAGCAGTGTATGCGAAAAAGAGGGCGGCCATAGCGAGATGGGTGTAAGAAAACTTTATTAACCTCACATCCATTTTTAGGCTGCTAAGAATTAAAATCTATCGTGGGATAAATTATAATGACAATCAGGAGTATATGTCAAAACAAGATCTGGCAGAGGTTGGATGTCCAAAAAATCAAAATTACACGGTTCACAAGTAGTGTGAAAAATGTGAGAAGGACCATGATGGTCCAAGTGATAGTTTGAGGCCATTGCAGTGGGTATCAATGTCATGTGAATTGTCCCCAGGGTATGTCATCGTTCAAACCATAGCTATCAGAACGCAGCTTGAAAACCTATCGTTGTTCTTTCTCGTGTAGTTTTTTCTCAATGTTTTGGTGATTGCTTACGTGTTCCAGAATGACCCAATTGAGGTCATTAGGTGTGTGCTGTTTTTCCAGAAAATGGGTGGTCATTTTGGTGTTATTGCGTTTACACCTAAAATTGCTCCGGTGTTCGATTATCCTGGTATTTGCCTTCCTTGTGGTCATCCCCACATAGTGAAGGTTGCAGACGCAGGTGATCAGGTATACCACCCCTGTCTTGTTGAAGTTGGTGAAGGATCGGAGGTCCCATGTCATTCCGTTGTTGTAGGTTACTGTTTTTGTCACCTTGGTTAAATGACATACACTGCAGTTACTGCATGGGTAATGGCCCTGAGGTAGTGGATGTAACAAACGTAAAGGGCCCATGGTGCTTGTGGGGTTGGGGCGAGTGTGGACTAAAAAGTCCCTCAGATTCTTAGCTTTCCGATGGCTGAACATAGGTTTTTGTAAGTCTAAACCTCCACTGTTCAGGGTCCGCCAATGTTTCTTTATTATTTTGGTTACTTGATTAGATGCAATATTGAAGGTGGTAATACAAATTTGTCGTTTGCGATCTGGGTGTCTGTTCTCAGGTTTATCTTCCAGTAGTGCCTCTCTGTTGTTGTTTAAAGCTCTTTTTTGTGCTCTGGATACAAGATATTGTGGATATTGCCGTCGTAACAGTTTTTGAGACAGGTCATTGGCTTGAATGTTGTAGTCTTGACGTGTAGTACAGTTGCGTCTCAGGCGCAAAAATTGTCCGAAAGGAAGGTTGTCTTTCAGACTTCTGGGGTGGAAGCTGTCATAGACTATTAAGCAATTCCTTGCTGTGGGTTTGAAATGTGTAGTAGTGATTACACGTCCTTCATGTGCTATTATGTTTAAATCAAGAAAGACCAGACTGGACTTACTCATAGTGAAAGTGAATTTCAAAAAAGGATCTTGTTGGTTTAGCCAGATCAGGAAGAACTCTGCTTCTTCTTCGTTCCCCTCCCAAATCAAGAGCACATCATCTATATACCTTTTCCATAATTTAATATGGTTGATGTGCGGGTTGTGCTGATGGAGAATCTTTTGTTTCTCAAGGTGGTATACGTAGAGTCCTGCTAAGCTCGGCGCGAATGTACTTCCCATGCTGGTACCGTGGGTTTGTTTGTACACAGTGTCATTGAATTGGAAAAAAAATTTCAGTCAAAGCCAGGCGACAACATTCGAGAACCACATGTCTGGGTGTATGGTAGTCCCAGTTGCTTAGAAAAAGTACCTCCTCCAGGATGTCCAAGGTGTCTTGGTGTGGGAGACTAGTGTAGAGGCTCTCCACATCTAAACTGATCAGTATACTGGTTGTAGGATTGAACTCAAGGTCCTTGATTAAACAAAGGACTGCCTTCGTGTCCTGTAGGTATGTTTCAGTGGCTTGGACCAAGGGTCTTAAGAATGCGTCTGCAAACTTCGATAAAGGTTCCAAAATGGAACCTATGCCTGATACTATTGGTCTACCAGGGGGCGCCTCCATTGACTTGTGTATTTTGGGAATTGTGTAAAAATAAGGGATTATGGGTTTTTTGTTTTCCAGGAAATCCGCTTCTTTTTTACTTATCCACTCATTTGTCAAGGATTTCTCCACCAGGCTAGCAATCTCAATCCGTAGACGTTCTGTGGGGTCTTGGTATATTACCAGATAATTGCGTTCATCTGCCAACAGCCGTAGGCATTCTTTTTGATAGTCAGGGGTGTTTTGTAGAACTATTGCCCCACCCTTATCAGCTGGTTTTATAGTTAGGTCTTTGTTGTTTGAAAGTTTGTGTATAGCCTCTTGTTCGGCTTTGCTAGTATAGTATGAAATACTTTGATTGTTTTTGGGTCTAATTCCGTGACCTCCTTCAACACCGCTTTTTCGAATGCTAGTAGTTCGATAGGAAGGTTGTTTGCTGGGGGAGTGAAATTGGATTTTTTATGTAGTCCTGTATCCGTAGGGATATTGGTACTAGGTTCCTTATCTTTAAAGTAGATTTCCAGTTTGATCTTGCGAATAAACTCTTTTAATTCGCAGACAAGTCTGCATTTATCCAGTGAGGCTGTAGGTACAAAACCTAATCCTTTTTCTAAAACAGTTTTCTGAATAGTAGTAAGAGTTACTTTTGACAGGTTCACTACTAGGCTGGGTTGTTGCTCGTCGAGGGCATGTTCAGTGGTCCCATGCTCGGTGCGTGGCTCCTCACTGTCTCCAAAGGCTGGGCCCATTGTACCTGTTGGCCTCGTCTGTTTTTTCCTCTTAAAGGAGTCTTGCCTCTCCCTAAAAAAGACTGACTCTGATCCTGGTTCTGTGTTCCATCCCAGTATGGGTAGGGTTGTTGTGGATAAGATTGGTGAAAAGGAGGAGGTCCATAGAAGAAATGTGGTGGTGGGGGGGCGTATGGTGGCATGTTTTGGTATGAAAGCCAACCAAATCTTGGTCCGCCTCTATTTCTTTGACGTCCTCCTCTTGATCGTCTGTTCCTGTTGGTAAAGTTATAGTTCCTGCCAGAATCTGAAAAATCTGAGCCTGTATCAGAGCCATCGCTATCCGTGTTGTAGCCTGGATTGCGATTGGTGGGGATGTAATCATCTCTAGTGTAAGGATACACTTTTTCTAGAGAGAAAGAAATTCTTCTGATCTTTTTGTAATTTGACGTATTTTGTATCTTTGAGGCTTATTTCAAACTCCGTCATGGTCTTGTTAAGTTCCTCAAGTCGTTTTTTTAGTTCAGCTGTGCTTTGAAATGTTTTTAAACGGATCTCCAAATCATGAATGCCAATTTTCATTTCCTCAGAGAGGCGTGCTGCAGTTTTTATAATTAGCACAAGCCAGTCTCTGGTACAGTGCCAGGATATTAGCGACCAATCCTTTTTAAAGAGTTTGTCATTTTGGAAAATAAAGGGTTCATTCCTGACTATCAAGCCACGTGGGGCAATGTTGGCTCTTACATATTCCGTCATCATAATTCCATGAATCAATGTTTTAATTTGTTCTCATTTCATTTCTGTCAACTCATCCCAGCATTGACTGGCTTCGTTGGTGTCCCTGGTACTGGTCCCAGCCAGGGGAAGCATGGATGCTATGATTCTATCTACCTCATCTTGTGAGTAGGTGAGGCCTGTTCTTTCTGTCATGTTGACTTCTATTAAAAAAGTATGTGTGAAGGGACGTCAGACAGTGGTTAGTTAAAAAATAGGGGGGTAGGTTTCCCACAGCTGCACGCTGTAAATAATGGTTATCAGAAAAAGGGGGGAATTAGAGGTTGATGGTTAGGTTCACCCTCCAGCAGTTTATGTATCAAAGAACAACCTGAGCTAGTCAAGTAAAAGAACCTAACCAAGGGAGATGGGAGGTGTCAGAAAACAACTTGATTCTGAAATACACCAATTACAGAAAAAAGGAAAAGATTGTCCTTTTCTTGAGTCCCCTCACTCACCAGGGTTTCCCCACGGTGACATGCTTCATCATTGGGGTCCTCCCAGTCCTCTACGGACTGAGGCGTGCTGCGACTTGCGAATTACGTAGGAGCACTAAAAAATCAGACTATGTGTAGTGCAAGTGAAAGAGTGGAGTGGGATTTAAAATTAATCAGCTAGTGGGCCAAATAAACTTTATTGATGCTCTAAGCTGAAAAAGTTAAAAATGGGGTGATATGCTAAGGCCCCTAGTTATAATGAATAGGTGTGCCTAGCATATGGTCTGGTCAACTAGTTTCGAGCTTCCCCAGCTCTTCTTCAGGACAACACCGGGACCAGCCCAGTGAGACAGTGCCACTCCTAGTTAACCTAAATAAGGTGCAAAATCTTTTCCTTTTTTCTGTAATTGGTGTATTTCAGAATCAAGTTGTTTTCTGACACCTCCCATCTCCCTTGGCATTTAGTCAAAGTTATACAAGGAGATTTGCCAGCACTTAGAAAGGCACCGATCATGGAGTTAAGGTCTACGAATCACCGTTCTGGAATCGATAGCTGAAACCTTTGAAGTATATAGAGATATCATGGGAGGCCTGTCATTTTAAAGCGAGCCGCCTGGTTCAGTATATTAAGGGGGAAGGGCTGACCAGCGCTGGAGGTCTAATTTCGTCAGGGTCAGGAAGGGTGTTATGTTGAGTCATTCTGTGGGTATAGGGGATTGCTAGCTCCCGGTCTCCTTATCCCCATGGATCGGGACCAACATGTATGTTGTGGAATTCACCCTGAGGCCTCTTCATAGAGCACCAGGAGCAGGAGGCATCTCAGTCCTGTCAGGTGGGGGTCTTCCAGGTAAAGGAGAATGTCATTAGCATAAAGTGTAATTCTGTCCTCGGTGGAACCTCCACTACTCCATCCTTACTTGCATCTGGGAGTTGCATCTTACCAGTCAGGCAAGTGGTTGAGGAGAATATGAACTATTCGCTCATAGTCCTTATGGGCTGCTGAGTAGTGTGTATAATTAATTCCCAGTGGGTGTCTAAGTCTACATCAGTCTATCACACAACTTTTTTTATAATGCTTTCCAAGCTGCTATGTCGTCCACTGTTCCCCCAGTCAGTGGTCTATGTTGGGTCTCAGCTGTTGGCCAGTCCTGCCATAGGGCATTTCTAATCATAAAATAATCAGTGTTTATGACCTGTTTTACCCCTACACCACAACTCATTATTCCTGTTTGACTAGGCTTTTCACTGCCTTTCGTCTGTGTCCTGAGTATCCATTGTGTGTCGGGGTTGATATTGCTGACCTTTTGTTGATGCTCTGTCACTGCTATGCAGCCTACTAAAATGTAATTTTGATGCAGGGTTTTTCGATACAGTTTCCAAACTATCTTTTGCTATTCAAGACTGCTCATTTGTGGCAGATCCAGGCTTTTATTGCCACCTGGTCCTCTCATGGTGGGCTTATTCATGGAATTTTTTTAATCTTCTATCAAGGACTTTGTTGTACACTGTTTTCCCCGCCAAGATGACTGGTAGTACTAGTACTCCAGGGCCTCAGAGCACCATCCTACGTGCGCTATCTATTTGAATGTGTTTTCAGTTTGCTCTCTCCAGTATGACATCCACAAAGTCTTGCCCTCTTTGTGTCCTTGGTGTCTACTCCCTTTGAAACTCCCCTGAAGCACAGTTTTAACTGCCTGAAGCAGTTTTCTAGGTCTTCCTGTTTTTCTTGTACTATAATGACTTACTCTGGAATTTCTCTCCCTATGGAAATTAGAGCTCAGCCATCAGTCCCCTTGTTCAGGAAAGCATTAAAGACCTGGCTATTTGTTATGGCATATCCGTGAGCTTGCTTCTGTGTTTTGATCTTATTGGTAGGCGCCTTGATGCCTTCGGGCTTAGTTTGCGCGATACAAATTGCTTTTCATTCATTCATTCACTTGTTGGGTCTGCATCACTATATGCGCATTCGAGTGTTTACTGTTTCCCTGTTCCTCCCCGGTCTTTCCTCCCCTCATTCAGGCCTTGCTTCAAGTTACTTCAGACTATCCCCATTTCTACCTTTATCCCCTGCAAGAACTGCCTCATGAACCTCTTGATGATGATTTAATCTTCTTTTCGATTTGGATCGTTCAGGACCAGCATGTCTCTTTCCACCTGCTTGGTGTTCAGAGATGAACCCTCAGATTTTTTTCGGAGCTCCTTTGTAGGTCTCGCCTCAGCCAGCGCATGCGCTGGTCTGGCGAGACATTTAGTGAGTGGGGGCTTTAGAAATGCGACCAAAAGCTTTTGCTTGTGGCCTAAGGCTTGCTGTTATGCGCGTGTGCACAGCCGCCATCTGGCTTTCCTCTCGCTTGCTCTCCAGACCAGCGTATGCCCCTCCTCCTCCTCCTCCACCACCACAGAGCGCGTCTCATGGCCGCAGCTGTTCCACTTTCACTTTCGCGGCCGCGTCACTTTCACGGCCAATGATTGTTACAACTTGTTGTTATTTATTACCAGAGACATAAAATCTGTGAGGTTTGGAACGGCGAGCTGGAGTGGTTCCTGATTATTGGTCTAAACGCATTTTCAGTTATTTCAGTTCGGAATCGCTGCAAGCTAACGACCTTGCTCCAATGCTGAGCGCGCAGGATGTTTAGGGATCCTCTGAAGAGTTGGCTGGCCGAACGCTCACTAATCGTGTGAGCAGTCTCCGGAGAAGAGAAATATCGTGTTGTTTCCCGTTTGGAAGACACCCACTGGCGGGCCCTCACCCACTTAGTCATTTCAAGGGATCTCCCAGGTCGCTGAGTGCTTTCCTTGTTCTCTTCCCTCCCTGCCCAGTGCCATCCCAAGATTGGAAGGGACCTTTCGGGCCTATTTTAAATACAGCGCGCTGTGTGTACCGCGTACAAACTAAAGCAACCTGATCGTTTCCGAAGCGAGCGTCGTCAAATCCTTAAACGAAACAGCATTTCCGCGGCACCTCGCTGCATCTGAAAGAGGGGCGTTTAGGGTCTTCTCAGAGCCCCTTTACGCGTTCCTCACGTTGGTATGCCAAGCAACTGCCCGCCCCTTTCTTGAGCCGACACCCGATAAAACACGTTTGTAATGTAACCGCTTCAGAATGAGCCAAGCGGTTAAGAATCCTAGCACCGCAACAAAGCGCATTTTAATTTTGAAAGAATGTTCTGATCTCGTGTTTATATTCCGTGACTGCGTCCCAGATATCAGACGTGTGGCGTGAGCCTGGCTGGCGGGAGCGGAAGAGGTGTGAGCTTCAATGTGACCGACACACGGAGGATAAAACTCACATTTTCTTATTGCTTGAGAACCTCGTGGTTCGGAATGTGAAGGCAGCAGTTCAAAGCCGACCCTGATAGTCGTTGCCGGCACTCTGCTCGCTGTTTACATCTCCTGCGCGGGGTCGGGTTTTAACTGCCGGACGCCCCCGTGTCCTAATGAGGCCAGGCTGCTAATATCCCTGGGAAAATCCCCATGCCCAGGCTCGCTTCCCCTCCCCAAACATGCTCACTCAAAAAAAAAAATCATAATTATTAAAAAACGTGGTGTTGAATTCGTATTTTGACGTATGGGTTTTTGGCAGACTTATGTGATACTATTTGGCGCGCACCTCCTGCGCAAATCTTGTAAGATAACTCGGTGGGTTAGCGGCTCTATGGCAGAGGTTCTTAATATAACTTGTAGATCACACGAGCGTCTTCGTGAACAGCTCAGGCTTTCATCAGTTGTCTCAGCATTTCATCCTTCGGTGACCATTAAGATGAGTACCACAGTGCCGGGCAAGTGTCACCTCTGCATCCTCTAGAGTGCTGTTAAGCGCAGAACCGTGGCAGCGTGCATTGTATACAAACTGTTAAGAAAAGTAATATTTGGATCCATGTTTTATGTGTGTTGTCTGTGCTGCATTTGTTTTTAGAACAGTGGCATTGTTTTCATGTGTTATGTATATCTGTTCTTGCACTTGAGTGCATTTTTATCAACCTATATGTTCGTTTCTGTGCGATTCACATTCATATGGGATTTGGAGGTATTTATTTTGTGTTCTAATTTTAGCTGTGTAGGTATAGCTCCTTTTGCATTTCTGTATGTTGCACGGTGCCTGTCTGCATTTTTCTATTTAATTTTCAAATTTTTGGATTTTGCGTTTATTTTTTATTTGTGGATTTGTGTATAGTTTTGTCTGCTTCTTACGTGAATTTGCTTTGCTTTATTTTTGCATTTCATTTGTATGAATGCGCTGTTTTTCCTTACTGCTTTTATTTGCATTTACCTACTTTTGTAAAATGTGCCTTTGTTCTTGTGTATGGATGCATGAGTTTCTACGCTTATATTCTGTTTCTGCAATATGTGTCCGTTATTCTGTGTTTTGCACTTTATTGGTGTTTGGATCTTTTGGTTTTGTAAAGCGTGTTCGTTTCTGTAACTATATTTTTATACGTCTTTGTCTTTACATTTACGTGTGAATGTGTTTATATTTGCTTTTGTGTTTGTATGTGTCTGTGACTGTATGTGTGCCTGCCAGTATTTGTATGTCTGTGTATTAACGTTGTGTCAGAGTGTTTGTTTGAGACTTTTCTTTTTTGAGGGATGTCTGTGTGTTTCTTTTAATTTTATTTTTTTGTCACTATATGTGGTTAGGCATATTGACATAGGCCTGTTTTTCTGTAACTCTTGTGTGTCCGTGTCTCCGTCTTTCCATTGGTTTATGGTTACGGCTCTATGTATGACGGTAATCATTTGTTTATTGAGTGTCTATGAAAGCTGCCACTGTTTATATTTGTGTACGTGTGGTGTCTATCTTTGCATGCGTCTATGTGCCTGTGTTCATTTGTGTATTCACAGACGTTTAAGTGAGGGGTCTGCATGTAACTACTACATGTGTTTCTACGTGCTTTATACCAGTCTTCCCTGTGTATTTATGAAGAGTCTGTCAGTATTCCTTTTTTACGTGTCTTAATTTTTGATTGGCGTATGTTTTGCCTTATATTATTTGGGCTCCTCTGTGTTTTTGCCCTTGCCTATCAATAGTACGTGGCCATTCAGTGTGATTTATTTCGGTGTGTGCTCACGCTTGTATTCCAGGTTTGAGACTTGTTCGGCTCTTAAACTGAAAATGTAGAGAAGAAATCTGTAAATGTCTCTGGAAGGAGCTCTCATAATTAACGCTCAGATATATTTCTTAAAAGACAAACAAACTGGGGGGGGGGGCCTCCGGTTTTTATTGTGTCTGCAAAGACAGCAGCTTATTGTGCTCAGGTAGCTCTGTAGATTTATGGCCCCGTCACGATTTATTCCGTAAAGAACTCACTTGGGACATGAAAGTTCAGAGTCCAGACAGGGCCGTCTAGCAGTGAACTCTGGGAATCGCTACAACAGCCCCCTCGTCTCTGAGAATGGAGACTACAGGCGTTGGCCACGGGTTCAATGCACATCGCAGGGATCGGGCCTGAGACTGCAGGCTCTGGCCACGCGTTCGCCCCCTGAGGCCTGAGACTGCAGGCTTTGAACATGGGTTCAATGCACATAGCAGGGTCGGCCTTGAGACTGCAGGCTTTGAACATGGGTTCAATGCACATAGCAGGGTCGGCCTTGAGACTGCAGGCTTTGAAAATGGGTTCAATGCACATCTCAGAGCTCGGTCCAGGCTTTGGACACGGGTATAATGCGCGTGTCAGGACTCAGTCCCTGTGTCCAGAAAACACAAGCTTCGGACACAGGTTCAATGAACATCTCGGGGTTCGTTCTCCGAGGCCATAAACTCCAAGCTTTGGACATGGGTTCAATGGACATTTCGGACCTCAGCCTCCAGGGCCTGAGACTGCAGGCGTTGAACGTGGGTTAAATGAACATCTCAGGGCTCGGTCCCGGACTTTGGACACTGGTTCAACACACGTGCCAGGACTCTATTTCTGAGGCAGTAGAATACAAGCTTTGGACACAGGTTCAATGTACATCTCAAAGTTCGTAACCTCTGGGCGGAAACTCCAAGCTTTGAACACGGGTTCAAAGGACATTTGTATTTGTAAAGCGCAACATTCATCCTAACGGATGTCACGGCGCTGTCTAGCGGAACATGTAGTAGGTTATGTTGGGGGCCCTCAGCTGCTCACATTTATGTTAACGGAAAAAGCTGAGTTTTAGCTTTTTCCTGAAAGTTACGTAGTTCTCAGTAAGACGCAGGTCCAGGGGTAATTCATTCCAGTGTTTAGCCGCCAGGTATGAGAATGATCGGCCACCTGTTCTGACTTTCTTTATACGCTTGGGCCTAGCTAATGCTTGGTGACGTGATCTCAAGCACCTTGTAGGGATGTAGAATTCGATTTTGTTCTGGAGAATTCTAGGTCCAACGTTATGCAGTGCCTTGTGCGCATGGCTCAGCAGTTTGAATCTTACTCTTTGGAGCATAGGTAGCCAGTGGAGCTGTTTCATGAACGCAGACGCTGAGCTAAATCTGCCTTTATTACACACAAGCTTAGCAGTCATTTTGCAGCACTTGTAAGCGTGAGAAAAGGTAGTCTGCCATGCCTACGTACAGTGCATTACCGTAGTCTAATCTGCTAGTGAGTAATGCCTGTGTAACCGTCCTTCTACATTCTAGGGGGATCCATGGAAAAAGCCTTCTTAGGAGTTTTAGGATAGCAAAACCTCTTCCACACAGAACCCGCACATGATCCTACATGGACAGGGTATTGTCGATGGTTATACCCAGATTTTTTGCGCATTGTTTGGGCGCTGGGGCATCTCCCAAGGATTGTGGCCACCATGTGGTGTCCCAAATTAAATTTGCTCCACCTAAAAGCAGTATTTCCGATTTCCCTGCGTTTAACTTAAGGCAGTGTTCGGTCATCCATATTGCCATCTCTGAGAGGCAGTTGTTTAACTTGACCCTGGTATCCTCATGCCTATCTTCTATGGTTATCATCAGCTGTGTGTCATCTGCATAGGAGCTGGTCCCTGAGGTCTGAGACTGCAAGCTTTGGACATGACTTAAATGCACGTCTAGGGGCTGGTCCCGGAAGACAGACACCAGGCTTTGGACATGGGTTCAATGTACATCTCAGGATTCCTTTCCTAAGACTGAGTGTTACTTACAGGCACTGGACACTGGTTCATTCAATGCACATCTCGGGAGTAGACCCAATGCCGAAGACTCTCAAGCTTTGGACACTGGTTCAATGCACATCCGAGGGTCAGTTCCCTGAGGCCGTAGACTTCAAGCTTTGGACAAGGGTTCAATGCACATCTCATTGCTCGGTTCCTGAGGCCGGAGACTCCAAGCTTTGGACACAGGTTTAATGCACATCTCAGGGTTCATTTACCAAGGCCGGTGACTCCACAGGTTCAACTCACATCTCGGGACAGATCTAAGGGCCCTTGCCTTGTTCACCAAGGACGAAGGCCCCACGGGTTCAATGTACATCTCGGGACAGTTCTCAAGCCCTTAACTTTGATTTTCGATATTGTCTTCAGAGGTGGCATCCAGCCTGCTGCTACCATCTTTCGGTTTGTTCACAGTGCGCATATCGGGACGCACGGGTGCTGGGAATGAAGCGCGCGTTTTTAAATATTGTACATGCCAGATGACACACACTGCTGACGCCCCACGTCTGCCAGCCAAAGAGGTGGCGACCATTTGAAAGGAAATATCAACTCTAAAAGCTAAATAGGTCCATTCTTATTTGCGGCGGTAACTGGGTTTCCCGCTAAAAAGGGGGTTGCCCAGGATTGCTATGAAGCATTTGGTTTCATTTTTTCTCGAGATTGAAAATAAACGGGAATTAGCAGCAAAATGTTGGCGCAGGAGTTAAGGCAAATTCAAATTTTATAGCTTAAGGCAAATTCGAATTTTCATACAATGAGAGAGAACAGGAGTTGGACCCAGGAGGTCTGCAGTGCCCCCACCCCCCCCCCCCATGCTCTTGGATATTAAAAGGTATAATATCCTCCTCATAGTTTAGCGTTTAAAGCAATAATTTGAGCAATCACATTAGAAAAAAATGCCCCTGCGCCACTGAGCGCGAGCACGCAACATAGAAATATGGATGCCTAAGCTGTGAACTATTCATTAAATGTCTGTGTGTCTAATACCCGTCCAATATCACACCATCCGCCCAAGAAATAAATGCATCCATCCAATATCCCTCCCGCCGGGGACATTTCCATCCATCCATCCCAAACCAGCCATCCGTCCAGGAAGCAGCACTCTGGCACACATCCATCCATGTTGGTCTTCACGTGCACCTACACAGACGTGCACCTGAGCGTGCAGTGGGACAGCTGTTCCCTGCTGCAGCCTCTACAGACGTGGCACGGCACCATCTAGATGCAGTGTGTGTCTGTGCGCGCGGTCACCCCAAAGTATGATTTAATAACGTCATGCGTGTCGACCATGCTTTTTCCCCCTCAGGTTCTGCTTTTGCAAACCCGGAGTTTAGGTATGTCTGTCTTGCGTCACAATGAAAAGCACCCCAATCATTTCTAGTGGTCTGATTGTCTTTGCAAGCTAACGACCTTGCTCCAACATTGAGTGAGCGCGCAGGACGTTTCGGGATCCTCTGAAGAGTTGGCTGGCCGGACGCGCACGAGTCGCTTTTGGGCCCTTATAATTGTTTACCCATGCAACAGTTAATGTTGTTGCAGTAAGGATATTGTGCTGCATAACTAAATACTTATAAGGTCCCAAAGGCAAGACCTATTGGCTATGCCAATGCTTGTTTAGAGTAGATCTTTGGTGCAGTTGTCATGTTTTCTCCTACCTGTCGCTATACCAGGGGTGGTGGTGCAGCGAGCCCCTCAGATATCAGATCAGCATCTACTGCTTGTGCCACAGGCTGATGCAAAGCAAAATACCGTAGACCAGCAGATAATAAACCATTTCTTCACCACTTCACTGTTCCTATTTTGTATGACTTCCTCCTTTTTCGCCTGGATCCATTGAGACTATGGGCGGTACATGAAGGAACAATTTGGCAGAGACTCTCAATCGAGACTCAGAGTCTACCAATTGAAGGGCTGGGACAAGGGAGGCTGCGGACAGTAACTCGCTGTTTGTGGGTACAGCTGGATCGACCACCCCCTCAAACTAATAGCTAGAACTGTTATGTATGTTCAGGGGCGACAGGTGCTCTGTGGTTTTTGAGAGTTGCAGTTTCCTTAACCAAAAAAGCAGGGTGGCAAGGTGGATGGAGGGAGAGTTGGGAGGGGAATATGTAGTTTGGCATGTTAGTTTAGAACTGTACCAAAAGAGTGAGAATAGTAGCGTAGCAGTAGAAAAAAACCATTTAGAGAGGGAGACTCTCACAGTGAACACATATTTAGATGGTGATCCATAGACCTTCCCAGTCCTCGATTTAGATATGGTTCTGGAATGTCATCGGCCTAAATGGGAAGTTCAAAAGATCAACAGTGCTGCAATTTATTAAGCGCCATGCTCCAGATGTTATTCTCCTGCAGGAGAAGCACCTCAAGGGTAATCACTGTAAGGCTTTAGATGGATACGGTTAGATTCTCAGGGCACATGCAGGATATACCTCCGGCTCCAGGGGGGTTGGAATTCTAATTAAACGTGCATGTCCTTTCATAGAACACAATGTGTGGACGGACGACCTTGGTAGATACACAGCAATAAGTGGTATGTGGGAGGAGGAAAGACTTACACTCTGCTCGGTTTAATCCCCACCAGGGTTACAGTCGACCACTCTAGATACATTAGGTACCATACTACTACAATTGGCGGACAGTAGACTGGTTCTGGGGGGAGACATGAACGACATTGTTTCGGCGGAACTAGATGTGTTGGGTAGAGTTCCATCCGGCACGGGCACCGCAAGACAGGGAGGCCAGTTGAAGAGGTTCCTTGAGGCAATGGCCCTAGGGGATATTTGGAGACATCAATACCCTGATACGAAGCAATACACACACCTTTTGGCGGCAACGGGCAGCATCTCAAGACTGGACTATATCATAACACAAGTCTCTGGACTTGGAGAATTTAGGGAGGCTGCACATATAGCAAGGGGGTTATCTAATCACTCCCCTGTAGAAGTGAAGCTAGCAGGCTCGGGAAGGGACTTCACGTTGCCACCTAGAATCGAACCCTGGTCCCTCAAGGATGAAGACGTTAGGGAAGAAATGCGGATTGGGGCGGAGCAGTACTTTGGGGAGAATCGGGGGACGGTTGATTCAGCAGTCGCCCTCTGGGAGGCCTTTAAAACAGTCATTAGAGATTTGGTGCCAGCCAAAATAGGCGCCATTAAGAAAGAAAAACATATCAAATGTGTCACCCTAGAAAAATAAATAATCTGTCTTGAGGTCCAGGCAGCAGGAACTGATCCCCAATCAGCTATAGAGAGACATCACCTCCATGTCCAACAGAAAGAACTTGGAGACCTAGCAGAAGATAGCGCCAGGGCACAAGCAAGAGCAACACAAAATCAGCTTTATGATGTAGGGGACAAGGCCAACAAACTGCTGGCGTGGATAGACAGGAGACAGATGAGCGGTGGTTGGGTCCCCAGGTTGCAAGACGAGAAAGGGTATAAATACGAAACAGGGGCAGAAATAGCAGAGGAATTCACAAAATACTATGAAAAGATCTACACATCTTACACTGAACAACCAGCAGAGGACTGTAGATATTTTCTGTGGAATGCCTCTATGCCACGCCTCCGGAAGGAGGACAAGGAACGCTTAGAAGAAGACCTAACGGTAGATGAAGTTAGCACAGCATCACGAACACTACAATATGGGAAATCAGCAGGCCCTAATGGCCTGCCAGTAGATATATAAGGCAATGCTGGACGTAACAATAGAGCATATGTTAAACATGTTCAATCAAGCATTGCAAGAAGGTATTCTACCACCAGACCAAAGAATGGCAGTGATAACTGTAATACAAAAAACAGGAAAACAACCCACTAGTTGCGGATCATACAGGCCAATCTCACTTCTAAATTTTGAAGTAATAGTGCTCGCTCAGCTCCTGGCCACGCGACTGGCCGGAGTTATTGAGACCCTCATCAACCCGGACCAACCAGGGTTTATGCCGCATAGGACCACAAGGTTGAACCTTCACTGGCTTTTTGGAATATTGCATATAACCCCAACATACCCCGGGGAACAGGCAGCACTCCTGTCTTTAGACGCCAGTATGGCTTTCAACAATGTGGAGTGGAATCATCTGTATGCCGTCTTGGAACGATGCGGCCTCGGCTCTAAATTCATTGGCAGGGTTAAGCTCCTTTATAACCAGCCTTTGACCAGAATGAGGGTCAAGGCAATGGTGTCCTGCACATTTACCCTACAAAGAGGAACTAGACTAGGTTGCCCACTCTCCCCAATCCTGTTCGTATTAGCCCTGGAGCCGCTGATTTGGGGGATGGCAGTAGGAGAGGAGTTGGAAGACTGAATATCACTCTATGCAGATGATATATTGCTATACATGAAGAAACCGAGGCAATCATTCAACCGCATCTTATAGATCTTTTGTATATTTGGGAATACTCAGGATACCGGAATAATTGGGGCAAATCATTGTTGTTCCCACTGGCCATAGGACCACCCCACCCCCACCTTAACATCTAGATGTACAGTGCCCATGCAGGAGAAAGGTTTTTTGAATATTTAGGGATCTACTTCACCCGGGATCCAGATCCCGATGAGTATTGCAATCAGAACTTAGGGCGACAGCTTGATAGGCTCATTACTGATGCAGAACACTGGCGCACGCTCCCACTGATGTTGATGGGTCGAGCAGCACTGTTTAAAATGATGGTGAAAGAAAGTGGCTCTGTATATACTGCACCAAAGTAAGGTTCAGTGTGTACAGAGTCCACAGTCCCCAGAGGTTTGGCAGAGGTTAAAGTCAGATATAACCTTACTCTCTAAAGTGGTAGCTTGGTCGAGCAGTAAGGCAGTGTCAGAGGACAGTGTAAAGCATTTGTTGTACACACTGTCAGCAAATGGTCTCATTCACTCAAGAACTGAAATCTAGGCCACTTGTTTTGTATATAAAAATATATCGTTGTTTTATTTTAGAACCACAAATCGGTATCAAAATACTTTCTCAGAATAAAATGCTATAGTTGAATACTTTCAAACAGCAATAGACTTTTAAATGCAATAGTTACAGTTGTTGCAATAGGCAACACAAGCTAAACACAATTATAACATTGAGCTCAATGGGAATTTTTAAGTAAATGCAATATTAATTACTCTTCATATGTTTGTCTTCCTCAGGGCTGGATCCTGGATTCAGCCCTGGTGCATCTCCTGTAAACCGTTGAAAGTAATTGTTTTTGTTACACAGGCGATTTTTAAGGAATATTTGTATGTTTCAAAAATCGACACTTAGAAGAATTTCTGGCAAAAACCAGGCAATGTTATCCTATGGAGAAAATGTAGGTTATTGGCTTTCAGGTAAGTACTCGTCTGGCAGAGTTAAGGTTCTGAGCATAGACTCCGGGGTCTCCCAGGGTCAGGTAGGTACAGTTGTTACACCCTCAGCGGCACAGGGGCAGCCGGGTGCAGAGAGAGTAGGCACAATTTTAGCCTATGGCGGGCAGGGGGCCTTTGGTTGGAGGCTGCGAGCAGGCATGCCACGCGGCTGTGGGAGCTGGGCTCCTGGTCACTCACACAGGTCAAGTGGGGAAGTAGGATAGGATAGATGCTGCACTTCCAGGGGCACTCGGGCGGCTGGGTGCAGGGTGCCTTTGAGCCGTCGGGTACTCAATGTATTTCAATAGAGAAGCTGCAAGATGAACAAAGGCTGCAAGCTCGGGACGGAGATTCTTCAGGTGCGACCACCACTTCAAGAGGTAAGTTGGGAAGCTGTAGGTTAGGTAGGCACCCAGGAGTTGGGCACAGGGGGGCGCCGGGTGCAGGGGTGTCTTTTGGCGTCGGGAAACCTTACCCTCTGTTGGTTGCGGTTGGAGGGGTCCCTGGTTCTGAGGCTGCAGACATCGGGAGCGTCGAGGAGGGTCCTTGGGTGCTGGATTCTTGGTCACCGACGCCGGGGGGGGGGGGGGGGCGTCTTCGTGGTCTTGGTTAACTCGAGCACAGGCCGGACTCGGCGGGTGCAGAGTGTGCTGGATTCGCGGTTCCTGGCTGGCACCAGGGGTTGTTGCTGTTTGAGCAGAACCACTGCTCGTGGGAGTCCCAGTCTTAGATGAGCAAGGCAGTCGGCTCCTCCGGGGTTTTCGAGTTTGCTGACCACTGGAGACGCCGGGGTTTAGCAGGAGCAGGTTCGAGGATCGACAGGCCTGTAGGGCTGGGGCCAAGTCAGTTGGTGTCGTCCTCTTGTTAGCAGCTGCACGGCAGGTCGTCTTTCTTCTTGTTCTTCTTGTTTCGGAATCGGGATCTGAGGAAAGAAGGTTCAGGGTGCCCCTAAATACTAAATTCCAATGGGAGGGGGCAGGAGCCTAGTCCTGATTGGGCAGGGCTCCCCATCCTCAAGAGGGCGAGAGCCCGGAGTTGTGCTTCACCTCGCCTCCCCCACCTGAGCGGTTGGGTTGGCGGAGGCTGGCACACCCCCTTTCCTCACTTAGGTTTTTCCGCCAGAGTGGGGGCCAGAACCGGTGGGGACCAGTTGCCGAGTACAGCAAGTGGTCTGGGGAGGCTCACAAAGGCGGCATGCCTATGAAGCTTCCCCTGCCCATCCTGGGGGAGGAGACCTAGCACCTCGCCCAGGATGTGCATTGTTGCAGGCCCACGAGAGCGGATGGCTCTCTACCCAGGGGTCCAGCAACATGTCTGCTGAGTTGCAGCCTAGGCAGCCTTTCAGTCAGGACACAGGTTGTGGGTTAGTGTCGTGCATTTTACATTAAATCCCACACTGACATCCGTGTGGGTTTAATGTGCTGAGAAGTTTGATACCAAACTTCTCAGTCTTCAGTGTTGCCATTATGGTGCTGTGGAGTTCGTGATGACAAGCTCCCCAGCACCATATACTCTTAATGGCAGCACTGCACTTAGTGCCCAGGAATGGACCTGGGTACTGTAGGGGTACAGGGCTCATGCACCTGTACCCACACCACTGGCATAGGGCACCCAGCTAGAGGGGTACTGAGGTATGCCAGGGCAGTGTGTTGTTGTCATGGCACACAGGGATGTGTGCCATGTCGACTCTTTGTTTTGTTCTGCACCCAGACACTCTGCCTGCAAAGGCAGCGTGTGTGTGTGTCTGGGTACAGGGCCCCTAAGGGTGGCACAATAAGTGCTGCAGCCCTTAGGGGCTTTCTCTGGTCACAGTGCCCTGGGTACCATTTACCAGGGACTGACATGTGGCCAGAGATGCCAATTGGGTTTAGGTTTCAATGCAGTTTTAGGGAAGGAACACAGGCCCTGGGTACCTGATTGGCAGGAGCCCAGGGCACACTCAGTCAAAGTACATCAGCAATTCAGCAAAAAGTGGGGGCATACCATGCAAGAAAGATGGCACTTTCTCACAGATGGCTCTCCCACGTCTGCTCTACATGCTACAGAACTCACCATATGAGGTACCCCCCTCCTCTCTTCCGAAGGGTTGACTCAGAACTTCGGGCATTACTGTGGAGTGGGGCAGCCCCATGTATTGAACTGTGCAAGCTTCAAAGAGGGGTCTTCAAGGGAGGCCTAGCAGTGCCTGACATTCGTAGTTACTATTGGGCCTCACAACTGCCGAATGTGAATGGCTGATATTCGAAGACAGCATACAGAGTAGACGGACTATGAGAATACGTGGCCCTCCGGGACTACTGTACACAAAGCAAATAGATAAACATCGCCCGATACATACTAAAACAGTAGATAGGGTGTGGAAGGCGGCTACGAGGTACCTGCGGTGAGAGAAGAAACTCTCAAGGATGATTCCACTTTGGGCGGGTGACCTTCTGAAGGAAGTATGTAGATTGGACGGCTTTGCCAAATGGGAGTTACTAGGACTTGAGATGTTAGGAGATATCTGGAGAGGAGGAGCATACATTACGTTTGCAGAGCTACAAAGAGATTATGAGATGGGAAAGGGGAATGGCTTAAATACATTCAACTAGGTCGTGCACTACAAAAACACATTATGGTTGGAGAAACCCTAGAAGCTGCCTCACCACTAGAAGATAGGATACTGACTGAGCAGATACGTGAAAAGACCATATCCTTATTCTATAAGAAAGATGGTCAATAATGCCCTGGATCCCACAAAGGCGCTGCTGTTGGCATGGGAACAAGATGTTGGCACCTTGGAAGATGAGCAATGGGTAGAAGGGCGATATGGGCTAGGTTCCGTCTTATACAGCTTAAAGTGTTACACAGAGTGTACTACCCTAGGTCAGTGTTATGCAGAATGGGGAGAAGTGAGAGTACGAGATGTCATAGGGGTTGTGAGTCTGAGGGGTCCTTCGATCATGTGCTATGTGAATGCCCGATCCCTCAGGCGTACTGGGTAAAGATAGCCAAGACAATGTCGGAATTGTTGGGCATAGAAGTTTCATTAGAGCCCAAATGGTTCCTCCTGATATCGGCGGCAAATGACGATTGGCCACGACATGTAAAACAATGACTAGTATTGGCCGCGGTGGTTGCTAAGCGGAACGTGGCAAAGAAATGGGGGGCGATTTTCCACTCTGATATTGAAGGAATGGGAAAGTGACCTGGACTGGTGTTGGCAAGCGGAACTAACGATTTACAAAAGTAGAGGGTGCCCCGAGTCAGGGGAGAAAATTCGGGAGGCATGGCAGACATATCGGGGACTATAAAAGAGATAACATTTACCAATCTGTTCACTACTAACTATGATTATATTATGTTAGAGGATGTAGATGCTTCAAACTTTCAAATGGGCTTGTTGATGCAATATAAATGCTCTTTGTATGTACAGCAATTTTACGTATCAATAAAAAGTGATAAAAAAAAAAATATTCAGTGCACTTGCATCCAAGACCCTGCTACAACACACCAGGCAAAAGAGCATGGCCAATTTATCTCAAAGCTCCTTTCTTCATTGATAGATATACATTCCTAGGCCTTAAGAGGTTCAGCACCGATTTGAAATCCCATAGGTAGGAGTATTGTGGTTCAGGGGGAATAGGCAACTTCATGCCTTCAATCAACTTGCACAGTATTGGCTGTTTCTCCATCACCTGATGATATGTATTTGGTGATTTAGGTGTGATATGGCAGACCTGTTCTAAATGGGATGCCTATTCTGAGAAGTTCAGATTATGAACCATCTCTACCCCCCACGGGATCCAAATCCTGCATCACACACAAATGTTACCACCTGTGCTAGGGTGGTGGATGCTGCTTCACCGTGCCTTCTGACCATGCTCGCTGGATGAGCAAAACAGCCTGACACGAAAGTCTTAGGATTAAAAATCATCCCTGTACGGAAGTGCCCCTTTTTTGTCATGATCACTCCAACTTTTTGCCACTGGTACTGATGCTTTTTGTCTGTTCACTGGGTCCCTGCTAACCAGGCACACACTTTGGCCCCCCTGTAAGTCCCTAGTAAGTAGTACCCCTGTTACCTAGGGCATGGACACCAAAGAGTCCCTAAGGACTGCAGCATATAATATGCCACCCTAAGAGACCCCATACAAATTGCATGCAGCCTGCCATTGCAGACTGTGTCATGGTGCAAACCATGAGTGAAAACACGACATGGCACACTCACTGTACGCCATTCCAAAGTCACTGCATTTAATATATCTAAGTCACCCCTACAGCAGGCCTTGTATACCTAAGACATGGTGCATTATATTGCATGTGAGGGCATATCTGCATGAGCAGATATGCCCCTTTGCTCTCTGGTTCAATTACTAGATCGTACTGGTCATTACGAGTTTCCCAGCTACATGATGGCTTCACTGAAACCTATGGTGGCTGGTATCAAACACCTTATCATAATAAATGTGTACTGTTGCCAGTACAGGCTTTATTATGACATGCACCTAGAGGTCACCTTAGAGGTTTCACTTGAAAACCTACTAGTTCTCTAGTGTGCTTGCTGACTGGTATCGACCAGCCTGCCACCCCAGACACGTTTCTGACCCCCTGGAGGTGAGAGTCCACACTCTGAGGCCAGAAACAGTGACTGCTCCAGAGGCAGGTATTCACACCTCATACATCAGCATGGCTAGTGATTTAGCATATCAAGGCCAGGTACTTCAAAGCCCCTGCCGCCTTTGATATGGTACGCCGGCTTCCCCCATACCTGGGAGATGCTACCCCCTGCCCTGATGCTCATTTGTCACCAGGTCAGGTGGGAAATTAGCAATGCAAGTAGGCATGTTGCACTTCCAGGGTAGTGCCTTATGTGCTCCACAAAAGAAAAATTCCACCATCTTGTATCTGGTGGAATTAGGAACTCTTTGACAGAGTTCTGCCCGCTACTGCACAGGTCGTGGCCATATAAGGGGTGTAGTTACCTCCAAGGGTAAGTTGCCCATTGGCTATTAACATTCACTCCCATTAACACCCATAAATTCAGACACCAGGAACTCAGATTCGACTGACTAAAGAAGAAGGACAAGGAAGAGCAGAAGAACACGAGAACTGTGGGCTTGGCGCCAAAACCTGCCAGCCTACTCACTCCTGTCCCGAAAATTGCAAAGACCCGACTCATCCTGCAGCTGGGCATCCTACCAAAGCCTGGGGGGCCGCAGCACTTCGCCATCCAGCCAGCATCTCCCTTCAAGTCCCTGCAGCCACTTACCGCATCAACCCAGTATACCGTTCTGCTCTTCTCCAGGTCCACCGCGGAAGCAGCATCCACGGAGGTCTCCGTGCTCCCAGATCCATCTCCCTACCACGTTTGAGTGACGTCAGGACCCCCAGGAACCGCCCTACACCCTTACCTGGGGTACCGGAGCCCTTGCAGCAGCCAATGCTTGTTCAGTGTCCAGCTCGAACACCAATACCGCCAAGACAGAGCTACCAACATGGGACATCTGCATCGGAGAGGCCATTGCCGAAAGTGGCCCTACTGTCCTGTTTTGTCACCATCTCCAGATCGACCTACAAAGTGAGAGCCTCCAACGCAAGCGACCCACCGGACAAAACACCTCTGCACACCAACCCCACAGCCCGAGTCCGAGCCTACCGACTGTGCACCTTTGCTCCAGAGACCATCGAGAGTCGAGCCCCCCTTGGGTTCTGCCAGGCTGGTCCCCAGTCACCACTTGCAGCCTTTTTTTGTTGCAGGTTTTCCCGTTGACTCCAGCCTTAGCTTTCAAGGCTACCCTTGCAACCAGCATCTCTGGCACTTGGACACACCAGGGCTTGTAAACCGAAACTGCTGGTGGTTCTAAGGACCTTGTCCGCTACTCACCTTAAGTCCAGAAGAACAACTCTAACTCGATTGCACGTACCCCTATGCAATGTATGTTTCTTCCATAAGATAACATCACCGCTTTCGAGGCTGATGCCTCAAATCTAACTAGCTGTATTTTCTATGTTTCTGTAAACCACTAATTTGAAAAGTACTTGCCTAGATCTTAGTGTCTAAATTAATATCTGTTATTTTTCTAAATTGATTTAAGACTTCCTTACTGAGGGTATGTCTCATTTATTGTCTGTGTGTGCAACAAATGCCTAACACTCCCCTCTGAGAAGCCTTAAGCTGCTCGACCACACTACCACAAATGGAGCACCTTGGGATTGTGAAAGCAAGCCCCTGTACACTAGTAAGGGATACCTGCTCTCTACACAATACGCCTCATTTTGGTACACTATATAGAGAGCCAGCTTCCTACAGTCCTATTTAGTCTGTTAATTATTAGGGGTAACAGCCATTCCAATACCATTTGGTGCATAAGACATTCAAGGCACATCAAAAGTTTCAGAAACTGAAAGAGAACGATTACAAGATCCCAAGAAAGTTCCTGAAGAACTGAAAACCAAACTTGGACAGCCAAATTGATTACACCAAAATCTAACACTTACCTCTAAACCGTAGCCGATACCCTTGCGATAATGCCACAAGGAGGGATGGCATTATTTGTCCCCACAATCAGTCCTGCAGGAAGGTATTCACTGCCTCCACCACCAGGTCTGGTTAGCAACTGAAGTAGCCAGGAACCAGTAAGCTGTTGGGGGGCAGACACAAGACAAACGCACCCAGCTCACACAAACCCCACCTGATCATCCGCTCATGGAACAATTTCGGGGTCCAGCTTATAGTTATGTTACTGGTATCTTACGGGTACCTAGAGTTCTCATCTGCTAACATATTCTGATTCACTGAAAGGTACTCTGCTGTCGAGGAGATGAATCTGTCCAAGCAGTATTGCCCAAAAACCTTGGCTAATTCCTCCACCCTTCCCAAACCACCAAGATTTTGGTTTTTCTTGGGATGATGGAACAAGTCACTCTTCCACTGATCGGATCAGACATTTCATTGCAGCGGAGCCTGCAAGGAACTCCTGATAGTTGAGGTGGAGATTTAGCTTCTAGCGTATCCTCAGACCACCTTTGTTTCATGTATAAAGCACATTGCGCATCCTAGCACCATCGGCTGGTGTCTGACGCTTATCGCTGTGTATGGGTAGTTGCTGAAAATAGCCTTCCCTTTCCAGAGCTTAATGACTTCCTTCACCATTGAATTTCCATGCTGGTGTCACCGAACCAGATCACCAGCTCAGAGTAGCTCAGTTACTTCCTCAGGTAGAATGCATTCGGGCATTAAAGAGCCCTGGTAGTGTAGAGGCTCTAAGCAGACAAACTGAATCGAAGATTAAAGCAGCCCCACCATCCTAGCTAGTTTAGCAAACCATCCCACGTGGAGGGCTTTCATCAGTCCCTTCTTGCTATTCTCTACCTTCTTTGACAGTAGGTTCAAGGAGGCTGTGGAGGGATCTATGCTAAAAGCCAGAAAGAGGCCATTATCTGACTGAGGAATAATTTGGACTTGTTGATCGTGAACTCCAATTGCTGAAGGAGCTATTAAATAATGCAGGTTTGTTTCTAGCAACTTCGTGCATTGGTCCGTGAGCAGAATATTGTCCAGATATACTGAGGCAACCCCCCTTTCCCACCCTGCCCTCAGACACTTCATCTCTGCTTTCAGAAATTTTATGAAGAACCACAGTGCCTATACCCAAGACAGCCAAAATGGAAGGGCTGAAAGTTCGAACACCTGATCCCTTGTCAGCTGGTGATGCTGGTTCGCAAACAAGTCCAGCTGTCCTCCCAGTTTTATATGGGGAAAAATTGGGTAATCCGTACTTGTGATGCCCTTGGGGGTGTTTGGTAGCCTCCGAACCCACCCCACCCACCAAACCTTAGACCGGAATCCTCGAAGGGAAGATACTGCTGAATTTCTTCGCATCTTGCCCAGAGGTGACTCCCCCTGGAGTCCTGCCACTTTTCAGAGCTTTGGTTGGTGTGACGATTGGTGTATCGAGTACTTAACCTTGACAAGCTCCTGTTAAACCTTACATCTAAAAACCTTCCTCAAGGAAGCCAGTGTCTTCTCCATGAAAGTGAACGTTAGCATGAAATTGACCAACTTTGACCACCAGGCGAGCAACAAATGGCACCGGATGTCCCAGCTTGAGGCCCACCTTAATTATTAGCTTTGGTCCATGTAGAGAGTACAACTGGCCTTTCAGAGCAAGCAGATGGCTTGCTCTGCCCCACCAGAAAACATTTCCTGGTAAATGAGGCTGCTGAGACCTTGGCCATCATGGCCATGTCTAAATAATGGTTGCGGGCCCAAGATATCATGGGGCTAGTCCTGACATGCTCGCCACAAAGGATCAATTCCTTTCTAGGCATCCTTAATAAACTTATCCAGAAAGGTGGCCATTCTGGTGATGATTTCAGGTGTGAGGGCATACCGTTTCCTGTAAAAAAGGAAGCCTTTAGATGGACCTCATTGTGAAGGTTTTTTTAAATATTGTGCACACAAGGTGGACCAACCTTAGACATGGAGCAAGTATTTCACGTTCAGAGCTGATCGCCACAGCCTACTGGGACTGTCTTCATTATCACATGCACCCAGCAAATCACAAACCACTCATCACTGTCAGGGGGGGGAACAACTTTGCTCGTGGCAGGTTAGCTGGTATCACAGCGCACTACATCCTGCCAAATAGAGGGTGCAAGGGGCAAAAACCATGAAGTCTCATTCAGATACGCCCGCAGTTCCATTTTACATTTAGACTTTGCTGACCTAGAGGCGGCTCCTGCTGCCTCAGGGTATGGAGGCCTTATGGCCTTGTGGTAGTTCGTTCATCCTGTGGAGACATTCAGGATGGCAAGCCACCAGCCGTAGCAGTTTTGGCCCAGGGGATTTAGGGCCTCACTGATGGCCTGATGAATGGGAAATCAATGGACTCAGAAATGTGAGATCCCATAGCTATGAGGGATTTCTCTTTCAAGATCTCGCCATTGTGCTCCTTTCCTAGGAGGGTGTGACATGGCAGTAGAAAGCTGCCTGAGACAGTGATAGTCTGCCACTTGAAGAAACCCCTCTGAGCAACAGCCATCAGGGTTGGTCGTTAGATTTAAAACCTTGCGGGTCCCGCGATTGGATTCCTGCAGGATTAACTATTGATCCACCCACCACAGACCCACTCCTACAAGTCTCAGGCGTATGTAAAGCCCTGATGAACACTTGCAGCAGTACAGGGAATTGGTGGTAAGAGAAGTAAATAAGAGAAAGATTGAGTAAGTCTTGTTCCATTTCGGCACTAGGCATTCTTCTGAAAAATTGGTAAGTGTCTGTAATCTGCCTTTGTAGCTTGTCTTCATATATCCTGTGAATAGTAAATGACCAGTTGGAAGTACTGTGACCTCACACTTAGTCTTCCACCTTTCTTTAGGGAAATCTAAAATGCTAACTCACTCACCTACTAATTTGCTGCACTCGATATAACCTAATTAGTTTTCTTTGAAACTTAGGTAGGTAATCTTCTGAAGTGTACAACCTTTTAAGACCCTCATCTAAAAGGTTGCAAAAATTACTAAAGATGGAACAGAGGATACAAGATTGGAGTGATGAAGGTATATCCAATTAACTTTTGGATGTTGATCATTCCAGCATCCCCACATGCACACCTTTAAACACACCCGTTCTAGCTATGTGTATGTATTCTCATGGGTTACACAGTTCTGTTTAGGACTTATTGAGAGGGCTCCAAAAAGTGCTACCAGGCCAGCCTAGAGCTACAGTGCATGTGCGCGGGCGCGCGCTTGACGCGATTACTTTCACTTTTGCGGCCGCTTTGATGTTTGATCGCAGCCGCACGGCCGCTTGGCATAGCCAATAGGTCTCGCTTTTGGGACCTTTTAAGTATTTAGTTATGCAAATGTTGCATGGCTAAACACTTATAAGGGCCCAAAGGCGATAGCCAATGCTTGTTATGTTTGATCTTCGGTCAGTGAGGTGCCCCGTCCCTGAACTGTTGGGTGCATATTTTTGTGCCAAGCCATCATTTTCCTTTGACTAGAAGAGTGTTTAGGGAGTTCCGTCAAGTTTGAAAAAGAATCTGTCGTGTAGGAACTGTCCAGCTTTAGAAGAGACACTCTGCGGAGCTAGGAAGCTTTCAAATTTGAACTTCACTGTATACGCTTTAAAGTCGGGCATTATATCTGCCTCCCACTTCACACTGTACGTTAAAACATGTCATCTTATTTAAATATGAAATGTTGAGTAATATTGTTACATTTCCCATCCCCAGGACAGCATTCGGGTCCCTATCGACGCTCTCAGTTGACTTCTCCTGGCTCAGTCCACATAATGTGTAGTTAGAGTGTAGTGCCACTGTGAGTGCAAGATGATAATGTAATATTTGACATACATTTCAAAGGTAATTCACATTTAATTTCAGATTACTAAGGTCGTTCTAGGCAGACGGGGTCCTCCCTGCGACAGACAGACGAGGGATGGCCTGCTGTTTCATTTTACAATCTTTTTTTTTTTAATTTGGCACTGTGATTGTGCTGCACTTTGCAGTGTAAATGGCCCTTGTTTCTTGCCAATGTGTAGATTCGCCTCATTAGGCTATTTTTAGAACACAGAAGGATGATGACTGTCAATACTCTTCATAGCTTTTTTTGGACGAATGGAAAACAATCCGATAATAAATCAATATGATTAGACTTCTGTTAAAAAAAATCCGGATATAAAATCACTTTGGAATAAAAACAAATCACATCTGACAACGTTTGCGTCAGTCAATTCAATGTTCTGTACATTTTAGGAAGCCCTCTGAGAACATTTAACGTTGATACCAACTATATTTTGCCACTGATATTTTGTGTTTCTTTTCCCTTAAGATAGACTTGAACGTTGGACCCATGCCATGCGCAGGACAGAACAGTGTCGCCTAGTAATGATGGTCCTGATGCAGTCTCTCTTCCTTTACTCAATTCTGTACAGGTCAGAGCGATGTGCTCTACCATCTTCTTATGACAAGAGCGTGCTGAGTCCTAGTACTAGTGGCATACATTTAGAATCATGTTACCCAGCATATTGTAATTAAATATTCATACATGTGCTGAAGACTCCCCTCGGCAACCATTTCATATGTTTCATGTGAGTTTGGCGAGTCATGTTGGGCCCAACAGATAAAGTATTTTGCCCAGAATTACATAGTTTGATCAATGCAGTGGTGGACAAAATTATGTGGTAGAGTTGTCTGAATTGCTCATCATAGAGAGGCAGATTATGCAAAAGTTCTTAAGCGGAACTAATGCTACTCATTCTGGGGCGTTATTGTCTAGCCATTTTGACATTTGAAAACCTTGATACAAAATGTGCTCCAGTTCTCTTACAATACACAGGCTTTACAACAAATACCAATATACAGCAGATCCTATTCAAAATGTTATTCACAAACACCTAATAATTTAGTGTTGCTTGAAAGCACATGAGCATCATTTTATTAAGATTGCCCTTTCTGCCTCATCGAGAAAAGCCGATTTAGTGAAACATAAAATGTTAGCAGTAGAAACAGGCCGCCCTTTGTACACTTTCTGTAATGAAAGTATGGCTCATTGATAGGCACATTCCAAATATCTCCTAATAGTTTTCCTTAGTTTTGAACCTTCTGTTAACAAGAAAGGACCCAAGTAAGCACAGCTTCCCATTTAGAAACATTCATGCAGAAAAGTGTAGTTTAATTCATATTTACTGTGTGTCTCACTAGCAGTTATTTAAGGATCAAAGACTAGACCTTAAAAAGAGATGCAAAATGTACGAATTCTTTTGAAGTCCAAACGCCAACTTGAAATAACTGCTGCTTCCAAATCAGTTCTTGGAATGTAAACATTACATTGTGTGAATAATGAAACAAAGTATTTTTATGACCAGAATGCAATCATTCTTCAAACCCATTTTGGAGTATATTTAAAATTTGAAAAGGTTGTGTGTCCAGTCAGAGACAAGTCCTTTGCCCAGTCCATCAGCTGCGAAGTTTACATTTGATGGACAAGACTGTCACCTATTCATTTGCCTGAATGCTGTGATCAGTAGCTGCAAGTGAGGAGTTAACTTTTCTAAAGTGTCTGGCTCAGTACTGTACCACATGCTCAGAATCTGATTAGCTTTTCATCTGCTAAAGGTAATGCCTAGTTGGGTCTCGCCTGACCCAGCGCATGCGCTGGTCTGGCGAGACTTATTGATAGGGCTCCAAAAAGTGCTTCCAGGCCAGCCTAGAGCTACAGTGCATGTGCGTGGGCGCGCGTGCCGCGCTTGACCGCGATTACTTTCGTGGCCGCTTTGATGTTTGATCGCGATCACTTTCATGGCCGCACGGCCGCTTGGCATAGCCAATAGGTCTCGCTTTTGGGACCTTATAATTATTTAGTTATGCAACTGTTGCATGGCTAAACACTTATAAGGTCCCAAAGGCGAGACCTATTGGCTATACCAATGCTTGTTTTCGATGTTTTATCTGAGAAGTCTACCTGCTAATTTCACAAGAGGAAGTATGAATCTCTAGTTTGTGGACCTTTAAGTTATTTTATTTTTGCTAACTAAATTCTCTAGCTTAATTTACAGTTTGCCTCCAGTATTTTTTTTTTTTTAAGTCTGTAGACTCTTCAGCGCCCCATCCAATAATGTTGTATGTATTTGATCACTTTCTGATCAAGGCCCAAAAATAAATGTGCTGCTCAGATGAGAATTAAATGACTAACGTTTGATCTTGACACAGAGTTGGTGCAAAGCTTCCCAGCCTCCGATTGCTATGTGATGTTTAAATAAATAACTTCAGCAGGGCAACACCAAAGAGAACCTTCAGGACTTGCAAGAGTAGTCACTCCCACAGTGCTCCAGAGGAACTCCTCAGCCACCCTAGAGCCAGTCTTCCCTAGCAAAGCCGTTGCTGGACTGAGACATGGACTGGAGGATAGCCAAACTGGGGCAGAAATAAATGACTAAGTCTACTTCCTGAATTATGGTTCTCATTTCAGCCAGATGTCTAATGTACTTCTGAGAAGAGTCGTTTTAATAGATTTGTGTGTGCAGTTGTGAAATCTGAAGAAGTAAGGGTTTGGTGGCACCATTATGCAACTTACAGAGATTGGCAGGATTGCCAGGCATGATACAGCAGCCTTCAGCAAGTAGAACCTATACTCCTTCCCAGCTCCATGTTCTGCCCCTTTTTGGGCCAGTATGGGAAGAACACAGATAGCTCAGACTGCGTGTAATGGCGGGTGACAGCAGGGTGACACAAACAGAAGGGCCACAGAAAGTGCCAGTCCCAAAATGTTGTAGACCGCATTGGTCACTACTGCAGTTTTCTGTAACTGACAACCTCTCTAGGTTTTGCAGAGGTGCAACGTCATTCTGAAGCACCCTGGCAAAAAGCTGCAAAAGATTGCCACAGCATAGAGCACCTTCACAGAGGCACAACACATCACATACCGCCAATACAGTCTTGGCTTGCAGCTCTCCCTGGCCCAAATGAATGCTTAAGTAAGCCGGCATTCCACAAGTTGCCTAACCCTTGCTACAGGTGCTTTCACCCCTAGGGATGCAAGGTCTGACACTGTAAGAAAAGAGCAAAAGCTACGCCCCACAACAAAACTGCATGTAGTAACTCTTCAAAGTGTAATAGATAACCTAGCAACCACAGTAATACCCAGTTAAGTTCCTCTGTTATGAGGTAGAGAGATGAAGGAAGTGGGTAGAACCGAACACCTAATCTGTGCAGCCAAGAATGAGGACTTGGTGGTTCTTATGCAGGATGATATTCCTTTACTCTGGGTTTTCTTTGGTTGACCAGAGTTCATATATTCTCTGGAGTCATGGGATATGTAGTCAAAGTTGTTACTATGGTGTTAAGTGATGTTTACGACTTATGGGTTAAATGAATTGTGAAAGAAATGCGTAATCCTTGCCTCTGGTACCAACATAGAGTACATCTTTCCTGCAGAGAACAATTTACATTTTCTTTTTTAAGTAACAAACATTTCTCCCCACAGAGCCCATGACAGAGATGTGGCTAGAATATGATTTGTTAATAAAACATCATAAAGGCTTTAATTATAAAATGTCCATACATAAAAAAAGGATTTGGCACTGTTGGGAGAAGGAAGGTCTTATCATAGAGATTTGAATCAAGGTAGGCTCATAAGGGAAATAAATCTACTATTTCAAATTCAAAATAAAAACTGAAAATTCCACCTCAAGCATGGATCTCTAGTCCTGTCTACCAGTTCTACACTCAACCAAAAAGAATATTTACTCCCTACAGGGAGTTAATTTCTTGGGTCAAGCAGCTTGTGATGTTAGAGCTGTGTAAACCTTTCAGACAATGCCCTCTGCTTACCCTCTATAATTTTAAGAAAACATGTTGAGAGATCAAATGTATGGGGCTGTTGAGTTGGTTCTAGATGTTGAGAAGGGCAAGGAATTATGTTCCCAGTGTCTCATTGTCACTGAAAGACTGACTGCTGCGCCCACTTTAAGCTTGTATGATCTACTCCAAAGTTTCCCTACTAGAATCATTCCAGATTGTCAGTGCTTCAGAGGCTACTGCAATTCATGGCCCCATCCAGTCCTTCTTACCCATCTAAAAATGGGAGCTGTGTAACTTCAGCTAGAGAAGCGTTAGTGCCAAAAGTAAAACCTGAAGTCCTGCAAAGTCATTGTCTCAAAAGAAAATGCATAGTGGGCTTTTTATTTATTTATTTTTATATCAGAGGTCTATGTTTTAATACTGGTAGAATTAATATGAAAAACAGAATTGGATACAATGCATTTCATTCAGGCTGATACATATCACATACTGATCTTCACAACAATCTGGTTGATGAATCAAAGAGAAATCATACTGTTGGCATGTTGAACCATCCCCTGCTTACAATAATCTCTTGACGCCTTTTGGCAACCTATTTTAGCATGACTTTGCTTACATACTCTTCACAATGAAGGTGTGATGCTTAAATTGTTGACTCCCCACCCCCAGGAGGCAGTCGACTTCAAAGTCTTTGTGTTACTCCTACTATATATGGCGCCATCAACCCTTCCTACCTATGCCACTAACCAACTATGGATTGTGCCCCAGTTCTATTAAACAGCACAGTACCTGCCCAGTGAGTGGCATGCAGAAATTCCTTTTCTCTTACTATCTTCATTCTCCCAGTCCGCTCTCTAATAGAAGGGATAGATTTCAATCTCCACCTTTGCAATAGCAGAGCTCAAGCCATAAGAATTTAAATATAGATGCGTTTTTGATGTCTTGGAGTCACTCTTAGTGCAGGCCGAATCCTATTGGCACCAGGTAGGAGCTAGGAGCAACCTGGATTCGCAAATTTGCCCCTACATCATGAACAATTGGAACCCAGAAATCACATACGGATACGCAGTGCCATATTATGTAGGAACAATTTGCGACTTTGGTTGATTTGCATCTAAAACACTGGCCAAACAGTCCTGTCACCTCTCAGCATTGAGAAGTTCAATTTATTGATCTTGCCCCACAACACAAGTCCTTCATCTGTCTCCAGTTTATTTGTAGCTTTTTGGAAAATATCAGCCCCTTTACTTTGAGCAAGATATTGTTTTCCAGTTGCCTGGCCTCTTCGGAACTGCAGTTTCAATCAAATTGGCGACCAGATCTTTACTTCTTTGTAACATATTTACATCAATTGATTTTAACCTTCTGAGCAACATATTATAAGATGGCTGCAGCTAGTCATTATCTTCTGAAAGTACAATTATTTCGTCCAAAGTTTGCAACCTATCTCCTATAATATGTCCGTTTCGAGAAACCCTCTGACCTCCATTTTAATAGAGTAGTTTGAGCTATACTGTCCCCTTGATCACCCCACCAAATCCGACAAGCGTGTTGCCACATTTATATAGAGTACTTTTTATAGAACTGTACCTGCCTTTAAAAAAAAAAACCCCTGTATACTTTTTATACCGAACCTTCCTAGGGGATTTAGTCAATCTTAAAATATCAACTATATTGTTTTGAAATCCTATTCATCAGGTCATTTCTTAAAGGTCAAATATGGTACAGGAGTCCATCGAAATCTATGTGCAAAATGAGCATAATTGTACTCTTCAAAGTTAGGGAGGGCTAACCCACCTTCTTCCACACTTCTTTACAAAGTGCTAATCTGTCGCTTGTATCTCGCCAAATAGTAGATGAAAACAGATTTTGTTATTTGAAAAAATGTAGCTGAGAAGTAAAAAAAAACAAGCATTGGCATAGCCAATAGATCTCGCCTTTGGGACCTTATAAGTGTTTAGCCATGCAACAGTTGCATAACTAAATACTTATAAGGTCCCAAAAGCGAGACCTATTGGCTATGCCAAGTGGCTCTGAAAGTGATCGCGATCAAACATCAAAGCAGCCGTGTGCGGAAGTGAAAGTAATCGCGGTCAAGCGCAGCGCGCTCGCCCGCGCACATGCACTGTAGCTCTAGGCTGGCCTGGTAGCACTTTTTGGAGCCCTCTCAATAAGTCTCGCCAGACCAGCGCATGCGCTGGGTCAGGCGAGACCTAAAAAGGGGAGAGCTGCCATCTTTACCAGTGCAACTCTCTCCAACAAGGTGAGGGAAAGCAGTTTCCATCATGTTAGCGGTGATTTTACTTTAGACAACAGTGGTCTATAATAATAATCATACAGATACTCGGCATTACCTGTAAAGCTGACCCCTAGATAGCATTTAGGTTGGTTATGCACGCAGCCTTGCAATTCTGGCAATAAAATATCTGTCACACAATTACTCAAAATAATTTCAGCTTTAATTTTATTAATTGTAAAACCTCCTAAACGCTTGAAACTCTCTTTTGTTTTCTTCCTAGTGTCTAAAAGAAGCATTGTTGTCTGCGTTGTATTGGCACGTGTTTTAAATGCATATTGGCAGTAAAAATATGCGTGCTAAAAAATACGTGGTAACGGCTTAACGAGGTAAAAACCTCATAAAGGCTGTTTCCCGGGGTACCTGAATCTGTAAAGTACTAAACAGCATCTCCCAGACCATGATGTCGAAGGCCTTCTCCGTTCCTAATAAAAAAATAGACACCAGGATTTGAAAAACCGATAAAATGTCTAGCGCCTTCGCTAAATAATGTATGTTCATTAATTTGTGGATCAATTTAGAGTCCACCTTCTTAAATCTATTCGCCAACAGTTTAATGATTATTTTATAATCCAAGTTCAAAATGTTATGTAATTATATGAATTTTGGATCTTCAAAATGTTTGCCTTTAAAAAAAAAAAAATTAACCACATTATTAAAAGTAGAAGATAATAGGATTGGCCCTGTACCTCAGATAAAAATTTGCTAGCTTCAAATATTCACTTAAGACATCCAAGCACCTTCAACTATGCCGACGACCTCCAACTGATATTTAATATCGACCAGTCAGCATCTTCTGTTTCTAATTTCCAATCCACTGCAATTTATAAGCAAATGAATGAATTGCAACCATCTAAAATTGAACCCTGATAAAACGGAGATGATCCTAATTGGTGGACCAGCTAATCCCTGGAACTCCAACTTCTGGCCAACCGAATTGGGAGATCTTCCTCTCCCCGCATGTTCAATCGAAAGTCTGGGCATTATTATCGACCGCGATCTGTCAATGAAAGCCCAGATTGGGGCAGTGGTTTCCTCCTGTTTTTCAGCGTCGAAGGATCAGGAAGATCAGTAAATTCCTCACCACAGAAGCCCTGACCCAAGTTGTTCTGGCCTTAGTCATCTCCCTCATTGATTATGCCTACTCACTCTATGTTGGTATTCCGGCATATCAACTAAAACCTTTGCAGTTGGTGCAAAACCAGGCAGCCAGACTAATCCACCATCAGCTCAAATGGCATTGTTACGCCACTAATGGAAAGATTACACTGCTCCCAATAACCAAATGTTGCGCATTTAAGTTAGGGTGCATCATCTTTAAAGCTCTTTATGGCAACAGCCCAGCACTTGTATCCTCTCGGATCCAGCGCTATGTCCCTTCTCGGTATCTTAGGTCCTCTCATCTGAATCTTCTGGTCATCCCGTCCTTTAAATGCAAGAAATATGGAAGACTAAGATTTGCGTTCTTGGCCCCCTAATTCTGGAATTCTCTCCCTCTGAAGATCAGATCACTTACCTCCTATGCCCAGTTTAGGAAACTTTTAAAGACCTAGCTTTATTGCCAGGTTATGATTAAACCTCTCAAGCAGCAGTACCCCCTGGACTCCAGCACCACGAAACAGTTTGGTGTACGTGCGCTTTTCAAGTTCATTTAACATAATATTTAACATAACAAGCAGTCCTTATGAAACTAACATGGGAAACCTTCAGGACCGCACACCTTACCCTTCGGCAAATTATTAATTACCTCCTCCAACTCTTCCTTACCAAAAGGGTTACCCATGCTTCACCTATCTTCCTTGGATAGTGTTTTTATGTCCCGTCCTCCCAGAGAGGCATCCAGTGCCCTCTTAACAGTCTGAGTATAATTATAAATCCGGTTATAATGTTAGAGAAAGTTCTCATTTATTTTTCTTATCTCGTTTCAATGGACTCCAGACTGGGGACATTTTAAGGTGTGAATAGTGCTTTCAGCTATTTTCTCTCAAGCTTGCCAGGCCATAAACTCTCACACGTAATTACGTTCTTCGTAAATCTTTTGCAGATCAGTAGAATTACTTGCATAACTCTAATTCTATTCAATCAATGCAAGCTTTGTTTTTTCAAGACCTTTTCTGTCCCCCTCAGTATAATGCTGCATGAACTTTTCATATGAGTCTCTAGCTTGCTGTTCGAGCTCCAGTTTTTACTCTTTAGCTTTCCTATTGGCCAAATGCAGATAGGGTTTCAATGCCTCCCGCACTACGTTTTGCGAGGCTGTTCCTTTATTCTTTACCAGGAATTCTCGAATGTCCTCCTCAAATATTTCAGCTCAATCCTTGTTCTACAGATATATCTCAAAAACCCACCATTTTGGCTGGGAATTTTGCTGAACTCCGGCAATGCCTAACCAGAGCAAAAATGGGGAATGTTGTCATAATCCAAGCCCAGACTGTCAAACAAAAACAACAACAAAAACATAATCCAGGTGGTGATTTTAAACCTAGCCAAGAAGCAGGTATACTCCATCTTCCCTGGAAATGCTTTTCTCCATGGGTCTATAAGCATTAGTTCCCTTTGATATTCCTGTAGGGCTTTGACTGCCTTAGATTTCTGTCGCTTTTTATTCCCCTATGAAAGTCAATTTCCGGGTATTGTAGAAGGTTAAAATCCCTACCAATTCTAATTTTCCCCCGATCTTGTAAAAGAGAATGAAATAAATCAACGTAAGGTCCTGGGGAGACGCACTGGAGCATAAAAGCTCACCAGAGTGAAGCCTACTGAGGCAATAAAAAGTTTAATCCAACACTAGCGGCCTTCTGTGTCGTTCGCCCAATCATTAATTTCAGAATCCAGATTTTTAGATATAAAAACTGTAACACCCCTATGTGCAGCAAATACCTCTGAAAAACCCCTAAATTCTGCCCACTGCTTAAACATTGCAAACTTGGCCAGGTTCGCGGAAGCAATGTGAGTCTCTAGTAACAATACTGCTGAGGGATTGAGCCCCTTAATCGAGTTCTCAATAGCATGTAATTTCTTCCTGTTTACTCCATTAACATCAAATGAAATAATGTTCAATATATATCGCTCCGTAGTGCCCCCCCTCCTGCTTTTCGTACCTATCATTATCCGGCACTATCCCCTCCTAGTCCCCGTACTTCTAACGGAGCCAAAATCAAGAAATCCTCTGCCTCTTACGTACAAAACTCTCATGGAGGAACTGTGCAAACTCTGCTTAGCAGCCTCCCCACTGAGAAACATTCTGTGCAAACATAGCAAAAACCCTCACCGCCATATTTCTAAACTGCATACTGCATGTATTTGTATCATTTATACACGTTTGTGTAAATATAGTCTCTGTGCAAAATATAGCCGGGCAGAAATTATATAACCTGCCTATCTGTGTAACTCCTCCGGACTGCCGTTTATACTGCATCCCATTGCCCCCATCTACTCACTACTTCCCTAACCTCCCACACCTACATGATCTGGAGGGAGCCCGGCCACCTCACCCGCTCCTCGTATATAGCTCTAACCACCATTTCCATAACATCATAGAACATTGTCAATGTGAGCACTTATTTGTGCAGAATTTCAAAGACTGTAAATCAGTTGTCTATTTGTTGGAGTTTCATTGTGTCTGTTTGTGTGCCAAAGACGTTTTTTTTTTTTTTTAAACCACATTGGGTGTCAGGATATCCATTGATCACAGAAGCATAGTGTTCCCTGTCTACGTCACAGCTGTGGTAGGTAGTTACATTGCAATGCCGTGTACATGACTGGGTGATGTGTTCGTGCTGGATTTATCTGAGTATTTTGTCGTTTGACTCCTATCAACTGTATCTTGAAGTCCCGAGCAGAAAGTTGATGATTGGTACCCTGGAGCCATCACATGCATTGAGAGTCAACATTTTTTCACGTTTTTAATTCGTTATTGAGGTGTCCTTTGTGGCCTACAAGAAGGAATTGGCAGTTAAACTCCAAATATGTAAATGTTCTTCTCCCTTGATTGAGCTATCTGTGTATTTGATTTCAGAGAAGTAACAATTTAATTTTGCTTCATTAATCATTAGCACGTTCAATAATTGTCATTTTTGCATTGTGAACCCTATATAATCTTTTTAAACTGAAAGCTTTGAGGCAGTGAAATGCATGACAATTTTTTGTTTGTGTGTGTTTTTTTCCTTACTGTTTTTAGCTTTCGCGTTGTAGCTCTATGAGTTCACTGTCTCGTGAAGTAAGCCAGCATTTAAATCAGGTACATGTGGCTGGCCGTTTATCTTATTTGGTTAAGGTTATTTTTGAGTTCTGCTTGTTGCTTTATTCCTTTTTTGACTAACAGTATGTTTTTAACTTCTGCACTGCCATTTACAATAGCACCAAGTACTGTTAAGGAAGAGAGCCAATAAAGATGTAGTGTTCCTTTTTCCATTGTTCAATTATATACTAACAATTTAACTTCATTTTTAATTTGTACCGTCCAATAAAGATACATCATTAAGTGTAAAGAATCTGCTCACTAAAAATCCTATGGTATAAATATTCCCCATAGCAATGATCATGAGGATAATTTTGCGAGGAAGTGCAGTGTGCTTTTCCAAGTTGAGGAATTCTGGTACTCAGTCGTGCAATTAGGGTGACCCTCTGAAGTGGGAATAGAAGAAAAGGTTTTATTAGTGAACCTATCCTAATGTTATATTGCAAATATTTAGAGATCTCTTCCTGGGCTTTTCTTCCTGGTGTACCGGTCTGGAGTTTGAGGTTCAGAACCAAGTAGGCAGAACAAGACTGTTCAAACACACATCCTTAGGTTCCTGTCTCTCAACTCATATCCAGTGATCTAAACAAAGTCCCTGTGCACTTCCAGCAAAGGTGCTTGGAAGCACCAACATTCTTTGCTATATAGTTACATCCTATTGTGAGGGACTTCAGAATTTTCTGCACCATGGTGAGTAGATAGAGAAGGGAGGTGTCTATTACCAACTTCAAAGATGTTGCTGGTGATTGGGATGAAGAATAGAATCCTCTTCAGCCTTTCTCCTGATCTGCCGTTGCAGCTCATTAGTGTACACTAAGATCACAGCTGTCTATTTTGCCTCAGGCATTTTTTTCCAGAACATATCCCAAGTTACCTCCAAGTTGTGAGAAAACTTTCTCAATGTTTTTTATATCACAGCCACCAAGAAAAGGTTTTCAGGGAGATTTTGCCACTGTGGAAAACTTTATAGCGACATAACCGTGTGTGGAGTCTTACAGATAAAACTACACATCATAGATCTCTATCCATTGTTCATCATTATAGTTTTTTATCTGTTTATTGTATACTCACAAGTGCCATAAAAATAAAATCCTCTCCTTTATTTAGTCACTTGGTGTAACATGATCTCTTTTATGTCATCTACACCCCAGTGTACATAGTCTTACATCTTTTATTTCACGTTGTCCTATGAGTTTGCCTTGCCATTCTTTTGTGTCTACTGTTGCCACTGCTACACTAAGTTAAGGGTTTATGTAAGCGTTTGGGTACGAGTAAAAGTGATCATTAGAGCAATTGAACATTTAATAGCACTGAGTTTTAATAACAAGATAAAGGAAATAATGAGGTGTTGGCAGTTTGGCAATTTATATATTTAGATTAGACTGCCAAAGTATCAGAAGTAAGTGTACGATAATGTAAAGGCAGGCAACGTAGTGACCTTCTGTAGGACAAGTCATCATCCAGGTAACCTCTGGTTTAATCTGTCTGCAGTGGTATGATTTTTGGTGCACCAACTTAGTTTCTTTCTGTAAAATGTTTTTGCTGGTTTATTATCCATATTAACTTTGTCTCCCTGCGTTTGCCCAATCCATTTCTGGGAACTTTCTTGCGGAGTGAGGTGGTCTCAAGAAACTCTTGGCTGTCAATGACACTAGTGAATACATTGGTTAGACCTATGACGCATTATATTTGTATAATGAAGGCACACAAGCAACCTTATAGACGAGTCTGTAAAATCTGTGGTCACAGATCCAAAGACACTGAACTCTAGATAAGATTAGCACAACGCCATCCAGTCCTTACAGCTGTGGTCCACAGAGGACACTGACCTTCTTTGCAAGCATCAGATACCTTATTCTTGGGATGAAGGAGCTTTTATGAGAGATCATTTAGCGAGAGTACTGTAGCCCACCTTAGAAATGCTTGTCCTGTATTTGGAGCCAGCTAGATTATCCTTGAATCATTCTTTTTGCTACTGCCACAGCCTTTCACTCTGGTTCCTATAAACATTAGAACTGTGCTTTACCTACATAAGCAAGAATTGACAAGATATCAATTTCTGTTGAGCAAATTTCAGATGTTTTGCCGCTGGGCGCTGCTGAACAAAGCAAGGCTGAGGGTTGAGCTTGCACCAGGTCTTCTCCCCAAAGAACTGACAAGTGGAACAGGCAGATTGCTTAAGATCAAATTGTGAGCTCAAGAAAGACTTTCTGCTAATTAAGCGATGTGTAGCAGAGATTAATATGTTGGTGATAGTACATCACAAATTCTAAACTTTGCTTCCATATGCCCTGACATGAGATCTGTGTGATGCCCTTTTAAAATGCTGCAATTGATTTCAATTTCCCTTTCCATGTAATATAGAAACTATTCATCTCCAGTGTCACTGTGACACTAATTTCTCCTGATTACTCATGAAAATGGAAAGAATGGTATTGCACCAAAATCTTAAAACCTTAACCTGACATCCTGCTTCTGAGTCCCTCCAAATGGGCTCCCAAATTTGCATCTAGCCTGTATGGAATTACTTAGAAGGATGATAGCCATTCCACGAGGTATTCTCGTTGAATTCGAAGAGGTTTTCTGGTGGTGCTGAAAGCATGTTGCTCATCTTTCTCAAGAACAGTATTTGGTACATTGTTTGTAGCATGTGTTGCTTTAGATTCACATGCTCTGCATACACCTGCCATCTAGTGTTGAACTCAGACATTTGCAAGTTGTTTTTCTTCACAGAAAGGTTTTCGAGATACAGGATGCATTGCGAGTCCACTATAAGTAGGCAATGCCCATGGGTACCAACTCTGTTAGATTGCGCAATCTTTACCGGTCTCCCGACCGTTACAATGCTGCATGTGAAGCCTGTCCCTTACTGTCTTAGAAGACCATCTGATACTGGCAAGAGAGGCTTTGGGTGCACCAGAAGATGCACCAGCAATCCCCAGATTACACGTCTGACATCTTCGAAGAGCAGGACCTTCTCGACTATGAGGAAAGTGAGAACGGCGGCCCTTTGGGCATTCTGCCCTTGCAACTATCACCCACTCATCAGGAAAAAAGAGGAGGAGTCTATTGCGACCTCCACAACCACCTTCCCTCGAACAAAGATCTCCACCAGGGTTGTGAGAATGGTCTGCGAGGACGCACACGCTAAGCCTCTTAAAGAGGCCTCACATAGAGGCAGAGCACTGTCCCTGAGGGGGTTTGGTGTCCAGCCCTCTGCCAAAACCCTAAAGGCTCTAGTTGACACGGGAAAAGGCCCCCTCCAGAGGGCATCGACCTTTCCCAGCCATCAAGCTACAAGATCCTGCAAATTTACTGCACTTGAAGCCGAAGTTCCCTCCCATGCCCAACCCACTATGCTTTTGGAAGGCCCAATCACCGACCCATTCCTACGACTTTTAGAAGCTGATCTTCCAAAGACTACAGGAGGAGCTGGAATTGAGGCAGAAAAGATTATTTGTTCATCCCCTGACTTGAAAGGTTTTTACAAAGCCCCACCCCCGCAAAAACACATTGAGACTCTACCTGTGTGAAAAAAGCTTGCCTTTGCAGATGAGTGCTTGTTCATGCTCCCAGGCACAACATAGAAACTGAGGCACCTGCCCTGCACTCTGTGTTCCGCTTCCTTCTCTTCCACAAACTTGACGCGGGGAGAAAAAGAATGGCAGTAGGGGCTGTCATCCATTGAAGAATAGCCAACCCCATGGGGCTCCTCCCCCACTATGACAGGGCACAGTTGGACGAGCTGCAGGAGATATTCTAGCAACTCTCAAAGGAATTTAGGAAAAGAGAGTAGGAAATAGTCTCAGAGGGTAAGATTATGCCCTGTTTCATCATTTGCTGTGCCCTCCCGTTTGCAGACACCGCTTCCTGAGGGGTTAACACAAGTGTCCTTATTAGGCGCCACACCTGTCTCTGTATTTCAGGCTTCTAACCAGAGGTTCAACAACATCTCCTCAACCTGCCCTTCAATGGGGGTCATCTTTTTGGCAAAACACAAAAGAAGTGCCCAAGGTATTTAAAGACCAGCAAGGGTTATGTCCCCAAATAATCGTTTCATAACACAATAGAAACCCTCAGTCTGTAAGACAGGAAGGAAAGGGGGGAAACAAAGCTTATGCTAAAGGAGAGTCCATTTTATAGGACTTTTTCCCTCACCCACCCGAGGGTGGGATGCTTCATCATAGGGCAACCACAGTGCGGGCTACAATCCCCTCACTGAGAGGGAGGAGCTCACGGTGTTTTGATTGTTTTAGAATAGGTATACTAAATACCCTATGTGAAACTGGTGTGGTCAGAAGAATTAAAGTGAATGTGAGATAAAACTAGTTAGGAGCTATAGGCATTAACTTTATTCGGGCACCCTCCGACCAGGATTAAAACTAACAGACAGAGTGGAATTAGGTCTGTCAGAGTGCATGGGCGATTATAGGTTGACATGTTTCAGCCCGATACCTTCATAGGAGGTGTGGCAGCGTTTTTCAGGACCTCGTGATGGTTATTACAAGTGTAAATAACCAATACCATCAAGAAAAGATAAATATACAAAACCAGTGGTTCACACCCCTCAGTCGGTCGTCCACTGGTTGGCACTGCCTGCTATAATCTGGCAACTGACCTTATCTATGGATTCCTATCTGCGGCGCACAGCACGTCACTAACACTGGGCGAGAAGGACTCTGGTCGCCCTTGAGCTTTGTGCCAAGGCATAGATGAGGTCAGTTGCCTGACTATAGCAGGCAGTGCCAACCAGTGAATGACCGACTGAGGCCTTGGCGCAAAGCTCAAGGGCAACCTGAGTCCTTCTCACCTGGTGTTAGCGACGTGCTGTGCGCTGCACATAGGAAAGCTATGAGACTTTGCTAAATGTAACTGATTTAATAATGTCCTGTAGGGCTGTGGCATAATGAACAAGCTCTGGAGTAGTCCATAATCTTCTCCAGTAAAGTGGGCACAATATGGTTTGTTTTCAATGGGTTTCCTGCCCATGTCAAAAGAAAAGGGAAGTGATGGTGTACTTGATGGAAGATTTACAATGCTTTTCAAACTTATTTTCACTCCTCCCGAGGCCTGTGCAATTTGAAAAGCCCCAGAGCTTTGCTCCATAAAGGGCAGATTCCACATCTTTGACCTCCTAGATTTGCAAAACTGGGGTAACCGATTTGGTGTAAGATGCCCGATGTCCCTCCAAAATTACACCTGTAAGTTGTTTATGCTTAATGTTCATTTTGTCAAGGTGTTGCTTCCATGACATAGTGGAAGATAAACACATCCCCGGAGACATTATTCTCTTTACTTCCTCATCCCCAAGAAGGACAGCTCTCTCAGGCCAATTCTGGACCTCGAGCCCTTCTATCGCTATATCATCACGAAACATTACCACATGACAACCCTACAGGAAGTCATCCCCCCACTTCAACATGGCAGTAACATTACATCGCTAGACATAAATCACTCCTACTTTCACAACCCCATCCATTATGCCCACCTACCTTATCTCCACATAGTGTTAAGTGGCCATAATTAGCAATTAAGAGTACTTCCTTTGAGGGTCTCTGCTGTCCAAAGGGTTTTCACAAAGTTGCCTGGATGTGGTGGCTGCCCTCTTAAGAGGGGGAGGGGAATCCATGTTTTCCCCTATCTTGATGACATGCTGATCGGGAGCACTGACAAGCACCAATGCCTTAGCGCAGAACTCATTTCCCTGCTCCACAGCATAGGGTTCTCAGTAATTGCCCAAAAAACTCCAACCTGCAACCCTTCCAAATTCAGCCCTTCCTAGGGTCTGTATTCAGTGAGGTCACAGGCAAAGCATATCCCAGCCTGATTCATGGCATTCTAGCAGCTCTGAATTCTTGTTCAGCCCAACAGTCTACTCCCAATTAGAACTCTCATGCGTCTCCTAGGCCTGCTGGCTTCTTGCATCATCATGGTACCCCATTCCTGGCACCAAATGTATCTACCGCAAGTATGCCTTTTGGCGCTGGTTTCACTAGCAGAGGGTCAATAGGAGGCTCTAGTGTTGGTGAAGGCAGGCATCCATCAATGTCTGCACTAGTAGAACAGCAACAATCTGTTGCGGGACAGGCCTTTCCTAGACCCCTTTCCTTCAAGTCACCATTTCCAGATATCCAACTCGCTGTCTGAGGGGCCCACCTCAATTATGACCATACCGGGGATCTGGGCCCCTCATCATGAACTGGCTAGAGCTCTTTGCTATACGACTTAGTCTCAAATCCTTCCTTTAACTCATTTGTGGCATAGTAGGTCCAAAAGGTGAGAAGTGGCTGTCTTTTTTTTGTACATGGTCTCTAAACTATGGAACTCTTTTCTTGCTTGAATTTACAATATGGAAGAGAAACAGTTTTAGAAAGCAATTGAGAACCTGGCTGTGTGTCTAATTTTGTTGAAATAGGGTTTAGACATTTTTGCTCTGCACTGGGAGATCCGTCAGGGTAGCCATGTGCTTTAAAAATGCCTAGAATAGAATAGTCCTCCATGGAACAGACCTGACTGGTAATACATTATCCCCAAAAACAAAGCGGCACTCAGTCTCTTCTGTTATCTTCACTAGTACAGCAGACGTGGCATTGGACAATCTGCCTTTGCATTCATCTTCTGTTGGAGTACCATTCAGGGGTGGACAACAACTTTGCAGACCTGCTCAGCAAAGCGCATCAACAAGACTACAGACTGGAACTCGACACGCAAGCCCTGCTCCAGTACTCCCAGCTAGAGATGTCAGTCACTCCCTCATGAAAATCTCCCCAACACATCTGACCTTATCATGCAGAACAAAGGTCAAATCAGATATCCAGACCTCAGCCAACTGCATCCAGTGATCTGGCACCTGAGGTTCGCTACCTGCGCCTTCAGCAGGAGTGCATGGACATCTTAGATGAATCCTGCAGGGGTACCATTCAGCCTGCTATGTGGGAAATTGAAAGAGATTTGCCCACTATTGTAAGGTTGGTACACATCGGATCCCGATAGACCCAGATTGCTGATCTGTTTTTACTTCATATTTGACTGCCTATTCCTCTTCCATGCAGGGTTGACCTTCTATTGCTGCATGATGGTAAGTTCCACCATCCCAGACCCCAAATGCTACCAATGTATGCTTGGAGATAGCTTGGAGATATAACGGTGTCATCTTTAGTCATTAAGCCTCCCTGAAGTAGTTGTAGATATCGTGGCAGCAAAACAATTTCCTTGTCAGAAGGTTTCGATCCCTTTAAACAATGTCTTTCTGACATCCTGTGTTTCTTACTGTTTTTTGCATAACAGTGGCTGGTAGTTGCTTCAGTCAGGAATTACTTAGCTGATATTTCTCTGTTCGTGTATCTCCTTGATTAGTTTGTCCCACTATCACAGTTTTCCACCAAGGCAAGTTGATCCTGCATACCAGTCCTACCTTCTTGCCCCAAGTCGTTTCAGCTTTTTATATGGCCCAATCTACCCATCTTCCTGATTTCTTCCAGCCCCTCACTCCAACAAGAAAGAGAAGCAAGTGCATAACCTGGACCACACGGTGTGTAATTTCATATTACATCGACTGCAGTCAACAGTACAGAATGGATTGGTGCCGGAGCATAGAAAGGCAAAGCTGTGGCCAAACATGCTATTCGTTGTGAGGTAATCCTCTGTATTAAGATTTGCTAAGTCTTGGCCAAGAAATACCATCTAGAGGGCATTAGTTCCTACTTCACTAGAGCCATGGCTACTTCCACGGCTCTCCCTAGAGGCATTCAAGTGTCTGACATCTACTGGGCGGCCACATGGTGATCCCAGCATATTTTTGGTAAACATTGCTGCCTCAGCCAGGGCTGCACTACATGAACTCCTTGTTAAAGTGGCTCAAATGATTCTCGCCTTCCTGGAAGTTCTTGTTTAGGGATTCATTCTGAAGGGAGGGAATCTGCAGGAAGATATATCCATCAATAGTAAGTTATTAACTTCAGTAGCAACATTTCAGGTGGTTACATATTCTTCCTGCCGATTCCTCATTACCATCCCTCCTCCTCTGAGCCTGTGCCGTATGTAGTAAGATCACAAGGTATGCAAAAGTGTTATGTTATGTTTTTGACCCTGTGGGTGATGCGTTCGAGGATCCCCTCCACACGTTTCATTTGGTGCAGAAAGGGTTTCAAGAACTGATGTCAGGATGCTCTTTGGTGCCTATTATATGCCAGTGATGAAAGCTCTGGTGAACTAAGTTGTAGTTGGAGCTCATGGTTCCACCTCGCAGAGGTTGAGATCTACTAGCGGGGGAAACCATTTCTCAACAAGTCTAAGCCTAAGAACGTTTTTAAGGGTTGCAATCTACAGGAAGGGTATGCATCCACTGGAAATATTGTTGCCAAAGGTAAGTAACTTTTACATCTGGAATGAACTGCAGAGACATTGGCTTAGGAAATGGTTAATGCCCACTTCTATAAGTTTTATCTTTCCATGGAACAGAGGACAAAGGAGACGTTTTCTCCCCTTTAACTTGAAACAACATTGATTAATGTTTGGGATATAAGTTGAGATGCATAACAACTAGCCTTTTGAGTTTTGAAATATGTTCCCTCCCATTGAAAGTAAGATCTAATAGACAAAAAATGTTGCCAGCATGGGGAAGCTAAGTTGGCTATGGGTAACATTATAAAGATGAAATTCCTCCACTATTCTAGTTCTCATCAAGTAATATACTAAGAAGGGATTAATGATGCCACCATGAAGAATAGATCGAATTTCAGATTATCAGGCATAGGACATGTACTTTCAGAAGTTGTTTCTGAAGATTCTGAAAAGGAAGGCGTTGACTACAACACGCAAGCACATCACTGAGACCGCCCTCCTAGCTGCCACCGATGACATCTGCTCTCTCCTCAACCGGGTAGAAACAGCAACCCTCATTCTCCTGGATCTCTCTGCCGCCTTCGGCACTGTCTCCCACCGCACCCTAAGCACGAGAGTCCACAATGCTAGCATCCGCGACAAAGCCGTGGAGTGGATCTGTTCCCTCCTCACAGTTGGAACACAGAAACTCAGACTATCACCGTTCCTCTCGGAACCCACGGAGATCGGCTGTAGAGTCTCCCAGGGCTCCTCCCTGAGCCCCACACTCTTCAACGTCTACATGGCACCGCTCCCAACCATAGTCTGGAACCACAGACTCCACATCATCTCCTATGCTGACGACACAGAGCTGATCCTCTCCCTCACCAACGAGCCCACAATCACCAGAAACAACTTACACTACGGGATGAAGGCAGTCACCACCTGGATAAGAGACAGCTGCCTCAAGCTCAACTCAGACAAGACCGAAGTCCTCATTCTGGGGCCCAACACCTGCGCATGAAGGCTCCTGGTGGCCTGCCACGTTAGGAACCGACCCAACACCCACGGACCACTCACGAAACCTCTGCATCATACTGGACTCCTCGCTCACGATGAACCACCAGATCAACGCCATCTCCTCCTCATGCTTCCAAACCCTTTACCTTCTTTGAAATACCTTAAGATGGATCCCCGCTGAGGCCAGAAAGACGGTCACTAACGCGCTGATCAGCAGCAGACTCTACTATGGCAATGCACTCTAAGCAGGCATCACCCAGAAACTCCTCAGGAAATAGAACGTTCAGAACGCCGCAGCCAGACTGGTCCTCAACCTCCCCCACCGCAGTCACATCTCCGAAAAACCCGCGAGAACTCCACTGGCTCCCAGTCAACCAAAGAGTCACGTTCAAGCTCCTCACACACTCCTACAAAGCCCTCCACGACCTTGGACCAGCATGCCTCTCATTCCACGTACTTACCAGACACCTCCACTCCGCCAAACTGGCCTTTGCCACCATCCCTCGGATCGGCAAGACCAGGACCAGAGGAAGATCCTTTTCCTACCTCGCCGCTAAAACCTGGAACACCCTGCCTCTCCAACTCAGGCTGGGCGCTGAACCAATTCAAGAAGGATCTCCAGACCTGGCTCTTCGACTGAACCGCAGCACCCAGCAGGACCCGCAGCCCCAAGCCCCCCAGCTCCTTGCTACCCTCACGAGTAGGTAGTCGCACTTAACAAACACTGATTGATTTGAACTATTCATAAGTGAGGCTTTGAAATGCGCCACGAGAAAAGGCAAAGGACTGCCACATCACATTATCTAGCATATCTAAAAATTGTGATTCACAACCATTAAGGTCTCTCAACAATTTGATGCCAAAATGAGCAGTTAAAAAGATTACTTGCAGGGACTGCAATGTTTTGTTGTACTGCTCCTATTTGTTCCCAAAGAATGGGACACACCCTGAAAACTCATCTGATGACTGTTCTATTTAAGGCAAAAGATGTTCAGTCGGATGGAGCACCCTTGGTGAAGCAGAGGCAAGTTCTGTTGACTAGCTCATTCCTTAATCGGTGTAAGGTGAAGATACCTTAATAGTGCTTGAGAGATCTCTCTTGCTCTTCTTTCTCTGAAGTTCTAGATTAGGAGGTGGCCAGTGCGGACTCATTCAGGATTGTTCCGATATGCCTGCTAGCTACACTTCTTACGTTGAGCCTAAATAGAAGTAATGTACATGATTAGCCGTTAGCATGAAAATCTGACGTCCCCCACTCCAAATAAACTGTAGATATCGCAGCTATTTCTCCAAATAATTATAAAAAAAATATATACATTCGAGCCGTTTCTCTAAGAAATTGTTAGAAATATATTCAAGACATTTGAAGAACCCAGTACCAGAGGGCAATGCACTAGAAAATAGCAGAAGTTGCTCACACCAGGTCAGCTAATGATAGTCTGGTCTTTGTGGTGTGAGACCAAGTACTGTGTAATATGATGGATGCACTAAGGACTTTTACAAATAAGAGCTGAACTAACGGTGACTACTCCTTTTAGATTTGTGTTTTTTATGCTTTTATCCAAAGACAGAAAGGATTGGTGTTTCATGGAGCACAAGAGGTTCATCAGGCCTTGACCAAATCTTAGTTATTACCCATATTGTACTAGCTATGTTCAAGATTTCTAAACACTTTGTGTAGGAATTTAGAATCCTCCAATAGGACCAGTACCGTATTGGCCAGAACCCTTTGGGGAAGGGGACGGGGACATTGCTAGAATGTTACTCTAATTTCTGAATAGCTGTACCCAGCACAGTCCACCTGGATTTGGTAGATCATCTTTGAAATTCTGGTTTTTAAGTGATTTTACTTAATCCTTGATTGTCATTGTGGATTGGATGTTTAGAGGCCTTGTCAGCGTGCGAGTGGCTGTTCTTCAGGGGTACTTGTGGTGTTCCAGTTAATTTGAAAACGTAGGACAGGGTGTTGCTTAAGTAGTTTATCCTGCATCAGAGTATCTTCTTTAGCATGTAGGTTCTTCTCCCTGCTGGTTAGTCTTTCAGATGTAGATGGAAACCAAAGGGACAAATTGGCACAGCAAGCCTTCTCCTGCTACACCCTGAAAATGTGGAACAGGATGCCAGTCAAGATTAGGCAAACGCACTTCCTTCTTTTCAGCAGACATATGGAAACACTTCACTTCTCGCAGTATCTTGCAACAGCCTAATATCACACTCACTAAGTAGCTCATCGACTTTGTTGTTATGATCATCTATCCTGTATGCTTCCTATTTTTCTGTGCAGCTAGCTTTGTTCTCTATAATTTACTTACATACAAACATGTGGGCCAACATGACCCTTGAATTCTGGGGGCACCTGCCGCACTTGCAGACTTGAAGAACTGTTCATCAATACCTTATATTTATTCCCTCTTGCGTTTGGCTGGACTCTGCAGTTAGGGGCTGAATCTGAAGACCAGTGTCTTTAAAGAACATGAACTGGGGGTTTTATTTTCCGCCGTCAAATCAAAAGGATTGAGAGCTTAGTAGTGTTCAAAGCGGTGACCATTATACCAGTCCAGAGAATTTTTGAACATTAATCGGTTACCTGGGTCACTGCATGGGCAGACAGAAATGCCCAAATCTGTTGTCAGGTCCAGTGATATAGCGTGATCACTCAAGGAAAGGTCTCAAAGGAAGTTAGTATCGTGGGACATGCATTTTCAAGGTGTGAGTTTCTGCTTTGCAAATGAGGTGCTCCATGCCACCAAACGCAGTAATAAATTAATGTAAGGGCTCAAGAAACTAAGAATAATTTACCCAAGTCCTTCAAACTTAGAAAGCATTGCTTTTGAAGTATGAGGAGGTCCAGAAATATATAAATGCTCCACGGTATTAGATTGCTCAACCTTTTCTCAAATATCTAACTTTAGGAGTTTGTAAAGTGTTGAAGCATAAGCTCATATCTGAAAATACTGCTCTTTTGCTTTCTTCCTTTAGTTCTTTGCTGTGCGACTTTTCTTTAGGGCTGCTGATCATTTTCACAAGTCGCTTGCTTTTTTGACATAGCCAGGACTCTTTAAAGCATTGTCATCTTTCAGTTTAATCTTTTGAAATTTTTGGCAACCAAAAGAGGTTGAGAACTATAGGAGAGCTAGGCACAATCAAAGCTCAACAAAATAAAACCTTTTAATATAAACCCCTAGCCCTTGACAGAGAAACATATATATATCTGAAATTGGATGATTTTATGAATTCTGTGGCATTTAAGAAATAATGACATTATCAAATCAAATGATTGCTCAGTTGCAGAAAATTTAAGGGTCTTCCACGCTGATTGACAGGTGTTCAGCAAAAAAATAACCAAGTGGATTAAAGGAATACTTCATCTCTATGGCAGTACCGGTTTTATCTCTTTAAAAGAATAGCATGTCAAATGTAAACTTCTCGTTTTCAATTATGGAATGGATTTCACAACTTTAACATATAATGTAAGGCACAGAGCACCATTCGCCAGGGCAGCAGATGTAACTGAGCTCCTGATTTGTGTCAGTAAGCCCACTCTCTGGGATGATGTGCCTCTGCAGAGATCCCTAAGGTAACCTGCTGGCCACAGATTCAAAGAGTGGTGGAGCTGGCTTTTTAATCTACCCAATATGGATAAAATGAGTACATTTTGAGTGTAACTGTAACTCTCATAGTTTACAGCAATACAAAATGACATAATGCCTTGGGGACAAGCACACTATATTGGCGTAGTGAGGTTATAGGATCTCAGTTAGCTGAGCTCAAACAGGCATCTGCTGCCCTGCTACTAATACTGACTTCTACTAATCAAGTTACCTTGCACTGCTGTGTTACTTTTTATTTTTTTGCATGTTCAGGTTGGTTTGTATTCACCCGTGCCAAAGGCTGTATTCTTGTGCATGAGGTGTTTCCACTCTCTCTAACAAGCATGCAAAGGTTGCAGTATATTGCAAAGAATCATTGACTCCTTAAAGCAAAAAGTTTGTTACTTTACTCTGTAATATACCCATATTTGTGTTCGCCAAAGGATGTTGAAAGGAATTTGCTGGAAATGGGACTTTGGCTTCTTGCGCTAGTCGAGCCATTTTGAAATTGTATCAGGCTGATGTACATTAAACTGTTAAAGAAAGCTTTTCTGGTAATATGCAATGTTGTGAACTTTCACAGCAGCAATGCAAAATTTCTCATTCATCTTTATTTCCTACTTTAAAAAAAAAAGCACAAACCCTAAGGTGGGTTAGTTTAATAAGCGTTTTGACTGACTATTTTATTTTTTAGAGTTCAAATACTTCAGCACCTTTGGGGGCTCCGCCCACCGGAGCAGTTCAGTTCTACAACCCTTCGCAATTTGCACAAGTAAGTGGACCAGACAACTGCATGCTTGCTGGGAGAACTCCAAGTATTGTTAACTAGTACAGATCCATGTTGGGTCAGTGAACCTTTCAGGATATCTGGTATGATTGTTGGTTGTATTTACCAAATAATTGCTTGCATGCTATTAGAATGCGCTCTCAAAGTATTGTTAACTAGTACAGATCCATTTTGGGTCAGTCAACCTTTCAGGATAACTAATATCATTCCTCTCCCCCCTGTTCTCCCCCCACCCCCCAAGTCGGTCGGACCTTTCACTGCATGATGGGAAGGCTGGCTGCTTCTGTAATGCTTAAAAGTGCATTGTTCGACTTGTATGTCTGTATGTTTTGGTTTCTATGTGTTTTGTTTGTCGGCCCCATTTCTTTCTTTAGTTTTGTGTTTTAAGCATTTTTTAAACAGTTTTTTCAGTCGTATGTACTTTACAATTGATTAGATATATTCTTTTTAAAGTTAAGAAGTTGTTGCCTCTTATAGGGATATTTTCGTTTACTTAATCCTTTTTTTCAGATGGAAAATATATTGTAAAAGATGTTTCGCGTGTGAGTTCCATTATAGGAAACCAGTCTTACCATTTAATAATTTGCTCTTACTATGCAGATCACACTCAGTCATTCGTTTATTTTTTCATTTATCTTGGAAAAATCCATGACATCCATACTAATACAGCATATAAAACTCAAAACCTTCACTAAGGCACAATCTGTAGTAATTAATATATCACTCTTCAATTTTTAAAGTATGATTAATTTATTTGGACCCACAGCCAGCCCATTTTACCAAACCTGATCTAGGAGTGTACCTCACTAAGGTGCCTTACCTCCTATGCATTTCAAATGTTAGCATTAAGAATTGACGATATATGTGCTAAGCTTTAGCCTTTTTCCCCTTCCTCACTAATAAAACCCCTATGCCTTTTTAAAAAACTTACTCACTCAATCTAGGTGCTAAATATAATTAATTTTGAACAATTTTACTGTTAGATTATCTTTCTGAAAACATGTGAATTAGCCTTCGCAAACAGGAAATTCTTTTGGATGATTTTCGAAGTGCAGGCACCTGGAGAATGTGGCTGACTAGTACGCAAAATAAAGAAATAATATAAAACCGGTTTACCATCATAGAACCTCAAAGTAACATTTTCAGTTTTATCACAGTTTCATTTGTTATTTTGGACTGTTTGGGCTCTTGAAGCTTTGCAAAACCGAAGGAATATACTATTGTCTTGGTCTTGTTTGTTAGAAGGATTGAATAGATCTCATAAATCTGACGCAATATAAAGCGTGCCTGTCTCGCACTCCTGCAAGGGCATTGATCCCATCTCCCAGAAAATTGTTGAGAAGCTAGTAATCTAAGTTTGTATCCCTTCCGATAAAAGTGGCCCTTATCTGCTTCTAGACAAAAAGATATTTAATTACTAAGCTTCAATCTTACACACCAGTTTTTTTTATCTCTGGTCCTCACTTTTACCCAGATCTTCAACCTAGCTCCACTTGTTCCTCTTTGTCTCGCATGGTCTCGTCCGTCTCTCTAGTTCCAACCATAATTCATCGTTAATCAGTTATCTTGTATGATGTAATTTTAATTTTGAGACATGTAACCTCTCCACTTCCACTATAATTTCCATTTTTCCATACTGGAGGACTGGTTTGCCGGTCATTCTGGGGCCTCTTAATTTCTAGGATATCTGAAACTACATGTTTTTCTGTATCTTGATTTAGATTCAAATTAACTGCAGAATGACGTGATCTTTATCTGTTAAGATAAGATCACCTCTATTTTGCTTCTCTTTGCCCCCTGTGAGGTCTCCTCCCTACCACTGCTCTGTCCTCCTGCACCTCCTGGACCTCTCGGCCGCCTTCGACACCGTCTGCCACTACACCCTATGCACACGCTTCTACGACTCAGGAATCGGCGACAAAACTCTGGACTGGATCACCTCCTACCTCACCGACAGAACCCAGAGGGTCCGCCTCTGGGTTCTGCTGGGAAGCTGTTCTTTGTTAGGCGTGTTGCCAATAAGCGATCTGTGCTTGAGGATCGGCTTGTTATTTATTCCTGCGACATGCCTCCCCTCCGTCTGACCGAATGAGCTGTCCTAATCCACGCGCAGCTACTGCTTGTTTTATCTTCTTAAAGACGTTAAAATCAACACAGTCTCTCACCCAGAGAGTCTGCGAAGGAAGCGGGCATGCATTTTATTTTTGTTTCGATCAAGGAGTCTCACTGAAACACTAGATCCAGAGGCTGATCAATAGATTTTATTGTAGTCCTCGCGGTCTCTGAGGGCTCCCTGACCTTATACCGGCTAAAAATAGTCTTGCTCCTGCAGCCGATGGAACCTTGACCCATGAAAACCCATTCGGAGCCTATTTGACACATCCAGTCAGCTGAACATCCCAAACACACTCCTGGCGGGGTTTCAATAGAGGCGTCCGGCTGCAAGAGGGCACTTTCTGGGCGAGGGAGCACTACATGAGCTGTTGCTATTCGGAGTGTGGCTATGCGGGCGGTCTCCTTCACCGGCCTCCCTCTCCAAAGCCAGTCGTCCATTTCCTGAAGGGATCATCGAGATTTTGGTAGTTTGTTTATGAACGAGCGTCTTATATACCTTAGCACACAATGCTCTTTTCCCTGACAGATGCATTCAGAGCTTTTGCCGCACGTTACTATCTATCTACATCCGTCCAGCTGCCCTGAGGGGCTGCCTGTCATCTTTCAGCGCTCCTCAACCGCCTCCCGACTGGCCTTACCGTGCTAGGCAGAGACTTCAATGCAGTCCCCACGCCGTACGGCTGCATTCCCTTGAGCTTTGGCACGCATCCATGGCAAATATCCATGGTTTGGGCGATGAGAACAGGGAAAATGCTGCACTGGCTGGCCTCCCACCAACAAGCCAATAGAATAGTTCCAGAGATCAGAGATGAGGCTGGCCACATATATCAGGCCCAACCGGAAAACACCCAAGCCTTCACCCTCTACTATGAGCAACTATACTCTGTGCCGCAGATGAAGATGAGGCGGCCAGCGATCACCTCCTAGACGCTTTCAGCCTCCCTCCCCTCCCTCAGGGAGACTCCCAATTGTTGGACGACCCCATTACATTGGAAGAAATTGGAGATGCCCTCTCAGGGCTGAAGCCTGGGTAAACGCCAGGCTAGACAGATTCCCCATGGAATACCTGGTGAGAAATCGAGACTTACTACTCCCTCACCTCCTCGAGCTTTTTTTAAGAGGCATGTCAACAATGATCATTCCCAGAGGATCTTGACTCCGCCACCATTGTGGTAATTCCCAAGAAACGTACCCTCATAGTAAACTCCCCTGACCCACTCGGTCCTATACGGTCCCAGTGGGAGGGCTGGGTGGGAGCGCTGGAGGAATTGGACTGGCACGATGCCTTGATGGCATCCCGCGCTTTAACTATCTCCTTCAGACTGAGACTCGTATAGACCTACTACCTCCACATAACGTATCGCGCCCCTTTGCGCCTGCACAGAGCCAGCCTCAGGCTCGATATCTCCTGCCCCAGATGCACTGCCGGAACTGCGCATTTCTTTCATATGGTTTGGTCTTGCACTCTAATACACTCTAATATAAAGATACTTGTCAGAGGTCCTAGGGTGGGCAGTTCCTGTGTCCCCGAACCTGATCCTTCTGGGAATAGTGGAGGGTGTCAGTGGCAAAGAAAGCCTTCCCGAGTACAGCCCTCTTAGACGCTAAACGGGACATTGCAGCAAAATGGATGAGCCCCACCCCACCTACCATTACAAAGCGGCGCTGTGGAGTCGACTGGTGCGCTGAAAAAGAGAGGGTGGTGTTCGAGGCCAGAGGTTGTCTCCAAAACACGGGCAGATTTTGGTGAAAATGGCTGTATTTGTGATCTGTTACACTCCTTATGTAGACTCGGCAAGACTGACTCGATACTGTATAGAACTTGGCTGGCGGGACTGTCTACTTGTGAAGATGTAACCAATTGCTTCCTTTGTGCCTGGATCTTGTTAGCCACTGGGTGGCGCCTTCGAAACCCAATATAGTTGTTTATCAAAAAATAAATATTCCTCGTATAAACCTATCCCTCGCCAAAATGCAGAACCTAAAATTCTTGCTAATCTCCTGGCCAACCGTCTCGTAAAAGTGATTAGCGGATTGGTGCACCCAGACCAGTCGGGCTTTATGCCTTAGCGCAACACTGCGCTGAATCTACGTAGAGTGCACAGGGTTACGGGCGGCTGGAAGCGATACAAGAACCAGCAATAATAGTTTCACTGGACACATCCATGACATTTGATACCATCAAATGGCCCTACCTCTTTGCTGTGCTGATGAAGATGGGGTTTGGGACTGAATTTATCCGCTGGGTCAAACTCCTCTACTCGGAACCTCTGGCTCAGGTCGTGGGGAATAACCCAAAATCTGACGTGTTTACGCTGGGTCGGGGGACCCGCCAGGGTATTCCGCTTTCCCCCTCCTCTTTGCCCTTGCTCTGGAGCCCCTGGCGGCATGGGTCCGTAGAGAACCAGTTATTTGTGTTCTGCGATGGGCAGAAACATGGGAAGAACGTATTTCGCTATATGTAGATGATATTCTTCTGTTTCTGGCTTCTCCGAAGAAATCGCTGATCGCAGTGTTCGACATTTTTGCAAGCTTAGGCAGATTCTCTGGTTACTCAATTAACTGGGGTAAATCTCTCATTTACGTCCTTCACAGAGACACGCCCGTTGTGCCCAAGAGCTGTCCTATTCAAGTTACCACGATGGGCTTACGCCGTTATGACCGCAACCTACTCCCGCCATTGCAAAGATTGAAGCTGGACATATCTGCATTGAAGGCACTTCCTCTCTCATTGTTGGGCCGGGCAAGGCAGCACTCTTTAAGATGTCCTTTGCCTCGCTTCCTTTATGTGCTACAAAATTGCCCTGACTCAGTGCCTGCGTGTTACTTTAGGGAAATTGAGGGTCTGCAGAGAGACTTGTTGTGGGGTAGGAAACCCCAAATAGCATTAAACAAGCTCACCCTTAACTGGACGGTGGGATTAGCCTCCCAGACCTTAAGAAATACTATTGGTGCGCACGCTATCCGTGAGACCCGTCATCTGGGGCAAGGCATCTCAGATCACTCTCGTGTGGCTGAGAAATGCGCTAGATTACGCAAGCGTTGGCAGAGTAGCTCCTATCAACCCATGGTATCTGAAAGACCCGACTACCCGGAAGAATATAGCGGACGCCACTGATAATTACTTCCAAGAAAATGAGGGTATGGTTGGTTCCTCCCAGACCCTATGGGAGGCATACAAAACAGTAATCCGACGTGAAACGCTCTCCCTGATTGCCGGGAAAAGGAGAGAAAGGCAGCCAGATCTTGAGAGAGCAGAGGAAGACATATTGAAGTCTGAAGAAGAGTTAGTCCAAGCAGTGACCCCCGAAAACCTTAACCTCTTGAAGTTGAAGCAGGATGAGTTTAATAGCATCGCCAGGGACAGAGCTAGGGAGCACAAAGCGGGAAAGCTGATAGCATGGCTTGACAGAAGGGAGTGGGTGTCACGAGTAGTGACTAAGGTGCGAGGAGGCGACTCCAGTCATATAACAGACCCGCAGGCCATAGCAGATACGTTTGCAGAGTATTACCGTACGGTATATACAACGACTGGCAGGTTCTCAGAAGATGAAAATAGAGAGCTGCTTAAGGACTTAAGACTACCCACACTCTCAGACGAAAATAGGGAATATCTGGAATCCCCACTGACGAACGATGAGGTGGCGCAGGCAATCAGGGGTGTGAACTCAGGAAAGGCAACTGGACCCAATGGTATCCCCATTGAACTATATAAATTGAGGCCTAACAAGCTTGCCCCATACATCCGCTCTATGTTGACGGAAAGTAGGGATAAGGGACTGCTCCCATACGACCAACGCGTGGCCAACATAGTTGTCATATACAAAGAAGGCAAGCCCAGGACCAGCTGCGCATCCTATAGGCCAATATCGCTTCTAAATGTGGAGCCCAAAGTCCTTGCGAAATTGCTGGCAACATGTCTTATTAAAGTCATCACTACCCTGGTTCACCCTGACCAGTCAGGCTTTATGCCTCATCGCAATACTGCCCTTAACCTGCGCCGACTGCATGGAGTGCTAGGTAGAACACCCACCATACTAGAAACTGCAGTCTTAGTATCATTAGATGCTACTATGGCGTTTGACATGGTTGAGTGGCCCTATTTGTTTGCGGTTTTAGGCAAATTAGGGTTTGGCCCGGAGTTTACGGGCTGGGTTCGTCTCTTATACTCCGGCCCATTGGCCCGAGTGGTAGTCAATAACCGCAAGTCCCCCGATTTCCAGCTGAGCAGTGGTACTCGCCAGGGCTGCCCCCTGTCTCCGCTCCTCTTTGCGTTGGCACTGGAACCACTGGCGACCTGGATCAGGCACAATCAATCTATCCGCGGATTGCGCTTGTCTTTAGATTGGGAGGATAAGATATCCTTCTATGCGGATGACATTCTCCTCTAGATGGCTTCGCCAAGAGCGTGATTGATTTGCCTCCTCGATATACTGGCGATATTCGGGAGATACTCTGGGTTCACCATAAACTGGTCCAAGTCAGTGGTTAACGTGCTTCAGGGTGACGCCTATATTACCGTGAAACTACCCGATACAGATTGCGCCTGAAGGCTTCCAATACCTCGGCATCTATGTGATGCTAGACTCGAAGCTCCGCTTTGCCCGTAATTTGGATCTGCCCATACAGCGGCTTAAGAACGATGTCGCACACTGGAAGTCCCTTCCTCTTTCCATGTTAGGCAGGGCAGTCCTTTTTAAAATGATGGCCCTGCCTCGTTTCTTGTATGCTCTCCAAAACACAATGGATCCTGTCCCAATATCCTACTTTAAAGAAATAGAGGGTCTCCAGAGGCAACTTCTCTGGGAAGGCAAACCCCGCATAGCATTCTCCAAGTTAACTCTTAACAGGTACGATGGAGGCATCAGTCTTCCGGACCTAAGGAAATATTAATGGGCATCTCAACTCGCGCAATCAATCACGGGATATATGGCCGCCCAGACGATCCCGGGTATGCCATGAATACGTGGATGCTCTCAGGGGAAGACTATAACAGAGCATTATACGCTAAACCCCGTAGATTCCCAGTAACTGGACCCACAGCACATGACGTCCAGACATGGCACGCAGTCAAACCCCTGAATTGGGAAAATAAGCTCACTCTGGCCACTCCACTGTGGAGCTTTGAGAAACTGGGGAGCCTCTGGAAATCAAAGGGCTTTAACAAATGGGACCTCCTAGGGATCTCGCGAATCAAAGAAGTCTGGAGGGAGGGAGTGGTTCTTCCATTCGCTTCACTTAAAGTACAATACAGCTTGTCGGATACTGAGTATTATCGTTATCTCCAAATCCGACATGCATTACTCACTCAGATACCAAGCAACACGAACTCCCGGAGGCCTCCCCCCTGGAGGATAGAGTACTGGAAGGTCACCTCCCGGAAAATACAATTTCTCTTATCTATAAGAAACTGATCAATAACATGGTAGATCCACTGCAGGCCCTCAAGGGAAAATGGAACAGTGATGGCTTGGAACTAGATGACGAGGACTGGCAGGAGGCGGTCTCTTCCATGCGGGTAGTCGCAATCCAGGCCAGGCTGAGATTAGTGTATACCAACAAAGAGAGGTGCACCACACGAAACACTTAAGGATACAGAGTTCATTTCCAATTATAACATTTCTTCAGAGATCATTCCTTATATTCATTTTATTTTCAATGTTTTGATATTTTCAAGAGACATAACATTTAGTTCCTATGACTCTACAGCTAGACCAGCCGACGCGTTTCGTCCTGAACCAGGACTTCTTCAGGGCACTGAATTATAACGGAGACCAAAGATAGTATTTTCCTGAATGTTCACCAATCTTTTATACTTTCATACCGAAAGGCAGAGTTCCATCCAATCAGATAAGATAACGCCAACACTGGACTGTTAATGGCACAGCTGAAATCCAGTGGGTTTACGTCGCATCAGTTCCACAATCCAAGGAACCATACACACTAAAGCACTGGAGCTAGCAAGCTATGCCCTAATACCTGGGAGCCTTCGTACTCAGAGCTACATGGCATTATTCGATCTGTATTATACACCGGCCAAAATTTCAAAATGGGAAGGTTCCAAGGGTAATTCCTGTGCTAGGTGTGGGCTCCAGGCGGCTAATGATACCCACATGTTCTATTTTTGTCCAAAGCTAGCGGGCTTCTTATCTGAGGTGGAGCATTTTATAAATTCTAGGTTAAGCATCCCCCTTAATATTTCTTTAGAGATGGTGATGCTTGGTTGTGATTCAGCTGAAAGGACAAGACATCTCTCAGCTTTTTTATTTATAACAATGTCTTTAATTCGGCTTTGCATCACGTCACAATGGCTTAGTCCAGAAGCCCCAACATTTTTTAATTGGAGATCCCGGATTCTAGCCCTCTATAGTCTTGAATCTGCAATTTATGTGAGGCGTGGTAGAAGGAGCTTCGAGTTGGGTCATAAGATCTGGGCTCCTGTTCAGGAGTGGGTGGAGCTGTAGATTAATGTATTGCCCTGGTTTTTTTTTCTTCTTTGGCTTAATTTATGTTTGTGTTTTGTTTGTTTTTTGGTGTATGTCTTTTAAGGTATAGTTCTCTGGACCATTGAACAGATGTATGATATCATATTTATGCTGACCATCTCTGCCATGTCTTCTCCTCTTGCTTTCTGTATTTGTACTGTTGTCAAGCACTAAAATAATAAAAACAAATAAAAAAACAAATGTAACCTATCTAGAAATGTTTATGATGGTACTGAAGAATGATGAAGTCGTCTGCTTGTAATCAATTGATGAGATTTTGTCGAAACTGTTTAATAAAAAAGAAATATTTAAAAAAAAGAAATACTATTGGGCGGCCCACCTTGCAGTTATTAATCATAGCACATATTGTCGCATGGACGACCCGGGCTACGCCATGGACCGATGGCTCCTCCCGGGTGGGAACTATAACAGAGCCCTTTACTCTAAGCCACAGAGGTTCCCCCCTCACCGGACCGACAAGACACTCTGTACAGGTCTGGCACACAGTATCCAAAAGTCTGGGATGGGAGCAGAAACTAACACTAGCCACGCCCCTCTGGCACTCCGAGGTTGGGCGACTTACGGAAGTCGAAAGGTTTTGAAAAATGGGATCTCATAGGGATCTAGACTATCGTAGACATGTGGGCAAAGGCCAACGTAGTGACATTTGACTCCTTAAAACAGAAATACGAGCTCACCACCCCAGAATACTTCCGCTACCTCCAAATCTGACATGCATTACAGTCCTAATTGCCTAAAGGTTCCTCCCACCAGAATCCACACCACTCGAGGATAGACTGCTTGATGGGTACTTACCAGAGAAAGCAATCTCCCTAACATATAAAAAACTGGTAAACAACACCGCGGACCCCTTCCAGGGCACCAGGGCAAAGTGGGAGAGAGATGGCCTCGTACTGGACGACGAGGAATGGCAGGAGGCACTGGCCTCCCCAAGGGAAGTAGCTATTTCAGCCAGGCTAAGACTTGTACAGCTCAAAATCCTACATAGAGTGTGCGTCACTGGACCTTGTCTGGTCCGCATGTGGAGGGTGTAAGGGGAAACTGCAGGAGAAAGTGTGGTCATGAGGGAACGTTCATGCATATCCTCTGGGAATGTGATCTTATACAGAGGTATTGGCACCAGATACATGCAGTACTTGGCGAAGTGTTGAAATTGGTTATCCGCCCTGAAGCGAAGAGGTGCCTCTTGAATGTATGGGAACCCACGGACCTGAACAGAATGGTAAGATCTGGGTAACGCTAGGCCTCATGGTGACAAAAAGGAACATTGCTCAGCTATGGGGAGCCGCAAACCCACTCACCATAACCGAACGGAAGAAACGCATGGACTGGTGTATGTTTCGGGAAAAGACAGTGTATATTGCGAGGGTTGCCCTAGGAAGTGGTCCCAAATCTGGGGGGCATGGAATACGTACCGTGGAGAGATCTGTAGTCCTCCATGCAGCTCACTGCTGACAACCTGTCTTCACCATAAGATGTTGTATCCCACAATATTTCAGTGCTCCATTCTTGTGCTCACCATGATTGTCACTCTGCTGAATGAATTCCTCCTATCTGTAAATTATACATCTGATTCATGTAACCACACCGATTCATGTTTAATACAAAGAATTATTTAAAAAAGATATATATATATTAATGCTGTATGATTCCAAACTTAATCCAGTTTTTTCTCCTCCTTGTGCCTACCATGTTTTTTCCACACTTTGGCTGTGTGCTAATTAAAATAAGTAAGAAAAGTTTGGTTTTCCTAATAAATGCCGTTTAGTCCGAACCAGCTCTTGCCTGCCTCTCAAAATGTAGTTTTTATCCAGTTAAGAAAATGTTTATTTATTTTTTCGTTTTGAATTCCTTCTTTGGAGTGGGATGATCTCTCATGGGGTCCCATTGTGATCTTATCTGGAGTAGTTTGCAGAGTTTCCTCTTTGTAAAAGTTGGCCTCTACCACAGGCTGATAGACTTCTACCATTTGTTTTTTCTTTAAGATGCTGTTACCCCAGTTCATTGAATTTTGGGAAACAGTCCTGTGGGTGATTTCACTTGTTCACTGGAGAACCTGCAAAAGGATTTAGTAAAGCACCACTTGTATTTCAATGGTTATTCTAGATCTACAAGATTTTGAATAGTCAGTAGGTGATATGTCACACTTGCTCTTCGAATGCAGCAAACTGATCATGAATTCAGGAGCCTTCGATAATAGTTTTCAGAAGCTGGACACGACACCTGTGGCGCTTTCTCCAAGCTTGCTTGCCAAAGGAAAGGGGGAATCCTTCCTGTAGCCACAGTGACCCTACAATTCGTACCCATTTGGAGGGAGGTAGAAAAATCACAGTTGGGCAAAAAAATCCCCAAAGAAATCAAAACCCTCCATGGCAAGTCTGTTATGCGGTGGCGATGATGGTATTAAGAAAATTCTTACAATTGCAGGAGGAGAAGAGCACTAAACTGTGCTTAGAACTGGGCAGAGCAGTGGCGATCTAAAGTAACACAGGAATCAATCTGAAGCTCCGAATGTATGAAGGGGTTAAACAACGGGAGGGAAAAATAACTTGGGAAGTATTACAACACCCCTTTGTCAGTGAAAAGACTCAGGAATTTGGAAAGAATAGGAAATTATGAAAAAATGTAACCATCCTCTTTGATTGGGACAGAATGGAAGCAAAACAAAGTTTGGTAACCATCCATGAATTCCATAAGAAATGTTCCTCTTTTGTGTGTTATTCTGATCTATGATATGATATATTTCACAGGGAAGGCATTGACCTCTCTATTTGTAGGTTAATGCCAGCACCTGTGAATCTTCCAAGATTTTGTTGTGTGCGACCTGAATGGCATATCCATGTTCCTGGAGGAATTACTTCCAGTGTGATTCACGTTTTGTTGGTCTACTAATCCAACTTTCGATTTAATATACAAGGATCACTGTTCACATAAAAATAATGAATGCAGTGATACTCTGGTGTACCGATCAAAAAGCTTTCATTACTTTATTTTAATTTATGTTGTAAACATACAAGTACATTATTCATCACAAGATATACTCAGGGTTCAGTTTACTAAATTCACAAAATATCACTGTTGAACCCCACGTGATCAAACCAGTTACATGGAAAGTCTAAAGATGATCAATGGGAAACTGTATATCCTTTTAAATATATACAAGTTGACATTTCAATTGAATCACTTTCTAATTGATCCAACAATCCTAAGGACATATGAACAAATGATCTCTTTAAATGCTTTCAGAGAGGTGGAAACGTTGATGTTTCGGTCTCTTAAGGCCAAGTAGTCCACCCAGACCATCATCAGGACACAGAGGAAACAAGCATTGGCATAGCTAATAGGTCTCGCTTTTGGGACCTTATAAGTATTTACTTTTGCAGCACAATATCCTTGGTGCAACAACATCAACTGTTGCATGACTAAATACTTATAAGGTGCCAAAAGCGAGACCTATTGACTCAGCTGGGGGAGACATCCCAAGGACCAGTGGGCCGAAACAAACATTGCTCCTATTTGTTTTAGAAGGCCGGGCAAGGATCCTGAATAGCAGAACGCGCATCTGTCATTTAAGAGTCTGAACACACATGCCACCTATCGCAACGTATTTCTGTACTTTCAGAAAGACAATCGCACACTCTGCACTGAACATGGGGAAACTTTCCTTCACTGCAATAGCAACGTGAACCCGAAATTAAAAGTAATCATTTGAAGGAAAGGATTATATAATGAGCCAAATTACATCCTACCTCTCTTTATAACAGAAATATGCTTAAGAAGCAAACACGACAAAAAATGTATACAGTAAATTACCAGAAACATGAAAGAGGTGCAACATTTTACAGAGATGACTTGGACTAATGAAAGTGCACATTAAACCAGTGCAGTTTAAAATTAACTATCTACCAACAGGGCAGCCACTTTAGTGCACAGAACACTCAAGTGCTTCTAAGTTACTGTTATGACATTCTCTGTAATTCTATAGATGCCCTTCCAACACTCTCAGGCATTTGCGAGGGACTTCACCCAGAAATTAGACACAAGCATAAGGACGGGTAATGGAAATTGTTAGCATTAACACGCATCTATCTGGCGAGAGAAAGCGAAAGTGATGGCAGGGACGCGCTCGGTGGTGGGGGAGGGGCAGAGCGAGGTGCTTGGGAGAGCAAGGCGTAATGGGCCATGAAAGCCACATGGCGGCTGCGCGCGTATACGTGAACGCAAGCTTGAGGCCAGGAAAAGATTGTGGTAGGACTTTGAAAAGCCACTAACTAAATGTCTCACAGAGCAGCGCACGCGCTGGCTCAGCAAGACCTAAAAAAGCACAGAGAGGGACAATTCCCTGAATGGTCTACAACTTGACAACTAGTCTAATTAATTGAAATAGTTCCTTCCAACGTAAGGTAGCTTTATTCGGGTACTCGTCCGCGATAATCGGACTGCTGGAAACCACGTTCAAATTCTGAACCACTGGCATGTGAGGCAATGACATTCAGGAATTGCAGAGCCACCTTGAAATGTTGCTGGTGTATGAAGGGCCACAGGCATCCAGGAATCCATCCCACAGACCCGGGACGAGAGTGACAAGAGTTCCAGTTGTGGCTGGGTTCTTTATATGAAATTCTGACACAACAGCGTCAACCCCTGTAAAGGTCCCTTTTTGTGGGTAGCATCGTTATTTCTTCGACTGTTGTTCCTTTGGTGAAACAAAAGAAACAGTCCAGATTTTGAGGAGTCCCAGTATTGGAAGCCTGCTCTCGTTCTTCTGATTGGGTGAATATATTTCTAAACTAATTATTGTGTTGGACCCTTAATAGCAGATTCCCTTTTTAGTCCATTATCAAATGTTAGAATCATACTAAAGTCATTCTTGTATGGAAAGATGTAGAAACTTTATTAATGACTATCTGCGCTACAATTTTCCGATACTCGTCAAGTCCTCAGTCCTCCTATTCTCTTTGAGTCATGTGTACAAGAAAATCAGAGGCCAGAAAGAAAGCGCAGTTTTAACAGAAATCCATATGAACTGACAATTTGGTTCTCAAAACTTACAAAGATACATCCGAATCAACCGGTACATATTCTATTTTAGTAGGCTCTCCTACCCCAGTTTGAAATTAAGGGGTTACCTTAACGCAGTAGATGTGATACCGAGTTGATTTCTGAACTGAGCTGCATAATAGCTTTAGTATCTTCTTTAGTAGGGTTCTGATGTTCATGCTGAATTGTCGGTCTAGTTAAATTGTATTTTTTATCTGTCAGCTGAAATTGACTCGCATTGCAGACCGTTTAATACAAGTTGTGCACTAGAGTTGAATTCTGTTACACAATGGCAGTCACCACTGAATAGTTATGGTTCAGCCTTACTTTACATTTCATTTATTTGCCTTCACATTTTGACCCCATGGACTGATCTGCACCAAATTAACAGTTGCTTGCATAGACAGCTAATGTCTGGAAGGCAAATCTTTATGCAACGTGTGCATGGGAAATTTTGCTACAGACAAACCTGCTATACAGATTCACAGATAACTTGCATCGGAAGTTGAACTTTACTCAAAGCGTTTTCGCATTGATTCCGTGTAAATCAACTTAGTCGATTATTTTTTTTTTATTTTTTTTAAAGTTTAAGAGAGCTTTATTGAAATAATTAAATGATACAGCATAGAACAACATTTGGAGGAAAACAACAAGGAAATAGAACAGAATATATATGACCATAATAAAGTAACATCTCATATAATAGCAATTACTTCATAAGAAAAAAAAACAGTATTCAAAGATAAGATACCTTAATGAAACAGCATTTTATGTTTTATGGAAAAAGAGAGAACGAAAAGATAGAGAAAAGAAAGAAAGGAAATGGTCAATTTTGAAATCCAATGGCTTGCCCTATAAATGTTCTAACAACAGAATGGTAATAATGTAATGTTCTAATACTAACAATATATAAAAAATAAACCGAAGAAACTCATGGCGGCTGAAAAACAAAGGTGCTATACTGGTTATGCATTACAGGTGAGGATAGATGGATAGTTAGTGGAGACCAAAAAGCCTCCTTTGGTAGAAACTCAGTCGATTTTGATATCTAATTGTTGGGAGAAAAAAGAGTTGCCAGTCAGGCTTTAAATGACTCATACTTTTGTATATCCTGGCCTTTGTAATTGTGGTGTATTCACAGATCCAATCCGTAGATATCCTGAAATCCAAAATTTCAAAAAATGAATCAGATTGTATGAGGTAGCCTTTTTCTCTTGTTGTCCCTTTTGGTTCTACCGTCTGATTAGATGGCTGCAAGTGAAAGATTTGTCTTGCAGCCACCACTTCAGGCCCGGACACGCTCTGTGTTCGAACCCTTGTACCCAGAGGTGCTTGACTGCCCACAGTACGTTGAGTGTGGGGCACTCTGTGGACACCATTCCTCTGTGCATAGCCAAAAGCCGTGCACAGCGGGGGGTTGGCACCTGTGGCAGCTTGCGTGCAAAGCCCCTGCTATGTGCGCCATTATGTGCCACACAGTACACCACCCATTTTAAAATGTCACTGGAAAATAACCCTGACTACCAAGAGCAAAACATGGCAGGTGGCGTGATTTATGGTGTGCGTTGTGTGTGTTGCAGGCAGTTGCCGAATTTCTGTGGTTTTGGGAGTTCAAGCCATAACCATAGCTCCGTTTTAACAGGTTTTTTTAATGTAGCGTACATAAGATTCAAATATTATACATCTTATACAGACATATGGCTGCAGTTTCCTTATCTTGGAATTTTCCCCTGGGCGCAAGACTGAATTTGGAAATTTGTTTACAGCAGTATCTCTGGGCGTCGGTAGAGGGCTTCGAGCAACGTCAGTTTCTTCTGTGACTATTTTACACGCCAACAACACGGAGCCACTTATAGAAACTGCATATGAAAACAGTATGCCAAAAAAAAAGACATCTTTGTATCAAATAAACACGAAGTCATAAAGAAAGGCATCAGAATGCCAAGCAAGGAATCATATAGGTAACAGGACCAGCAGTTCGCAGAACAGGGGAGGATGAGTGGGTCGTTTAGGAATCTGCGGCTGGATCCTGCCTCTACTAGATAGGGCATTACCAAAGGTTAGTAACTTATTCATCTGGTAGAGACATCTAGCCACAGATTCCTCATATTAGAATAGATACCCAAGCAACACTATCCCTGGAGGAGGGTCTGGAAACTGAACTCAAGAAAGATCCCTGAATAGGACTAGCCTGTGCATAATGAGATAAAGTGGCCAGGCTGTCTTAAGAATCATAGGTGAAGCAAAGAAGCTGCTCCACCAGGAGGACTATAGGAAGCTGGTTGGGAGCTGAAGTCTTCAAGACCTTGAGAAACATGTGTACTACATTACCCACAGCAGAGGAATAAGAAAGTGTCAGAGAACCCTTCGTAGAAACAATTATTCTGTGTAGTCCTGCCGAAGGTATTCACCCCATGACTGGACTAGTCTGAAGGACCAAGGACAACAGCCCATACCACTGATGAGGAATCTGCGGCTAGATCCTGTCTCCACCAGATAAGGTGTTACAGAAGGTAAGTAACTTGTTCATTAAAGAGTTAATTCGGTGGAAAAGCAAAAAGCAGATCATAAACCAGCATTGGCAAAACCAATACGTCTCGCCTATACAAGAGCTATTGACTTTTTCAATGTGTTTTAGCCATGTTGTAAAAACCAACGTGGCTGCTGTTCAACATGGCTAAAAGTTAGTGGCATAGAGGAGAGTGGCATGGAGTGTCGAAGAGTAGAGTGGAGAAGCGTAGAGTCGTGGAGTGGCATAGTGTTGTGGAGTGACATAGAGAGAGTTGGTTAGAATGTAGTGGAGTGGAGCAGAGGAATTGCGTAGATTGGCGTAGTGTGTTGCACAGTGTAGTAAAGTTGCGTAGAGGGAATTACGTATATTGGAGTGCGGCATCATAGACTGGAGTAGTGTGTCGCACAGTGGAGTAAAGTTGCATAGATGGAGTTGAGTAGAGTGTAGTCGCGTAGCGGGAGTTGCATGCAGTAAAGTAGAGTTGTGGAATGAGGTAGAGTGTCGTGAACTGGTGTAGAGTGTCGTCCAGTAGTGTCGTGGAGTGGTGTAGTGTCGTGGAGTGGTGTGTTGTGGAGTAGAGGAGAGTGGAATGGAGTGTCTTACTGTAGAGGTGAGGAGTTGCATAGATTGGAGTAGCATAAAGGGAGTTGTGTAGAGTGTTGTGGAGTGAAGTAAAATGGCATGAAGTGGGGCAGGAGGAAATACATAGATTGGAGTAAATTGTCGTAGAGTGAAGTGTCGTGGAATGGGATGGCATAGAGTGGAGTAGTGCGTTGCACAGTGGAGTAAAGTTGTATAGAGGGAGTTGAGTAGAGCGACATAGAGTGGAGTAGCTTAGAGGGAGTTGCATGCAGAGTAGTGTCGTGGAATGACTGAGTTTTGTGGAGTAGTGTCATGGAGTCGACGTGGAGTATAGTGTTGTGTAGTGGCATAGAGTGCCGTGCAGTAGTGTTGTAGAGTGGCATAGAGTGGAGTACAGTGGTGTGGAGTGAGGCAGAGGGAATTGCGTAGATTGGAGTAAATTGTAGTAGAGTGGAGTAGTTTGTCGCACAGTGGAGTACAGTTGCGTAGTGGGAGTTGAGTAGAGTGACCGAGTATAGTGGCATAGAATGAGTTGCATGCAGTGGAGTAGTGTGTCATGGAGTGGCATAGAGGAGAATGGCATGGAGTGTCTTAGAGTAACCTGGAGGGGCTTAGTGTGTTGTGGAGTAGCATAGACTGGAGTTGCATAGAGTGGAGTTGTGTAGAGTGTCATGCAGTTGCACAGTGCTGTAGAGTGTCGTGGAGTTAAGTGAAGTGGGGCAGATAGAATTACGTATATAAAGCTAATTGTCGTAGAGTGAAGGGTCATAGAATGGAGTAGTGTGTCGCACATTGGAGTAAAGTTGCGTAGAGGGAGTTGAGCAGAGTGACAGTGGAGTGGAGTAGAGGGAATTGCATAGATTGGAGTAGAACATCGTAGAGTGGAGTAAATTGTCATGGAGTGTTGTAGAGTTGAGTAAAGTGTTGTAGAGGGAGTGGAGTGGAGTGATGTGGAGTATGCATGGTGTGGTGGAGCACTGCCATTACAGACAACACATTTCAATTGAAATTACCATAACATTTGCACAGATATAGTTCTACTGAAATAAATATACAGCCCGATAATGATGGTGTGTGAAAATGGTATCGTATCACCTAGTAGCTGATAGAGACATCTAGCCGCAGATTCCTTAACTTACAATGTCCCAAGGCGTCCGACTGGATCCGGAAAAAACTTTTCTGCAGCACCTCTGCGCCAGGGGACGGCGCCACACGACCCTACCCTGACGTCGTCCAAGTACATGACGTCAGCGAGGTGATACAAGTCCCTCCCGGCGTGCTGACGTCAGTTTTCCTTCTTTTCCGCGTGCAACGCGGATCCGGAGTGAGCGGTTCCTCTGGCCTGTTTTCATGCTTTGTCGACGCTTCGTGTCGGGAAACAGTGTGCGATGCCTTCGGGCTTTAAAACTTGTAATTTCTGTTGGAGACAAATGTCCGCGATGGACCCGCATCTTATTTGTAAGTGGTGTCTGGGCAAGCACCATGACCCTACGGACTGCGAGGCGTGCCAACACCTGAAGCTCAAGTCTCGGCGCAAGCGCCGTATGAAGCTTGTCTCCGCGCGGTTGTCTAGGTCGGAGTCCTCTTGCCCCCAGGCTTCTTCAACAGCAGGTCCCTCCTGCCGTCGTTCGGCCTCTGTGGTCCAGGGCCGCCGTTCGCCACCTGGTAAGTCGAGGTGCTTGTCGCCGAGGTCTTCGACCTCCCCTTCTTCTGTTGTCGGGAGCTCTGGTTCCCTGAACGTTCCGGACGTGCAATCCCAGCGGTTGCCCTACCCACCCTTTCCGGGTGTGGGGGTGACTCAGGCCCAAATGGAGGTATACGTCGCAGCTTTGCAGGCCTCCCGTGGGCCCTCTACCGTCCCTGGGGCTTCCTCGGGGCCTCCGCTTCTTGTAGGCTCTTTGACAGACTCGCCGATGGGTTCTCCCTCGGCGCCAGTTGAGCCTCTACCCCCCAGGGATGTCAGAGATGTGGTACCGTTAGGGCGTGACCCAGTTGGGTCCCCCTCTGCAGTCCACGTGGAGTCGTTGGGGTGCGACCCGCCAGGGTTCCCCTCTATGACCCACAACGCCTCCACCGTGCCGCATAACCCCGCTGGGTTCCCTGCGGCGCCGCAGGTGGTTGCCGGTGCTCATAGCCCTGCTCTGAGCACACCCTAGGCTCCCAGTCAGGCAGTCGCCTCCATTGCTTTCTCCGGAGTCGGAGCCTGTTCATATGCCCCGGGACGGGCAGGCGGCTGCCGGTCCGGAGCTGGGGTCGGCGTCGTACCGGCGTCGTAGGCTCACCTCCTCGGCTCCGCCCCTGCTCCTTTCACCGGAGTCGGAGCCTAGCATGGATTAGGTGGAGTCGGCGCCAGGCCGGGCTTTGGGCTGCCAGTTGGTCCGTGTTCCACAGATTGCTATGTCTGGTCCCCTGACTGTGGGTTGTTTCTCGCTTTGGGTTCATACTGCCCGGTCGGGCACCCTTAAGATTTTTGTGTAAGCCACTTTGAGGTCTCTGTGGCCGTTTGCCTTCTGCGTTTTTCTACCTGCTTCAGCGGGTTTAACGTCCATGCAGTTTGCCCCTATTTCCCCTTTTTGGGATAGGGTGTGCACTTAGCGTGTTTCTTGTCCCGCTGCCTATTCCAATCAAATTGTTCAGGTTCTAGCTCTTATTTTTGGCACCTGCTCCTTCAGCCTTCCTTCTATGGGCTAGTCTGTTAGGCTCTGGTTGCATCTCTTCTGTTTTTTTAAACTGAAGTCAGTGTACTGATTGTGCGCCATTAAGCGGAGAGTGGTATTTCTTTCTCTATCTCTTTGCTCTAGTATATGGCTTAAGCCAAGCTACCTGCCCCCTTTTTAGGTCTCGCCTGACCCAGCGCATGCGCTGGTCTGGCGAGACTTTTAGTGAGGGCTTAAAAAAATGCTACCATGGCCGGCCTAGAACTTGAGTGCATCTGCGCGGGCGCTTTGATGTTCTCCATGAACCAATGCTTGTTTATTCTTTTTGTAATGCAAATACTTGTTTTTTATGGCACACAATACCAGTTAGGAAATTGCAGTTAAGCAAATGATAGCACAGTACCTCACTACTGGGAGCACGGATAGCCAGCCTCCTTTCTCTCCCCCCCCCCCCCCCCCTCCCCTTAGCCAGCATATCTTCAGGAATTCTGCAGAGGAAGAAGCTCGTCCTCCTCATCGTCATGAAATCCTTCCCCTGGAAACTCTTCAGAGTTCTCTGTGACCTGGGCTTCTCAGTGAAGCTGCACTTCAACCTGATGGCGCAGGTTCTCTTTGAGTGTGCGTGTGCTTCTGTGCTGATTACCAACCACGTTTCCTTTATTGAAATGTATAGGATCCTGGCGTCAATATTTTACATACTGCGCCTTTGCTCCTATCTCTCAACAGCAGGTACAGTTCCTGTTTTGTATAACATACATACAGCACTTCATGCTCTAATCAAGGAGCGTGCTATCTTCCATACCGCACACCCGACTTGGCTCCCACACGCCTGAGTGAAAGCTTTGTTCATTTATTACAGATGAAACGCTTATGCACAGTGCTATTTAACCTCACCTTGGAGGTGAAAAGATCCCTTCTTTCCTTCCACTAACTTGTCTGTGAGGATGCTTGCTCAGTCAGGGTTACTTCCGTTGCGCCTGACTCTCCGAGTCAGAAAGCAGTGTCTCAAACCGACCGCCACTATTTCCCCTTCCTTTTTTTCTGCTGTGCGCCTTTAAAATGTTACATTATCATTATGTGCACTTGAGTAATACACTAAGAATGCCATGCAGTCATTTGTGTTTAGTTACTCTTAGGCAATGCCTGATTCCAATTATTTAGAAAGATGTCGCAAGGTCAAATCCATGCAGTCTTCCATATCTTGCGAAACATTTATATAGCATGTCTTAACAAGCTCTAAACTCCCCCTAATTTCTAAACAAGGGCCCTTTTTGTATGGACAGCACAGGAGAGGTAGCCCCCCTGTTGACCGATTTATTGTGATTAAAAAAATGCCACAGCAGCTTCCTTTCCTCCCTTATTACAAATGACTTGATAATTGCCATGGTGCTGGTTACGCAAGTGATCGGCCCCGTTAGAATTTAATATTTAGTGGGAACATGTCATGTCCACTGCATGTTGTCCAGCGTATTTCACCCATGTATTTCACCTTCAGTAAGCAGGCAAGTTTGTTTCTGGTAGTTTAGATTGATGAGTGGGGTAATGTGAAAATTAGTCAACGGGTGGATGGATGTGTGTTTGCATTGATGGATGAATGAATTAGTGGCTGAGAATATGGTTAATTAATGAATTCTGAATGAGGGGTCCGCTCTCATTTTTAATGCCCTGCAGCTGCAACAGCAAATAGTAGTTGTAACGAAAACGGGAAATCTTTCAGGTGAAGGGCAAGATTTCACTTGCTTTTGAATCAAAAGCCAACCATGCAGTTTGTAAATGGCTTCCTGATGCAGATGCCAACTTTAAATCCCACTTCATGCCATCACACGAAGACATCTTGGAGGATGAAATGTGCTTTTCAAACTACATTTCTCATGCATAAAATAATTTCTTTTTAACATCTTATGGTTAGCTTCTATTACTTGTACCTGCAAAGTGTTCCTACATTCTGTGGGAAACATTTGCAAGTACTGCCTCAGGACACCTGCTCACAGCATGGCATGTGTTAACACTTCCTCCACTGAAACGGACTAAAAACAATGCTGCAACAATGGTGTGATGCTGGTCTCTAATATTTTTAATTTTGTGGTATAGATAATAGTGTGAGCTGTGTGTGTGTTTGTGCAATATATGTGTGTTTGAGTGTTGGCTCTAGACGTGCTGTGTATTGACACTGTGTAAAGTGTGTTTTTGTGTGTGTGACTGCGTACTGCGTGGTACATGGTTATGTTTCTGTGCGTGATACTGTGTGGTATTTAGTTAAGTGTACGTCATTTGTTGGAAACGCTCCTTTTTTGTCCACGTTAACCAGAATGATTTGCCGAAAAGCAAACAGTCTGAAATATGTTGTTTTTTTAAAAGTTGAACAGAGCAGTGAAATTGATTTTTAGAAAAATACTCCTGCATCCACTCTGCAGGCAAACCAGACAAGAATTTGCAATACAATAGGTCTCATATTTATGAGAGTTTGTTATTGACATTTTAAATGACAATGCCTTTTATTTATGTGTTTTTAAAACTGATAAATGAAAGACAATGTCATTTACAATGCTAATAGCTTAAACTCTCGCAAATGCGAGACTTATTTGCATTGCAAATGCTTGTTAATATGGGTATGGTGTAGCGCCATTCAGGCATTTTTAGGATATCTGCCATCCTGTTATTTCTGCACTTCCGAGCAGCTTGCGTTGCTGTCGGGCTGTTCCGCCACAGCCTCCCCCTCTTTATCCGTCACTCTGTTGCCGCATTGGATGCTTGGCGCTGTCTGTTAATCTGTCGCAGGCCCATCTCCCCTTTGGGGTATGGCTGTGGTATCAATCCCAAGTTAAGGAATCTGCGGCTAGATGTCTCTATCAGATGTACGAGTTACTTACCTTCGGTAACGATGTATCTGGTAGAGATGTTGTCTAGCTGCAGATTCCTTAACGCCCATCCAGCCTCCCCATTCTGTGAGGGCCTTGCCAAGTGGGGTTCTCCGCTGGTCCCCCTGTTACAGTTGGCATTGTTTCTTTCTCTCATAGGTGCTTACATTGTTTCGTCCCTTTGAGACTTGCCATAATTCCATTGACTCCCTCTCAAGGGTTTCTCTCACAATTCTACCGTTGTCTCCCTCTCAGAGGTTTCTTATCTGTAGAATGAGGCCTTTTCGATTGTCCTTCACCAGGAGATTCCTCCTCCTTTTCTTCTTCTCCTGCTGTCTTCCGCCTTCTCTGTTGGCTCAGGGTTCTGGGCCCCTCCACAGAAGTCTTCTTTGGGACTCTGTTCGCCTCTGTTTCAGACCTCCGTTACTACAGGGGCAGTGCCAGACTTTTCATTCTTGCGGTGGACTGTTGTTCTCTCTGTGCTCCGTTCTTGCTGGACGGCACAGTTCTGCATGGTACTGACCGTCTATTTTTGTCTGTTATTCTGCATGGTACTAACAGTCCGTTTGTCTGTTGAGATGTTCTTCCCTTCTTACACTAGGGAAGGGTCTTCGCTTAGCTTGCGAGGTTCTTTCTCACAGCTCTTTCACCTTATGTAGGTAGTGTCTAATTCTGTCCTTTACGGTGGTGTCTGCACTATCCTCCTTATTTATTTACGTATTTTCATCCATCGCACACTGTTCCCATACTTTCACAGATTTTTATTGGTGGCTCCGCGTTGTCGCGGAAAAGTTTCTCTGAAGAAAACTGACATCAGCGCGCCGGGAGCGACTTATATGACCTCGCTGATGTCACGTATGTGGACAACGTCTGGGCAGGGTCATGTGGCACCGTCCCCCGGCGCGCAGTGGTGCTGCTGCAAAGTTTTTCCGGATCCAGTCTGACACCTGGGGATATTCTAAAATAAGGAATCTGCGGCTAGACAACGTCTCTACCAGATACATCGTTACTGAAGGTAAGTAACTCGTACGTATTGATTTGTTTTGATCGTAAATCTGCATAGTTAATTTACAGATATCTACATTTTGTTGTGTGCTAGAAAAAAACCTTTCCTTTCACAACTCTAGTGGCCAGCTAGAATGTCGGATAAATGCTGTCACTTTCAAGCCAGAGAAAGAAAAGTAAACACCAAGTTCCCTTGGAAGACGGAGCCTTACATTTGACATCTGTCTTTGAATGCACAGCAAATGTGACAAGATAAAACAAAAATCTGAAAGAAACACGTTAGTTAGATTCCTCACCTTAGAATATCCCCAGGCGTCAGACTGGATCCGGAAGATTTTTCGTCAGCAATACACCTTGCGCGTCGCTAGGCGTCGCCTGCGGCTCCGCGTCCTTCGTCGGCGTCGTGCGCCGGAATGACGTCGTCAGAGTACTTAGACGCCGCCCTCACGCGCTGACGTCAGTTATTCTTTTTTCCGCGCCAGTAAGCACAGATCCGGGAGAGCTACCCCTTTAGTCACTTTTTGACTAACTTTTTTCGATCCTTTTTGATCTTGTCTCAACTCTGGTGCCGGTAGGATGCCTGGTTTTAAAGCCTGTGCTGACTGCAACCGCTTGATGTCGGTTACGGACCATCACTGCCGGTGCCTTTACTGCTTGGGCCTCGACCACGACGCGGAGTCGTGTTCGGACTGCAAGGCCCTGACCTCGAAGGCTAGACGGGAGCGGTCCCGTAAGCTTCTCGAGCTTCGCCACTCGGCTCCGCGCCCCTCTCGATCCCGGTCCAGGAGGAGGTCCAAGGATCGGTCGCGGAGCCGCAGCCGACGTCCTCATCGATCGTCTGGCTCCAAGTCTTCGGGTAAGTCTAAGCACTCCAAGAATCGACACCGCTCTTCGGACTCCCCTCGCCGGTCGCGCGACTCGGCCGAGGGTCAGGGTGGTTCCAGCGCAGGCGCCGCGCAAGTCCCCATACCCGCCGGTCCCTGGGACTGACGCGACGCCGGCGGAAGTCAGTGCCTTCCTCTCGGCCATGAGGAACCTGGCTCTGCCGTCGATGCCTGCTGGCGCGCCTTCGGGCCCCGCGGACCTGACTGGGCAACCTTGCCTGCCGGCGGCTCCGGCGCCGTCGACGGCTCCGGCCTCGACGCCGCAAGTGCCCGAGGGACCCGTTCCCGAGTTCCCGCCGACGCCGGTCGACCTCGTCACGCCTCCTCCTCCGCCGGCGTCGACACCGGTACCACCTCCGACGCCAGCTCCACTCGGCATCGAGCCCCAGTTCAGCCCCGCTCCGGGCCCGGCGCCGTTACGGCGTCGATGGACGCCGCGTTCGGCGCCGCTGGAGACACATTGTCTATCGCCCGACTCCGATCCTTCCTCCTGCATACCAGGAATCGGATGATGGGGGCGAATGGGAGGGATCCGAGGATCCTACGGCCGTTCAGGCTCAGCTGTCACAGGACTGGGCAGATGAACTGGGGGAGGCCAGTGGTCTGGATACCTCTCCAGACACTGGATTCATCTCTCCTCCGACTGTGGCTTCGGAGGAGGGTGCTGCTTTCTCTGTGGTGCTGCGCAAGGCGGCCGCAGCCCTTGGGCTCTAGCTACCTGCCGTGGCTGTGAGGACTAACGTCCTCACTGAGGTGCTTCAGTCTGCAGCAAGCTCCACTGAGCCTCTGCTGCAATTCAATGAGGCCCTCATTGACGTTCTGCAGGGCACCTGGTCCAAGCCCTCCACAGTTCCTCCTGTGGACAGGAACGTCGCCAGGCGCCACCGCCCTGCTCTGGGCGACCCCAGTTTGCTGTCCCAACACCCTACCCCGAGAGCCTGGTTATCCAGGCCTCTACCTCCCAATCCTCCTTCCCGACCGCTCCGCCGGACCGGGATTCCAAGAGACTGGAACAGTTTGGCAAAAAGCTGTTCTCCTCCCTTAGTTTGGGCCTGCGGTCTTTGAACACCGCCTGTCTCATGGACCGTTATTCCCACTCTCTGTGGGATACGGTGGAGGACGTGCTGCCCCTGTGTCCGGAGGAGGTCCAGACACGACTTGCCCAGGCACTGGCCGATGGGAGGGATGCAGCGCAACATGCTATCCGATGTGGGCTTGACACTACGGACTCGCTGGGTAGGGCGATTTCTAGCACAGTGGCGCTTAGACATCACGCCTGGCTGTGGTCCACGTCCTTTTCGGGCGATGTCCAGAGCACTCTCATGGACATGCCCTTTGATGGCACTCGCCTTTTTGGCGAGAAAGCGGACAGTGCGCTAAATCGCTTTAAGGACTCCCGGGCTACGGCCAAGTCCTTGGGCCTCTCGACCCCGCGGTCGCAAACTTCCGCCTTTCGCCCCTTTCGTGGCCAAGGAAGGGGTGCCTCCTCACGTACGCCTAGCCACCAGCCGCAGAACCAACCTGCGCGCGGTCGCGGACGTGGTTTCCGCCGAGGCGGTTCTGGAGGACGACGCGGTCAGCCCACATCCACCCCGGCAGCATCCGCCTCAAAGCCTTCCTAGTCCGAGCTTTCAGGCCCATTCCACGCCAGTGGGCGGCAGAGTTCGCCATCACCTGCTCCACTGGCGGTCCATCACATCGGACAGGTGGGTGCTGCAAATCGTCCGAAGAGACGACCCCTCCAGCCATGCCACCGCAGCACCACCATATCTCGGGGGATCATTTGAATCCACGAGGAAGTTTCGGCCCTCTTGGCCAAGGGGGCCGTCGAGCGCGTTCCGAGCCCAGAAGTAGGTCGTGGTTGTTCCCACTACTTTCTGGTTCCCAAGAAGGGCAAAGGGGGCCTACGCCCTATCTTGGACCTCCGGAACATCAATGCCTTCCTCCGGAAGGAAAGGTTCAAGATGTTAACTTTGGCTCAGGTTCTAGCTGCCCTAGACCCTGGAGACTGGATGGTAGCGTTGGACTTGCAGGACGCATATTTCCACATCCCTGTCCTGCCGGCCCACCGGCGTTAACTGCGTTTCACGGTGGGTCAAGAGCACTTTCAGTTTACCGTGCTCCCCTTCGGCCTCACCAGTGCCCCTCGGTTGTTCACGAAAGTGATGGCGGTGATCGCAGCTCATCTGCGCAGATCAGGGGTTCCGGTCTTCCCCTATCTCGACGACTGGTTGATGAAGGCGGGCTCGCCCCAGGCAGTCGTCTCCCACCTCCTCCCACCGGATCTTCTGCATTTGCTGGGATTTTCCATCAACGTGCCAAAGTCACACCTGAGTCCCTCTCAGAAGCTCCTCTTCATCGGAGCGGTTCTCGATTCGGCGCAGTTCCGGGTCTATCCACCGGAACAGCGGGTCCGGGATATTCAGGCCCTGATTCCCATCTTTCGGCCTCTATCCTGGGTTTCGGTCAGGCTAGTGTTGCGGCTTCTGGGGCTGATGGCCTCCTGCATCCTACTAGTGCATCACGCAAGGCGGCGCATGCGGGCTCTGCAGTGGGACCTGAAGTTTCAGTGGGCCCAGCATCACGGCAACCTGTCCGACCATGTCTTGATCTCGGAGGGCACTGCACAGCAGTTGCAGTGGTGGCTCACGGACCGCGATTGGGTCACGGGCAAGAGCCTCTCCCTTCCCCAACCGGAGCATGTCGTAGTGACGGATGCGTCCCTCCTGGGATGGGGTGGCCATATGGGAGAGGCGGAGATCAGAGGCCTCTGGTCTCCGGCGGAGTCTCGCCTCCACATCAACCTGTTGGAGTTGAGAGCGATCCGACTTGCACTGAAAGCCTTCCTTCCCTCTGTCAGGGGAAGTGTCGTGCAGGTGTTCACGGACAACACCACCGCCATGTGGTATTGCAACAAACAGGGCGGGGTGTGGTCGTGGACCCTTTGTCAGGAGGCTCTGCGCCTCTGGACGTGGCTGGAACACCAGGGCGTCACCCTACTGGTTCAACATCTGGCGGGCTCTCTGAACGCCAGAGCAGACGAACTCAGCCGCCGGTGCATGATGGATCACGAATGGCGTCTGAACTCCGAAGTGGCGCAAGGTCTCTTTCAGCAGTGGGGAGAGCCTTGGTTAGATCTATTCGCCACCGAAGAGAACGCGCAATGTCAGCAGTTCTGCGCGTTGGAATTTCCAAGGCGGCACTCGCTCGGCGACGCTTTTCGTCACGAGTGGAGTTGCGGTCTGTTGTATGCCTTTCCGCCTATACCACTTCTGCCCAGAGTGCTGAAGAAGATCAGGCACGACCGGGCCCAAGTCATCTTGGTGGCCCCGGATTGGGCACGAAGGTACTGGTATCCCGAGCTACTCAGTATGTTGACCGATCCTCCGATACGTCTGCCCCTTCGGGAGGATCTTCTGTCGCAGCAGCAGGGGTCGGTCCTCCACCCAAACCTGTCCAGCCTCCACCTCCATGCGTGGAGATTGAGCGGCGGCAGTTGATGCCATTTGACTTGCCTCCTGAAGTCTGTGATATCATTCTGGCAGCCAGGCGTCCCTCCACAAAGACGGTATAAGCCTGCCGGTGGAACAAATTTGTGGCATGGTGCACAGCAAAGGCTGTGGATCCCCTTTCCGCCCCTCTTTCTGAGGTTCTACTCTTTCTTCTTTCTTTGGCCCGGCAGGGCTCTGCCCTGGGCACCTTGAAAGGTTATCTTGCTGCCATCTCTGCCTTCTTGCGGCTTCCTGATCAGCCTTCTCTTTTCAAGTCCCCTGTAGTTACACGCTTTCTAAAAGGCATTACTCACACGTTCCCTCCTGTCCCTTTTGTAATGCCTCAGTGGGACTTGAATCTTGTTCTCACATTTCTAATGTGCGCTCCCTTTGAGCCTCTTCATAATTGTCCTCTTCGTCTGCTGACGCTTAAGACTGCTTTTCTGGTAGCCATCACCTCGGCTAGACGGGTGAGTGAGCTCCAGGCTTTATCCTCAAAGCCTCCTTTTCTCTCTGTTCATCCGGACAAGGTTGTCCTTCGGCCTCGTCCCTCCTTTCTTCCGAAAGTGGTGACCCCCTTTCATCTTGGGCAGTCTGTCACCTTGCCCACCTTCTTTCCGCCTCCGCATCCTTCCAAAGAAGAAGAGAGGCTCCACCGTCTGGACCCAAAACGTGCGCTCTCCTTTTATCTGGACTGCACAAAGCAGTTCCGGGTGGACGACCAACTTTTCGTTGGATACGTGGGTGCTAAGAAGGGGAAAGCTGTGCACAAACGGACCATCTCTCGGTGGGTCGTTTTGTGCATCAAAATTTGTTATTCCTTGGCAAAAAAGGACCCTCCTGTTGGGCTGTGCGCCCATTCCACTCGGGCCACGGCGGCTACTACTGTTTTGAGACGGGGTGTCCCTTTGCAGGACATCTGTCAGGCGGCAACGTGGGCTTCGCTACACACGTTTGCCAGGCATTATTGCCTTGACAGCCAAGTCCGGAGGGATGGCTTCTTTGGCCGTTCTGTCCTACAGGACTTTCTGGTGTGATCTTGGTTCGCAGACCCACCACCGGGGATGGTATTGCTTGGGTATCTATTCTAAGGTGAGGAATCTAACTAACGTGTTTCTTTCAGATGAACAAGTTACTTACCTTCGGTAACGATGTATCTGTAAGAAACATTAGTTAGTTAGATTCCTCACCGACCCACCCATCCTCCCCGTTCTGCGAACTGACATCTAGGGTTAAGGTTATCCTTTTCAGGCCCCTAGATTTTATTTTTGGCACCAGTGTCGGTCTTTGCATGGCTCTGCGTTCCTGGCGCGGAAAGCTATGTACAAGAACTGACGTCAGCGCGCGAGGGCGGCGTCTAAGTACTCCGACGTCATTCCTGCGCACGACGCCTAGCGACGCGCAAGGGGTATTGCTGACGAAAAATTTTCCGGATCCAGTCTGACGCCTGGGGATATTCTAAGGTGAGGAATCTAACTAACTAATGTTTCTTACAGATACATCGTTACCGAAGGTAAGTAACTTGTTCTTTAAAACCCTGTTTACTGAAAGCCAGCACTCATGGAAGAATACAGTATACAGACTATGCTCCACAGGAGGGACTAACTGAAGCTGAACAGCCTAAAACAAAGCCAGCAAATAGAAAGCAAGCAACTGTGAGTTACAAAACACAAAGCCAACGGTAAGCAATGGGCAGAATGAATGCATTCCCAGGGAGGCTTTCAGAATGTCCTCAAAGTCGTTAGCAAACCAGACCGCTTTACTGTCTGGTAGGTTTCAACCTAAAAAGGAAAGTGAAAAGTGTGTAAAGAAAAAAATGTAATATGACTTAAGTCTTCATTAAAACCAAGAAAGGGTTTGTACTTCATCACACTTTGTGTGATTCTTAAGCACAGGATTTGAGTGGAAGTGGAAAAAAAGTAGTGAGTAAAGGCCCTCCTACCCTAATGGGCATGCACATCTCAAGGGCTGCTTAGTCACCATCCTATGGCTTAACTTGTCCATATGTCTATTGCTATACATTGTGTAATTTCTTTAGTACCTGCAGAAACACATCTAGTTTTTAGAGGCAAATCAGTGTTTATAATTCGAATGAATCTTGGTGAGACCACAGAGAATCGAAATGGATAAACTTAACTATTTGGAAAATGTTTTAAAAATAAGTTGCATCGATGTGAGGATTTTTTTTTATCTAAGATGGATCAAATTGTGTGCTGGAGGGATTGTCCACATAAGGTATTTTATTTCAAACGTTTGATGTACAGATTACTTTAAGGTTGGATATGTGCCCCTAATGACCATCATTCTGACTATTAAGAAGACCTTGTCCAGATTGCGCCTTGTGTTAATTCTTTGCAAAATCAATTGTCCTTTCTTGGACATATGTACAACTTCTAAATCCATAACACATGAAGAAAAGGCTCCCTCTGCCTTCTATCCAGATCATCAGATTTAATGTCAAAAAGGCAAAGCATTATTTAAAGGAGATATCTGATTATCTATTTTACAACAACCTAAAATATTGGTACACAGGTAACATATTTTTTGCTAACTGCTAATATGTATATTTGTTTTTATTACAGCCATCTGCCACAGCTGGAGGCCCCAGGCTCGGACGATTTGGTGCGAGAAAGTATCCAACTCTGAAGTAGAACCTGCCTACTTTCATTTGCGACTTTGAGACATTTCATACTATGCCAGTGGCACAAAACCAAGACTTTGTACTTCAAATGTCTATACTATATTCTGAAGATCCGATAGCAGCAATCTAATTGACCTTCTTCTATCTTACTGGGCTTTAAAACTGGTAAACTGTCAACAGATACTATTGCCAAAAAGAGGAATCCATGAAGTCTGGTTTAAGAAGCTGGTCAAGAGGGATTAATCTTTGTGTGACATATAGTTGGTGTCAAGGTTGTAAACGGCTAACCTGCAGCCAAAGCAATTGAATTGTTGCTCCGTTTGATGAAAGCAAGAGTAACAAAAAACTGTGAACATTTTATTTAACTGATAAGTTTTATGGAGAACCTGATTTCTAAAAACTAAACGATTCGCTCTTTGTTAATCACCTGTACAATTTTGTTCCTGAATGGCCATTTCCTCTAAACATCCATTTTGTGGACTTGAGTAGGCCTCAAATCGTCTTTGGTGGAAAGAACTTGCAATCGCTCATGTCATTCACTAGAAAATAGCATCTTCAAAAAGCCATTTCCTTAAGGTGATTGAGGCATATATTCTGCTCCGCAACTCTCCTAAAGAAGTACAATATTTCTGATTATAAAACTGTGACTGTACTGCAAGAAACCTAAAAATTAATCCGAATGAAACTAAGTATGTATGTAGAAAGTTGTATAGGCTGGAAAAAATCCTTCTGTATAATAGGCAAAGCTTAATCCTTCTGATGAATGTGATTTTTTTAAGTGCAATATGGTATGCTTTTTCTGTCAATCTGTAATTAAGGTGGCAACAGCTTGAATTGTTAGTAAAGAAAATTTACTGTCCAACCAGAGCGCTGGAATCTTAGTTTAAATTTGCCTGTACCTTAGCTGCTTAACTTTGAGGTCTTAATGGAAAACATGTGATAAGCTTCTGTTGGATGGGCAAAACAGTAATTTTTCAAAAATCTCAAATACTAGGTTTTATATAGGATGCAGTTAAAACTTGTACCATTAGCACTGGCTCAATCGGAATCTAAAATAAGTACCATTTTGAAAGCGTGTACAAGTCTCTGAAGATAGTGTTTATGTGGAGTTTGCCTTTGAAGACCAAGGAGGATCCTTTATACAATATAAAGAAACCAAAGGGGAGTGCGCAATTTCATTGCTGCTTTTCTTTCAGTAACTCAATTTAATCTTACTATCTGGATATATGTAAACGTCACTTCATCATACATCTTCATTGACTTTAAGTGGTAAAGTGAGCTTTTTCTACTTGCTTCTTAAGCGGAATGATTTGGGAGTATTCCAGAACTGCACAGTCTTTATTCCACAAACCAGATTTTGAAAGATACCACCCTTGGATATATTCCTGTTGAAAGCCTGGTCACATCTTCAGTCTCCTAAAGTTCAGCTGTGGCGCTGAATTCCTTCATCACAGACTGCCAAACACCTTTTAATTCAAAAAGGCTTCCTCTTATACGGAAGTTGCTATTTTTCCTACAAGTGTTAGATTTGACACTGTAAATTCTTAAATAAAATATTTTGCGCTCTGAAGCACTTTCAAACTGATTTCCTGTTTTTATTTCAAAATACTTTCTCTAGCACTGCCTATCAAGCGCTCTGAAGCACTTTCAAACTGATTTCCTGTTTTTATTTCAAAATACTTTCTCTAGCACTGCCTATCAATTGCGGTACGTATCCTTTATTTGCTATTTTTCTCAATGTTTCAGCAAGATGAAATTCTACTTAAACTGTACATTTGCAACTCTGTAAAAGGACACATCCTTTGACCAGCCCCATCAAACTATGTGGAGGACAAATTGAAGTAGAAAGTGATGGTTGCTTCCCCCCCCTCCCCCCCCCCCCCCTTCATTACTGGCTATTTCCAGTAGAGTTTATGCAGGGGGTCGACAAAATGTGAGGCCTGCTTTAACCAAATGAAAAATAAGAGCTCAAGAAAAACAATTTCCTTTCCAAATCAACATAAATGTCAAACAGTTTGATAGCTTTAGTAGCTGAAAACAGTTTGGTGGTTAATATTCATAGCCCGAAGTCCCCACCCTTCTCATTCTAGACAATTATACAATTGAAGCAGGTGTTAATAGTGAAGGCAAATCTGATGCAAGTTCATTATGAAGCTAAAGTGAATTTTACATGTTGGTGATCAGGAAGCAGAACTGTGTTTTCTCTTTTGCTACCATTTAAAGCCATTACTTGCAGGTAAAGTGGAAGGAGTACACTTTTCTTAATGTACTGCTTTTTTATGGTTTGCAAGATGAAAAGTATTGGCCTGCACAATATTCAGAAGTTTATGCTTCTGGTGATTAACATATCTCAATATAGATATCGATATTCTTGTCAAACAATAGGGCTGAAGTGGGACTGTTTTTTGTGCACCCGGTCTTGAAAGATTGTGCAAGTATTGGAGGAGATGGGCTGCAAAGAAAGTGTTGGATGGTGAATGCATGGACCTGGGTCGTTTGGCTCAATTTAATCTGGTTTCCAGTGCTTTTTTTTATTAATCACTTCCTCTGTAATGTGTTTTGAACTTCCCATCAAGGGTTGTTGCCCTCTTGACTGTCATATTTTGGTATGGCCAGAGAAGTGTCCAGCAGGTCTTGGCATGTATTTTTGTTACGTTAATTTATGTGTTAATTACTTAACATTAACCTTCATTACACTGACTTATAATGGTACTTGTTATAATCCTCAGTTAGTATGGTGAGTTGCCATCGGAGACAAGCACCTAATTGTCTCTATGGCCATTTTATCTCCTCTGCATTTGGTAGGCTCTAAAAGACTCAGAGATGGAATAGGTATTCATCCCATAGCAGTACCCCATGATCATTTTCCACCCCACACATGCACATAATCCGTTTCCAACCCATCACTAGGAGAGCATGGGGTGTGTACGAGTCTCAAAAGCAGCAGTAGGGCTCCGTATAGTTAAGATTATGTACAAGCAGCCTGGACATTACCACTTCATATTGCCGCCTTGTTGCACTCTTTAATTATTGAAGCATAGACACCAATGTGTTGCTTTTTCCACATATGATTATTTTTTAATTTTTTTTTTAGAATGTTGCAGCAACTAAGTAACACTACTAGGACAGACGTTATGAATGATACTCTGAGTCTCAATTATTTTTATAGTGTTATTAGGAAACCAAGGAAACGCACTAATGAGCATGGTCTAAATGAACAAATTACTTTCCTTCGGAAACATTCTGCTAGATGGCATGTGTGGCTATAGATACACATGCTCTGCATACTCCTATCTAGTGTTGGTTTTCTTAAAAGAAGTCATTCGAGTGTCGTCTCCTCTCGGTGATATTATGGATGGGCATTGACTCCATTGTTAAATTGTTTTCTCTCCACTGTCTGTTTCAGACGTGTGTGCCTTCGCTCTGTGCTTTGACTCAGTTTGGCTAGATTCTTCGGTCCTTTACTGTCCTCAATTGTATTGTTACTCATTCGCGCTTTCAGCATCTGTGTTCGTTTGGAAAACTCGTTAATTCAAATTTTTTCGTCTGAGAGCCCTTTGGGGGACCGCCATTTTGTGCCTACCTTCAGCATCTTACAAGCCCCTTTAAATAAGTGTTGCTGGTAATGGAGCGCCCCCCTTTAGTTTCTGCTTGCATTCCCATGTGAAATACCTGCGCACAGATCAATACCTTATATGTAATCCATGTCTTTCACCGGATCACAAAGAAGTTAACTTAGACGAGTGTAAGTTGTTTCGGTCGTAGAAAACCCTACAGGACCAGCGGGCTTGTCATCTCAAAATGTCACAAAGGGCCACAGACGACACTCCAGACATCTTTGGTGAAGAGCACGCTCAAGAAGAGCAAACCATTGAGGAATAAGAATCCTTCTACATCGAGGACAGCACTGGTTCCGACGACGGGGTAGACCTGGAGATGCATGAAATTGCATCTCCCCAGCGCACGAGTAATGTGATCCCTGACCCTGCTCCTCCATCCAAGCTGACCAAAAAAATCTTCGACTTCAGCACTCCCACTATTAGAGGTCACCATACCACCACTGCCTTCTGTCTTTGCTCTGATACCAAAAACTGTTTTGGTTCGGATCCCACTACACCAAATGATCCCAACCTGTACCCAATTCGTCCTTCCCCCTTATGAGGACGCAGTGATCAGTAGGTCAGTGCGAAAGCAGCAGCTTTCCATAATGTACAGCTCCACAAGGAACTCGAGCAGGATTTTTTGACACTCTACCATCTACCCACAGGAACCCACCGTATCTGCTTATGTTACCAGGCATGATGAGACATGCAGACAATATCGTTAAGGACCATGTAAGGTACAGACTTATCACCACTATGGGTAGATAAAAAAATATATGGCGCACCATCAGACCCTTCATATATTCGGAGTCAAGTGCCACCAGATCATATAGCAACAACTACTGCACACAAGAGGGCACATTTCCAGGCTACAGGGGATACCCTCCCTCCAGAAAAAGAAAGCAAGCACATAGAGAGGAGAGAGAGGGTTGCAGCGCAGGCTGCCAACCGTTGGCGTATCGCCAATTTCTCAGGCCTTCTTGGCCAATTATTACAGAGCCTATTGGGACGAAATGAAGGAGCTCCTCCGGGTCCTCCCTAAAGAATATAAAGGGGCCAACTAATTGTTACAGAAGGGCAAACCATTAACAACACTTGACGCTGCGGATACTGCAGCACGGGGAATAAACACTAGCGTTCTGATAAGGCGACGCACAAGACGTTCTGGCTTTAAGCAAGACGTCCAACAGGTGGTTATCAACATGCCGTTCAACAAGGAACATCTCTTTGACTCACAGGTAGATTTTACCTTAGGAAAAATGAGAAAAAGACACTGATACGGCCAAAGCTACGGGAGCTCTATAAACTACCTCTCCCAGGGGCACTTTTTCGTCGCCCAAGCTACAGCTGTACATACAGGTCCACATCCACAGATGCTTCCACCTCCCAACAAAAACAGCCTCAGACCTTTTACACTAAAGGTTACTACCGAGGCTCACTCAGAGGCAACAATAATAAAGGTAGGAGTAAGGGCGCCTCCTTTCTAGGAGCAAAAGACTCTGCAAAACAGTGACTACCCATAATTTCCCTCCTACCACACAACACCTGTTGGGGGCAGGCTTCAATTTTTCCACCCAGTCTGGCATACCATCACTACAGACAAATGGGTGTTAGCCATTATCCAATATGGCTATTGTCTGATGCTCATTACCACACTGCCCAACATTCCACCTTGCATACACATGTTATCACACGACCATCAAACACTATTCAGGCAAGAGGTCCAAGCCCTTCTCCTCGGAGGGGCCATAGAAGCCAGTTCCACTACAACAACAGTGTCTCAAAGACCAATCTTAGATCTCAAGACTCTAAACAAGTGCATCCTATCAGAACACTTCCATTTGGTCGCTTTACAGGATCTCACTCCCATTCTTCAACAGGGCGACTTTATGGCAACATTAGACCTAAAGGACGCTTACCTCCACATACCAATACACCCTGCTCACCGCAAAAATTAGGATTTGTGATACCAGGCAAACACTATCAGCTCAAAGTTCTTCTATGTGGGGTGACTACCGTACCTTGAGTATTCACAAAATGCCTGCCGGTGGTCACAGCTCATCTGCGAAGACAAAATGTTTATGTATTCCCCTACTTAGACGATTGGCTTATCAAAGCCAGTACACATTAGTAGTGGCAACAACACACTCGAATGATAATAGATCTACTTCACAGCCTAGGGTTCACATTCAACATTCCCAAGTCTCACCTCCAACCTCTACAAGTTTAACCTTACTTGGGAGTAATCCTAAACACACTGTTAGGATTAGCTTACCCCAATCCCACTCTGATTCAGAACTTTTAGGCAACCTTGCCCAAGGTCCAGACAAACCACACACTCAGTGAGCGTGGTTATGCGTCTGCTAGGTATAATGACTTCCTGCATTGCCATAGTTCCCCATGCAAGGCTACATGTGCATCTCCTGCAGCAATGTCTAGCTCACCAATGGTCTCAGTCACAAGGTCAACTGAATGATCTAGTGTTGATAGACCGCCACAATCCTCGTTCTCTGCAATGGTGAAACACCAACAATTTGTTGAAAAGGCAGCTGTTTCTTGACCCTGTTCCCACATCACTCTCACCACAGTCGCATTTCAGACGGGTCTTTGGAATCAAGACATCAATCTCTACACATCAACTACCTAGAGCTTCAGGCAATCTACTTAGCACTGAAAGCTTTCCTTCCTCACCTGTCTCACAAGGTTGTACTAGCCCGGATGGATAATATGAAAGCCATGTGTGATCTCCAAGAAACAGGTGGGAAACGCGGTCTTCAGAACAATCATTTCTCTCTCGGACTCTATGGAACTGGGCTCTACATTACAACATTCACCTGTTGACGGAATACCTTCTGGTAACAGACGACTTTGGAGACCAACTCATCTGGATGCAGGAACAAGTCCACAAATGGGAACTCCACCCACAAGTCTTCCTGCCATACATCCAAAAGTAGGGATTCCCTCAGATCGACCTTTTCGCCACAGCAGAAAATGCAAAATGCCCACACTTCGCTTCCGGGTTCCCACACCCACTATCCAAGGGCAATGCACTATGGATAAGTTGGTCAGGGATATTTGCCTACGCTTTCCCTCCTCTCCCACTTCTTCCCTTCCTGGTTTGGAAGCTCAGGCAAACGTCTCCTACAATGAACCTGGTAACTCCCACATGGGCGCATCAACCTTGGTTCACAACACTCCTAGACCTCTCTCTGGTTCCACATGAGAAGCTCCCCAACAGGCCAGACCTTCTCATCAAAATCGGAGCCAAATTAGGCACCCAGATACAAACTCTCCACTTAGCAATTTGCCTCCTGAAGCATTAGAGTTTGGCTACCTTGACTTACCACCAGAATATTAATATCTTCAAGGAAGCACTCAGACCCACCATTAGAGCCTGTTATACAGCAAAATGAAAGTGATCTGTTTGCTACTGTCAATACAAACAATTTAATCCTCTAAGACCTATGGTGCAAGACATTGCTCCCTTACAAAAGGCACATTTTAGCATACACTTCCATATGGTTACATCTCACTGTAATTTCTGCCTACCTCCAAAATAGACCGCATCATCTGTCAATGTTCAAAATTCCAGTCATCGTATCCTTCATGGAAGTACTCAAACGCGTTATTCCACCAGGGGTTCCTCCTGCACCTTCCAGGAACCTTAACATTGGGCTCACCAGACTCATGGGTCTCCCATTTGAGCCCCCTACACTTATGCCCACTTCAGTTTCTTTCGTGGAAAACTGCATTCTTAGCTGCCATTACCTCACTCAGGGGTGTTAGTGAGCTCCAAACTTCAACCTTAGAAGAACCCTTCTTTCAAATACATATAGAACAAGCATTGGCATAGCCAATAGGTCTCGCCTTTGGGACCTTATAAGTGTTTAGCCATGCAACGGTTGATGTTTTTGCACCAAGGATATTGTGCTGCAGAACTAAATACTTATAAGGTCCCAAAAGCGAGACCTATTGGCTATGCCAATGCTTGTTGCTTTTGAAAATCTGGTCACCCTATGTAATGCCACATCCTGGATAGACAGAGGGAGGGAGAAGCCATATTACACAGCCTGGATGGTTATGGGCTCAGGGTTCCAAGGTGACCTCAAGCCAGAGCCAGGCTTCAGGCTCGAGCTTTCAGTGGCTCGCCCACCTCTACTGGGGCAAACACTAGGAGTACAATTCGTCGTCATAATCTCGTCTGCCATTGCCCTGATCAGAGTAAGGAGGCATCACATGATGTCCTCAGTGGCGGCCCCCGGGCGAGAAGCCGCCGCAGCTGTCTTTGGATGCCGGGACAGCAACATGTGGCAGAGACCCTGCCTGATCTGCATGGCACCCCGCAGGCTCGTGCACAGACCGGGCATCTTTCTACATTTTTACCATAACAAATACACCAGTGTGAGACCCCACACGGACAGACCATGCAAAAACAAATGCAATAAGTCAGTCTCGTTTTACCAACATGAAAGGTTTTCAACAGTATCCCAAAACGTAAAAAAGGTGAGATTTATGGAAGCCAAAGGTCACGTATTGCATTCCATGTGCACGTGGGAGGACGCAGCCTCGTTCTGCTAACACGTGGGTGAGTTTGCATCCTGGACCCCGGCTCAGCGGCATGCTGTGCATCCACACAGCACCCCTGTGCCCAGGTCCAGCTTCGTAGAGGGCGTGGAAGGACATGACTGACGACTCCACGGAAAGCCACAGGCATGTCGCAGTTTGGTTATGTAAGGATGGGACAGCAACCAGCTGTGGCCCGTTCATCACGTGCACTTGTATGGGGGAGGTAGTTATCAGATCAGGGGTGAGGGGTCTAAGAGCTGCTCGACACTTTACTAACAGGAATAGCACCGCTTCTAGAGGCCCGTACTGGTGAGCACCAAGGAGATGTGCCCAACTGGCCGGAGCTGCCGACTTTGGAACAAATGTGAACCAGGCATGATCAGATGCATTTTGGGAGCGGCCCATCCGTGATACCAGGCCTGCCTCCCCTCCTCTCCTGATGGTGGTCGAGGCATTCGGCCCCCAGCCCTAATCCCAGAGGCCCTGGGAGGGACCGAAGGAGACAGCCGGATCCACTTGGGCCCATCGGCAGAGATGAGGTGAGCCCTACCCGCGCACATACTACGGGGAGCAGACGTGACTGTTTGGCGTCTGGGACCCCGGGGACAGCTGGCTCTGGCGAGGACGCAACGCAGGCAGCACGGCGGCCTTGGCCGGCGTGGTACGCAGAAGGCCTGGTGGTGCGGGGAAGCGCAATTGGAGGGAGCGCGACCCCAGTGAGCCCCCAAAGACCAATGGCACAGACCCACCAGTGAAGGCAGTGGCTCGTTCGGAGGGCAGTGGAGCAGCAGATAACGGGCAGCCTGCGTAAACCCTGACTAAGAACTTGGCCTTTTCTGCGAGGGCCCCCCTGTGTGGACATCTCCTGCGGCCTCCTGTGAGGGTGGCAGCTGGGGCCCTCTGGCGGAGTGGTGTTGTTCGGGCCACATATACCCTGCGTGACTGCTGCTGGACTTCCGCACGGGACGTGGCGCTGCTCCCGGATGCCCCAGGTAAAGCAGGGAAAGAAAACGCCCATTGAAAGACCTCAACATACAGCCGGGGGTGCGCCAGGGTCCTGGCGAGAAACGTACAGGCGGATCCATCACCACCCGGGAGTCGTGGTACACCCCCCTGTGCCCGGGGGCGGCGACCCGGCTGATAGTCATGTCAGGCTCGAGGGGCCCAAAGTTCACCCAGAGTAACAAACTGGACAAATACACCTGGCCCAGGTCGGCCATGGCCATACATCAACCACACAAAGCGGGAGAGGACCCAGAGGCAGGAACCCCGGAACACACTAAAGGATGTATTGGATGCCATTGGAGGGATCCGCACGTCACTAGAGCAGAGGATGGACGCGATCTCCTCGGAAGTCATGCTAATCAGGGCAGATCTGGCCACAAACAGGGAGAAAGTCCAGCAATTGGAAATTACGACGGCAAGCCTTGTAGATGATACTAACAAGCTCCAGATAGAGATACGTGACCTCCAAGCATTTCGGAAAATAGCAGAAGGAAAGCTGGATGATAACGAAGGCCGCAGTAGGCGCAATAACGTACGCATCATTGGTGTTCCGGAAAGAGCGGAGGAACTGGCAGCAGACCTCTTCGTGGAAAGCCTGATTACCAAACACCTTCAACCCAAAGGCCTGTCTAATATTTTAGTTGTGGCGAGAGCCCATCTAGTACCAGGACGACGACCGAAGCCAGGAGCCCCGCCCCATACTGGCCAGACTCCTGAACTATAGGGGCAGGGACCTAATATTGCAAACTGCCAGAGTAGCTCCCCAATACGCCTGGAAAACTCGGAAATCAGCTTCTTTCCGGACTTCACCCAAGTAGTTCAATAACCGCGCAGATCGTTCCTGGGAGTCAAAAAACGGTTGTGAGACAAAGGCCTCAAGTACGCCATGTTATTTCCAGCGCGGCTCTGTGTGGAGGCCGGGGGAGAGACCAGGTTCTTTGAGACTCCAGAGGAGGCCTCCAAGTGGCTGGACGGTTGGGGAAACCCAGTGGAACACGGCTCACAACGGGAATAGGAAGCACAGCGACTCGAACAACGGACCTTGGGATTTTCTGGAGACCGGCTGAGGTGCAGGTTATCTCTCAGTCAAGTCCTATACGAGATATGGGATTTAATGTACCTTCGGGTAGCCAGCTGTCACCGGGGGTTTCTTTTACAATCATTACTGGGAGCGAGGGGAGAGTTGGAGGAGAGTATACCCCCCAATTTTCTTCATTTAGTCTAACTTAGCGGGCGACGGGCACTCTGCATAGTTGTAATCATGGGCAGAGTGCAGGGGAGCAGTGAGGGGGGGGGAAGTTGGGAGGGGTTTAAGTTTTGTTTCATGTTTACTAGGAATCAAGGCATCATGATCCGGCGACGCAGGCACATAGGTGATACGTGAATGTCTATTAATATGCAATGGGATAAAGGGTTCAAGTTGATGAGCTGGAACGTTAATGGGCTGGGGGACAAAGTTAAGAGGACTGTGGTGCTACAGTATATTAAGAGACACGCCCCTGATGCGATACTCCTTCAAGAGATGCATCTAGTGGGGAATTCCTGCAAAGCTCTCAACAGGTGGGGATACAGTTTGGTAGCACACTCTGGCTTTACCTCGGGATCGAGAGGGACAGGAATACTACTGAGGAACTCTTTTCCCCTGACAAATCTACATGGGTGGATGCCGGGGGGCGATATGTGGGCATTTCAGGCCTTTGGGAAGGGAAAATACTGACCCTCATGTCGGTTTATGTACCGCCAGCCCTCCAGGACTTAGCTTTTAAGGACCTGGGTTCCCTCCTGATGACAATCCTGGAGGGACTGTTAATAGTGGGAGGGGACCTGAACGCAGTAGTAGATGGTGCATGCGATAGAAACCCGCCAAGACAACTTCGCCCATCCAACAGTTGGTTACCAAATTTCCTGGGAGCTTTGGAGTTGCAGGATACATGGCGTTCACTACACCCCGGCACCTCTCAATACACCTTCTACTCGAGTGCACACAACACCCAATCCAGGATAGACTACATACTAGTCCCCCCCTGAACAATTGCAACACGTAAGAGAAGTCAGGCATATGGTGAGAGATATATCTGATCATTCCCCGTTGTGGATGCACCTAGTGGTGGGCCATCACAGAGTGGGAAGGGTGGCCCCCATCAACCCCTGGTATCTTCGCAACCCGGTTGTACACAAAGCAGTCCGTGCCTCCATGGAACACTACTTCCCTGAAAATGAGGGATCGGTGAGCTCGCACCAAACACTATGGGAAGCCTTCAATGCGGTTGTCAGGGGTCAAGCCCTCTCACAAATAGCGGGGGTGAGGAAAGAAAAGGTCAAGGAGGAAGAAGCGTTAGAGCTAGATAGCCTCCGTCTAGAAAGGGAGATGGCAGAGCAACCTCACCCAGATACCTTACACACTTTACTGTTAAAACAAGATAACTATAAGGCCCTTGTGACTGATAGGGCCAAATAACTGGGTAGGGAGACGCTGGGTAGAGTTTATGATCAAGGGGACAAGGCTGGGAAGTTAATCGCATGGCTAGATAAACAAAAACTGGCAAATAGCTTAGTACTGGAACTACTCGATAAAGACGCGCACGTAGTCACAGACCCTCAGGACATCGCAAACACATTCGCCCACCACTTCCAGCAGGTTTATGCTTCCCAGAACCACTACACAACACAGGAATCTCTCGATCTTCTTAGTGACATAACGCTGCCCAAGCTTTCAGAGTCGGAATTTGCGTATCTGGAGGGAGCCCTCACACCAGATGAGGTCGCACTGGCAACCAGAGGACTCAATTCAGGGAAGGCATCGGGCCCAACGGCTTACCGATAGAACTCTATAAACTAGGGACGGATATCCTTGCCCCTCACCTCTGTAATATGTTCAAGGAGAGTCGGGAGAATGGGGAGTTACCTCGGGATCAAAGAATCGCGACCTTAGTGATGATTCATAAAGACGGTAAAAGACGGACAGACTGCTCCTCCTAGAGACCGATCTCTTTACTGAACGCCGAACCCAAAATTCTAGCCAAACTACTCACTAATCGACTGATCAAGGTCATCAATAACCTAGTACATCCGGATCAATCCGGATTTATGCCTCAGCGGAACACAGCGCAAAACCTGCGCAGAATACACGGAGTGGTGGGGAGGGCGAACACAATACAGGAGGAGGCAGTCTTAGTATCCTTGGACGCCTCCATGGCGTTCGACAGGTTGGAATGGTAATACCTGTTTGCAGTTCTTGAGAAAATGGGTTTCGGGCCCCAATTTACCCGATGGGTACGACGACTCTACTCGAAGCTACTAGCTCAGATAGTGGTCAATAATAAAAAATCGGAGGTGTTCGAGTTGGGTAGGGGTACGAGGCAGGGGTGCCCGCTCTCCCCCCTCCTATTCGCCTTGGCCCTGGAACCTCTGGCATCTTGGATAAGGAAGGATCCAGTGATCCGTGGTCTTAGGTGGGCTGACTCCTGGGAGGACCGCATCTCACTGCATCTGTGTGGCTGTAGATGCAGTACCTACTGGCCACATGGGATGGGTGGCCAGCGATGGGGTCAGTCAACCAACACCCCCAGCAGCTGCAGCCTCCAAAACCTAGTCTGCCAGTTTACCATCCACGGCAGCTAGATTCGCCATCACCTATTCCTCTGGCAGTCCATAAGATCGGACAGGTAGGTTTTGCAGATTGTCTGAAGGGGCTACTCCCTCCCCTTCAAAACTACCTCTCCCTCCATGCCACCTACTTATAACATGCTGACGGAGGACCTCTTATCTCTTCTTCACCAGGAAGTGACAGCTCTTTTGGCCAAAGGAGCCATGAAGAAAGTGCCAATGCCAGAAGTAGGTAGTAGTTGCTATTCTCACTACTTTCTGGTTCCCAAGAAGGATGGAGTCCTTCCTCCTATCCTTGACTGTGCTCTCTCAATTTCTTCATCAAGAAGGAGTACTTCAAGATGCTCACTCTTGCTCAGGTCCTATCTGTCCTGGACCCTGGAGACTAGATGGTGGCACTGGATTGCCGGACACATACTTTCACATTTCCATCCTGGCTGCCCACATGCTACATGTGGTTCACGGTGGACCGCAAGCATTTTCAGTTTGCTGTGCTCCCTTTTAGCCTCACCAGTGCACTTCGGGTGTTCACCAAGGTGATGGTAGTGGAGCAGCTCATCTGCAGAGTTCAGTGGTGCCAGTCTTACCCTATCTCGATGACTGGCTGATGAAGGCATGCTGGCTCCAGATTATCTTCTCCCAAATGCATACTACTGCGGACATTCTGCATTTACTGGGGTTCACTATCAACATGCTGAAGTCACACCTGACTCCTCTCGGACGCTCCCTTTCATCTGAGCTATACTGGACAGGGTGCATTTTCAGTCCTATCCCACTGATTGGCGAATCCAGGATATTCAGACTATGATACCGAGGTTTCAGACTCTAGCCTGGAATTCAGTGAGACTGACTCTGACTGCTGAGCCTCATAGCCTCCTGCTTGTGACATGCCCGTTGGCATATAAGGGCTCTTCAGAGGGACCTGAAGTTTCAGTGTGCGTTGCATCAGGGGAATCTCGCTAACATGGTCCAGATCTCGGAGGGAACTGCAAAGGACCTGTCGTGGTGACTTACGAACTGAGATTTGGTCAGCGGCATACCCCTCTCCCTGGACCAAGGATCTTAACAGCCCCCTGCTCACTGTAGCAAATTAAGTGCTTGCCTCAGTTGGTGGCTCGGGGCTGAAGGGGGAAGTGTTAACCCAACCAAGTTTTTCTAGAGCTGTTCTGCTCATTGGCATCCTATAGGTCCTCGTGCAAGTTAGGGTGAGGCAAACTCTTCCTCATCAACACCATTGTCATCGCTTTAAGGTCAGATGGATTCAGTAGAGGTTGTGGCACATCAATATCTAGGCATGGCCTCAGTTGAGATTGAGACAGGCGCCAGTTCTGAGTCAGACTGCACCATAGGTTGTGGGTCTTGTGCGTTGACACCCTGATGCAGATTCCAGCACCGATCCTGACGCCGGCATGGAACTCAAAGCAGGTTCAAGGGGCCATGTTGGTGCTAAAGATGAACCTACCAGCAGAAATACAACTCTGGGTTTTTCAGATTCTGGGAGCCCGAAGGTATTACAGAAGGAGCCTGAAGCATGCCAAAGATGTGCAGCATGGCTTTTGAAAGGCCTTGACTTACTGCAGTGTCGCCATTGGACCTAGGAACTCTGGTGCAACAGAAAGGAGACCTTGAGGCTCAGTGATGCCTCTGGCGAGTGACGGGAAGGGGCTGAGTCCCGCTTGGACTTTTGTTTCTTCTTCAACTTACATGGGGACTTCATCCATGAGGAATATGTGCCTCAGGGACAACTTCTTTTTTTGTTTAAAAGCTTTATTTGGATAATAACAGAAATTACAGAAGGCCAGCAATACAAAAAAAGAGCACAATGAACTAGATATATAAACCAAAAAATGGATAGCACAAGAGCAAAAGAGAAAGCTGTTTACATTTTAGGAGGAAATAAGGGGAGGGAAGGGGGAGGGAAGATAAGGGGGGGAAGGGGAACTCTTACAATTGAATAATATATGAGGTATTGCATATTAACAAATAAATGTGAACAATAATCATATTATAGTTAAGAAATACTATAAGCCAACAAGTTTTAGAGGAAAAAGAGCAGAGAAAAATCAATAATTATGGGGGTTTGAAATTTTCAGAATTTAAACGAGAATTATTTGTTGGTGCCATTTTGTCTAAATAGGTGGTGAGTGGCAGCCAAAAAAATGTCTATTAACCATTGGATTGCAAGAAGAGGCAAAACCAATATCAAGTTGATAAGGATGGCAGAGACTATTCTACCAGTGTTGGACAGAAAGTTTTGTAAGAGTTTTCCAATTAAGAGTTATTTGTTGAAAAGCTAAAGCTAACATAAGGTCAAAAAGACCATGTTTGTGCGAGGGGAGCTCTAAACATTCAAACAGACTCCCAGAGAAAAGAATAGGAATAGAAAAAGGAATGAGAATGTTGAATAAATGAGAAATAAAGTACCAAATATGTCCCCAAAAATGAGGAAAGGAAGAGCAAAGAAAAAGGTGCATGAGGTCAGCATTAGGAGATCCACAGGTCCAGCAGTTTGTGTCAGTAGAATGAGAGAATTTAGCTATAGAAGTAGGGGTGAATAAAGTCTATGGTAAAAGAAAAACATAGATTGAGTGAGAGAAGCATATCTAGAAATTTTAAGAGAACGGGACCAGAGTTTGTCCCAAAAGTTGACGGTCCATTCACATCCCAGGTCTAACTCCCATGCATGTTCAATTTTATTTTTAGGACGATCTGGATCAGGAGCTAAGAAGTGTTTGTAAATGAGAGAGGCCTTAGGTATAGAAAGAAGAATCTTGAGAAGAGAGTTTTATTCAGAGAGAAGGGGAGCAGAGGGAAGAGAGTAAAAGGTATCTAGAATAACTGCCATTAAATTAGAGAATTTCTGTAGAAATGAACGGGGACAATGAAAGGTAGCCTGAAATTGGGGGAAGGAAGAGGGAGATAAACCATCAAATAGGTTCTTGACACAAATTATTCCCCTTACTCGCCAGGATTTCCAAAAGATAGTTCTTTTGTTAATGATAATAAGGGAATTGTGCCAAATTAGAGATTCTAAAAAGGACTCCCTAGAAACAAATTTTGTTTGGGTCAAGGGTTTCAACAGGAGGCAAGTGTATTTAAACAAGGGAAGAGAAGTTGGAGGAGTCTTGGCAGAAAAGGTCAGAACTTCCTTTAAAGAGAAGGGTAAAAGCAAAGCACGTTCAAAAAAGGGGAAGGTTCGGAAAGGAGCCATCTCGCGGCCTGACGGAGGCAAAAGGATTTATGATAGATATGAAAATCAGAAAAATTCACCCCCATTAGATTTTGCCTTACGAAGAGAAGATAGGGATATTCTAGCTTTTTTATTATTCTAAATGTAGCTGGGGAGGCGAGAATCAATCTTTTTAAAGTAACAGGCAGGAATATGGACTGGGAGCATGGAAAGAGCATAAATTAAGATAGGAGTGACCATCCTTTTAATTGAGTCCAACCAACCCGAAAGAAAAAGAGGATTCCAGGATGAGACTAGTTTGTCAATCCGAGATAAGGCCTCAGTCATATTTAGTTTAACAGAAGAGGTGATGGAATTGGAGAACCACATACCTAAGTGTTTTATTTTAGAACTATTCCATGCAAAACCAGTAGAAGAGAAGGAATGTTGAAAGTAAAGTTTTGTGAGAGGGAGAATTTCTGTTTTGTCTGAATTTATTTTGTAACCAGAGACAAGGGAAAATGAAGAGAATTCATGTAATAAAGGAGGAATAGAAACTTCAGGGTTGGAAATGAAAAGAATATCATCTGCGTAGGTGGAAAGCTTTAAATGTTGCTCACCATAAGCGAAACCAGATATAGATTCATTATTACGGATTGATGATAAGGGTTCGAGAGCTAAGAAAAAGAGAAGGGGGAGGGGGAGAGGGCAGCCTTGACGAACTCCACGTTGAAGTAGGAAGAAATGCAGCCATTGTCTAACACTGAAGCTCTGGGGGCAGAATACAGTAAAGAGATGAGCTAAATCAACTTGGGACCGAGACCATGCCATTTCAGAGATTCAAATAAAAAAGACCAATCAACTCTATCAAATGCTTTTTCCGCATCAACAGAAATAGCCGCTAAGGATGTGGAGAGGGTAGGAATTTTATTAAAGACGTTAAAAAGATGAGAGTTGTCCAAGTTAATCTGCCCTTGACGAAGCCACATTGCTCCTTACCAACCAAATGAGGCATCGGAGGATCTAGGCGTAAAGCAAGTATTCTGGCGAATCATTTATAGTCTACATTGACCAACAAAACATGGGATCCTGACCGCCTTTATGAATTAAGGAAATCGTGGCCTCTTGAAAGGTGCCGTCTGTCTTACCAGAGAGAAAAAATGAATAAAAAAGTTGTAAGAGTTTAGGAAGTAATAAGTTAGAGAAATGTAAATAGAATTCAACTGAAAAACCTTCTGGGCTGGGGTTTTTCCCCTTTCTTTAAAACATTTAAAGCATTGGATAATTCATTAAGGGAAAGGTCTGTTTCAAGTTTAGAAAAGTAAAGGTGATCATTAGACGGGGTCAGAAGTTTAAGATAAGATTGAATGAGAGAAGTGGAAGGAGGAGATTCTGGGGTCTTTATAAAATAACAAATTCATTGATAATGTCCTGATCTTTATGAATGGGCTTGCCGTCTGAAGACTATATAGAGTCGATTAGAGTGCGGTCTTTACTAGATTTGAGGTAATTCGCCAAGAGTTTACGAACTTTATTGTGTCCTCCGTATTATTGAGCACTGCTACAGAGAAGTATGGAAGACGCATTATCAGTTGTAGTCTTGTTAAAGGCTAATTTGGCACGGACAAGAGCTTGTAAAACCGAGTCTGTTGGCGAAGTATGGAATTTGTGATCTAAGGCTTTTAATATTTTCTACAGTAGCTTTATGTTGTTGAAGGAAACGTTTCTTCTTTGTGAGACAAAGTCAATAATAAAACTCCTCGCTGTAGCCTTAAAGGAGTCCCATAGTATATGGGGGGGAGAGTTGGGATCATTATTTAGTTTAAAAAAATTGTTAGCAAAAGTGGTGAAAGAAGAAGAAAAAAGAGGGTCAAGAAGGAAAGAATTGTTAAAACGCCATCTGGAGGACCTGGGATGTGGAGGGAACAGATCAAAGTCAACCACAATCTGGGTATGGTCGGAAATGACAATGGGTTTGATAGATGAGGATAAAAGATTTTGAGATAAAGATTGAGAGAGAAAAATATAGTCTAAACGGGAAAGGGAGTTGTGAGGAGGAGAGAAGATAGAAAAGTCAAAAGAATCTGGGTGAGAGAGTCTCCAAACATCTGCAAGATGTGTTTGGGAAATAGTGTCAAGAAATTGTTTATGGGCTTTATAAGGAATGAAGCGTACCTGATATTGACGGTCAAGAAAGGGATTAACAACTTGATTGCAGTCACCTCCTAGGATAAAGAGATCATCTCTAAACTGAATACATTTCTGTGTGATCTGAGGCCAAAAGGAACAGTCAGGTTAAGTAGGGCCATAAACATTGAATACAGTCAAAGGAACATTATTAATTAACAATTTAGCTAGCAACCATCTTCCATCAGTATCAATTTCTTGCGATATAACTCTACAATTCAATTTCTTGTTGCATAAAATTATAACACCATTTTCTTAGTGGAGGTAGGAGAGACTAAAACTGAACTAACCCAACCTTTTTTTTTATTTTGATGCCTCAGGTTCATTAAGGTGAGTCTCTTGTAAATTATCTGTCTTTTAATTGGGTTAATGAAGCCTTTTACATTCCAGGAAATCACTCTGAATGCAAAACTATCAATGATAAAGAAGAAACAGTATATGCAACAATGAAATAATGAAGTAAGAGATTGAGGGAGAGAAAGGGGAGAAGAGTCCGGGAGAAAGGAAAAAATGTAAAGAAGAGGTAAGTTAAGAAGTCATGTGAAGAAAGAAACATATAAGAAAAAGGATGCAAAACAGCCAAGGAAAGAGAGGGGAAAGATACAAAAAAGAGGAAAGAATGGAAGGGGAGAAAGCATAAGAGAAGACCGTACATGTCAAAATGACGACTGTGGTACGTACCTTACGGGGAACAAAGGGAAGGATGAGAGGCGGTAATGGACAATGGAAACAGCACACCCAACAAAGGGCAACACACCAGGGCATCAATTAGACATGAACAGGAGCGGGAACATGGAGAGGAACACAGTAAACTTTCAATGAACCTCTAAAAGGAAACAGTTATGCAGATACAAGCAAGAAGAACAATGGAGTCAAAATAACATAAAACTATCACAACAAAATCAATGCCGTAGCATAACAAAAGAAGCACTACAGTCAAGTTCCAGAAGGAGGAGGAACAATCTCCATTGAGGCAGTAGAATGAGATTGAATAAACCTTCTGAGATCAGCCGTATCTTCAAAGGTGGAAATCTTGTTTAAGAAGGTGACCTTAAAGAGGCATGGGACAAACAAACCATATCTTTTTTTTTGTAAATTTATTTTTATTTTCAGTAAACATTAAAATAACAATAATCAGGAGGCACACGGTCAAAACATATAGATATCCCGGTATTCCATCTAATATTCAGCTTGGATTTTTTAAGACAGCTCTAGGGTGGGTTGTATACTATCGTCCTCATTGTGGCGTCCCACCTATGCACATAACACCTCATAGAAAAACCACAGTATTCAGTTACAAATGGCTATATCACATCATTTCGTCAGGGTCTTGTGCTATAATCGGTAATGTGCATAGCTCCCCCCCTATATATGTTCCATCCTTGCCACAGCCGTATCAATTTTTTCGGGCACCCCCTGCGTACATATACAGTTTTTTCAGCTACCATAGCTATATCCATGTCTTTACACGATTCTGCGATAGTGGGGGCGGCCACTGCACCCCAGTGTCTTGCGATATTCTTTTTTGCCATCATCATTCCCAAGGTTGCCCATGTTTGTTGTGTGATATTAAGGTCTGTGGGCTCCCATATATTTAAGAGGCAACGCTTGGGGTCGGGTGGGACAGGGTTCCCGCTGAATCGTGTGATTTTTCCCATTACCAATCTCCAGTATTCCACTATCACAGGGCATTCCCAGATAGTGTGGAAAAAAGTGCCAGGTGCCCCACACCCCCTCAAGCAAAGTGGAGTGTCCGCTCTCCCCATGTGGTGAAGTGTCAGCCGTGTGTAGTACACTCTGTGCAGGATCTTAAGTTGTATCAGGCGAAGTCGGGATGGAATTGCCACTTCCCTGGGTGAGGCTAATGCGTCCTGCCAGTCTGAGTCGTCAAGTTCTCCCAGGTCAGCGACCCATTTATCACGGAGCTTTTGCATGGGGTCAGGTGCGTTATTAATGATTTTCCGGTATGTCATGGAAATTGCCCTTTTGTCCATATGTTCTGTAGGTAACCTGTCTTCTAGTGGGGATGCCTCGGGTAAGCTGGTGGAGGGCGGGATTGCCGCCTCTAAGGCGTGCTTTATTTGATAGTATCGGAAAAGCTCAGTTGGTGCCATCCCATATTTGGATTGGAGTTGCTCGAATGTAACAAACCATATCTTGCACCCACGGAGCGAAGAACCGGAGGAAGATCCAGGAATTATTTTCGTCGTTTTGCGGTGGCCGAAGAAAAATCCTGAGAAATAAATACTTTTATACCATGCCAAGACAGTTGCTTTTTGGGTTTAATGGCACCCAGCACCTGCAGAAGGTCAGTGAATTGTAGAAATAAAAGAATTATTCCACGAGGTTTGGCTGGAGTGACTGAGGAGTATAAACGTGGACCCAGTCTATGTGCTCGTATATTCAACTTGGTCGAAGAAGGGAGACCCAAAAACTGTGGCAGAAAGGAAGTAATGTACGCAACAGGGTCGTCCCCTTCAAGGCCTTCAGGAAGTCTGTAAATGCGTAAATTATTGCGACTATTTCCCAAGTCCTCAGTCGATCTTCTCAGTTGTAGGACCTCTTTCTCCAAAGAGGAAATTCTAGAAGATGAATCCTGTACCTTGTTAAGCTGTTGCTCCACCACAGTGAGGTGGAACTCCATAGATGACCATTTATTGTCCAAGGTCTGTAGGCGGGAGTTAGTTTCCTCAATGAAGGGTTGGAGGGTGCGGATTTCCTCCAAAACAATATCCAAAGAAACTGGAGAAACAGACTTGGGAGGAGAGGGGGGATCTTGTTTAAGTCTCTTAACGGTAGCTGAAGGTAATTGTGTTTTAGATGCCATGGTCGTAATCGTAAGGGCAGCTGTATTAGCAGAGCAAGCCTCTTGCGTCAAAACCTCAAGTGGGTGTGAGGAATTGTTTGGAGCAGAATCATTGGTATGAGCATTGGACATCTGTCTCTTAGTATGATGGAGTAGGTATTTGCTCCTACCCATGAAACGTGGTATGAAAAGCTCAGGAAGAGGCTATAAAGGTAGGCATCATATATGAAAGCGGGCAAATTTACCTCACAAATACAGCAATTCCGACATATAATTAGATCCTCCAATGTTAAGAAATGCTCATTCAAAGAAAATGTGCACAAATGTGTCGCTGCACCAGTGCGGTAGCATGCAGTTCTCTTTATCTACAAAGAAGTCCAGAGTGACATAGCCGAACTTCTTGTGGAAAAGGCCAAGAAATCCTCTTGAGGGAAATCTCTAAATGCCCCTTTTTAGCTCACTTGAGGGCCGTCTGCCATTGGATTGTAAGAGGCTTAAAGAGGCTCAAGATTGAGCCCTACCAACTGGGACAACAACCTCATCACCTGCTTCCAGGTATCTGGATATGAAAACGCGGACTGACAGGTTTTAGCAGCAATGTTGTCCATCTTGCTAAGCGCGGTGGACACTTGTGTTGGCACCGAACAAGCCTGACAATTCTTGCCTGTTCAAATAATTTCCAGGTTCAAGGGAAGACCACTGACCATGTGCAGTAGGAGACACCTGTGTCCTTCAGGTGGACATTGGTGATAAGGAGCAAAGTTGCTGGAGGATATAAGGCCATGCACAAAGATATCCGGAATAAGCCACCACAGGGGACTCCCAGTTGTTGCTGGGTTTACCATTATAAGGTCCTTTTTAGATTTGGGATAAAGGTGCAAAGCAACTCCAGGGAAACTCCAGGGCTGGGAGCACTGCGAAGTGAAGAATGCATCTTCATGATCGATACATGGAAGGTAGTACTCTGATACAATGTTTACTGTTAGAAAGAGGAAGACCAGAGGCATATGTTAAACCTCTTGAGGATGATTATATGTCATTATGCACAAGGAGGTTTCGGGATGAGGAGCCAAAATAAAAAAAGCCCCAAAATGGTTCCTCAATGGGGAGAAGGGAGCTTTCACACTTTTTTTTTGTGGAAAGATTTTATTTGCGTTTTAGATTGGCACAAGGTCAAATAAACAGCTGAAACAAAACAAGTTCAGCGATATTTGGCCACATTACTCTCCTTCCCCACCTTCCCATTCCCCGAGAGTCCATAATACATACATGTTACATTAAGATATGTCTTTCCATTGTGGTCCCCTTTCCCAGGGACTGGGCATCCTTCTTGTGTTTGTGTCACCTTCTCAGTCCTAATTCACCATTCCATGGTTCCTATATCGCTGGTTCCCTGTGGGCCATCCTCCCCACAATTTTTCGAATTTTGGGGGACATCCCCTTCCCTCATACACCTGTTTTTCGATTGCCCTGAATATTTCCATACCTGTGTCCACTCTCGGAGTTTTGGGCATGATGTGCAACCCCACACCTGAGCTATTTCCCTTCTTGCCAGTATAAACGCTAGATTAAACTATAGTCTTTTATATGATATAGCCTCATATTCCCTGCATATTCCCAGTAGCACCAGTCAAACGGCACTCCTGTAGCATCTTCAAATTTGTGCACCACCCTTTCCCAGAAGTTTTGACATTTGGGGCAATCCCATAGTTTATGTAGAAAAGTTTTCCTTTGTCCACAGTTTCTCAAACACTTGACCTATTTTGGACAACAGGATTCTGATGTAGTATATTCTATGTAGTATTTTGAGCTGGATTAATTGGAAACTCGCTTTATGGCCACTCCTGTAAGGAATTGTAACGCGTCTCTCCATTCGTTGTCATCCAGATCACTTGGTATCTCATGGAGTTGCGGTTGAACAGTTTGTCCAAGGACATGGTGTCATTCTATATCTCAAATACATATCATTCTATTTGACTGACAGTGCGTTGAGCCTTCCTTAATTGTATTGTCATTTTATGGGTACTGATGTGCTAAGGTCTCCCTCCTTGGATAAATGGTATATCTCTTCGCCTTCTGTGATTGGTCACCCCCACCACCTAAGCTGATGTGGTATGTTGCACGCCCGAGGTGTTGACTTCTGTGATAGCTGCCTTGCTCTCAGACCTCACTGCCAGGGAACCTGAGCACCTGGTCCATCCTAAATGCTGGATCCTCTAGTGGGCCTTATGCCCAATCATGACCTATGCTGACCTAGGCTGCTTTGTAGTAGTTACAAATATTCAGTAGTGTTATGCCCCATTGTCACTTTGGAGAGTTGAAAACGGGATCCGGGGTGGGCCGTCCAGCCAGAGCAAGGACCATATTAATCTATTTATTGTCCAAAAGTACATATCTGGGATTGCCTATGGGCTGTTTTGCATTCTATATGTAAACTGAGGTAGGTCAATCATCTTGAATATTGCCGCCCTGCCTTGAGTGGTAATGTCCTCCAGTGCTGCTTATTCTTCTCCAGCCTAGGGAGTAATGGGGCTAAGATGTCTTCCTAATGTGTTTGCTCGTCTTTGTATATCCACAGCCCCAGGTATTTGAAGAGCTGGGTGGCAATTTTCATCGTCGGGGGTAGTTTGACCATAGCCATCTAGCTAGCCATGGGGATTTCTCCTAGTTCTCATTCTAGCATATGACCTGTATACTTTGAAGATCTCTCTGTCTCATCAGAGAGGTCGCCGGTTGTGCTAGGTATAATAACACAATATCATCTGCATATAGAGAGAGACATTAGTTCTTCCCAGGAGTCTCCCAGTACCCAGCCCCACACCTGCACGTCCTCCTGTATCCATTCTGCTCAGGCTTCTATCGCCAGAGCAAAGAGCATCCACGATGGGGAACATCCTTGCCCTGTGCCCCTCCTTTTGGGGATTTCCCTAGATAGGATTGCATTTATGTTGAGTCTGGCCCTGGGATTAGTGTATATGAGTTTAGTTCATTTCATAAAGTTGAGTCTGAACCCCGCTTTCTCCATGATTGTAAACAGGAAGGGCCCCTCTGCCACTGTGATATTATTGTAGGGGCGTTGGAGGTTTAGCTTGGTTGATCTATGGGGTATGAACCCGTTCTGGTCTGGGTGCACCAGGTCCAAGACCACACCCCGCAGCCTATTTGTCAGAACTTGAGCCAACGCTTTGGTATCTGCACTGTGGAGTGATAATCAGTATAAGTTCATCCTGTCTTTTAGTTTATCTGCCTTGGGAAGGAATACTATTGTTGCAGTACATAAATCTCTGGGCGTTTAATCTTAACTAAACGACTCTGTGTACATCTTATGTAGTGGCTCGTAGATCCTAACTGCCATTTTCTTTTCCTCCACTGGAAGCTTGTTTGGCCCGAGGTCTTTCCAGATAGTAACTGCCTAAGTGCTGTGTGCACTTCTTCCTTCATTAGATCATCTTCCCATTCCAGGGCCCTAGCCTTCTCTAGCTTCCTACAGGGGCAGTCTCCGATAAAGGTCTGCAGTGCCTACATATGCGGTTTCTTTTCTTCTGAATAGAATCTTTGTATGTAGTCTGCCATTACTGCTGCTACTTCCTCACTGCCTGTAAAGTTTGTGCCATCCTGAGCTGTCATTTCAGGGTTGTTTCCTTTCTATATCTGCCACTAAGCCACACCAGGAGCTTCCCTGCTTTATCTCCTGCCTCATATAGCTGCTTCTGTTTGGCCATAAGAGTCATCTTTACTTCATCAGTTGCAAGAAAGCGGTATTCCCCTGTGTTCTAAGGGTTATGTGTGTCGTCTGTAATTAGTCTCAGAGCATTAAAATGTGTTTCTTTCGTAGGTCTAGAAGCTCCCCTCCCAGGTATTTCTGGATTATTTTGCTTACCACTTCATTTGATATGATCATCCCCTGAATTGTGGCCTTGTAGGCCTCCCACAATATATCTGCATGCTTTGATGTTTGGGTATTTTCTTTAAAGTAATGCTCGGTAACTTTGTGTAAGCTCTTAAGTTCTATTCGTCAGTCACCATGCAGCCATTTTCCACTCCCCTTCCCTTTGCTGTTTCTAATGCAGTACTCAGTGAGTTTGATATTCCCTTGCTTTGTGCTCAGCCTGTGTGAATCTACAGTGTTGTGAAAAGGTAATCTATTAAGGAGTGGGTATTGTGTGCTGTGCTCTTAAGTAAAAGTGGTAGCATTTTCGTGTCCCATTCAATGTTCTCCATATGTCTCCTAGTCCCATTGCCTATATAAAGTTATCTAATGTTCCCGCTAGATGGTTGCATGTCTGTGTGAGGGAGGTTCTGTCAAGGTATGAGTGAAGGGCCATAATAAAGTCACCTCCCAGTTTATTTGTGGCCTTTAGTAGGTCCAAGAGCACCTTTCCCAGTTTCCGTAAAGTATCTGCCTGCGACCGCATCAGAGCATACACATTAATGAGTGCCAGTGTTTCCGCCGCCCATTCCCCAAGTATTGCAGTGTACCTCCTTAGATCATCTATACAGGTCTGTGTCACATGCAAGGCCATTGACGACTTGATCATGATCACTACTCTTTAAGAGCCTGTGTATATCCTAAGTGACTCGTCGCTTTATATTTCCCTCGCCCCATGAAGCTGCAATCGGAGCCTTCCATGTGTGCTTCTTGGAGAAATGCTACGTATGCTGCATACTGAATCAACGCTTTAGTAGCCAGACCTCTCTTTATCCTCAGCCCATTAACATTCCATGTCAATAGTTTGTGTGTGTGTCATCGTAGTCCAGATGTCCATTTGCCTCTCCTATTTGCTTAGTCCTCTCTCAGATGGTGTGTCCCACTCATATAAACGATGTGTCCTTGTATCTCTGCCAACATGTAAACTGTGTCCCAACCCACCTTTACCATGCAGCGGTCTCCAAATTGACCACCTCCCCAATACATGGTATGTCCATCGCCCATCTAACTCAAACTTTTGATGTGGAAATATTGGGTAGCAGTGTTACATGTTTCCGTTGTGTGAGGGCGCCGCCCCTGAATAATGTACTAAGTCATCTACATGCGATGTGCGGGATCTCCAGGCAGCATTATCCCCATCTGCGGGGGAAGTCTCTCAAATGATCTTCTCAGATGCAGATCCTTTGTTTTCTCCTTGTTCGAAGTCTCCTTCCCCTGAATCATCAGTTCCCCTAACCAGGGTTTCCCTTCTGTTGGCATTCTACAGGGTGTGTGTCTTCTGGATGTCTGCCACTACTCTTGCTCTCTCTGACTCCGCTTGATCTTTCGTGGGAACAATCTGTGAGCCTCTCTGCACCTTGCGCTGCCTCTTGTGTTCTTGCCATCTTGATGTCCAGGCCGTCTCCTTGTCCTCTGAAAGCGAGTGTCCATTTCTCTCCAGCCAGTCCCACACCTCTGATGCCGATGTGAAGAAATGGGAGTCCCATTTATCACTTATGTGGAGTTTGGCAGGGAAGAATAGAGCATATCGGAGGACTAATTTCCTTAGATGTTGTTTAACTCCTATGATGGCTTTCCTTTGGCGTTGCACTACCGTTGTGTAGTCCGGGTATATGTTGATGTTCTTTCCTTCTATCTGACAGACATCGCACCCCAACTGCGGAACATCATCAACAGCTCCTTCGTTTCGGCCACCTTCCTGGAGAGCTGGAAGCATGCGGAGAAAAACGCCCTCCTTAAAAAACCTACCGCGGACGCCACGGACCTCAAGAATTTTCGCCCCATCTCGCTCCTCCCTTTTCCCGCCAAAGTCATCGAGAAGACCGTCAACAAACAGCTGACCGCATTCCTCGAGACAAACGGCTCCCTCGACCCATCGCAGTCCGGCCTCCGAGCGAACCACAGCACCGAGACCGCCCTCATTCGACACAGTCTGCCACCGCACCCTTACAACCCGCCTCCACCACGCCGGAATCCAAGGGAAAGCTCTGGACTGGATCACCTCCTTCCTCTCAGACAGAACACAGAGTCCGCCTCCCTCCCTTCCGATCAGCAGCCACCAAGATCATTTGCGGCATCCCCCAAGGATCCTCACTCAGCCCCACCCTCTTCAACGTCTACATGACCCCCCTCGCAGCCATCGCACGCCAACACAACCTAAACATCATCTCCTATGCTGACGACACCCAGCTGATACTCTCCCTCACCAACGACCCCGCCACCGCCAGAGCCAACTTCCAGGAAGGAATGAAAGAAGTCGCGGATTGGATGAAGCTCAGCCGTCTGAAACTGAACTCAGACAAGATGGAAGTCCTCATCCTCGGATCATCCCCCTCCACCTGGGAAGACTCCTGGTGGCCCCCAGCACTAGGAACCGCCCCCAACCCCACGGACCACGCACGCAACCTGAGCTTCATCCTGGACTCCTCCCTCACGATGACCAAACAAGTCAACGCCGTCTCGTCATCATGTTTCAACACCCTGCGCATGCTCCGCAAGATCTTCCGGTGGATCCCCACCGAAACCAGAAAGACGGTCACCCAGGCCCTCGTCACCAGCCGACTGGACTACGGGAACGCCCTCTACGCTGGAACCACAGCCAAACTACAGAAAAGACTCCAACGCATTCGGAACGCCTCGGCACGACTCATCCTGGACATCCCCCGCCGCAGCCACATCTCCGCCCACCTGAGAGACCTGCACTGGCTCCCCGTCAGCAAGAGAATCACATTCAGGCTCCTCACCCACGCACACAAGGCTCTCCACGACATGGGCCCCACATACCTCAACAACCGCCTCACGTTCTACACTCCAGCCCGCCAGCTCCGATCCGCCAGCCTCGCCCTCGCCACCGTCCCACAAATTCGTAGAACCACCACCGGAGGAAGATCCTTCTCCTACCTGGCCGCCAAGACATGGAACTCCCTCCCCGCCCACCTACGACTGACCCAGGACCATCGCACCTTCAGGAAACACCTCAAGACCTGGCTCTTCGAGCAGTAGCAACACCCCCTCCCCCCCCGCCCCCCTTCCCCCCCCCGTGCCATGATGACGAGACGGCGTTGACTTGTTTGGTCATCGTGAGGGAGGAGTCCAGGATGAAGCTCAGGTTGCGTGCGTGGTCCGTGGGGTTGGGGGCGGTTCCTAGTGCTGGGGGCCACCAGGAGTAGCGCGCTCTATAAATGTCATTGTTGTTGTTGTAGTATGAAAGTGGGCTTCTGTTGCAGTACCCCCCACTTTGTGCCTGCCATTTGATGCAACTTTGACTATAGAGCACTGGGCCCCTGCTAACCAGGTTCACAGTACCAGTGTTCTTTCCCTAAAACTGTACCATGAGTGACAAAATTTCAGACCCCCCTGTAAGTACCTAGTAAATGGTACCCCTGGTGCCTTTGGCATTGGGACTGAAGAGGGTCCCCTAGGGACTCCTCGCCAACGCCATGCAAACTGCTACTGCAGCCTGCATGCCTTAGTTCAGAAAAACAAAAAGACGACATGACACACTGCCTGTGTGCCATGCCAGAGCAGCACTGCATACGGTATAGGTAAGTCAACCCCCTAGCAGGCCTTACAAGCCCCAAGGCGGGTGCACTATGTCTCAGGTGTGGACATATCTGCATGAGCAGATATACCCCACAAATACTTAAGTCTATTCTTAATATTGTTAGTGCCAAGGCAGCCAGGGTGAGTACATGGGCTGGAAACTCAACAACTGTAGTTTCCCAGCACCACGATTGCTTCACTGAACCCAGGAATGTTTGGTAGCAAACAACTCCTCTTAATAAAGCCACACTGATGCCAGTATTGGATTTATTAAAACATGTACTCAGAGTGCACCTCAGAGGTGTCCCCTGAAAACCTAGCAACTCTGGTGTGGTCTCTGACTGACTTTAGGCAGCCTGCCACCACCAGACATCTTTCTGGACACTTGGGTCGAAGCCTCTGCTCTCTGAGGCCAGAAACAAAGCCCATCCTGGGCAGAGGTGTCACACCTCCTCCCCAGGATGAGCACAGTGTTCGAGAGGGAAGCTTCAAAGGCCTTGTCGCCTTTGTAACAGGATTGCGGCCTCTGCTGCTAGCAGCAGATGGCAGCCCCCAGTTCAAACCCCCCACTTTTGGTTTGGAGAACTTGAGGTGCTGGATTAGAAGTGAAGGACATTTTTCAGTGCCCACCATCTTAAAGGTGGTGAGATTTATCCAATCAGGGCTAGGGCTATGTCCCCATCCCACAGGAGAGAGACATAATAGAGAATTTAGATATCCCAGGTAAGGAACCCATTGGTCCGTACCTGTCACTCATCTGTAACGCCCCTAAATCTAGTATTTAGGTGGCACCCCAAGACCCAGAAATCAGATTCCTGATGACCTACGAAGCCCGGGCACCGAAGAAAGGACCACCAGTGACTGGCTTGGCACCTGCCCTGCCGGCCTGTCTGCTACTTTTCACTCTTGCTACAAAAGATTACTCATCCTGCAAGCCCAGCAACCTCCAAAACCCTGGGAAGACTACCTGCCTTCTATAAAGATCAGGAAACTCCTGTGGTCAGCGGACCTATCCAAGAAGAAACCAACTTTAACACCAATGAGCTCTTCCCTGAGGAACTGCAAAACCACCTATGGGCCCACCTCTGCACCCGACACCGGTGGCTGGAATCCAATTGGCCCACCACTCCTGCAAAGGTTCCCCAGCAATTCTGAGCCAGTGTCCATCGTGGGCTGACCCTTGCAGGTCTCTACCTTAACGCCTGCAGCCTCAGTCCGAAGACTCCCCTGGACCATGACCTGCCTAGTAAGCTATTCCTGAAGCAAAAGGACACCCCTGCACCCGAAGCCCATGGGCCTTGGGGAGCTTCACCAATGGTGTTCCTACGTCCCCTAGGATTCAGCCTTCTGGCCCTAGCCTGCAGCCTTTCTTAAAAACCGGTCTCCTGATTTGATTTGCACAGGCGCCCGACGCTGTGTTGGCACTCAGCACTCGGCCAAGGGTTTAAGTTTGCTGCTGCTTTGTGGCCCCCCTGTGCTTACCTTAACTTCCGAAGACTGACCCCTGACACCACATTACCTACTTTCAAACCATTCCTGTTTTCCTGCAATAGGTTAACATTGCTGAACTGAAAAAATTGCCCTAAGTTATCCACTATGAAAAGTATTTCTATTGAAAATTGTACTGTGATTGTCAGGTGTGTTCATAGCTCAGCCTCTGCCGGTGCTTCCTAGAGTAGATAGATCCCTGCAGACACATTAGGCCGCTCCTGGTATTTTAATTATGTCTGTCGATGCTAATTTCGCCCTGTCTGGAGTTCATGCCCGGAAGCTGGTGCCTGGTAATGGCAAACTTGAATGGCCATTTCTCTGTCTGCAGACCCTACCTAGGTCCGATGCGGTCTTTATTGCATTGGACTTCTTTGCGCTTTTGGTGGGCCCCAGATCTATTTGAATCCTCTCTCTGGTTCATTCAGTCAACTGTGCAACCAACCTTTATGTTAATAGCATCCTATGTGTTGCATCTGACGCTTCCGTCGAGTACCCACGCTCTCGTTCCTCTCACACATCTTAGGCGTTTCCTTTATATAGAACATACCACTGGTTTGCCAAATGCCATGACCCCGATGCAAGTTTAGAAAATGAGTTTCCTTCCTTCTGATCTGGTAGTAAAAGACAGTTGTAATAGGGGTGCTGTGGCCCACTCACCCTGGGTTCCAGTACATGTGCCTCACTTCGTAGCCACAACTTCCATTGCAGATATTTGTCCTACTTTTATTTCTGAATTCAGCTGGATATGCCGTTGGGCCAAGGGCAATGGCTCAGTGAATACAGGACAATTTCCACCCTACATCTGTAAGTAAAGTATTCATAATGGATTGTAACCTCATAGTTACAAACCAGCTTTGAGGTTAGCGTCTTTTTGAATGTAAAACAACTGGGATTCATGTCCTCAAATGGCAGAGTCAGTCCCTCACTCCTCCCCACCCTAATATTTTAGAGGAAGTGTTGCACATGACGGAGGCCATCCTGCGTTCACCTCCAAGGATAACATCCTCTTTTGAGTTGCATTACTGGCAAGTAGCATTTGGGGGCTTTTTGGCTAACATATGGTCTAATCTGTGCCACCTCCCTTCTTTACAACAGTTGGGTCTTGTGTTGCTCCCTTTGCTAGTTTAATTCATCAACACTACGTTTTGATGCAAAATGCACAAAGATCACATTCAGAGGATTAGCAGGCATGCAAACAGCACTCCAGCCATCACACCGTACTTCTGCATGCATGGACGAAAGGGGAAGCATGCACAGCCAGCTCTGCTAAGTGCCCCTCTAACCTTCCCTGACTGCCCCAGTCCCACCCCTCGTGCTCCTCTTTTTTTCTCCGCGCCGTATGAAACACTCTTTTCATCTCTGGAGATAATCGAGCGCAGAACATGAAAAAAAACGTAAACTGGTAACTTCTTTGTAGTTTCCATTTGCACCATGCCTGCGGGTGTGCAAAATACGATCATAATTAGAGATTCTACAGTACTCGTGAAGCAGACAGCATCGGCCCCACCACAAGTGCATTAGCAACTTTATTTGCAGCAAAACGGTGTTCGAAATAACCAGGAGAGGGACTCAGCAAGCAATAATAAACATACATGTGACCACGCCCTGAAATTAAAGCCCCTTCTTCAAGCGACAATAATGCTGACATCACATTTAGGATGCGTTCTAAATATTTGATCTAGCGCAGATCTAGCCTCAAGTTGCAGCTGCGCACTTTACGGATACAATTTTTATTGTAGCAGGAACATCTCAACATAGAACAGTTTTTTTTTTTTAAACTGAGTTTTACATAGCACCAATTGCTTTACATGAGGACACATTGATTTTTGTTAGGCACGGGGAGTTTAAGTGATTTGCCCAGAATCACAGGATGATCAGTGTCGGTTCGATACAGCGCATGCGCACCATCTAGAGCCGAGACCTAAAAAGGAGTTAACAATGGCACACATTGGCATAGCCAATAGGTCTCGCCTTTGGGACCTTATAAGTGTTTAGTTATCCAGCACAATATCCTTGGTGCAACAACATCAACTGTTGCATGGCTAAACACTTATAAGGTCCCAAAGGGGAGACCTATTGGCTATGCAAATGCTTGTTTAATAGGGTCGTTCAGTTATATACGCTGCTCTACAACATAGCTTTAAGACATTGGCAGAGCCAGTTGCTGTGGCTAAGCACTTATCAGGTCCCATAGGCGAGACCTATTGGCTATGCCAATGCTTGTTAGTAACTTTTAATCCGTTTGTGCTACAATCAATTTATTAGTTAGAATTGGGATGTTTTGCGCATTCCGGCCACACCTCTGACTCCGCCCACTGACCCAATCCCTGGGTTATCCCGCCCTACTTTTTTTTCCCACTCCGACCACTGCAGTGAGGAGGTTTGAAAATACAACTAACTTAAAAACTATTTTGCAGATGACTAAAATGGAGGCCTAAACTAGCGGCCCGGAAGCTTAGAACCTGCAGACGGATTGTTGTAGCCTTCGGAGTCTCCCCGGTTTTCCATGCTTCCCGGAAGCGCAAGTGAAGCGTAAAAGTGTTCACGTACGGAACAGTGGCAGTGTTTCTTCCCCTCCGCCGGGGGCGCTGCTCTTTACTGTCACCTCTGGGAAGCGCTCTGGCCGCTGGTTCTAGCCTTGTTGGCCGCCTGTTGTCACTGCCGACCCGTTACTAGGGAACAAAGGAGTGACCCAGCCGAGGAGGGAGGCTTGTGCAGGCAGTACAGGCCGGGCACAGGTTCTAGGGACTGGCATGTTAGCTGTGTGGAGAACCGACATCAGAGTGCAGCCGAACCACGCGTGTCAGGCGGTGAGTCGGTGCGGCGGGACGCTGTGGAATGAAAGAATGCCCCGGATAAGGAAGGGACAACTGCCAGGACATGCCTGTGGGTCCCCCCAGGGGGCGCCGCGGTATGAGGTGCGGAAAACGGCAGGGAGTGAAGTACGGGGTGAGGAGAAAACGAAGGGGGAAGCTGGAGTAGGGAGACGAGGATTGATGGCGAGGGTTCAGACTGATGAGGCTAAATGACACCTGACTTTGCGGTCACTATAAGCCTAAAAGACAATTTGAGATAGATACATGAAAACTTATATGCCCTTTCACCATTACCGTACCTCTGTTTTAAGAAGAAAAGGTGGCAAGAAATGAAAAACAACATTAAAGCTTTTGGCTTGAAAATTTGGATTTGTTTCTCTAAATAAAGTTGGGCGTTATACACGTGACAGCAGGGCGGACAGTTTGCCATAGGGCAGTTTCGTCTTTTGAGGGAGTGACTGTGTGGCAGCAAGTTTAAAATGACTGATGATGACCATGAATAAGCAAGGGGGTGGGGTGATGTCGGTTACACATGTGTTGTGACGTCGGCAAATGTGTAAAGGAGGACTATGGCGTGGCTTCACAGTGGGCATTTTTCATGTGTGACACGATCGGGCAATGAAACCTACTTTTTGTAAAGTACCCCCCCCCCCACCCCACTCCCCGCTTTGCATGCTTGCTGTTTTATTTCCATATCCATAATGAGGTAATTGAAACGTGGTCCCTGGCCAGATGCAAACTGATGCATAAAAAACTTGAACTGTCTGAAGGTGCCTCGTATGACAGCTGTGTGAGAGGCGAAGGCATCGGCAATAGGTCACAGAGTACAATTGTATGTGAGGAGGGCCATTCAGGATGCAGTAAAATAAATGAGCCCAGCTTGACTGGTCTACATTCCATCAGCACGTTTGCAAATTAATATAGAACTTCGACACTGCTCATACCCTTTTCCTCACAATTTCAGGAAAACATTTACTCTCTTACACTGACTTACAAAGCCATATTGATTTAGCAGTTTATAGATAGACATATCTAGTAGGGTAACATTTAAATTTACAGTACAACATTTTTAAATTCCTTCGGCGTGATATGGCCAGGAATGTGCCGCCTGTTTACCCTTGCACTTTAAAAAGTTTAAGATTGTCATGTGTCGATTATAAATCCTTTTAGAGGGGTCGTTTAATTAAATGTGTATTGTTAAGTCCATTTGCAAAACTTAATGAAATGGCCTATTGCACAATTATCGTATTAAATAATCCAACCTTTATATGCAGTAATTCGACTGCCATGCATGCCATTCAGAAGCTGGCTCTCAGCTGTCACTTTCCTAAATTTAACGGCCAGACTCTTCAAGGCAGTATTGAGAACTGTCTACATAGTGTGCTCGCGTCCTCTTCAGGTCAAGTAATTCCAATTAAAGAACAATCTCTGATATCTGCTGGGCCATAGTTTAGTGGAGTAAGAAGAGAACATGTAAAAAAAAAAAAATTGTTCTTAGAAAAGCAGTTCCGTATGTGTTGGTGATTATAGTGTTAAGTACCTCATGATGTCTTGTAAGACTTGCTGCATGTCAGTATGACCTGCAGTGATCTAGTAGGTACATTATACATTTTGACAGTCCCAACTCTGCTTCTGAAAGCATGTGTTTTGCATCCTAAGGCGCTACTTTGTCAGACCGCATACTTTAATTGTCTTGAAAAAAGTTATCACCTGGCATCTCACCTGCATTAATGAGTCCTGCAATGGCATTTTTCAAGTTCCACCTCTATTTTGAAAATATATTGTGCCTCATGGCACCGATGCGTACTCACTGTAGGGGGCGCACTTGTCCGCGACGTACCCATTCAGCCCATGTACGCGTCATACGACCGGCTCCCATTGACTCCTATGGGAGTCTGACCGAACAGAGTCCGACAGCATGCCGCCGCATCGTACTCGCTCGGTCGGACTGCAGGACTCCAGCTTGGTCGGAAAAAACTCCGGATCCGGCTCGGCCGGAGTGCTTTCCGACCCGAATCGGAATCGGCCCCTTAGTTGAATGTTATACGTTTTGTGTTGTAAGTTGTTAATATTTTAATGCTAAGTGTGTTTAATTATTTTTAAGGTGCTTTTGTTTTCTTTCGATATTTTACTCTGTTTTAAGAATTCTTTTTATATCAAGTTTGTTTTGGTGTCATTTGGGTGTATAGAGGAATAGGGCAGGTGGTGTTTTAAATATATATTTTTTTGATTGATTATAATTTTTATGAGTTTTAGTTTGTTAATTAAATAACTAGTTATGTAAATCTTGTTTTTTTTTATTTAGTAGATACTTGTAAAACTATAGTAATACATTTTTATTGGTTAATTAGATAAATGTTAATTATTCAATTGTTTTTAATAATTTGGGTATTACATTCTTTTTTTTTGTAGTGTTTTATTTTTCAAATAACATGCTGTTATTTTTTTCTGGTATTGAAATACATTGTTTTTTTAGTGGTTGTTTGAATTTTAGGATGGGAAGTATTTATTAAATCTCCCTTTTAATTTATTACAATTGGTTTTAAAAAAAAAAATGTATGTTAATTTCATGTTTTTAATAATATAAATTGTATAATATTTAAAGATATTTTAATATGTTTGTGGCAATATATTTTATGTTCATTTTATCTACATGTCATTTATAGTTTAATTTAGGATAGGGAAATGTTCGGAGCTATGTAAAATTACTTTTTTGTTATTTATTTCTTAGTGGTTTTCCTTAGTTATTTTTTATTTTACCCTTGTTTTATTTTGTAAACTTTTTTTAGTATCTGGTGTTTGTAATTATAATCAATCAATCAGCATTTGTAGAGCATGGCACTGTCACCCCTGGAGGTATCTGGATGCTGGAGTGCGGGATCTCCGTCGTGCCAGCTCTCCATCCAACAGGTCTTGAGGAAACCGCAGAAAGAGTGAAGAAACGAGCAGAAAAGGTAAAACAGAGAGCAGAAAAAATAGAGAGCAGAAAAGGCAAAACAGAGGGCATACAAATGAGCAGCAAAGCAAAACAGATGGGAGCAAAATGAGCAGAAAGGCAAAACAGAGCAAGAAACGAGCAGAGGAGGCACAACAGAGGGCAGTAGGTAGACAGGAGAACTGTCGCAGGAGGAGCAGACACGAGGACCTGTTTATATATGAATATTATTTTATGAAATATTACACCTAGTTTTTGCAATTATTTTAAAGTATATTTTGTTCAGAAGCTACAAGTTGTCTTTATAGAATCTAAGATTTAAAAAAAAATACAATTTTCAAACTTAATATATGTTTTTAAGTTAATATAGCGTGCAATAGTTAAACATCGTGGTTCCTATCTATTTTTAACAATAATTGTGGTTTTATACATTTTTTGTTGTTGATATTTTTAAATTTACACACAAAGCATGTAAAGTCTATATTTGTGTCCTCTATTTTTTTGCCCACATTTTTGTTGCAACTATTTTGCCATAAATCCTCTCTTTAGTGACGCCTGCAGTATTCAATTTCAGGATTATGTTTCCATACTCTGTGTTCTGTAGGCCTCCTAATGAGGGAAATGACATCATGGCATGTATACAACACACTACCCAAATTGGAGACCGCTAAAACAAGAGAGCTCGGTAATAACACATAAGTTGTAAGACCTGGTAGCACATAATTCTTACAGTACTATCAATGATGTTGAATGAAGAAATGATCCTAGAGGCCATGCATAGAAAAAAAGATTTGCCTTCCAGTACTAATCAACTAGATCTCAACTGATCTCATGTAGCGCAAGCATTAGCACTTACTATCTCCAGTTGTTCAACTGTGGCTCATAATTAATTTGTATACTGAGTTTCCTTTAGTTGATTGGTAGAGTCGAGTGTGTGATTTTGATGTTTTTGGAAGGGACCGCATTGAGTGTACTGGAGTTTAAAATCTTCCCTTGCTTTGCCCTTTATATTGTATCCGAGTGGTCACTGATGAGGGAAGGTAGTGCAGAAGTAAATTGACTTTTCTCTACTTTAACGATCTGGGTTTCTTGCCCTTGCACTGTTAAAGGAATTTAGTATTTCCCTGACCTTGTCTGTACATGGTCCTATCCAGCAACAGTCCTATGCAATTTGGATGCTTTTTCAGATTAACACATGCAGAAAAAAAACCTTAATAAAACGTATATGATTACTTGCATTGAAACCTCTTTATTACTCCATCGAATACATACGAAATTATCTATAGAACAATATACACAAATTCCAGTGGAGAGGTTTTCAGATTTAGCGGCGTAGCAATAACTCTGGCTTGTTGCACAATCCTGGCCCATATTTGTGAACTACTAGCTGTTGGGTGTCACAGAAGGTACTGTAGAAATAGAAATGCTCCATGCATTCTACTGAGAAGAATAATCCGTTCCTGCCCTCAGAGGATAGATGCAAGCAATCCTTAAGAATGATCTGAGAAAGAGAGAGCTCTGCAATAATAAAATGTTAAAAACAGATATGTGATCCGTGCAACGCCTGGAAGAGCTGTATGCCTGGTTTCATACCAACAGCATTGACATCCATTGCTAAGCCCACAAAAGGCCAGCTTTCCAACACACAATAGTGCTGGCATTTTCCAGTCACGCAGGCAGAAGATCAATCTCTATGATGATCGTTAAAATAATAAAGTCTTCCCTTGCCCCACTTCTCAACTGTGCAGCTGCTCATGCATCTCTTCCTGTAAGGAGTGTTAGTTCCAGACACAGGCCATCGACATTTATCCTAGACAAGTTCAACGCTTGAGTAGGGGAATGTGATCATAGAGTTAATCACAAATAAAACAAGGATCATACACTGATGCAGGATTTGCTCTTAACATCATATATTTAGTTGGAGCATCCTGCCCCGCTATAAACCCCTTAAGTCGCTAAGTTACTGTAGACAGATTGGTTTGGAATGAAGACCTTTGGAATTTGGGAATCCACCTGTCGATGGTATAAGTACTAAAGAAGTTTGAGCTATTGGTACACCCGATCTTCTGTCCTCAATAGTTACCAGGAAAAACAGCCTGAGCTCTTGGGCAGAACGTGGAGCTGAGCTCTGTTTAAATCGATAATTCATTTAAAAAATGTGTATTTCATTATAATTATAGTTAATGCTCTGTAATCGCGTTGTTTTGCTGCTGTCATTTAGCCATCACATATTGAGCTGGTGTTGTTTAATTTAATCTTCACTTTCTTTTTGTTTTTACCTTTTATCTTTAATTGGCGCTAAAGGATGTCTTATTCATTAGAGCTTGGCCTCTTATTTCCCAAGATTCAGTGCCTACACAGACAGCCGAGTATTTACAAACATAGAATGAACTTTCAACTGTATCTCAAGAATGTCTGTGTTTGTCCTTGTGCTACTGATACTTAGTAAATGGTGTGCCGGTTGCTGCCGATTAGTGGTTCTGCGTGTCCCTTCTGTTTATTTTTCCGTTTCTTTTTAATTGCTCCTATTGGTTTCCCAGTACTGATATTTTTCCATTACCTTTGTCTGCTCATCGCATCTCCGAACGTGCTTCTGATAATAACTTCTGCATTTCTTCCTTCTGGGAAAACCGGTATTAAGCAAACTTAGCTTGTTGTAACTTGTCGTCTCTTTCTTTAAGAGGGTGTTGCAGTTAGTGGGTAATCTAAAAAAAAAAAATAGGCTGTCTGACGTAATCTACTCGCTCCAGAGATATGCAACAATTTCTTACATTGGGCAATAGTGACATCCACGCTTATAAACCGGACAAGTGTGTTGGTTGGCACCTTATAACAGAAAAGCAGGTTCTTCATTTTTATTCTAGTTCTAAAAACCGAACTTTTGAGTACTGAAACACAATGCACTCTCTGATACAGTCAACATTTTTATCAAATTAGGGTGCATTGGTATTTTGTAAATGTTGGTTAATAGATGTTTATGTCTCGCTGAGCCAGCGCATGCGCTGTTCTGCGAGAAATTTAGTAAAAAGGCTTTTAAAAGTGCTACCAGAGGCTTTTCCTGGCCTCAAGCTTGCGTGCACGTGCACGAGCGCAGCCGCCATGTGGGTTTCTTTCAAGGCTCATTAAGCCTTGCATACCTCTCTCTGCGCTTCAATTCCCTCCCCCACCACAGGTCGCGTCACTCTGCTGGCCTCCACGCCCCTCCCCCCCCCTCCGCCTCTCTATACAGCAGCAGGCCGTAGCGTGCTTTTTTTTTTCTTCCTGCACAGTTTCTCAACCTGTTGTCTTTACTTCAGACATTGCAGGGTACTTGCGCTGTATTTAGCAATAGTCAGTCGGCATTGGCAAGATAGTGTTATCATTGTGTCGTGGCACCCGGTTGCCTGCAATCGCAGTAAAATGTCTCTTAAAGTGCAGTTTAAACACCGGATGTCACTTCCACACCGTAGCTCTTTTCAAAATCCACCAAAAGCGGTGATGTTCCGTCTTTACCAGACCAAACACGTCACCATAATTGCCGCGCACAAAGAAATGGCCTTTACGGGCTCTTTGAAACCTGCGGTATTTGCTGATAAGAAACATACCCGCATACTGACTCCGCACCAGAGTGCATGACTTTTCTTTCATTTACAATTTCAATACAAAAAAAAAAGTATCCCGCTAGCAGGTTTTCGTCCGTTTTGCATATCTTGACAAAAAAAGACTTCAATATCACTCTTGTTCAGCCCTCAGCAGCTTGGCAAAATTATCTGAAGAGAATGATTTCTCGCAGTAGGGTCTGCAGCCGTGTTTTATGACATCATTGAGCAAGCACGTGCTGGTAATAGCAACTCCCCACTTAATTTCTTTAGGAAACTACTTTGGGCAACACGGCGAAATTGCAATATCGACCTACCAATCAAGGTTAATTTTCCAAATACAAAAATATATGCATTTTGTCGTTCTGGAATCACAATTCTCATTAGAATATCAGGCAAGTAGTGACTATCACTGAAAAAATATCCCATCGACTCTCCTAAGATAAGACATTAATTCAATATACTCACATACATTTGATTTTTGTAGATATGGATCTGTATGCTTTAAGATATTTGTAAATCTGATTAACATTGTAATTGTAATTAAAGACATCCATATTTTGTAGTAGCCCTTATTTAAAGGTTTGCATGATTTATGGCACTTACATTAAATTGATTTAGATCATTATCAGTCCTAGATAATACTGCTCCGCTACTGGAATCACTAGTATTAAGTATTTTTTAGTACTCAATTGTTCCCAGAAAACAGAAATCAAGCAAGTAAGTGTTTCATTCAGATCTAATTTTCAAACATGAAATTACAGTAATTGTAAGACGAAGTGGTGTCAATGGTCAAACTAATAGAGCAGAAATGTTCACTACCCTTTATGAATTCATAGTACCAATATGAAAAAAATACAGCAAATCAATGGCCCCTTCTTAATATGAGCTAAATGTGAATTGTGCTAACAACGTTGGCTTTGCAACAACAGACGTGTTGCTTGTTTAAGGCCCATACATTGCAGTGCCCCTCACTGGTATTCTGCCTTACTTGGGTTTTCCAAAGAAGCTGTGTCAAGACAGGAGGGCAATCGTCAGGTCGTCATACATACATACTATTGGGGTGCTTATGAGTCCAGTGCTTTGGGGTCAAAATTTCCCACACACACAAAAATCCAGTATCCCCCTGAGTTTAGGCTTTCCTGAGCATGAAATAGCATAAATTAAACACTTTTCAACTGTACAATGGGGAATAACATGCCGATGTTGGTGGTTTCTGCACTTAATTCCACATGTGCAGACATTTTTCCTCCTGTAAATTTCTTTGGGATTTGCCTGCCCTGATTACCTGGGGAAACGTGTTAATGCAAATGAGGTACAAAGGCGGACAACGGCGGGCACAATGACCGCACTACCCTGCTATGTTCCCTTTGTGTAAAAGTATTCGATGATCATTCAGGTTAGGTGTGCATGCGTGACTCCAGCACCTGCTGTTGTTTGGTGCTAACTGCAAATGCAGAGAGTGAGTGGACCCAGGGGGAGGAGTGATGCACCACCCGTTAGTCTCGTAAGAAGTTACGATCAATAAGTCTTATAGCCTTGGTTGTAGTTGTCATAGACAGTCTTTTATTACAAATTGATTCAAAATGAGGGAAATTGTCAGCCAACGCGTTTCGTTCATAACAATGAACTTCTTCACGGTATACAGTTGGGTTGTGTTGAGGTGACAGTAAGCTCCTATGGTGTGACATCGGACGGAGCAGGCGGCTGCAGTCTAAATTTCCTACAGATCTACTACTTGCTAGCCCTTATCACGGAGGCACACGCAGACTAACGGGTCATCACTCCTCTCCCTGGGTCCAACGTGTTAATGCAGTAATTACTGCAAACTTTTAATAATGATCCCTGCAAGAGTTTGCACAGGAATCGGGGAAAAAACAGGCCACTCGTACTGAGTGCCTATGTGCAAAGGGTGTGGTGTGGCCAATAAGCTCCCCTTATATTTTCAACCGAGACCATTGAATTTCTTAAGAGATTTAACAAGACTCTTAAAAGCATGTCTGGAAGTTGTGAATAGCCCTATTATTCATACAGCATGCCCTCTGGACACAAACATGATGTTTGCTACCTGGCCTCAGAGAAACAGGCAAGCATTGAACATTCTTTCGCTTTCTTCAAAAATAGGAAAAACAGTACATCCTCTAAGGCAGTCTTCATTTTTTAGGTCGAGCCTGGGCAGCGCATGCGCTGCTCTGCGAGGCATGCTGTATTCAGGTATGGACTTGAAGCTCCGCCCACTGTCCGTCCATATTTTTCATTGGCGTATGTCATTGTCTATTGTAAACTATGGCTTTTCATTGGTCAATAGACTTAGTAGTCCCTCCTTAGTACCGCCTTGTCTTATTTTGTAACCTCCCATGAGGACACCCTCTGTTACGTGGGCTGTTACCCGGTAGGCTTTATTTACAGCCTCCAAGCACTGTTCTCTCAAATCGCTTTGTCCTGCCTGCTGTTGTAGGCAGGACACACTCTCTCCTAACGCTATTAAAACAAGCATTGGTATAGCCAATAGGTCTCACCTTTGGGACCTTATAAGTGTTTAGCCATGTAACAGTTGATGTTGTTGCACCAAGGATATTGTGTTGCATAACTAAATACTTAAGCGAGACCTATTGGCTATGCCAATGCTTGTTATTCTAGCTTCTATAATAGTCCACACTCGAAATAAACCGTTTGGTAAACATTTGTAGCATTAAAATAGAAGCTTGAAAGATTTAGCTGTGAAGGCAGCTGTAGGTTGCAACGCAAGCTGCAGCAACTTTAATTGAATGAACAAAATATGCATAAACAATATACAATGCATTCGTTTCTAAGATCACGCTGGTGTCTGCAGAAGGGCTTTGGGTGGTCTAGATAACGGAATACACAATACTGTTCGAGGGCTTCAGATTTTGTTTGATATAGTGTATTATAATTTCGAACAAAAATAGTCCTCTGGTACTCACATAGCTGCAAACAACCGCTTCACATGCTTTAAAGTTAAATTAGATTGGAATAGAAGAGTAGAATCAATCAGTCGTGGAGAACTCTAATTTGTATGTTCCCAGTTGTGACTAAATGTGGGAGCATGAGGGTGCCCAATTCTGACTAATTGGAGGAAGATGAGCCTAAATGCAGCTGATACTTGTTGTTTGTATTTAAATCCTGTCCCTTCACATCACAAGGCTTTCTTTAACGAATGGTGTATGGTTTTCACTGCATGAGATTTAGTGCAATGGTCTATTCCAGAGTGCACTGCATCCAACTACCACAGCTATGTGAGCTCTGATGCAATAGTACTTGCTTCACATGATGCCATCTTTTCATTTTGAATTGAGATCTCTTAAGTTATGATATACAACTGCTAACATATTTCCTTTCTGAAAAATACAGGTCCTGTTTCTGTGGATTTTCCAACGATGGACCACTGTACACCGATTGTCTTGCCTTCTTGGACATTACAGGTCAACATAACGTGTTCCATGACGCCCAGTCGAAAGGTGCAAACAGGAGAAAATATCAGTGGTGTGATCTCAACCCCTTTGTAGGTTCAAAGTATTAAAAAAAACACATGCTGCGGCCTTACATTAGTAGTTCTTTTCTGGTTTCTCTGAAGCATGAGCAATCAACATGGGTCTTCTCAACATCAAGGTCGAGTCAGCAGTTCTTCCACTGAGGGCAAGATTCATAAAGAACAGGACATTCAGAATGGAGTTTCTTATCATGGAAGTTCTCTTTTCCAGACCACTTCCCTAGCCAATGGAAGAGTAAAGGAACACAATCCAGTGGAAGTGCCTGAAACAGAGCATCTCAACATTCAGCCCTGTATTTCCGATTCCATAGATAGATTAGCCCTGAAACCCAGCATGGTTCCTGTACCACCAAGTAGACCAAAGCCCTCTCGCCAGCGGAAGCTGGAACGTACTGCATCCCTCGATGACAAAGGTTGGAGGCGAAAATTCAAGACCAGCAGAGAAAGTGTTTCAGAGCCCAGTGAGAACGGGTCCTCAAATGGGTCCATCCCTGAAACTGAAGCCACCTCACGTCCATTCTTTGAAGGGGGTCACAACAGAGAGTTCCAGAGCACTTCATCTTTCCCAGGACCACGCGCTTTTGACAACTACTCTGAAAGCCTGTCCGATTGTGAGCATCACATTTCCAAGCAGCGCAGTACCTCTTTAGAACATGCACTCGGCAAAGCTTCTTCGTCCAGTAAACCCAGGTTGTCCCGTGTGACATCGCCGCGACCTCTCCCTCCCATTGAGCTGAGTGTGGCTTCTCGGACTCTAAGGACAGCTAATCGGATTGATGCAGTGTGTGTGGATTACAAAGAGTCTTGTAACAGCAGGTTGGGACGGCCAGGCAGCAGCCTGAGTGACACTAGGCTGCAGGGCAGCATGGTCTGTGACAGCTGCTCCACAGACTCCATGAAGTCTTCCTCCAACCCGCTTAACCCAATCCGTTCCAAGGACGTCCGTAACAGGTAGGATCCTTTGTGCAGGATTCCCGTCATGTAATTTGCATTTCTTTTCTAATTTCATACAAAACAGCTTATGTAAGATATATTGTTGGGTGAATTTAGAATGTATGTTTAAGATGAGAATCCAATACATTAGTAAATATAAAAAAAGGAGCATTGGTACTGGAGTGTGGGTGTTTAATCCGGTTTCAAGGATTGATTGTCTGGAGGTGCAGTTTTACATTAGCTGGAAGTCCTGCACATTCATTATTGTTTCTGTGCGTAGTTAATTTTTTAATGTCATGGGGCCTTTTAAGTCTTCAATAGGTGGGATGTGAACATGCATTTGTGCGGTTTCGCATCCTGTCCAATATATTATGTAGGTTTTTGTGCTTCCTTGACGATTAAAATCACGTTACATACTGTTGGATGAATGTGCTGTCCATCCTGTTAAAAAGGAACTTGTGTTTTGCGTTTTAGAAGAAAACTAGTGCTTGTGGTTTGCGTGTTTGAAGTCTGACACGTGGCGTAGCCACTTTTAACCAACGTGGTCCTTTTTAGGAGCTATGATTGCACACATGAACTTAAAAATGGCAATGTTGTGTCTATTTAATTGCACTTCCTCCCTCAAAAATGATCTCTAGATTTTATGGCCCTGTCTCTCTTAAAAATCTATGCTAACATTGGATCGTAAGTAGGCATGAAGTGTGTCGTCTAGACCTTAAGTATATTTTTATTATTAACCATTTGTTCTGCTGGGAGGCATGGAATCTCCTTTTTGGCACAGCTGATGGCCATAGACGGGTATGTTTGCTTTTGATAGGCTTTGTCAGGATAATGAAGTGCTACATAAGAACTGGCCGCTTGGAGGTTGGATTAACCGGTTTTGGTGCACATGATTGTGTGGCTTTATTTGTATAGTATAATTGGTATCCATGAGCACCTCATCTGCCATTCAGAGCCCTTGTCTCGGCAGCCATCAGATTTGGGATAACTTGTGAATGTGTAAGTGGGTTTTGTTGGCGTGGCATGCTCTAGGTATGTCAAAGACCTTCAAACATAAGGCACACTTATCTTGCACATAATGCAGGACATACCTCTAGGGGCATGACTAACATACCCAATGTAAGCAGAGGTTCATAGAAATGGATGTGCTCTTGTGCAAATATTATGAATTTTGAAAACAAATGTTGTGTGTGAATTTTGATGAAGAGATCACTTTCTTCTTTAAGTTATAAGATATATATATATCCTGTGAGGATTCGGCCCTTTGGCTTTGATATTCCTGGAAAACGTGCCCTTGCAGCTATCTCAGAGATTTTGAGATGCTTTTCCCCCAAATTAGAAGCGTTTCAAGTAGGTATCATTCTACAGCTTACCAAAATATAAGGACTTCAACTTAACAAGCTCTAGTTTTATAACTTATCTACTAGAGATGAGGGACGTAAACAGAATGGGACAATCCATTAGCTGTATAGTGCATGCATGTATGCTTTTTAGTTTTATACCGGAAATGTTCTGTAGCTACATGATCGTCTGTACACTGTCATAATGTCCCATTCTTAGTTCATCTCGCACACCCACCTTTTTTTTTGTAAGTGGGATTTGTAGAGTGACAACCTGACTTCAGGTCATGAGGTCGTTAGACACTTTCTCAAGCCCTGCACTTTTAACCCACAAACATTGATTTTTGGTGTTAATCTAATTAGTTCAATTGATGCAAAACAAAACTACAGAATCCAGAATGCATCAGGCTGATCCACAAAAGGCCAGTAATTGAAACAGTATCCTTAATGATCTTAGGGAAGTTAGTCACCTTAGGGATTTATGATCTCTGAAAAAATACTGATATTTCATAGTTCGTGAAATTTTTATTAACAAGAAACTTTAAAGTTCAGGATCATATAAGAGACCATTAAACGTGTCAGGATGCGTTGAGCCATGGAAATACAAAGATAATACATACTTGGATGTCAAAAACAACCAGTTATTAGTCCACTGGATGAGCAGCGTACATAATGTATGCCAGTCCTGTCAAAAGAAAGTGAAGAGGAACAAACATAAACAAAAACTGAGACATAGGTATGTGAGTAATCAGTGGATACAATCATCATAGCTATAATGAGATATTGTATAGGTTCTAATTCAAACTTTATATCATTGTAAATTTTGGAGATCGAAGACAGCCTAAAATCTGAAAGAGAAGAAGAGTGAGGTTATAACAAGATTACTGACTGAGATTGTCCAGTTCCTCCAGTCACCACTATTCCGCAGGACCGTCCACTCGTACATTACAAATGATCACATCTCAACAGAGAGTAGCCACCAGTATGCAGTCATCAACTTTTATGGACTTTCATCCATGTTTGCTACAGTACCAATGACACCCTCCTGTTGAATTCCTCACTGGCACTGCCTTCGCATGACTGGCTGATGCCTCTATTACTGCGCCTTCTCAACATGAAGTAAGACCCCACTTTACTGATGGACGTTCGCGAAAGCCATGTTCTGTTGCTCCATATCTCATAAAACTGTTCAGATTTACTTGTAGACATAAAGGCTAGTTGTAATGGCTGCTATTCACAAATTATCTAAGAACCTCTGCTCCCGCACAGGCTGTTTCCAATGCATGCTAGGCAAACTGACTTGTCACATCAAAGCCATCTTTCATCGATCCCACAGATCTCATAAATGTCAAACTTATTAAAATGGAAATCACCCACTTTGTGTTATTTTATGACTATTTGTAGAGCATGCGTCTTACCCCTTAGTGTACACAGGCACTACTTTCCTACATCAAATGCTCCCAACACTCTACACATTCTCATCTGTTATGCTTGACATCCTCTGGTTGTCTTACTCAACCCTGGAGAAAAATATAATTTCCTCATTTACAAGATTCAAACCCACCTCACCTTCTACTCCACAGGAACCTCATTAAAACACTGGTCCGGAGCTTCCTTGATTAATGAAGGAGCCTCCTCTGTTGGTATCCCACAACTGTCCTTTTTCTCGTTTAAGAAAGTGCTAAACGTTAGTGCTCAATTTAATGTTGGTAGTTGCCAATGGTCTGCACCTACACTACTTTTTGGGCACAAAACTTACTTTTTGTCTTGGGAGTTTGAACCTGAGCCAGAGAGAGAAAGGTATCTAAGGGAGAACAAAGGCGAAAGATGGGAAAACAGTGACAAAGTGTGAACGCAGAGATGAAAATAAGCATTGGGAAAGCCAGTGTGTCTCACCTCTGAGAGCTATTGACTTTGGCAATGTTCTGCAGCCTTGCTGTTCAGCAGCAAGGCTACAACTAATAAACAATGCTATGACATGGCAAACGCGAATGTGTGTGGTTTTTATTTTTATTCAGTTCTAGCTACATCATAACGCTTTCTTTTTAATTTTGATTACAACAGTGAGGAAGGTCGAGAGATAAGGATGCATGTGAAAGAAGAGGACAGATGTGACTGCATGGGGAGAATACAGATTATGGAGGTTGGGCAGGAGGGGCTGGGGCAAGCAGACGTGCAACTGAAGGCCAACAAGAGGGGCTCAGGCAAGCACAAGGACAATGGAGAATGGGCGAGAGGGGTTGAGGGCAAGTAGACTGACGACAGAGGGTTAGAGTGACGACCTGAGAGTGGGTGGGTGGAAGGGTCGGGGGCAACCATGCGGACAACAGAGTGTGGATAGGAGGGACGGGAAAACCACATGTATAACAGAGGGTTGACAAGAGGGGCAGGCCAAGCAAACGGACAAAAGAGGGTGGGGAGGAGTGGCTGTGGAAACCACAAAGAGAATGGTAGGTAGAGGGGTGGGGCTGGGCGCAAACACATGGACAATGGGGAGGGGCGAGGCAACCACACGGACAAATGGAGGGTGATCGAGAAGAGCGGGAGGTAAGCAGATGGACAACAGAGGGTCGGCGGGAGTGGCTGGGGTCAAGCAAACCAACAGCATATAGGGGTCTTGGTGAGCACACAAACAACATGGGGGGATGGGAGTTGCTTGGGCAAGCAGATAGACTATGGATGGTGGTTGGGAGGGGCTAGAGGCAAGCACATGAACAACGGAGCACCTTAGTCGGTGCCAGGAAATGGGCAATGAAGGTTTGAGCAAGGGTGGCTGAGGTAAGCATACAGTTAACAGATGGGATTAGGGGAGAAACACTGAAGGGAAGAAATACATGAGGGAGACAGATGAAAAACAAATGCCCTCTTGTGGAGTGCTTAAAAAGAAAAAAAAGTAGCATCTGAAAAAGTGAACATTGGAGGGACAAAAGTAATGCGTCCATGCTCCACAGGAGGAAAACCAAGAGGAAGGAAGCCAGCAAATGAGTGACAATGAACCTTACAAATGGTAAACAAAGGTGGCTTCTAAGCCCCCTGTAAGGTAACAAAAGGTCTTGCAAAGCACATTGCATGAGCTGTTTTAGGCAAGACCTACAGAACCTATAAGCAATCTATAAAGAGGCAGGAAGTGTGGGGTGGTCCAGAGGCAGTAAGTGTAGGGTGGTCCAAGAGGCATGAGGTTAAATCAAGATTGGGCAACCTTGACCCTGCATTTGGCAGCGCTACTATTAGGTTTCTTAAAAAAACGTTGGCCCTCATATACTTTACAAATAAACCACTGGTTTTGTACCAGGCCTCTCTCTGATTCAGGTTATTTATCCTCCTCCTGGTCCCCATGGAGCTTCATGAACCATTGTTCTTACCAAAAAGACCCTCCATGAACTTGCCTTCACTCAATGCTATTTTACAGCTTCACAGAAATTGAGCCCACTGTTCTGGATTCTTGCGGTCACCCTGGCTGGTGCGAGGAAAGGCTTATCTTTCATTGCTCCCTCAAAAGCATTGTATAACTCATCAGATCTTGGTTCTAATATAAAGTTCCTGGTGGTTTTTCTCTGCGGCTTTTGTTAAAGATACTCTTTGCACTTGTGTATATACTTATATGTTAAAGATTGTGAGGCACCATTCTCTCCTCCATTGGTGAGGTACACTGAGTTCTGGAAGATCACTTTCAAGCTTTATGAAACTCATTTGTGTGTGGTTGTTAGGTAATGATAATGTGGCATTAGTGGTGTAGCCTGGCTTGGGTGACTACTGTGAAGCTTTTGAAAGCAGATCTTTCGCCATGTGTTACAGTGGTTAAGTGGGGATTAAGCATGATTAGCATTTTCAGATTTACACAGGAGTTCTGCTGGATTTGAAAGACTGCAGACGTAAAATGTGCTTATTAGAACAGCCAGAGACAACCTACTCTTCCTCAACTCTGTTGGAAAATTAAACGCAAGTTTTATTTTTTTAATTTAATGTTTACCTTATAATGAAAACCTGCTGTTCTTTCTATTTATTACTTGCTGCTAACCGTTGAACTGACTGGTTTAAAAGTAGATTACCGATTATGTTAAATTGCGAGGGTTACTTTTTACGAACATACAAACAAGCTACAAACTAACTCTGTAGTCTGTTGGTTGGAGGAGAACGTGGGCTCTAAGAATGGAATAAAGACTTTTGTGAATGAGGGAGTAAAATCTCAAATAATGGAAAACATAAAGTGAAGAAATTTGCAAGCTTGCAACATTTCTATCTGAAGAGGAGGGAGATTCAATTTAAACAAGCATTGGCAAAGCCAATAGGTCTCCTCTATGCAAGAGCTACTGGCTTTGCCAGTGTGTTTTAGCCATGTTTTACACCAGCGTGGCTGCTGTTCAGCATGGCTAAAAGTTAGTGGCCTAGAGGAGAGTGGCGTGGAGTTTCGTAGAGTGAAATGGTGAAGAGTAGAGTACCGCAGAGTGGAGTGGCATAGAGTGGCATACAGTGGAGTGGCGTAGAGTAGAGTGGTGTAGTGTGTATTGGCGTAGAGTGCAGCGGCGTACAATGCAGTGGCATAGAGTGGAGTGTTGCATAGTAAAGTGTAGTGGTGCAGAGTAGAGTGCATTAGAATAGAGTATAGTAGCATAGAGTGGAGTGCTGCAGAGTGCAGTGGTATAGAGTGGAGGGCTGCAGAGTGCAGTGGCATAGAATTCAGCAGCGTACAATGCAGTGGCATAGATTGGAGTGTTGCATAGTAAAGTGCATTGGCATAGAATTCAGTAGTGCAGTGTTGCAGAGTAGAGTGGCATAGATTGCAGCGGCATAGAGTGCAGCGGTGCAGAGTAGAGTGCTGTGTTGTAGGGTGTCCTACAGTGAAGTGAAGAGGTATACAATAACGTGGACTGGTGTAGCGTGCATTGGCGGAGAGTGTTGCAGAGTATAGTGGGGTAGAGTGCATCCTCATAGAATTCAGCATCGTAGAATGCAGTAGGGTAGATTAGAGTGGTGTATAGTAGAGTGCAGTGAGACATAGAGTGGAGTGGCATAGAATATAGTGGCCTAGAGTGTAGTGGTGCAGAGTAGAGTGGTGTGTAGTGCAGTGGTGTAGAATGGTGCAGATTGGAATATAGTGGCATGGAATTCTGCAGAGTGCAGTAGCGTGGAGTGGTGCAGAGTGCAGTGGTGTAGAGTGGAGTGCTGTGGAGTGCTGCAGAATGCAGTGGCATAGAGTACAGTTGTGCTGAGTTTATTTTTTTTTTTTTAAACTTGTTTTTATTGCAGTTTTCAACAAATTATACAGAGAAAAAGAGGAAAGATACACTTTTGTTGTCCCAATGCGGATTACATGAAGCCCAAATTGACAAGCATCTATATAGAATTATCCGCAAAGAGCATTAATCGGTCCATAATTATTGAATGTAAAGACAACAACACGGGTACTTATAATAAAGACATTTTAGCAATCCCGATCCGTAGGACCGGATGGCCAATCCAATAATCACTTCATTCTACGTGATACTTCAATCAGTGAGCTCCGGATGTGATAGCAAATAGGAGTGGCTGCCAGACGTTTTTGGTGCAAGAGGCAAGCTGAAGCAGGGTCGAATATACATCACTAGTCGTATCACAATACACCATATCCCTGAGCCATGCCCTCACCAAGGGTAGTGCAGTGCCTCCCCAATTCAGTGAGACCTGTCTTTTAGCCAGTACTAACGCAATGGCAGTAAATCGCCTTATCCCCCGATTCAACTGAAGTACATATCACAGTAGGACAAGCAAGGGTGTGTGTGAAAGCTCAGTCTCAACCATCTGCTCAATATGCCTAAACACCGCCTCCCGGTAGGCCAGCACAGCAGGACAGTTCCATGCCAAATGGATAAAATCAGCCTGCGCCATCTCACATCTCTGACATTGATCTGGTTTCGAATGGTCCTTCTTTTCAAGTAACACAGGGGTAACATAAATTCTATGTAAATACTTAAAATGCAGGAGTTTATGTTTATAGTTATTGGACACCAGACCTGTCTGTTCATAACAATATGCCCACATCTTGTCAGTCATAGGGTGTGCTAAATCCCTCTCCCAGGCTGCGTGAGCTCCACCACCCACCATTGTTCATAGCGCTTGTGCCTGTTGGTATAGTCTAGAGACTAAATGTGCGCCATCAGCCGCCGCAACAGTTGTAGTTAATGGGGGGAGGTCCATAGGTTCCCCAGTTTCGGGGCGAAGCGCGGTAGCTAGTGCAGTCCGCGTTCTGTGCACCAGGAAACGATCAAGCATACTTACATCTCGATCCGCCGTTATATCTGCCACTGTTCGTTATTGACCATTCCTGAACATACCGCCTGCATTGTACACTTGACAGCGGCTGAGTACCCGCTGTGTCAATGTTTCGGTCGTGGGCGCTATCTAGGGATTATTTAAAATCGGTAAGTGTGGAGAGTACTGGTGTTCAGCCCCCAGGTACCTGCACAGGCACTCCCAGGCCCAACTCGTGGTTTGTAGGGTATGAATAGGAGCTTTGGTTCTCCTAAGTCCACGTGGAATGATAGTGGAAAGTGTATAAGGACAGGCTTGGGTGGGCTCGGGTTTCAGAAATTGAAGGCGCGCGTCCGGGTGATATCAAAAGTAGGTGTAATGCGCCTGCGCTGCTACATAGTACAAGTAAAAATCAGGTACCCCGAAGCCCCCACCTCGAAGGGTTGAATGAGTGTTTTCCAGCCTACTCGCGCCTGTCTCCTGGCCCATATCAGTTGAGTCAGCATCCCTCTAAGGGTTTTTAAAAAAGGTTACCGTGAGGGGGATGGAATATTTTTAAAAAGTTACAAAAACCTGGTCAGCACAACCATCTTAATTATAGCAATGCAATCCAGCGATCTATCTGTCCGGAAAGTTTATCTATAGCCAGACCATAATTTAACCGCACTACTGCCACGCGGTGTATAGTTACCCTGAGGTATTTAGGGGGTTCATCGCAAGGGGAACTCCAGCGTGAAATACGTGGTGGCGTCAGCCAAAGGAAATATTTCCGATTTCTTCCAATTGATGACCAGCCCAGAGAAGACGCCAAACCGCACCACCTCTCTCGTGATAGGAGGAAGATTTGGAGCTGGCTCGCGGAATGTCATCCGCATATGGTGACGCTAGTACAGGACCCTGGTGAAACCCTATCCCCCGCTGCGAGTGCCGTTAATAATGAAATAGTAAGGGTGATAGCGGACATCCCTACCTGGTTGCTCCTCGACAGTGCAAATCTACTAGACAGTACCCAATTTATCCGTAGTTGTGCAACTGGGTTAGTGTACAGAAGGCAGACCAGTGACCGAAAATTTTGACGGAAGCCAAGTTTACTCAATGCCGCATGCAAGAAATCCCCATGGAGTCGAATGCTTTTTCAGCATCTTTAAAATCGCCACCGCAGGGAGCTCAGGGTTAATGTGGTTAATAATTGAGAATAATGTACATAGATTTACTGTTGTGGACATGTTCGGCATGAAACCCGGCTGAAAGGGAGAAATGATCTGCCAGATTGTAAGCAAAATGCGCGTGGCCAGCACCTTGGCTAATATTTTGTAATCCTGGTTTAGGAGGGACAACAGTCTATACGAGGCACAGTTGTCAGCCGGTTTACCCAGTTTTAATAGGAAAGTTACTATTGCCTCGTGCATAGTGTGAGGAATTTCACCAGAGTCTAGCGGCTCTGCATAAACCTCTAGTAACTGCAGGAGCAGTTGCTCGTTGTAAGCCTTATGAAACACCCCAGTGAGGCCTTCCGTGCCAGGGGCCCGCGAGCCCTCTAGGCTATCTACGTCCTCAGTAATTTCATCCGCATCAATAGGCGAGGCAAGGAACTCCCACTCTTCCCCCCCCCCCCCCCCCCTTTCAAGCCACACGATTGCTATTTTGTTTAGGTATTCCGTCAACAATTCACCTGTCGGTGGCGAGCACGTAGTGTACAGGCGAGTGTAATAGATAGGACAAAAGCAAGTTTGGATGTAAGCACCATCCGTAACATGGGTGCCCTTAGTATCTTGGAGCCACGTAATATAAGTGGCATGGTGCCTGGGAGTAAGTAAACATACCAGAGTGCGCCCTGGCCTCTCTCCCTCTCCATATAACCAGGCACGGGCATACTTCCCCAAGTAGGACGTCTCCCACTGCGCCAGTTCCTAGAATTTACCCAGCAGTCTGGCGCGCTAATTCAGCAGAGCGGGACCTGCGCCGGTCAGTGATCGGGCTTCCATTTCCCATAGCTCCCCTCAGTGTCATCCAGCTCCCGACATATCGCGCAAAGTACCCCAGATTGTTTAGCAATGCAAATGGCCCTGATGTACACCTTAAAGGCGTCCCACAGAGTGGCGTAGTGAGGCACGGACCCAGTATTTATCTGAAAGTATTCCACAATTGCGTCCCGCACTTCACCTCTAAAAACGGTATCCAGAAGAGCTTCAGTAGGGAAGCTCCAGGCCATAGATAGACATACAATAGCGGGCAGGACTAGTGACAAGAGGACAAGCGAGTGATCCGAGAGAGTGCTTGGCAGGTGGTCCACCTCCTGTATCTTGATGAGTAAATCACGGGTAACGTACCAAAGATCTATGCGGGACCAGCTACCATGTGGTGACGAATTAAAGGAATACCCTCGACCATCCGGGCACTGATGCCGCCAGGCATCCGTTAGCAGGTGTGCATGTATTAATGTCTGAAGCTCCCTCGTGGAGCATGGTTTAGTGTTGTGCCCAGCGTGAGTAGTGTCCGTCTCAGGCTGTAGGGTAACGTTAAAGTCACCACCAAATATAATAGAGTCTACTGGTATGGCAGTGATGAGGGTTGAGATGCTGGCAAAGAAATCTCGAGCATCCACATTAGGAACGTAAAATTTATAAAGAGCAGTCGCTGTGCGCCCATAGATCCTGCCACCAGGAGATAGTGGCCCTCCGGGTCGTTGACCACACTCTGAACAGTGAACAGGAGTGTTTTACGAATCAGTATACAGACTCCCCAGGAATTAGTACTATACCCAGCGAAGAATCGGTTGTACCCCCCCCCCCTCCCCCAGGCAGCCGCAAACCTATTGTTCGAGTTTGGGGCGTAATGGGTCTCCTGCAGCATTGCAACATGTATGTTATGCCTAGTCAGGTATGCAAGCACCTGTCGACCCTTACGCGGGTTTGCTAGCCCTCTGACATTCCATGTCATGCACCGCAGGTCAAATCCTCCAGGCTGCCCCCGTCACTACAGGCGTAATCCTATGCGTATCAATGTAACAGAATGTTTATGTTGGGATTGCCAGTTGTCAATAGTGTCAATGACCTGTGTACAAACCCCCCCCCCCCAGAAAAGATCAAACGGAACTCCCACCCACCCACATCAGATATCCACCCAACCTATATCCAGTGAATCCCAAGACATATCAATGCAACAAAACAAGCAAATCGAAGAAAAAAACCCTGCACAGAGTGCAAGTCTCCCAGGTGGTCAGCAATGCCCCGAGCAAGCTGCGAATCGTAATAACAATACACCATCAATTATATGTAGCTACATGCATGTGGAAATAGTAGAACAAGTATGTCTCTAGTGAAAGACAGGAAAACAAGAGGAAAAAAAATAATAGCGGCCAATTGGTGGGATGTGGATGAGTCCATGCCAAAGTCAATGTTACCTCAAGGGAGCGGAGAGGTGGGTTTGTCGACTTATGGCGTTTCCAGTGTTCTGCTGCCTCTGCCGGTGTGTCTAAAACAAAGGTTTTACCCCCGAGCTGTACACACAGGCATGCCGGATACAACATAGCATATCGGATATTCTCGTTTCTCAGTGTTCGCTTGATGTCCTGAAATTTGCCCCTGGCTTCCTGCACCATAGGTGTGAAATCCAGGTAAAACGAGAGAGTCATTCCCTGGAACTGAGGATTTTCTATCTCGGGGCCCTCCTCAGCGCAACATCTGTCATGATAATTTAACAGTCGCACAATGCCAAGACGGGGAGGCGCACCAGGAGCAGACCTGGCGGCCAGGGCGCGGTGGGCACGCTCCACCGCAAATGTGGTTAAGAAACTATCCCTGCCGAAGAGATCTGTCAGAACCCGCTCCACAAACATTTCCATGGGGCCAGTATTGGTAAACTCTGCAATCCCTGCAATTCGCAAATTATTGTGGCGCAATCGCGCTTCGTGATCCCCCGCCTTCGCCGCTGTGGTTTTCAGAACGCGCTCTAGACGTTTGTTGATTGCTGCGTGCGTGTCCTCGGTATCGGAAATACGCTTCTCTGCCGCATCTTTGCGGGCCTCATGGTGCTCTAGACGGCTATGCATGCCATCCATCCGCGCTTCCAGCTCATCAAAATGCGCATCTATGGCCTTAAACCCAGCACGCAGTTGAGCCATAATGGCGGCGGCTCCTTCCGCCATAGCACCACCAGCTACCGGGTGATCAGCGCACTCGGGGGGGGGGGGGGGGTCCTCCCGTGGCGGTCCTCCCCGCCATCCCGCCTAGGAGTCTTGGAGGCCTCAAAGTTAAGCTGTCTCTGTTTGGGGTCACTCCGACCCATGCTACTCGATTATTGGTAATGGCAAGTTAGGGAACCAACTGTCCAGTCCAGGCAGTGTCGTGTAGCATAGAGCACAGGGCAGGAGGAAGGGCACAGCAATTCTTTTATGCCTCAGATTAAAGCCCAGGGCGCCAGCACATCCACAACCTCGCCGCTCAGGGCACCTCAGGCATAGGTGTTTATTTTAGCAACCATTGGAAGCACAGGGGTTCATACCGGAGCAACGCTCCTCTGACAGCCTCCATAGGTATCTGGTGCTACCCCTAATGCGAGATGGGCCACGATACCCTCAGCTCCGATCCGAGGCGCCCATTGTAAAGTTGCACTGCCTCCTCAAATAAGCACAGGACTCCAGGGGTTAAGGATGCTCCAATACTCTTTATTTATCTACACAGAATAACGAGCGCCGGGCTAAGCACGACCTACTCGCTGCCGTGGCTCCGCTTTATGGCGTTCCCGCGATTCGCGCATGCGCATTCCTCTTTCCGCGCTCTGCCCTCGCGCGCTACGTAGTCACGTAGCGTGCGAGGACTAGAGCGCACACTACATATCTCCCTTCTTTTCCATGGCCCAACGAACATGCAGTCCTCACAGTCTCTAGGGTATACAACCTCCTTCTAGCTCAAAGTCTGTGAAGCGGCTAGGCCTCACGATCGCTCTGCCTGCTCGGGTGCGCCTTACCGAGGTGCAGGAATTTCCAGGATCGTCGCTTTCAGCTGGGCTCCCCACCATACCTCGGGGGTCACTCCGTCCCACTCTCTCCGGGCTGCAGCCCTCCTCTGTCGGTAACTCCTCCAACTCCGTCATCCCAGGAACTTCCTGCTCCTCCCAATTCTCTCCCTCCTTTATATCTCTTCCTTCCGTGGGTTTACTCCCTTCATTTTCTCTTGGATATGTTTCTTGTGGTATTTTCTCGTTCTCTTCCTCTGGCCATTTTAGGATCTTGTTGCATTTCGCCATGCGGTCTTGGGACCACACGTTCCCGTCGCTGAGTAAGGCGGATCTCTCATACACCTCCTTCACCTGTAGAGGTGGACTGTACTTGCTGTTTCCTTTCTTTCTTCGTACAGCTAATTCGACTCTCACCCACTCCCCTCTCTCTAGTGTGGCTTCTTTTACTTTCCTTCTCTGGTTGTAGTACTCCGTGAACACTCTCTGGGCCTTCTCCAGGTTGTGTTGTACTACCGCAGGAGACCATTTGCTGGTGATCGTCTTCTCCCTCCACATTACATTGTCCTTGGTGAAGGGGTGTCTCCCCCTCAAGATTTGGAATGGGCTATACCCCTTGCCTGTGGAGGTGATGCGGTAAGCCCACATCGTGTTCTGTATCTCTTTCTCCCAATCTTTTCCCATCATGATGGCTGCTTGGATGGATCCCATGAGTACCCTGTTGAAACGTTCTACCTGTCCATTGCTCGACGGGTGGTACACTGCGGTGTGTAGCAATTTGATTCCATTACGTTCCGCATACTTGTTCCATTTTTCGGATCTGAATTGGGGTCCATTGTCGCTCAAGATTGTTCTAGGAATGCCTTCTCTTAGGAACACCGAGGTGAGAAATGTTATCACTGTCTCTGCCTCCATTTCCTCCTGTATGTGTATTTCCGGCCATTTGGAATACTTGTCGACCAGGACACATAGGTATTGGGGTGTACCTTGGGTGTCCAGCACTGGCCCCAGGATGTCCACTGCCACGTCTTCCCACGGCCCACTCGGTAGTGGGAACTTCCCCAGCGCTGGTCGTAAGGGAACCAGTGTTTTGTCCGCTCTTTGGCACTGGCCGCAATCTCTCACTTGCCTTTCCACCTGAGCGTCCATTCCTGGCCACCAGTACATGTGCTTTGCTCTCGCCTTGGATTTTACTATTCCCAAATGTCCCTCGTGTAGTATTGCAATTAATCTAGGAACTACCGCTGCCGGGGGAATCACTTTGTCTCTCCTGTATAAGAACGTACCATCGTTCCCCACTGATTATTCTTCTCTGACTTCATAATATTTCCGGAGTGCCTCTCCTAGACGTTTCTTTTCCGGCCATCCATGTATTATGTACTCTTTGCCTTCGCGAATTTCCTCATCTTCTCCATACGCCTGTATCCAGTCTTGCTTGCTTATTACCCTTTCTGGGTCTTCCATTATTGCCACCATCTCTTCTTCCTCTGTAGCCGTGTTCGGGGCTTCTTCCATGGCTGCCGCCCTGCTAAGGTAATCTGCTACCTTGTTCCTTGTCCCTGGAATGTACTCCACATCGTATCTGTACTCTAGTAGTTTGAGCGTCATTTTCGCTATGCGTGGTGTGGCGCCTGCATGCCCGCTAGAGGTGAGTACCTTGACTAAGGGCTTGTGATCTGTCTTAAGTAGAAATCTTGTGCCCCATAAGAATTGGCGATATTTTCCCATAGCCCACACCACTGCTAGCATCTCCTTCTCAATCACACTGTATTTCTGTTCGGTGGGCGATAGTGTTCTGGACGCAAAGCTGAGTGTTTCCACCGTTCCATCTCTCCTTTCCTGCATGAGAACTGCCCCTAGTCCTTTCTCGCTGGCGTCTGTCGTCAGTATTGACCGGCCGAGTGGATCATATCCTTGCAAGGGCACCGCTTGGCTGATGTCTTTCTTCAGGGCTTCAAATTCCTTCTGTGTTTCTTCAGTCCATTTGTATGCCGTTTTGTCCCTCGTTAGTTGCCTTAGGTGATGTGTTTTGGTGGCAAAGTGTGGCACGAACTTGCTGTAATACTCTGCCATCCCTAAGAAGGACCTCACTTCTTCTTTGTTGTTGGGGGCCATCGCCTTGCATATCGCCTCTACATTTGCTCTTTTAGGGGTGATGCCTTGTCCTCCTATCTCATGACCTAGATACATGACTGATGTCATCCCCAGCCGGCACTTCTGCCATTCCGCAGTCAGACCGTTGTTCTCTAGTACTCTGAGTACCTTTTCTAGCCTCTCATCGTGGTTTTTTCTATCTGTTCCCATCACCAGTATATCGTCTTGAAAGTACTGGACGCCCTCGATGTCCTGGAATAAGCGATGCATCAATTTCTGGAACACCGCCGCTGCTGAGGCGAGACCGAACGGCATTCTGCGGAATTGGTAGCACCCGAAGGGTGTGATAAAAGATGTCAATTTCCGGCTTGTCGGTGTAGGTCTATCTGGTGATAGGCAGACGTCAGGTCGATGGTGGAGAACCACTTTACCCCTTTGGTCTTGGCCAGCATTTCTTCAATGCGTGGTAAAGGGAACTTTTCCACTATGAGACATTTGTTCAGTTCTCGAAGGTCCACACATAAACGGACTTTGCCGTTTGGTTTCATCGCCACTACCAAGAGGGCGAGCCATTCTGCGCTGTCTATCGGCTCTATTATCCCCGCCTCTTCCAGTCTGTGTAGCTCCGACTGCACTGCGTCTTTCACCGCTAGGGGTATATTTCGGACTTTGTGGGATACTGGTCTGGAATTTTCTTTGAGTACTATCTTGTGTGTGAATTTCTCCAGCTTCCCCACCTTCCCTCCGAACACTTTCGGGAATTTGCTCTTCATTTCTTCCAATACCGGCCAGCTCCCTGGCGCTGTCATAAGCACTTGTGTGTCGCCTCCTGGGTCTAGCTTGATCCCTAGATCGCCTTGGTCCATCCATCCCAGTACGGAGGGGCCTTTCTCCGCTATGTACAATTTGCATTCGGCTTGTCTACCTCTGAATTCGAAGGTCAAATTCCTGTACCCCACCATGGGTATCGGTACGCCTGTATATGATACTGGACGTATGTCTGGCGGTTCTAGTCTTGTTCCCAACTTGGGTTCGAATTGTTCCTTCCACACTGCTCTCTGGATGATGGTGTACGGGGATCCCGAGTCTATTACTATCTGGATTCTCACCCCTCCTATCATCATGTCGCATTGTGGTTTGCGGGTTCTCTTCCCGTCTATCCCCAGTACTTGGTCATCGATACAAAGTACTTCCACGTCTTCCTCTTGCTCTTCTTCCTCCTCACGTTGCTCTTGCTCAACGTACTTCACCATGGGTCTCTTCGTCTTCCGTCGACAGACTTTCTCATAGTGGCCCATTATGCCGCAGAACATACACTTCGCACGGAACGCTGGGCATTGTTTGTCCTGAGCTGTATGTGCTAGGCTGCCACATCTGTAGCAAGCTCCGTTGTTGTCCCTGTTCTGCTTCCATATTTGTCCTTGTTTCCCTTTCCATTTCTGAGGTCCTTTACTCTCCTGGGGCGAGGGTTTGCTCCTTCCCTGCGATTCGGCGTCATCCACTTTGTTCACCATGGTCTTCGGGAGCGCCTCCCTTTTTGCCGCTTCCGCACATCTTTTTGTCAATTCCGCTTTCTTCACCATCGCGATCACTTCTTTTAGTGGCGCCTCACTGTTCGCCCACAACTTGTCTTGTGCACTCTTGTTGGTAGTATGCATGACGATTTGGTCCTTGATGAACTCATCGTGCAATGCTCCATACTTGCATGTCACTACCAGCTTCCTCAATGCCGCTACGTATTCGTCAATGGTTTCTCCCGCCTCTTGTTTCCTCTGTTGGAAATTGTACCTATCAATCGAAACACTCACCGCTGGGGGGTAGTGGGCGTCGAGATCCTCCATGGCGTGTTTAAATACGTCATCGTCAGCGGTTGGCCGGGGTTGCGGTACCAGGTTCTGATCCACTCTTATGCCCTCCGGGCCTAAATTATGCAGGAGTATCCCTTTCTTCCTCGCGCTGGGGAATGCTTCTCCATTTTCATCTTCGAGCGCTGCAATGTAGTTCTTGAAATATTCCCGCCAATCCTCCCACTTCATTTGGGGTTCTCCTGGTCTTGGCAGAAATGGTATGAGCGCCGTCAGTGAAGATCCTTGGGTGCTCAACTCCCCGCGTCTTCCTGGCGCCGCCCCTGGGCCTCTTGGGCTGCCTGGTGTGTCCCCACTCTCTGGCTGCGCCTGCTCCTGTTGCGCCTCTTCCGTTCCCCCGTCGCCGCGTGCTGCCGCTTCCGCCAGGTTGGTGGACCCTATGCCTGCCTCCTTCTGCTTTGTACCGCCTCTTGGTCTCTCTACAGGTGGTCGGTTTACCTTCTTTGCTGCCTCTGCCACGCTCTCTGTGTGTGTTTCTTCCTGGGAGTGGTCTTACTCCTGTCTTCCCCTGTGTTGGCTACTGCTGCTCTGGCCTGTGCTCACGGGCGGTGGGTCCGGACTTCTTTGTCCCTGGTTGTAGATACGTCCCAGTCTCGTCGCCACTGTAACGTTGCACTGCCTCCTCAAATAAGCACAGGACTCCAGGGGTTAAGGATGCTCCAATACTCTTTATTTATCTACACAGAATAACGAGCGCCGGGCTAAGCACGACCTACTCGCTGCCGCGGCTCCGCTCTATGGCGTTCCCGCGATTCGCGCATGCGCATTCCTCTTTCTGCGCTCTGCCCTCGTGCGCTATGTAGTCACGTAGCGTGCGAGGACTAGAGCGCACACTACACCCATTTAATCTTTGTGAGGGAAGGAGGGCTCCCGCATCCCAGCGCAAAATTCACCACACCCTCAGCTGTTGAGTCCAACGGGTGCAGATCCCCCTCGGCTACGCTGTTGTATGCCGCAGCTCCCCGGGCTAAATTAGTGCCTGTGGCCACTCCCGCTAACCGCGGCCCCGTCCTCCGGCTCACTCGTGACCCCTAACTTTGCAGGGTCTCCGAGAGCCGCGAGAAAGCCGTTGCGGGAGCCTTGGACCTTCTCACCATGCCTGCAGCTCTCCCTGCATGCCCGTCGGCCTCCGCTCGTTGATGCCGCTGTTTTGGACTGCGCACTTCCCACTAGCATGCCGGCATGTAGTTTTATCGGCACGGCTGCCCAGGAGCTTCACGGTCAAGTCACCATCTTGGTGCTTGACCAGGCCACGCCCATCAGTAGTGCAGAGTTCAGTAGTGTAGAGGTCATTGGCGGAGAGTGCGTTGTTGCAGAGTAGAGTGGCGTGGAGAGTAGTTATGTAGAGTAGAGTAGAGTGCAGTAGCCTAGGGGAGAGTGGCTGTACTGATTGAATGCAGGCTGGTTCTAACTGAATCACTAAAGACAACACTGTCAGAGGCCATTGAATCTTGCTACCGTATTACATACAATTAAAATCACCATATCCTGTATGGCATCATTTCAGTGATGGGCTGGAAGAACAGTATTTCTTATTACGTTTTACTGCTGGACAAACCCAGCCACACCCAGCAGTCCACTTAGTTTGAAGGTGAGGGTAAAGGAGAATTCAGGGAAAATTAACCTGGAGGGTATGGAAGATTTGTTTGTGTTATTTTTAACCCTAGAAGGCTTCAAAGGTAAAGGCAGCTATCCACAGCTGGCCATTTTGCTCTACTTCACTTTCCAGAAAAAAAACAAGGTGACCCAGTAAACCACAGTGAGTTAGTAGAACTATGTCAAGAAAACCGTGTTCCATATGGGAAAATATTTTTATATATGTATTGGCTATTAGAGGTCACTGTGTAAGTAACTAGTAAATTGTGAACTTAGGACTGTATTGTTCGTCAATAATGTTTATTTAGTTTCTTTCAAATAGATATTTATCAATTCATGCATCCAAGCAATGTTTATCCAAATACTTTCGTGACAACAAAAGAAGATATTTAACTCACAATATTAAATTTTAGACTTACCAGTTATACATGAACTAATTTCTCTGTTGACTTCTCAATACGCCTGGAATTTTTCTTATATAATTAATTCTTAACAAAATATGGGTGGGATAAACTCCAATCTAGTCAACAACAGCAAATAGGAAATATATTACCTGCAACATTAGTTAAAAAAGTTAAACATTTCTCATAAACTTATTGGGTTGAACCATCCTCATTGTTTTATTTTTCAAGGTAATCCAAATCGCACATGATGGAATGGATTTCAGATATGAGGATATTTTGAGTTTTATCTGTCATCTATTATTAGAAAAGGAAGCTTATTTGAGACTCATACTTTGTTAATAAATTCATATGTAATATTTTGTGAATTGGCCTATTGTCACTTTCAAATACATTGACTGCAGAAGGTGCTTTCTCGTTGATCGATCTACATAGCTAATGTAACCCCAACATCTCTGTTTTAGTTAACACACCTTTGATCCTGAATTCTAAGTTTATATGATCAAAATCTGAGGTCACTGGCAAGCTGAATGGGGAATATGTACAAGAATTAAGGGAGCAACAGGACTAATTTTCCGGTAATGTAGTTTAATAAATGGTTTAAACAGTGCCTTTATATATTGTTTCCGAAAAAACAACTGGTTATTTAATCTGTTAATTATTTGAACATTTCTCTCACAATACGAAGATAGTTAAGTTGCCTTTGCATGCTATTCTGGGTCTTGTGTAGCACAGGCCATCTGTGTTTAGCAACACACTTAAATAACAGTCAGACATTTTAGGACAAAATCCATTTGCATATTTTAGAGTGCAAGGCAAGCCAGACAAATATAAGTCTAACAGCAGAGATGCCATGGCTCAGCCTCATTTAAGTCTATTACATATCATATCTTAAGGCTATTGCAGATCCTAGTTTATTTTGCTTTGCTCCCCTACTATCTATATCTATATTATTGAAGAGAAAGAATAGGAAATAAACAGTTTGGACTAAAATAGTGAGACAGTTTAAGAGAGTATAGTGGGGGGGCGGCTAGTACTGACAGATAAATGGTCTGTGATGAACAGTAGCAAAATGACAACTTTGACAGGTAGCTGTAGTGAGAGGGACATTTTGACAGAGAAATTGAGAAACACAGTCTCATAGAGTGATTAAACAAAGGGCAGAGAGAATGTGTGGACATGTACAAAACGAGAATGGGGTGGTGTGGAAAAGGAACAGTCTTTGAACCTCTGAAGAGTAAAATTACTAGAGAAGTTCTTAATGGATACCCTCTCTGCTAGTGAAGCTATTGGGAGTTTCTTCTTTATAATCCGTGAACAGGTAAAGGTCCAGTTTTTTTTTTGGTAGATCGTTTTTCACTGAGGGTCCTCCTTTTCTCAGCACTCCCAGTTTCTCAAGAAAGGCAACTTAAGTAGCGAGTTATGAAGCCATCCCACAGATTGGCCTCTCAGATCCACAACACTCAGTTCAGCTACTAGAACAATTTTCCTGCCTAGCACTGTGCTATTATCAAGTTTTTCTTTGCCCATGCTACTAATAGTTTAATTTGAGATCTTTCTAACCTAAGGGGTATTTGATTGAACAAAATCCCCTCCTTTTTCTATTAGTGTGGTACTTCACATAGTAAAAAAAACTGTACGCAAGTTAGAGCAGAAAGCCTTCGGATTAAAAGAAAGCAAGTGATGTAATCAGCATTCCTTGCATTGCGGAATGTTTAGGAACTAGAATTATCTCTGCTTAACAGTGCGGTTGAGCATGGCTACTGGATCTGAATTTGATCTAAACCTGGTCCAAACATCACGGTAAGCCATCGCTTCCTGGCGGCGGCCTCTGTCAGCACACGTAATTAGTCACAGTTCTTTACCTTGTTGTCCCATCATTTTATAATTGTAACTAACACAAAACTCTTGATAGTCAATCTTATGTTGGTTAAATGGATAATGTGGAGTACATGAAGTCCAATTGGAACAATATTTTGACCCAAATAATAATACCTTTCTTGTGCTGTGCAAATTCTTGAGCAGATGTGGGTGATGTTTATTTTTGGTTGCTCTGCCCAGGATACCAAATGTATATATTTATTTATCGAAGATTTTTAAATGGCATGGTTTATTATCCTGTGTGTGTCAGTGACACACAAAATGTCAATCTTGAGGGGGTTCTACAAATAATATAGGCAAAGAGGAATTCCATGAACAGAAGCGTAACACTTTGAAATTGACGGAAGATATATATATATTATCTACTGGCGGTCGCCAGTAGATAGTTATAGTTAGGACCGAGTTCCCATAGGAAATCTGACAATTCTATTTTGAATAACTTAGGCGCCGGTTGACTTATCTTCTTGAAATTTTCAAAACTAATGGGGCGCTCCGCTCAGCTCCTACCCTGAAAGTCTCGGGGTGATTCGTCAAGCGGGGGCTGAGAAAAAAGGGGGGTCCCAAAACGCGTTTTCTCCATGCATTTTCCCATAGGACCTTTAGTCGAAGGTACAGCCCGAACGGCTGAACAGAATTACTTGAAATTTGGCAAAGAGGTAGTCCTCAGGTCAGGCATGTGCCTTTTGCTTAAATGGTGTAAATCCGTTCAGTAGTTCCTGAGAAAATCAAAAGTAAAATCACATGTATATCTGGGCGGAGCCTAACCACACATCTCATCGTGAGATCTGATTGGCTGTCAGCACTTCATCCAAGAAGTGTTGGCAGCCATCTTGGGACCAATATACATGATAGCACCTCATTAAAAAGCATTGCAGTTAATAGAAGGTTTTAAGACTTTAGTTACATTATAAATCATTTGTTGATGGTACCATACTCATTTTAGGAATTGTGGTGTGTTCTAAGGTGATTTTACCATGTGAAAAAGCCTTCTGCTGTGATATCATGAATCATGTCGAGAGAACTATTTTCTCATGCTTTTCCCACAGAGGTTTGGAAGGTGATCTATAAGCTAACTGAGAGCATATTTTCTGTAAATTCACATTATCTTTCTCAGTCATGTGAAAATGAAGTCTGACATTCTCAGTAAAACATGTACATCCAACAAGGGCAGAGACTGTCAGTTGATTCCTTTTGTGTTCTACTGCAGCTTCCCAGAGTGTTCTAAAGAACAACTAGAGCGCTAACAGTCCTACTTATGACAAACGTATGGCACACCTGAAGCCATCTTGATTGGAATAAAGTGGTAATTCTTAAAACATTTAATTTAAAAAGGAACAAAATGAGGGGGTTCATTTTGCCATAGAAAGTATGATTAGTGCTGCAGAAAGAAAAATTAGGGCACATTTTGAGTGACTTCTCAAATCCTCTTCTATTTCATTAAAACATTCTGACATGCAGACTGAAACATGCACTTTGAATACCAGCAGCAGACTTCCCTGGTGAGCAGTAGTTTTACTACAGTGATCTAATGAGCAACTAGAGTGCTAACATTCAGAATTTATGGAAAATGTGTGACACATCTGAATGCCTTCTTGATGGAACCAAAATAAAAAACTAAAAGTATTCCCACTGAGGAGACTGCAGTAAATGAGGAAATTAGGAAACTTCATAACAAATAAATCTCCCAAGATGGCCACCAGAGACAAAAGAGCCCAAATGTAGCCCAAATATCACCCAGATGTAGCCCAAGTATAGCCTAATGACAGAATGCCCCAGAGTGTTCTTAAGAACAACTAGAGCGCTTACTGTCTTACTTATGACAAAAGTATGGCACACCTGAAGCCATCTTGATTGGAATAAAGTGGTAACTCTTAAAACATTTAATTTAAAAAGGAACACAATGAGGGGGTTCATTTTGCCATAGAAATTATGATTAGTGCTGAAGAAAGAAAAATTAGGGCACATTTTGAGTGACTTCTCAAATCCTCTTCTATTTCATTAAAAGATTCTGATATGCAGACTGAAACATGCACTTTTAATACCAGCAACAGACTTCCGTGGTGAGCAGTAGCTTTACTACAGTGATCTAATGAGCAACTAGAGTGCCAACATTCAGAATTTATGGCAAATGTGTGACATATCTGATACCTTCTTGATGGAATCAAAGTAAAAAACTGAAAACATTATCTACGGAGGAGACTGCAGTAAATGAGGAAATTAGGAAACTTCATAACAAATGAATCTCCCAAGATGGCCACCAGACACAAAAGAGCCTAAATGCAGCACAAATATCACCCAGATGTAGCCCACATGTAGCCCAATGACAGAAGTGTGCAAAACACTTATTTTTTGTGTATTTGCAGTTTTATATAGTGCAGACTTGTCAGGTATTGGAATGCTTTACATGAGCATTGGTTACATCACACAAGATCAAATTCATTTTGGTTGTAGACATGGGGAGACTAAGTGATTTGACCACAATCACAGAATGTTGAGCTGAAGCAGAAACTCCAACCTGGTTCCCCAGTTGCAAAGTCTGCAGCTCTGGAAGTAACACCACATCCTCTCGCCAAGGTGCAACATTTAATCAAGTGGTCAACTGGATAAAAAAACATAAAGATTACAAATAATTTTAAAGTTCTTTGTCGCTATTTGAAAACTCAGAAAATATGTCCTCATTTTAGTTTTTTAGAGCACTAATCATAATTTTGATGCAAATAAGACCCTCTCATATATGTAATTTCTAGAGGAAATACTCTAGGTATTACAGTTTTGATGACATCAAGATGACGTCAGGCGTTCCACACTTTTGTAATAAATATAGAATGTTAGCAATCTAGTTGTTCATTGGGATACTGTTGAGAGGCAGAGGCCAGGGGCACGGACTCTGAAAATTGAAGGCAGGTAGGAGAGTGCAGAGGCAACAATTTGACCACACTGGGCAGGCAGGAAGGGCAGTGGCAGCACAACAGACTATGGAGGGCAGTGGAAAGGGGGGCAGGGGCAACAAACCAACAATACAGGACTGGCAAGAGAGGCTGTGGCAATATAATAGACCATTGTGGGCAGAAGGAAGAGGCAGTGGTAGTACAAGCATACATGCCAACAGACCCGTTTCAGCCAGGAAACATCCAATGTTTTTAAGCTAAAATGGGCTTTATTTGATCTGTCTCCTGTCTACAATCTCCTCTTTTTCAATGTAACTCAAAGGGGAAAATCAATACCCCAGTTTTTTTTCTAAATCTCCTTCTTACCAAGTTCAAAATGTTCGCAAGTATGGTACATTGAATCATGGTAGGCAGGAGGAATTGGGGTAGGGACATGGACTCGGATAACAGAGGACAGGAGGGACATGGAGAGGTGCACCAAACTGACCCTACAGGGCAGGCATCAGGGTTTGCAGCAGCACAATACACCACACAGCGCATGCGGGACGGGAGTGCAGCACAACAATCCATAGAAAGCAATAGGGAGGGGACAGGACCATGCACATGGACAACAGAGAACAGATGGGAAAGAGGTAATGGTAGCTAGCTGACCATAATGGACAGACAGGAGAGAAAGCTGCAGCATAACAGACCATAAAGGGCAGGAGGGACGGATCAGGGGCATTACAATGGAACAGACAAGCCAGGAGGGAGGGAATAGGGGGTCTGCACATGGAAACAGAGGGCTGGGGGCAAGGTGGCAGGGCAGGAGCAGCAAGATGACCATGGAGGTCAGGCAGGATGGGCACTAGAAACAAGACACACCATGGAGAGCAACATTGAGACTATGGTGGCATACACACAGACCAGGGAGGGGGTCATGGGCAGCTAGCTGACCACACAGGGAAGGTGGGAGGGGCAATGGCAGCACAGAAGACCATGCATGGCAAGCGGGAGGGTTAGTGGCAGCACAATGGCTATGATGGGCAAGAAGGAGGGTGCAGGGGCATGCACAAAGGACCATGGAGGATAGAAGGGAGGGTCAGGACCTGGGCACAGACAAGAGAGTTCAGGGGAAGGGGCCTCACAACAGGCCGCGCGGGGCAGGCAGGAGGAGCAGTTGAAGCACAACAAATCAGGGAGGGCAGAAGGGTGTGGCAGTAAAATGGACCATGGAGGACAGGAGGAAGGGGATAGGGGCATGGCATGTGGACAGGCAGGGTGGAGGTGGCAGGGACAGGTTACAGTCATCTGACAATGCTAGGCAGGTGGGAGGGGAGTGGCAGCTCAACAGAACACTCAGAGTAGATAGGAGTGGCAGGTCCATGGAACATAGTGGGCAAAAAGGATGGAGCAGGGGCATGCACAAAGACATCGGAGGGCAGGTGGAAGGAGAATAGGGGCAGCAAGCTAAGCACAAAGGCTAAGCAGGAGGTCAATGATGGGCCATAGAATTGGGCAATGGAGGGCAGGAGGAGTGGACTGGTACATCATGCTAAATGGAGGGCAGTGGCAGCACATCAGACCATGCATGGCAGGAGGGAGGAGGCTAGTCCATGGATTCAGACAACAGAGGATAGGGAGAAGGTGGATGGGGCAGCAAGCTAACTGTTCAGAGAAGGTGAGTATTAGGAACTTTATTGTTTTTAAAATGTGCGTCTGTGCGAACTACGTAAAATATGAACAAGTATGCAGCATAATCTCACTTTTATTCAGGAAGAAGAGGAAGTTTGTGACTGTGACTCCGGGCTCACTTGGCAGAAACACCCCCTGACCCTCCACCCCCATCGCAAAATGTAATGCCCGTGAAAAGGGTAGGTGGACGCAGTGTTATATAGAACATAGTCCTGAGAGCACGATTGAAAATGAAAACTAGATGTAGTATATGGTATAAACTATGCACCAAAAAGTGTGATATAAGATGAACCGGGGCGTGAAATATAATATGTAATACATTGTGCGCAATGACAGATTCATTGGAGAGTGCGAGATAGCACAGGCACTAGCGCGTGCTATGCGATATGCGCCTTGGAGTGTAATATGCACAGGGCAGTGTTGTGTAACATAACTAGTCTCTAAAGTTGTAATATAAAATATGTGCTGGGGAGTGTAACGTTGCATATGCACTGTGACAAAGATATGGATCCCAGATTGTAATATGTATGGCATAGCGCTGTGCGTTATAACATACACATCCAGGAAGGCACGTTAGATGGGGCAATATAACCCGTGCGAAGACAAGTGTGGCATGACATATTCACGGGGTGGTGTTACAGTGCACATGGGCTAGAGAGTGTCATAGCATATGCACTAGCTGGTGGAATACAACACAGAGGTGTGAGGCAATCGGCGGGCACTGGTGGGTGTAACACAGCATTGGGCTCAGCCAGGAGCACGCTGTGACTCTCAAGTGAGGTTCGTCTCCTTTCCAGAGAGTAAAATAAAAAGTATTACACATCCGGCGGTGGATGTGTTTTTTATTAACCGTGAGGGGGGTTTCTTGCATAGTTTGGTTGAATTTTTGTCGAATCCTCTTTGAATGGCTTGGTGTGCGTGTATATTAAATGTGCCCGTCAATAGCTACCCATGTTTGTATAAATAAACGACAAGGATGTCTACTTGGAGAGTACCCATCGGCGGGGGCGCCGGGATTAGGCACGGTAGGGCGTCAGACACGTCAGAGCTTCACTAGCGGTGTAAATACATTTCATGTGGATTCATTCTATGCATAGTCGCCTTTTAATGAATATCACGCAAATCGTCATGGTGATAGGTACATACGGTTTGTCCAGCATGTCCTAGGTGTTTCTATAAATATATATATTTTTAAAATAATAAAAAACAAAGGCCGCCCCGGGGGATGGGGTCCCCGGAGCCATAAGTGGCCTGAGGAGGGGGGCAACGCAGCCCCCTCCTAAAGAATTTAAATTAAAAAAAGGCCATGACCCGGGGGTTGGGGTCCCCGTGGCCGATTAAGGCCTTGGGAGGGCCAAATTTATCTTTTTCAACAAAAAAAATTAGGGTGCAGGCCCAGGGCCAGTAAATTAGAAAAAGAAGGGGGGCCACACAGCCCTCCTTCATAAAAAAATAAAATAAATAAAAGACCGGCATCGCGCTGGAGGCCACGCCCCCTCCTTGCAGCACTCTGCAAACGCGCCCCCTGGCCAGTTGTAAGTTGGGGAATTAATTCCCCTTCAATACTGAGAGTCCCTGAGGGCCAACTAGCCCAACAGGTATCTCCAGTGTGCGCCAGGGAGCTGCGTTGCAGACAGGTGTTCTGAGGCCACGCCCCTTTTTACACCTCTATGCAACGCAGCTCTGTGGCGCTTACTGGAGGTACCTAGTGGGCTAGTTTGACCCTAGGGACCCTTAGGATTCAAGGGGACTTAATCTCTCAACTTAGAACGGCCACAGGGCGCGTTTACACAGTGGTGAAGGGAGGGGACGGGGCCTGAGGTGACGTGTGCAAACACGCCCTGTGGCGCGTTTTAAGTTGGGGAAATAATTCCCTTTCAATCCTGAGGGACCCTGGGGGCCAACTAGCCCACCAGGTGCTTCCAGTAAGTGCCACTGCTCTGCGATGCAGAGAGGTGGTGCAGGCCGTGCCCCTTTTTACACCTCTCTGCAATGGCGCTTACTGGACGTACCTAGTGGGCTATTTTGCCCCTAGGGATCCTCAGGATTCAAGGGGACTTAATCTCCCAACTTAAAAAACGGCCACAGGGCATGTTTACACAGTGGGGAAGGAAGGGAACGGGGCCTGAGGTGACGTGTGCAAACACGCCCTATGGCGTGTTTTAAGTTGGGGAAATAATTCCCCTTCAATCCTGAGGGCCCCTGGGGGCTAACTAGCCCACCAGGTGCTTCCAGTAAGCGCCACTGAGCTGCGTTGCAGAGAGGTGGTCCAGGCCGTGCCACTTTTTACACCTCTCTGCAACGCAGCTCTGTGGCGCATACTGGAGGTACCTAGTGGGCTAGTTGGACCCTAGGGACCCTCAGGATTCAAATTACCTTAATCTCCCAACTAAAAACGGCCACAGGGCTTGTTTACACAGTGGTGAAGGGAGGGGGACGGTGCCTGAGTTAACGTGTGCAAACAAGCCCTGTGGCGCGTTTTAAGTTGGGGAAATAATTCCCCTTCAATCCTGAGGGCCCCTGGGGGCTAACTAGCCCACCAGGTGCTTCCAGTAAGCGCCACTGAGCTGCGTTGCAGAGAGGTGGTCCAGGCCGTGCCACTTTTTACACCTCTCTGCAACGCAGCTCTGTTGCGCATACTGGAGGTACCTAGTGGGCTAGTTGGACCCTAGGGACCCTCAGGATTCAAGGGGACTTAATCTCCCAACTTAAAACGGCCACAGGGCGTGTTTACACAGTGGGGAAGTGAGGGGACGGGGCCTGAGGTGACATGTGCAAACACGCCCTATGGCGCGTTTTAAGAGGTAGTTTTAATCCCCTGCCCTATTATATACTAGGGGCTTACAGAGGAGGTCATGCTGATCACAGGGGGACCCCAACGCATAGTGTTCCCTAGTGTATGTAGGTGTTTTCACTGTATTCTGAGTGTCTTTTAACATAGCACTGGCTCTAGGACTGGTTAGTCAGACTCAGTTACCACCAGTATCCGTCTGAAAAAGTTGAGGGTACAGGATGATTTTGCAACAAGGCTTCTTTCTGCTCTTCTGTTTGTTCTTTCTGCACGTTCTACTTCTTCCTGCACTTTTCTTCGTCTTTGAGGACTTCTGTTGCTTCTTTCTGCATTTCTTTTTTTTCTTTCTGTGCGTTTTTTCTTCTTTCTTCACATGTCCTATCTCTGTAGGCATAGTTAGAAATTAGCATTTAAAAAACCTTTGAAATTCACTGAAAAAAACATAGGTTTCAGGCACGTTCTTGTTAGGAATTAGCATTTAAAAAACATTAGAAATTCACTGAAAAAAACATAGGTTTCAGGGGCGTTCTAGTTAGCTGGACTTTTCACTCGTACAAAACCATTGAAATTCCCCCGTTCTAGTTAGTTCAGCTAACTATAACTCGCGCGCCCGCTATGCACTTCTGATGACGTCACATATTACATCACTCATGACATGGTCAGTGACATCACTCATGACACCACTGATGACATCTCAAATGACATCACTAATGACATCATCCTTGTGATAGAGTGGCAGACCTCCTCTTCCCCTAATATAACCTTTGATACACACATTCAAAAATAGAAACTACAATGTTCAAAACAATGGACATACCAAGACCAGTTACAACAACCTATTCAGTAATTCTAAGATCCACATACACATCCACTCATTCACCAACAGTCCTATACAGTCACTCATACATGTACTCACTCATCATATGTACTCAGACACCTATACATCCTGTTACACAACGCCACTCATCCATAGTTACTCACACACATAGTCACTCATTCTAATAAAGAATCAAACATCTGTTTACCTGCATATACAGTTATACACACACCACCACACTTACTTCTACAGAAACTTACACATACTTAGTCTTTTAAACAATCACTTATAGAAACACATACTTATTCATACAGGAACTCTTTCAATCTCTCACTCTCACATATACTCACTTATATACACCAATAGTCACATATACTAGTTTAAAACATATGTAGTTACTCATAAAGACACTATTGAGACAGTCTATTACTCACTAACACACCCATGCACACACTCATCCACCCATACAGTCCTGCACACATGCTGTCTTCAACACATACAAACAGTGAGTCACTCATTCATGCACCTATGCACTACGTAATACCCCCCACCAAACCATACAGACACTCATACTGATACTCAAAAAACCAACTAATAACCTATATAGACACTCATGTAGCTACTCACCAACCCATGCAGCCACTTATACACAAAGTGAGACTGATACAGATATTTACACATTTAAACATTACTCACTAAGCCATGTATTCACTAAGATACACTTAATCAGTCAGTTATACAATCAATGTTTCAAAAACAAATCATCCATTTAGACACTTATATACCCATTTATTCTTCCATCGACCTTGAGATATACATATATAAAACATGTGTAATTTTCAGAAAAACACACATTCACTGGATGATGTCATCAGTGATGTCATTTGAGATGTCATCAGTGATGTCATGAGTGATGTCACTGACCATGTCATGAGTGATGTAATATGTGACGTCATCAGCAGTGTATTGCGGGCGCGCGAGTTATAGTTGGCTGAACTAACTATAACGGGGGAATTTCAATGATTTGTACGAGTGAAAAGTCCAGCTAACTATAACGCCCCTGAAACCTATGGTTTTTTCAGTGAATTTCTAAGGTTTTTTAAATGCTAATTCCTAACTATAACTTGCCTGAAACCTATGGTTTTTTCAGTGAATATACATATATATATCTCCCAAACCACTTGCACTTTACGCGAGCGCACACTCCTCCCAGAGTAAATTATTACCACAAAGTCATGGATCCAGGTGCTTGGAAAGGATCTTTATTTTCAAGCCGCAAAACCCAACGCGTTTCGGCGTACAAAGCCTTGACCCGTGATCAAGGCGTTACGCCGAAACGCGCTGGGTTTTGCGGCTTGAAAATAAAGATCCTTTCCACGCACCTGGATCCATGACTTCGTGGTGGTAATTTACTCTGGGAAGAGTGTGCGCGCACGTTAAGTGCAAGTGGTTTGGAGTTTATACGAGGTTTCCTCGAACGTCGGCGTGCACCGCTGTGCCCCGGCTGACAAAACGAGGTGGTGGCAAGGTATGTATGTGTATGTTTATGTATATATATGTATGTATGTGTATGTGTATATATATATATCTGTTTTGCAACGTGATAGATAAAATTAGTCGAAAGGTGACAGATTGCAGAACACATAGAACACTCGGAGAGTACAGATAGAAGGTAGGTATTAGAGTTGGAATGAGAAATGTGAGGGTGGTTTTAATTATTGAGAAGTGCTCAAAAGGAAAGTTTAGTGTTTTGTGAGTTGAGGAGCCTTCGTTTTTCATTAATTTGAGTTGTAAGTAGTTGTCTACTTAAGTAGTTTTTTTTTGCACATATCCTCCACTGGATAACTTAAGGCTTTGTGTAGGTAGGTAGTTTAGCTTTTAAGTGCTTTGAAAGCTAGATAGGGGAGTTTGAACCTTGACTCACGTTTTAGCCAGTGGAGATCTTTTAGCGCCTGTTATGTGTCCAAAGTTCTTGAAGCCGGAGGCAAGTTGCGTGACATTTGAGTTTCAGATTGACTAGGTAGTGCTTAGATGACTGGCTCAATATGGTGTTTTCGTAATAGTTGGTGCATTTTTAGGTCTCGGCTAGCGAAGGCTGCGCTTGCGCAGTCTCGCTCGCGAGATTTAATGACTTGGAGAAGAGGGGCTTGAACCTGCCCCTCTTCTCCCCTGTTCTCCATTGGCTGGCCTCTTGAATGCTGGCCAGCCATTGGAGAAGAGGTCAGTCGTTCTGATTAGGCCCCGTCCTTTTCGGATCGGGGGGCGTGTTTTTTGCAAGAAGTCTCATTCTCTCCTCCAGCCAATGGCTGGAGGAGAGAAAAGACAAACACGCCCCCGAATCCGAAAATGCCGCTGCCTTTCTCCGAGGCATTTCTGCTCTGCCTCGGAGAAAGGCGGTGGTGTCTTCCGGTGCCCTCGGCTTGTTAGGTGAAAAGCGGGGTCTAGCGACAGCAATCGGTTCTTTTTTCAGTGAACAGCGACTGGCGAATGCTGTGCGATTCTGCAGTCACTTTAGGAGGGATCGTGCATTCAGGCACTGGGCGAGTCACAGAGGGGTGGACACAGCAGGCACTTATGTTAAGGAGCAGCCTTGAGCTAAATAGTGATCGCATTCAAACCATGTTGGGAGAAAACTAGACATTTTACACGAGAATTGAGGTTTCGAGCGAGTGACTCATGCCAACGGAACATGCCAAGAGCTGTGTCAATACTCTTAAAATGAGTATGTCACCCTGAAGCTCGAAGCAAGCGCGACCGCCTGCCTGCCTGACAGACTGCGGAACCATCTGGCACCAGTGACTCTTAAGTGGCCTACCCTTCACTCCTTCAGTTTCAATCTCATGCGTAGGCGCAGCAACTACAGCACGTGAAGAGCAGAACTCCCGTCCTCGCGTACGCACACCTACACTACCACACAGGACACACAGCTCACACGTTTTCACCACAGCATCCCGAAGGGATTCGGAGTCAGGCAAAGGAAGCTGTAAACAAGCCACGACAACGCAATGCGAAAACAAGGCCGGCTACAGAGTACATTACCACAGCAGCATTTCTGTCGGGTGATCTTGAAGCTAGGAATCTCTCCTTGCCTTTCCGCGTTTAACAGGTCTCAAGAAATAGAATCTGTCAAGCCACGGTGCGAGTTGATATAAATTATGAGAAGTCACATCGCAGTGAAAACGTATAACGATATCGACCCCCTTCTACGTCGGAGTGAAACAGGGCACAGACACGAACTGCCAAACCCTCCTGACAGTGCTTCAAACAGGCACGCACTGTTGGGCACTGAGGACCCGCTCTTCTTTTAAAGAGCTTTCTGCTATCCATAAACGAGCACCGGCGTTAGTATTCTATTCGCACGTTAATAGTCCCATTTAAAACAGTGCACCAGGATGCGCAACCCAGGCAAGTAACAGAATGATGTATTATTGAAACTGAGTAATTTTTGCACAAGAATACAATAGATTAAGTAACTACGGTATTTCTTAGATTTATAAACGAGTTGTTCTAGCTGTTAAAGGTATAGAAAACTTTTCGGCAGGTGTTGAATTTCGCTAGATGAGTGGTGAGCCAGGGAGCCCGAATCGTCCAGTATGGAGTGGCTTCTGTTGGTGTACCGGCTCACGAGTTGCTGGGAGACGAAGAATGTTCACTTCCGGAACAGTAGGCGTGCTTTTCCGGAGTTACAGAAGTAGTGGGCGGTTTCTTCCGGGCTGGGTTGGTCATCTTTACAGGGGCGGGTCATTCTTCAACCAATTGCACGATTTTAAGGAAAGTACAGTCACCTTGAACCTCCCACTACCGTCTCGTAGTCTGTCAATTGGTATAAAACTACTTTTTCTATCACTCCTTCTCGCCTGCACATATTAAAGGTGGTTGGAATCGAAAGAGAAGTGAAGGCAACAGGATTTGTAATAACCTTTCTCTGGAGGTGGAAGGTAAGGTTCTGAAATGGACTTGCCTCATTCTGGAGTATTATGTATGGATATCTCGGTCTTTCTTTTGTAGCTGGAGTATGTATGGAGAGCTCTGTCTCTCTTGTGTAGCACACCCTTCTTTGGGACTCTCATTCACCAATGTGTAGTACCTCCTTAACAGTGCCCGTCCTTAGTACGTCCTTTCCAGCACCTTTCCTTGTGAGTACCACTACCGTCTCCCTCAATCCATCCCCACCTTCAGCTCTCCAGCGCCCACTTTCAACACCTGTGATTCTGGGTGCTGAATCACTTAATCTCCCCGTGCCTACTAAAAAAACAAGCATTTACAATGCAACGGTCTCGGCATTGTTAAAGTTAGAGCTATTGGCATTGCTCATGACAATGCCGTTTCTTTAAATGTTTTAAAAACAAAAACATAAATAAAAATGTCATGAGCAATGGCAATAGCTCTAACTTTACCAATGCCGAGACCATTGCATTGTAAATGCTTGTTCTTATTGTAATAAACTAAAAGGCCTACTTATCTATGGGGTTTCCATGTTATGAATTATCACGCTTGAGAGGAGTTGGTCTTGCCCTCCAGGAGCTTGCAGGTGTGGGCTCACCTTTTCGACAGCATGAGAGGTAAGATTTAATACGGTATCAGTGCATAACCTAATCACTTTTGCTTAGAGACACATCTATATTAGCACTATTAGGGACATTTAGAATCCAGCCTGTCTTCATTTTGCATTGTAGTGGCTTTAAATGCTTAGTGAGTAATTGTGATAACATTTATTTTTTTTGTAGAAATGCCCAACGTTTTGTTAATGGCTTGAATTTCTGGTGCCACAGCTGCAGCAGGTTGTAGTGGTGATGTCTGTTTTAAAGTGCTTGTTTGTTAGTTAAGTGCTGCGTCAACAAATGAACGATGGAATGCCGAATAAATCAAACATTCACCCCCAGTCAAGAGATCTGGTTTGAATCCATCATTCTTTTGCTCACTACGCCACCCCAGTTTGGACCCAGCCATATGCAGATTAGTCTTGACCCTGCTCCTCATGGGAAAAGTCCAGTCCCTAGACCAGAAACAAGCATTGTGGGGCCGGTTTCGGGGTATCACCCTTTAACAGGTAGTCTAGCTTGAATTCAGTGGCACAGAGAGCGCTTGTAGGGAGGACCCAGCTCGAGTTGTTTCAAATAATGGTATCCACTCATCACTGGTCTACAATCTTCTGAACTTTATCTTCTGTTGTTGCCTGCATTAACCTGTAATTGCTTCAACAGTGGCCTTGATTAGAAAAAAAGTTGCACAGAAGTTCTGATTGCATTAAATAAATCAGTTGTGCATGTTTCTGTTGTTTTCAAGACAGTATCTAAACACCAGGGAAATAAATATATTGTGTTAGAATACCTGCTCACACTGTCTCGGAAAGTATGTCCAAGATCATTTGAGGAAGCCTGGGAAATTTGGTGAGGAGGTATTTATAGGGTTACTCAGAATGATCTTTCTTTTTTTGGGCTCAGACTGACCTTACAAATGATTGTAATTCTGTTTTACATTTGTAGGCATGTAGAGTATAGGGTCTGCAGGTCAGTTTTGGATGTTTTATTTAATTTGTTTATGTTCTATATGACTTTGTATGATATGTGGCCAGTTTTAGGTGCAATTTAGGAACAGGTTGGTGCCATCTGCATTTTACAGCAAGGGCTTTGAAAACGTAGGACTGTTGATCCATTGGTCAAACCGTGAAAAGATTAAGCTTTGGATTTTCCATAATAGGGTGTTTGGGTCCTTTACAACGCCTGTTTTGGAAGGTTTCACTTTGTGAGAATGTTCAGAACATTCTTTCCTCGATTATCTTGTGAACATACATGTGAAAATGCATGAAGGGAAGTGTCCTGAATTGTATGTTTTGCAACATAGGATGGCGATTATGGTCTGGTCTGATCTGCTTAAATGGCAGAGGCTGTAAATCCTTTCTGCCTTACAGTTTTTGTATTCTTTGTAATTTAATGATTAGCTTCTTTGAGACTACTAAACTGAGATTATGAATTCATGTAAAGGATATGAATGTAGTGTAAGAGAATTTCATGTGAACATTATCTACTGGCGGTCGCCAGTAGATAGTTATAGTTAGGACCGTGTTTCCATAGGAAATCCGCAATATTCTATTTGGAATAACTTTGGCGCCGGTCGACGAATCCTCGCGAAATTTTCAAAACTAATGGGGCGCTACGCTCCGCTCCTACCCTGAAAGTCTCGGGGGGATTCGTCAAGCGGGGGCTGAGAAAAAAGGGGGGTCCCAAAACGCGTTTTCCCCATGCATTTTTCCATAGGACCTTTAGACACAGCTACAGCCCGAACGGCTGAACAGAATTACTTGAAATTTGGCAGAGAGTTAGTCCTCAGGTCAAGGATGTGCCTTTTGTAGGTCTGGTGTAAATCTGTTCAGTAGGTCCTGAGAAAATAGCATTTAAATCAATATATATATCTATAAGCGCGCTCCGTGCGCTTACCGTAAGCTTACCGTACGCGTACGGTGCCGTGCACGAGCTCAATTCTGATTGGTGGTTACATGACTGTAAACATTCGAATCGGTCGAAATCAGGAAGTGTCGGCCGCCATTTTCTGTCTCTCGCACTGAGAAACAAAGGTGGGGAACGTGAAACGGGGGCAACGAAGAGAGTTGCAGACCCCCTAGTGTTTGTCAGGGGGTCCAAGAAGGACCCAAAAGTACGAAAAATAAATTTAATAATTTTTTTAAAAAATCGCGGGGTATGCGTACGGTAAGCTTACCGTACGCGCACGGCAAAAAAAATAAAAATAAATAAATAAAGAAGTAACAATCACATTTATTAAATAAATTAAAGGACCCACAAGGGAGAAAAAAACAAATGTTACTGCGTAAAAAAAGGCGAGGCGCGCACGGCATGGACTGCGCAACGTGGGCGCTCGGTGCGCGAAGCGCACCGCGCGCGCAGGGTGTGCGCATAGTGAAAATCCAGAATAAAAAATAAATACATAACTTATCATTTACAAAACCTTGCAAATTCACTTAAAAAACCATAGGTTTCACACATGTTATAGTTAGCTGTACATTTCACTCGTAAAAAACCAATGAAATTCCACGTTATAGTTAGATCAGGTAACTATAACTTGCGCGACCGCAATCCACAATGTGTAATTTCAGATGTCATCATTGATGTCATGAGTGATGTCACTGACCATGTCATGAGTGATGTACTATGTGACGTCATCAGCAGTTTATTGTGGGCGCGCAAGTTATAGTTACCTGATCTAACTATAACGTGGAATTACATTGGTTTTTTACGAGTGAAATGTACAGCTAACTATAACATGTGTGAAACCTATGGTTTTTTAAGTGAATTTGCAAGGTTTTGTAAATGATAATTCCTAACTATAACGTGTGTGAAACCTATGGTTTTTTCAGTGAATATGGATATAAATAAGGCCTTTTTGATCTGGTTAACTAGGTCTTCGAAAAAGAGCTGATAGTAAGAAATAACACAGTAATGCTACTCTTTGGAGTGTGGTGCGATGTAAACTGATCTTAGTTTTGTCTATTTCAGACAGTTCAGGATGAGGTATCTGATCGACATTTATTCCCTTGTTTAGTTAACACTTGCCAATTCTTGGTACTGTATACTGTTATTTTTGTGGCAGGAGATGGTGAATTTATGATGATCTCTAATTGGGCTCCTGTTTGTAAAAGCTTCCATTCAATTGTGGGATTGTGTGCAAGCCGCTTGAATAAACTACTTAAGTTCTTCTATGCCTCAGGAAAGCACACACCCTACCCTCACTTGTTTCTCCATGCAGTCAATTATATATTTTAAAATTGATCTCCATAAACTAATCGGCATCTTTTATATTTACCCGAATTTTGGAATTGACTCTTAAGAAATGGTAAATATTGAATAGTTATTTGTAAGCCTTAGCAAGAGTACTCTTGGAATACTAAAGCTCAGAAAGGCTCACACAATTGTATATTACCTAGCTTTTAAAACGTATACATCAATATGTAATCCTATTTATTAACCATATTGTTTTCTCCCTTCTTTATTCCAGAAGCTATTTAGAAGGCAGTCTTTTGGCCAATGGTGCATTACTAGGGGCTGATGAATTGGACAGATGCTTTCCACATCGGAGAATTGGAATTTTTATAGGCACCTGGAATATGCAGGGCAACAAGGTGATGTGAATGGTACCTTTCTGATTTTATTAGCCGTATTTGTGTACTGAACCAAAATACACTGTTTTTCAGAGAAGGTAGTAAATTCCCAAACCCCTTTGAAAATGTCATTCTTTTAATTTAAAATGTCTGAATTTATGCTTTTTGAACTTGTATATCAGAACATTTTCTTTAAAATTAGCAAGTATTTAAATCACATAGAGTGATCAAGCCTGCTGCTTAAGCTCTTGATTGTGCAGGCCCTGTAACATTTGGTGGGAGCTGGGTGAAATGCTTTAGAAGTGCACACATATTAGTAATGACCTGTTGAAAGTAATATTTGTTGCCCATTTAAACTTAGAGGAGATCGTTCTGGTTGACCGTGTACTGCAATATTTATAGTTTTATGTGGGGATTTAAATTTCAGGTTTGTATTGGACATTTCAGAGTAGTTTACATTGGAAAAAATAGCAATTTTAGTTGACCATCAATTGATTTTATATCAGGGAATATCATTTTTAGATCAGCAGGTGGTGTACCATACACAACCAATTTCCAAGACAGAAGTAACAAATGTACAATATCCATGAGAGGAGAAAGTCTGACAGAAGTATTGCCAGGAACAAGGTCACTATTGGAGGTAACTTTAGAACAGTAGAGGTTTCGTTTTTTTTATATCTCAAGAGTTACAAATTTGTGAAGTGGTTCTTTGTTTCATTAACCAGGAGCGTAGATTCAGAACTTCATAGAGGGTGGCTACTTACTGAGGTGGCTAATGTTTGACCAGGTATTGAAGGGATACCAAGGTGCATGGCCTTGTGCATGATGCATCCCATTTTAAATATTCTTCAAGCTTCAGTAGGCACCCAACTGAGAGTCATGAGGTCTGTGTTTGATTCATCATAGTGTTTCACCCTTGCGACCAATCTACCCTCATTCTGAGGTGCCAGATGCAACTAAGGTATGTCTGTTAAAAGCCATTCCCATAGAGGAGCCTGTGTCTTGTTTAGAGATAATGCCATATTTTAAAGTCCAGGTCCAGTATAAAGCGTTTGGCTATGTGAAGTAATTTTCATTGGCACTGCACGCTCTTTCTTATGGTGTTAATGTGTATGAGGGGGCTTTGATTTCTTTGTTGTGAAGTTGAGTGATTTTGTGAATTCCTGATATGTATTTATATGGTATTTCTGTAGAGCACAGGCAGTGGAAAACTGTACATGGTTAAAGACAAGGCAGTTGCATGCATTGAAGGAAATCAGACAAGACTGCATGTTGATCAAGCCCTTTGGTGGGAGATGAATAAGTCTTCAGGTGGTTTATTTCTAGGTGTCCAAGACTTCTAGAATCTTCCCCAGAACAAGTATTTCTTGTGTAGAGAACTTTTTGGTGTGACTGCTTATCATCTGCATAGTGATGATTTGAAGTATTTGTGTGCTTGAGAAGTGAAATAATTTATTATCGGTTCCATATACTGTTTAAAAAGAGTCCGAGATGGATCTTGATGTAAGGTCATTTATTTTGTTGTTTATATATAATAAGCCTTTGTACCACTGCCCATTGTCTTGACACTTGCATCATTTAAATGCCTCCCGATCTTATTCCCTACGTCTTTCCATGGCAGGTACACCCCCTCTCCTGCAACTCGCTGTTTCAGACCGTGTAAACATATAATTCACACATACCCTTCCCCTTCCATATAGGGTCTCCCCTACCTTTGGCTGGGTTTTCGGTAGTAAACATCAATACACACACCTATATGTTGTGCACAGCACACATCATAGCCCATGTAATGCCTTACTCTTCATAAGAGATTCCCAGAGGAACCCCAGTTGACCATAATCTGATTAGACCCTGTGGTTCTCCTGTTGGACTTGAGAAGGGGTTTCACTCGCAGTTAAAAGCTTTCCAATGTTTGTTACTCATGTTCACTGAACCTAAGCATTCTTATTCTGTTGTCTGGACACTACAAATCACGTAGCACCTTGTATTCCAGAAACACAGATCACTACTCATCTCCTGTGATTAGAGTCATTATGACCTCCCTGCACCACTACATCCTCTCATAGTTGACAGCAGAACATTTGCATTAGATTGTACCCCACCAATATAGAGCAGATTTAGCCTAATGGACGCATCCTAAGGAATAGTTGTCCCACAGTGCCACAGCTGGGTAGGCTGACCCAAAGGTCTTCCTCTACTAAGTGCTTTGTATCCATATGTGAATGTTATGACTGGTATGCTTATGGAACCGATCTGTTTATTAAGAGATATGCCGGAGAGCGCGGGATGACAGTGCTGACAGCCTTATCCATACCGTCTTGGACTGCATCCCAGAAGCGCTCTAACTTGGGGCTGTGCCATAGCAAATGGACTAGAGAGCCTGTCTGGCCGCATCCCCTCCAGCATTTCTCTGAGTGGTTCTTGTCCCAGGGGTGTATGCGCACAGGGGTAAAGTACCAGTAAGATAACACTTGATATGTATATTCAGCCCCTGCTGTGTTGTGCGCTGTGTGGCCCCCTCTGAAGTACATTTCCTCCCACTCCTTCTCCGTGAACACCCGCCTCGTCTGTCCCTTAGTGCAGCCCCCTCCTGTGGTTTGGGATAGCATCACATATAGTTCAGATATAAGATGTTTGTCATCTTGCCTGTGCACCAGCCATTTCTCAAAGACTGTTAAATTTCGGGCTGTCGTCGCTTGGTATGTGAGACCCGTGACGCAGCTGAAGGTAGTGGAACTTATCCGAATGGTGGAGATTGTAATCTTGCTTCAGTTGGTCAAAGGGGATCAAACCGTCTGGATCGAATAGGGACCCTATGCGCATGCAGCCCTGTTCTCGCCATCTATCGAATACTGCTGAATTGCACCCCGGAGGAAAATCAGGGTTCCCTGTTATTGGGGTCATTGGGGAGGGGAAAGACGTCCGGCCCCTGGAGCATGCCACCCTATACCATGTTTTCATTATGTGCGATGTTACTGGCGAGGTGTACAGACCCCATGCCCTATATTTGCATGGGAGCCAGACCTCCCTCCATATGTTGACCCCCGCGACCGTCTGGTCCATAAAGGACCAAGACTTTTCTGACAAAGACAGTTCCATTCCAGTATATAATGGAGGTGTGCTGCCTGCAAGTATCTGTGTATCAGGGGGAGACCCACCCGTCCCCGCCGCCTGGGACGATTCATCTGAGTGAGGGCAATGGGGCCTTACTTCCTCTCCAAACAACTTTGTTGATGGCCACCTGCAAAGAACAGACTATTTTCGGGGGGAGGGGGGTGGGGGGGGGGGGGAGAGAAAGGAAGGTTTGGAAAAAATAGAGGATGTGTGGTAAGGTCATTTTTACTGCCGCCACCCTTCCAAACCAGGCCGGTCCCAATCGGCCCCAGCTGCTCAGAGCCTGCGTCGTCTGTGCCACGAAGGCCATATAATTCAAAGTCAAAGTCGTAGTTATGCTGGGGGGTAACGATATGCGCAGGTACGTTATGGATTGCTCTGCCCATGGCACTGGGAGCGTTCCTTCTAATTGGCTTTTCTGTTCAGGGTTCACAGATAGGTTTAAGATCTGAGATTTACCTAGATTCACTTTGAATCCTGAAACTTCCCCGAATCGATCTAGCTCTGTTAACAGGGCCGGGAGAGATGCCCGCAGGTTCGTCAGTGAAAGAATCACGTTGTCTGCATATAGGCTGATGGTGTAGGTGTCTGCTCCAAACTTAATACCATTAATCTGGGGATTGTTAATTTTTGCGTGAACGGCTCCATATATAGCGCAAAGATGAGTGGGGACAGGGGGCACCCTTGTCAGGTGCCACGCGCAATGGGGAACCAATGCAAGGACTCACCATTGACAAAGGCTCTCAGTACACGATATATACTGCTTACCCATTTAATGAAACCCTCCCCAAATCCAAAATGTCGGAGCGTGTCAAAGAGGTAAGACCATTTCACTCGATCAAACACCTTTTTGGCGTCAACGGAGAGAAACACCGCCTCCTTGTGGGATCTATATATGAAGTCCATATGGTGCAGGAGTCTCGCCGTGTTGTCGCCCCCTTGCCGGGTGGGAATACAGCCCGATTGGCCAGGGTCTATCAGACCCGTCATCAGCGGATGCAACCGAGCCACTAGTATTCTGGCAAAAACCTTTTGTGTCTAAATTCAGCAAAGAAATGGGACGGTACGAGCCACAGTCAGTCGGGTCTTTCATTGGTTTGAGTATAACTGACATCGAAGCTTCCAGCATCGAGTCAGTTAGTGAGCCCGTCTCCAGGAAGGAATTAAATACCTGCGTCAGTATTGGCGCCAATTCTGGGCAGAACAGCCTGTAAAATTGCACCGTGAACCCGTCAGGACCCCGGGCTTTGTGCACTTGGAGGTGTGCGATGGCCGTGATCACCGCCTCGATGCGAATTGGTTGGTCTAGCTGCTCTGCTGTATTTGCCGGCAGTCTGGTGACAGGTATGTCTTTCAGGTATGTACAGGTGTAAGCCTGAGTGGCATCCTCTTCCGAGTATAGGGTCTGTTAAAAATTGTGAATCACATCTGCTGTTTCATGGTCAATATGCACTAAGTCTTCAGAAGTAGATTTTATGGCCTGCGTCTTTGCTCTAAGCCTTTGTGCCGACATTTTCCTGCATTTGTCGCTGCTTAAGAAGAATTTGTGACGAAGCCTCAGGAGTGATACTCTTTTCTTCTCTAATTCCCTCCATATCCTAGGCGGACCAAACGCTTATGTGTCGGTTCCAGCTCCCTTACTTCCTGCTCTAATGTCTGCCTTTTCTCCCGGCAAACTTTGTTTTTGCCCGCCGAGATCGCAATGCATTCTCCCCTAACCACTGACTTTAGGGCTTCCTATATAGTAGCCAAGGACGTCGCCCCCGTGTCTGCTCTTCTTTTGGATTGTAAGAGGCTGTCCCTTAGATGCCAGCGTGTAGGGTGCGGAGAATGCGTGCACCGTTGTAATGAAACTGTGATCATGGCATGGTCGGAGAGAGAGCGAGGTTCTATAGTGGGGTCAGAGAGATTTGAAGCTAGCGATGCCGAAGCTAGGAAGTGATCTATTTGCGCGTACATCTTATGCGCTTCCGAATAGTATGTGTAGTCTTGTGTGTCAGGGTGGTGACTACGCCAGATATCTGTAAAGCCATGGTCAGGAGCCATCGCTTGCCTTCCACTGAGTAGGTCCCTGACTGACCCCAGCGTTTCCCTGAGCGGTCTAGGTTTGCGTCCATGACTAGATTGAGGTCTCCATCCACCAAAATAGCTGTTTCAGCGAACGCCATCGTCTCTACAAGGGCTTTATTTATGAACTGCTTCTGGTGTGTGTTCGGGGTGTATTTGTGAGCCAGCGTGAGTTGCGAGGTTTCTCACCGGAGTCTGACCGCTAGTAGCCACCCCTTGATTTCTGCTCTTGTAGAGATTAGTTTACCACTGAATCTCGCGCTAAAAAGGAGTGCTACCCCATCGTTTTCTTTGATGCGTTGGAGGACTACAGCTGCAAGGGAAAGCGCCAGAATGGCAAGCGGTGGACATCCCGCTGCAATAGGTGGTAAAAACCAAATGTCCCCCTGAGAATTCTCCAGGAGAGACATGATCGCTGAGCGCTTCACCGGGTGATTAAGGCCTCGCATATTGAGGCTTACATTACTATATTTAAGTACCATGGATGTACACCAGAGGGGGGAATGCCTTACCTTGCTTGAACAATGTGTCCCGCCAGACCTAGTAGCTTTGTGGGTGCACTTGCCCCGCCCCGTAGAGTTCACTGTCCAACGGTGGAGCGGAGGAGAGAAAGCATAAACATTGAAACAAAAACAATTCAATAACTAGTTCCAAAAGATTCCCTCCCAGAAATAATAAACAAACATTCTTATCTCAGTTGTTGACATCAGTTTGTCAAAGTGAGAGGGGACTAGAGGGAAGCACCGGCTGTCTTCTGCCCCTCTCACGGTGGTAGGCAATCCAGTCGTCTGGTCAACTCTTGGGAGGGGGGGCAGTAGGACGAGTGCAAGCCCTCCGAGGCCATCTGCTTATGTGGAGTCCGGTGCCCAAAGCTGTCACCTCCGGGGGAGACTGGACGCTCCGGAGAGTTGGTCAGTGCGCTGATTACTGCTTTTCTTTCATTAGCTATTGTTTCAAGGTCAGATCTGTGGCTAGATGAGGGCCCCCCGACCCGCTGGCAGCGAGAGTCTTTAAGTTTCGGATTCTTCTCATGTCTCCGTTTCCCGTCCTGTAGTGTCTCTGCTGGAAGTCCCAAGACCTCTTGTGCTTCCTTGAGGGATTTAATCTGCCAAAGTCTACTTGCGTAGCGGAAGACGTTGCGAAAGGGGTGGCCCCATGAGTATTGGATCCCTTTCTCCCTCAGATGTGTTGTGATGTCACGAAATTCCTTCCTTTTGAAGGGTGTGGTTAGAGAGAGGTCCTGGAAGAATGTCAGCGTGTGCCCCCTAAACTGCATCGGATGGGCCTTCCTGACTTAGAATAATATTCTCTTTAATCTGGAAATCGTGTACATTTAATTGAATTGTGTTATTTGAACTCTGTGTTTTGTAAAACTTTTTTAAAATGTACCGTCCTCTGCATTTTGCTATTCGGTGTCCGTCTGTCAGAGCAGACCTGAACTGAGGTCAGCATTCTAGCTTCCTCATTGCTTTACAGCCCATTTCCCTTCACTGGCAAAAAACACCGGATGCAGAGACCGCGCTTCCGATATAGTGTATGACAAAGTGCATGCAGGCTGCGTGTTTAGCGAGCGCTGGTCTGTTTGTTGAATTTTAATTGAATTGTGTTATTTGAACTCTGTGTTTTGTAAAACTTTTTAAAATTTACCGCCCTCTGCATTTTGCTACTCGGTGCCCGTCTGTCAGAGCGGACCTGAACTGAGGTCAGCATTTTAGCTGCCTCATAGCTTTACAGCCCACTTCCCTTCACCGGGTGCAGAGACTGCGCAGCGGGCGTGCTGGCGGCGCGCCAAAGGCAAGCCTGTCTGCGCCCGTAGCGCGACCAGCGCCAGAACCCCTGTCCGACCTATCTGCCACCGTTACTCGCGAAGCAAACTTATTAGCCTAAATACGGGTGAGTGCTCTACTAATGGATGGAAGATGGACATAGCCAGCGGTAGTCCCTCACGGTGTAATGTATGTGGACTAAGGGCCCTAGATTATAGTATAAAACATGTATACAGGGACAGGAAAGGTATCTTGAAGAATAATATCCAGTTCCCATTTGCAACCACTACTCAAATTGCCTTTAACAATAACCCAAAAGTATTAAGCTGCATTCTACTTAACACCAGATCGATGTCCAAACACAAACATGACTTAGAGTGTTTGATCCAAATAAGACATCCTGACTTGGTCTTCCTTACGGAAACTTGGGCCAATGAAGCTAGTGAGCCAGATTGGAATGCGGCGATCTCTGCGGGCTATCTTGTTGCTAACTGCGATAGGGTGGGAGCAAAAGGGGGGGGGAGGGGGAATAGCGCTGATTCACAGATCCTGTTATATGGTGAGGATCACGCCTGAGACAACTCTGGATGCTGAGGCGATTTCCTTCAGTGTTAAAGAGAACAATTTGGAACTTTTCCCGGGGTTACTCATTTACAGACCCTCCGGCTCCCGCACATTTTTTTACTAAATCCCTACAGACTCACCTGGAATCCTGTCTGGACTCCGCCTCTGTTACAATATTAGGTGACCTGAATTTTCACCTAGAGGCTAACAACAACCATGACATGTCATTTCTGATAGACACTCTAGCCAGTTTTGGGCTGAAGCAGATCGTTTCAGAGCCCCCTCATCAAGCTGGTCACACCTTAGATGCCATCTTTACTGATAATAAAGATATTGTAGTAAAGACTGTGTTGCCATTATCCTGGTCTGACCATTTTTTAGTCCATTTTGATGTTAAGTTTCCTTACACTAAGCTTGGTCGCAGGAATAGACCTATGTTTGTCAAATCTCGTGCTTGGAAGTCGGTACAACAAATCGAATTGATCAAAACACTGCAAGAGGAGCCCCCAACTCTGACTCACCCTAGTGTGGCAGCTATTAATTTTGATAAATGGCTCAGTCAGGCAGCTAATAGATTGGCACCAGAAACTATTAAGCACTCTACAGGGAGGCAGGTATCATCTCCCTGGTACTCGACTGATCTAAAGATGATTAAAATCAAATGTAGGCGCAAAGAACGCACCTGGAGAACTGACTATAGCTCTAGCCATAGGGAGGACTACTGTCTAGCTCTTGAAGATAAGACCGCCATAAAACATGTGAAAACAGCCTATTTCACTCTAAAAATTCAAGAGGCCTCTACTACCTCGAGGGAGCTATTTAATACTTTCAATGCACTGTCTAGATGTCCAAGAAATGCTGTATTTGCACCGGATCAAAACTTTGTGAACAATCTGGCTGGGTTTTTTCAAAGCAAAGTTCAGAACGTCTACAACGAATTTGCAAATACAGTTGAAGTAGACGGGACTATCTATCAGGGGGAAAACCTAGAGAAGGCCCCACAAGGAATTCTCACTCAATTCTCTGTTTTAGAGAAAGGAAAGGTACAAGACCTACTGCTTCAAATTAAATCTGGGTCCCCACTTGATCCCTGTCCCCCTCATATTCTTCATCTGGCCGCAGAGGAGATCACTGTCTCTCTGACGCCGCTGCTAAATCACATTACAAGTTCCGGGATCTTTCCATCTGATTGGAAAAGGGCTTGTATAAGACCTATATTGAAAAAGCCCACGCTCGATCCTTTAGAGGAAAAAAACTATCGCCCCATCTCCTGTCTCCATCTGCCTTCCAAGGTTTTGGAGAAAGCCATGAATACAGAATTAACATCATATCTAGATCACAATAACCTACTAGACTCTGCTCAACATGGCTTTAGATCTCGGTATTCCACTGAGTCTGCCCTGATCTTGTCGACTGAGGAAGTTCGTAAATCAGTGGGTGGGCGGCCCTTATTTTGCTTGACCTCACGGCAGCCTTCAATACAGTAAATCACAAAGTACTGATACGAAGGCTGTAGGAGGTCGGCATCAGCAGAAAGGCCCTGACCCTGCTATCATCATTCCTGTCAGACAGGGAGCAGTTAATCCACTGGAACGGACTCAGGTCACATTTGTTCACTCTTTCTGGTGGAGTCCCTCAGGGCTCGGCATTGTCCCCCACTGTGTTTAACATCTATGTTGCTCCCTTAGCCAGATTGATAAAGAACCATGGCTTCTCGCTTGTGTCCTACGCAGACGACACACAGTTAGTGGTGTCTGTGACACACAGTGTAGATGCAACGGCGGAACGGTTTCGAAACTGCATCACAGACTTGATGATCTGGATGAACAGTAATTTTTTTTAAACTAAACACGGGAAAAACCGAGGTCATAGAGTTTGGTACAAAAGCATCCGTCCGGAGCCAACTATGGTGGCCCCCTGAAGCTGGAATCTGCCCGGTGCCGGCACCCAAAGCCAGAAACTTGGGTGTTTTGATAGACCAAGACCTCACTCTTGCCCCACAGATAAACCAGGTGTCTTCGGCCTGTTTTTTCAGCTTAAAGGTCCTCCGCAAGATCCTACCCTTAATCCCTTTTTCACTGAGGAAAACGGTGGTCGGAGCCTTAGTACTGTCGAGATTGGACTATATTTATGAGCTGGTGTAGCCCAGCTCTTCAAACTCCAATCTCTACAAAACCCGGCCGTAAGAGTATTGCTTAATCTTCCAAGGCACCATTCCACATCTGCCAGCGTAAAACAATTACACTGGCTTCCAGTTAAACGACGGGTAGATTTTAAGGCCTTGTGTATAGTCCACAAAGCCATCCACGGAGGAGGGGCCTATGACTTACAAGCCCTCTTCCCTTGCTACGAACCATCACGCTGTCTCAGATCTTCAAATACTGGATTGGTGTTATGCCCCAAGATAAATAGAGTAAGGTGGGTGGAAAGCGTTTTTCACACTTAGCAGCTAAATTGTGGAATTCACTTCCTATACCACTCCAACTTCAACCAAGCAGGCCACTTTTCAGGAAGCAAATAAAAACATGGCTTTTCTCTCAATGCTAACCGGTCACGCTGCACTAGCCTGCACTTTATCTCAGCGCCAAGACGCCTCGGCAGTAGTGCGCTTTAGAAATACCAAGTCAGTCAGTCATACCAGGATGTCTTCCGGGGGAGCTTTGTTGCCTTTGGGCAGGCCCATGCGGTGTTTTCTATCAATCTGGATGTTTTTGGGGCACTCGTCGCCTTGCACCTGTTTGAAGAGGGTGAGAACGTATTCGCTAATATCTTCACCTTCTGCGCGGGATGACGCTCCTCTGTACGCATATTGTTTATTCGGGAGCGATTTTCTAAATCCTCCGCGGCTGCTTGTAATTCAATGTGTTGCTCACGTAGTCGCAGGATTTCCTGCTGCATCATCTCCAGTTCCTCATCTCTGCTTGTCTCTCGTTCCTCCAGAAAGGCAATGCGGTCCCCAGTGTTGCTCAGGTCCTTTCTTACGTCCTTCAGGTCCGCTGAGAGTTGAGATTGCATTGAGAGCAGGTCTTAGCAGAGAGAGGTAAATAGCGTGGTCATGAAGGCTTTGGTTGCTGGGGTGTCTGGAGTTTCCGCCCCTTCTTTTTGCTCTTCGTCCCCTGTGGGTGTGCTTGCAGTGGTGCTCGCCAGTGGTTGCTTCACCAGCATGTCTTTTACAGACCTGTCTTTTTTAGGCCTGGCGGCTGCCATTGACGCTCTGTTTCGCAGACGCTGTGCGGTTGGAAGTCTGGGGAGGCCCCATATAGATGCAAGAGTGTCTTTTATTTCTTGCGATGTGGCGCACACTGCTTTTGGCGATGTCCTCTGGGCCGGGTGTCTCATATACCAACGTACACGGTGGTGCACGGCTTGTCTCTTTACTCCTGTCCTCTGTGGGCAACCCTAGTGTGACCGCTACCAGACATTCTCAATGAGGTTGCTTTAGGGAAGGTTCATCTTCCAGCAGATAAGTGACTGCGCAAGGTTAGGGAGCAGCCACCAGCAGCGCATCAAGAGTCCTTTCGTCACTCTTTTATTCCTTATTTCAGGCCGGGACTTCTCACTCTCACCCTGCTGAAGCCAACTCAGTGTACCTCCACCGCAGATTGGTCAATTCGGCAGTATGCCCCTTTTTTGTTTCAGACCAGTGCGGGTTCCGTAGGCCCAGCAGGGAATCAGCTACTGGGGTATCTACCCCTCTTTCTTCATAATTCTTCGCAACCCACGTGGGCCTCGCTCCTGCGCTCCGGATTCATTCAGAGCATGTGCCCCCCGGTGTCGGAGGGCCACGATGTGAGAGCCCCACAGTCTCGGTCCCTCCCTAGATCCTCCGGGTAGTTCTCCCAGGACCCGGCAGCCAAGTGTTGCGCTAGGGCAATTCCTCTCTTGGAGCTAGCTGATGCCTCCCAGGGTCCCTTCCGCGGTGGCGTTTCTCCCTCCTGGGTGCCCCACTCCAGACGCACTGCACTGTCTTTCGGCGCCGCTGGAGCCGCCGTGCTCCCCCGCTTCGATAGTGCTCACATGTATGCCCGTTGGGTGCGGGTTATGTTTAGATGCTCCTCCGGGTGAGGGCTTGCCGGAAATCGGCCTCTCCCTGCCTCCCGTCCACAGCCACCAAACACTGGGCTTACCGCGGAGGAGTAAAGGCGGTGGGCTCCGCTCAGCTGCGGCCGTTCCGATGCTCACTGATAGCCCAGCCCTCGGGTGTCTTACCGGGAGCGGCTGCGTGGGTCTGCAACGGCGCCCGCAGTCCTCAGTCGCAGCTTCTCCGGGTATTAGCTCCCTGCCTTTGCGGCAAGGTTCGCCCACTGCTCCGTTCGATGTCCAATGGGCCGCTCTCGGGAAGGTGTGCACCGGCTCCCAGGATTGTCGGGGCCAGCGGTAGTAAACTGCTTTCCGCCAAAGGCCTCGCGCCTAAGTGCAGTGACACGGGCCCGGCCGCACTCCTCTCGCCTCCGCGCCGAGGGCAGGGACAGATCACCGATGCTAGGATGAACCTCTCCCACCAGAAAGGACCGGCTCCGGACCGCTAATACACTGCTAAATGTCGATGGCGCCGCAGAGACTCAGGTGCACGTCTCACATGGTCACCATCTTGGCCACGCCCCCATGACTGATATGTTTAAAAGAAAAAAAGTTTGTCTGAACAATAAAAGAAAAAGTATGTGGCTTTACTACAGGAGGCATATTTGTCACCCAGAAAGGCTGATAAACTGAAAATACACTGGGTTGGCAGGGCAGATAGAGGGTGTAGAATAAACTCTGGAGGTATGGGCGGGACTATGACTTCTAATTGCTTTAACTGATACAGGGTACCTGGCCTGATCCAAAAGACTCCTCTCCACAAACAAATCTCAAAATGTAGGCTGAGCCGGAGGGCAGCTGTGTTTTTGTAAAACTGAAAGAAACTGGACAAACACTTGTATTGGGATCACTATATGCCCCCAACTGCACTAAAGTTAAATCCATTGCCCACATGCTCAGGCTACTTGCAGAATTCAGCAAAGCGCTGACTAATTTGGGGGCACATAGAACCTGGCAGTAGATCCTGCACTTGTTAGAACTGCCACCCCTGACAAATATAATTCAATAGACAGAACATTATTATGAGATGTCCTAGCTGACCATTACCTGGTAGATGAATGGCACATCGCACACCCATCTGTCAAGGACAATACTTACTATTCTCCCATCGTTCCCAGCTATCTCCTCTTGACAGACTATTCCCTAGTACAAATCCCACTCCTCTGTCTGGCATTGCACACCAATATATTACAGCGGGCCTGTCAGACCCCTCCTCTATTGTACGCAGCTTTCACTTGGGCTATGTCGCACTGATCTGGCAATCCTGGGGGATACGCTTCTTGACAAAAAGTCCCTGTCAAAAGCTGACTTGATTCACATGTCCTTGCATACAAAGCAGAGAATACCCTCATGCCTCTGCACAGATGCTTTGGGCAACAGGTAAAAGGAACCTGGTGAAGGCTCCACATGTGGGACTCAGCTGTAGTAAAAAAAAGTCTACAGTAGAACTGCTCATACTGGAAAATACTGTAAACCCTTTGATGATGGAATATAAATGTATCCCCACTTCATGTTGCTGTCTAGAGGCAGAGGAATGTGCTTTGAACATACCTTATACCTTGGCTGCAGAAAAAGCCTTAATGAAGGTCAAACAAAATCTTTATAAGTATGGGGGGAAAAGGCAGGTAGCATTTTGGCTTTCTAGTTGAACCAACGAGAAGGTCAGGTGGCTACACCAGTGATTTGAGAAACAACAGCTGCACTTCTAACATACCCTGAGGATATATTGAAGGCCTTGGTCTCCTTTTATGAGCGGCTTTATTCCTCGAACCAGGATAGAGTGCCATATACAGAGGAAGAATTTTAAAACAATCTCCACCCTTCCTCTTTCTCAGTGATGTAGGACCGGTCTTGCTGAATGCTGAAATTACTTTTAAAGAAATGAGTGAAGCCATTGCAGGATTATCAATTTGAAAATCTCCAATAAAAGAAGGCTTCCCTGGAGACATTTTTCAAGATTTGTAAAACACATCTAGCCCCTATGCAGATTAGCTACAAGGGCTTCTTATCCTGTAGCATCTAAATAAAAAGAGACAAGAGTGCCCACTGTCACCCCTTCGACTCCGATCCAGGGTATCCACTCCAAAGTGTGCCTTATTAAGATCCTATTGCATGCATGAGATGTTCTTTCACAGCCACAAACTTTCTTCTCCATCTGTACTGATGTCCCTAGTCAAATCCTTTACTCAGTTCTATGTCATTTTAATGTAAATGTCCTCTACCAGGGCCTGCTCTGCTGACTTCTCTCTAAAATGGAGCCAAAAGAGCATACACTAATTGGGGCGCTCCCTCAACAGAGACCTAAGTAAGTGGGTAAAAACGCGAAGCGGGTGTTTTCACCATAGCAATTGATGGGAGCATGACTATAAAGGGCCTGATAATTTATCGCCCACCGGGACCTATGGCCAGTTGTAAAAGAAACCTCCTAGAGTGGGTCACAGAAACAGCGATCAGGAGGGACAAGTTTTTGCTGTTGGGAGATTTAAATATACACCTGCAAGACGCACTAGACAAAGGAGCAGTGGAGTTCCGGGAAGAACTTCACACCCTACAGCTAGAGCTAAAAGGTCAGCTGCCAACAAACAACCGTGGGCACCTGCTCGACCCAATATTCGCCAATTGGGAGGGTGTTTTAGCCGCTCCCCCAGTGCCCTTGCCCTGGACAGATCATTTTCTCGTTCCGTTTACTATTTACTTGTCTAAGCATATAGCTAGCGCTCCCACCCCTCTTAACTACCCTCGACGTAGGTGGGCAAGATTCTCTCTGCGAGAGTTTAATAAGGCTCTTACCGTGGAAGGGCCCCCAGGAGGAAATGACGTGACAGCGGCAAATAAATTGCTGAATGACCGTATCACGGCTGCTCTGGACCACACAGCCCCATTGGGTTGGTCTAATAAAGCTGTCCACAGACAAAGAACTGCTCCCTGGTTCAGCGAGGCGCTGCGCTGTGCCAAAAGGGACTGCAAACGAGCAGAAAGACAATGGAGAATGGCTTATGATGATCGGATGAAAGAGGCTTACCTCACAAAACGACGATCCTATCATAATAAAATCCGTAGAGAAAAAGCCACCTACTATGCAGATAAAATTCACGTGGCGGAAAACTCGGCTAGGGAATTGTTTAGCATATATAAATCCCTTTCCACCCCAATAACCGTTACTCGAGATGAAGATCACTCAGTAACAGCATGCAATCGCATTGCTAACTACTTCGGAGACAAAGTGCGCAAGATTTACTCTGCTTTTCCCGACACGCCACCCTTAGCGGAAGAACCTGCAGATTTAGCAGGAGCTGAAGCTGACTCAGATCTGCTACTTCATTTCACCACTCCTCTATCGGAGGATCTCGTTAAAATCTGCAGATCCGTCAGATCTGGCTCCCCACGCGATCCTGCTTCCCCAAAAAGGCTGAGTGACAGCATAGAGACACTGGAACCTTACATCAGGCATTTGCTAGATGTCTCCTTTCGATCCAGTTCTCTACCTGTGGACTGGAAACAGGCTGTGGTGCTTCCCCTCCGCAAGAAGCCTAACATTGGCCTCGATAAGCTGGATAACTTACGCCCCATCTCTCTCCTGCCATATTTTTCGAAGGTAGCAGAGAAGGTGGTAAATAAGCAGCTAATGAAATATGTGGAGGACAGTAACCTTCTTCATCCGACTCAATTCGGGTTCCGGCCACGCCACTCCACCGAGTCTGCCCTTCTTAGGGCCTCCGAAACTCTCAGGCAGGGTGCTGACGAGGGTCAAACCATGGCTCTCACCCTTTTAGACCTTAGCGCGGCGTTCGACACTGTGGCACATTCCATCTTGCTACAGTGTCTGAGCAAAGGTGGGGTGAGAGGGGCAGCGTTGAAATGGATTTATTCATTTCTCGCAGGCCGAGGCTTCCAAGTGAGGCAGGGTGACTATTACTCTGAGCGAATTGCTCTGGACCAGGGGGTGCCGTCCCTGAGCCCAACACTTTTTAATCTCTACGTAGCCCAGATTGCCTCCTTGGTAGAGAGCTACGGCCTCCGAATGGTTTCCTATGCCGACGACACGCAGTTGGTGATCTCCCTGTCGCGCGCACCCGATCTTTCGGCGGACATCTTCAGAGCCTGTATGCAAGACCTAGCTGCCTGGATGTCCGCAAACTGCCTTAAGCTTAACGGAAATAAGACCGAGGTGCTTGTCGTAGGGGGAGACCGATCGGCGTGGACGTCGGCATGGTGGCCTCCATGCCTTGGCTCAACACCTATCCCATGCCTGAAAGCAAAGAACTTGGGCATTTGGTTCGACTCCGACCTGACCTTCGGCCCTCAGATCAACCGGGTGGTCGGATCATGCTTTGGGACCCTCAAAAGTCTCAGGAAGGCATTGAAGTTTTTACCTGTAAAGGCCCGTCAAACCCTTGTGCATGCACTAGTCACCTCAAAGATGGACTATGGCAACCTCCTCTATCTAGGGACTCCGAAGAAGAATCTGAGCCGTTTACAGGTCTTACAGAATGCCGCTGCTAGGCTAGTACTTAGACTACCCAGAAGAGCCGCATCCTCGGTGGCCCTTCGGTCCTTGCACTGGCTCCCGATCAGAAGTAGGGTTGATTTCAAAGCACTCTGCATGTGCCATCGGATCATCAACGGGAGGTCTCCTCTCCCTTTGAAAGGACTGCTGACACCTTATGAACCGTCCCGCTCCCTCAGATCTTCTGGCTCGGGACGCCTTGTTGTCCCCAAGGTGTCCAGAGCACGGATGGGCGGAAGATCCTTTAGGTACCTTGCAGCCGTCAGATGGAACACATTACCCTTAATATTGCGTCTCGAACCATCTGAACTAATCTTTAGAGCCAAGCTCAAAACTACACTATTCGAACAGTAAAGTATTCCACTTCTGTAGGTTCCAGTTAGCAGCCGCTCCTTAGCGCGGGGACACGCCGCTGTGCGTCACCAAGCGCTTTACAAAACTCCCTAAATAGAAATAGAAATAGACAAAGTATATCCTTTGATGGCCATGTCCTGGGCAGATTTTAGCGAATTGTCACAGCTTTTATTTGTCCTTTTATGGCAAGATACACACAGTGTCTGTGTCTACCTGGGTAGAATAGAGTAATGTAAATTCATACATCGCCCTTCTGGCCCTTGCTTATAGTAAATAACAATATGGCACTCAGCGGTCATGCAGCCAGTTGTTGTTCAAACAAGCTGCATAATTATTCAATTTAACAGCTTAGGCCAGTTAACATTCACAATAGACAGAACTGCTACAAGTAATGCCTGTCACCTAGTGATGTGCTTTTCCACAGCAACAAACAACCCATCACTCCACAGTGGAGGACTCTGATTTAGTCCACCACTGTGGGCTCCGACTGGCTACCCTCTTAAAGATACTTTTGTAACATTTAAAGGAACGTTATCGAAGGAGAATAAAATAATAAAAACTATTCTTGGCCTCATTTGTATTGACCTAACTACATATTTTGACTGCTTCTTGATATCTCACAGTGGCAATCATATAATGGATGATTGTAATGAAGTTTATCCTAACAGGTCTCCTGACTACCTCTCCCGCCAAAGCCTGCTCAGGGCCATAAACATTAACAAACCTCTCCAAATGGGCAACCCTGTCACTAGTAACCAGCTTAATGGATTGTGATCTTAAGAAATTCCATAAAGGGCCTAGAGAGCTGATACAGCTGTCAGCTTACTGAAACCCATAAACCCTGCACTTATCTCTTACACTTCTTCATCCATTACGCTGCAAAGTGCTTCTTCCCATAACACTAGAACTGCACCTCGGTAGCCATCATCCACGGCACAGAAACGCTTCCTAAGTAGCATCAAAACAAAGGCACCACCTTTCTAACCACATACCCTACGCGGTGTAGCGTGGTATCCAGATAGGTAAATGCATCAACATCACTCTTAGGGGTAGTAAGCGTGATACAAATCTTACAATACATTTAAAATGGACATTGCCCCATGTTATAATTAAGTCTTCGGGATGCTGCCTGTAGTGTCCTACAAATCGATTCTCTTCTTAATTGACTCAGATATAAAGGCATTAGTCTGGAAGAAATTGAAACTGAAGCCTAAACCTGTCAAGCTACGTGCACACACCGTGTCGGGTGAACTATTCTTACCTCCCATGGGCTCATATTTCTCGTCCTATCGCCTGTCCCAGCTCATATACTTATCACCAGTCATATCTGAAGCCGCTACTGAGTAGCCAATATCGTGTCCTGTGAACATGGCAGTGGCGGTCCGTCCATTGGGGGCGTTGGGGCGTTGCCCCCCCCCGCCCTTGCCCCGCGCCCGCAGCTTCCGCAGCGTCTCTGAACTTAAGTAAACTCTCAGTTTACTTAAGTTCAGAGACGCTGAGGGAGAACTGTCAGTATGACGTTGGACCGCCCACCCCCTTCAGAGTCTGAAGGGGGTGGGCAGTCTGGCGTCATGTTGACTGACAGGCAGCCAGCAGCACACAAGTGCGCATGAGTGGGGACGGAGGGCGATTTTTGCACCGTGCCCAGTCATGCGCACTAGTGTTTCCGAAGGCTGGCGCATGCCCATTAGGAGAGCGAGGGTTGAGCCAAGGCTCAAACCTCGGTCTCCTAATGGGTAGGCGGGCGGAGCGTAAGCCTGCTCTAAGCCAATCCTGGTGCTGCTCCAGCACCAGGATTGGCTGAGAGGGGTCTTGCAATGCCAGCACTGATGGGCTGCGCCTGTTCCAGTGAGTGAGTGTGTAGGCGGCGGCGCCAGAAGTAACGGACCCGAGGCGAGGCAGCGCGGACCTGGACCCCCCCCTCTCCGCTTCCACCCACCCCCCCCCCACACGACACGAGCCGCGACTGTCTCTAGATGGAAGCATGATTCAGATTTAGGGACACAGACGCTCGTTGATCAAGAGCGCGTTAGCAGTCACGCCAGTGATTTTGCTTTCGATATTCACATGAGGCAAGGTTGGATCAGGGTGTCCGCATATTTCCTCGCCGCATAAAGAGTTGATTTTTTGTGTGTTTTATGCTGAATATTTGTAGAAGTCGTGGAGTAAGTAAAATATTTGTAGAAGACGTGGGCTACTTCAGAGGACACCATTTGGTTGCGATGCATTACTGTGTTTGTTCAATACGTGTTGGGTTATGCAACACCATCAGGGTACAGTGTTAGTGCGGGGGAAGGAGGTTATGTTTGTCTGTAAGCTGTGAGACAGTTGGCGGAATTCTCAAAACATGGTGGATGTATGCACAAAAAACATTGGCAGATTCCGGATATTTTGAGACTCTAAAATGTCTTAAAAAAGAGTATGTTCAAATAACTTAACAAGGCTCAGGATTGTAATACTAAGTGACTGACTGTTCGTGATGTGAGCCTACTCCTGGCAGTAGTAACTACCTCCAGCACGCCCTTGCGCCTGCAGCGTGCTCTTGCACAGGAATGTTGTGTGTTGGCAAACTCCCTCAGTGCTGTTATTACTTAGCACATTAATATAAAAGAGCATCACTGCTGCAGGTTTATTAGTGGAAAAACACAGACTGTATCGAGCAAACTGTACGTAAATATATATTTTTAGATGAGAATCTAAGCCAAAAATACCATGTACGTTGAAGCTGGCAGATTACTGGATCACAGACCCGGTACAATGGACCAAAAGCATGGACCCGGGGCAATGGAGCTTTTGGCGGTAAAAACGGTGTACTATATTTGAATTTATTTAGTTTAGACTGCAACAACTTGTACTGAAACTCTGCCGACCTCCCTCTTCCTAATGTTCGCACCACAAGCACATTCTCATTATCCTGCCATGTATGCGCTAGTCTACACAGCCCTGTGAGAGACTCGATTTCAAAAGTGCAGTTTTCATAAGGCATATATGGAATGGAGGGATCTGATGCAAACAGAGCACTTGCCCTTTTTCTGCTGTTAGCAAAATGATTGTAAGGATGTTTACAATGATTGACCGGCTGTGAAATCCAAGGTCACAGCTTTTGACCCGTAGGTTGGGCACAGATTTGCGAAGTAGGCGCACTAATCATCTGAGTACCTTTGTTAGCGGGAAAGACGATATGAATCACGGGACTGAGAATGTCATTTGTAAGAAAAAATGTGAGTTGTACAATTTCTGGGAAAGAAATAGGCAGTTAAAAGCGAGAGAGTGTACATTAACTTGCTAGAACGTTTTAGCCACAGAGTGTGTGTTTTACATCCATGAAAATGCAAATAATACCATCAGACCTCTTGCAGATGGTGCTTACCAAGAGGCTTTACTTTACATAGTGAAACAAAATGACTAAGTAATAGATGCACAGAAACATGACAGTCGATGACTTAACTCACTTGGTTGCTTGAGCACTGCAGAGTCTTGGGCCTGAATTGAACGACCCAGATTTAAATGATGATGGGTTGACTCAGACTTTCATCCGTATCAAATTGATGAAATGGATAGGTACTTTTGAGCTACAGAAGGGGCCGAGGGATAGCATCACCGAGAGAAGCGAGGCGGAGCAGAATAGAGAGATGTAGAGGACCAAGAGAAGGATCTTTGTAGATCAAAGGGCAAGCAGAGTTTGGAGACAGAAATCAAGACGATGGAAAGGAGTGTAGGTTAGCTGCGTTCAGAGAGAGAAATCACAAGAAGGTGTGAAGAGAACACACCTGGGCTCTGAGGAGGTGAAAAAAGGACTAGCATGCTTGTGAGGGATCAGGCTTGTGGTACTGGGAAGAGAGTGCCATAAATCCATAGTGCGCTTTCCCTGCCAAATCGTTTTCACCTACCCTATGTAAGGGCAGGCCTCAAGGATGCGTACTAAAAAGCATTTCTGTGCATCCTACCAAATTATTGCACTCCAGGGCTTACATGAAGATAATTGTGATTTGACTCTAGTTTATCCAGCATTAAGCAGCCCGTGGGGAAAATTAGCAAAGTTATCTTAGCACGGTTAATGTCAGATGTACATTTTGTTATTCCCTTCAACCATGAGCAGGGCAAGTCAGGCTCACTTTCTACGCTGGCCATAGTTCACTCAGCCACAACGTGTACGCCTCACCACTTTCAAATGTCACCACCCGCCACTGGAACATGGACTAGATCTCGAATTTAACTGCCTCAAGTTGACAGATCAGTGATGGGCGCTATGCTTATGACTTGGAGGTCAGTTGGTAGACTTGAAAAATTAGCATGTGGCAACAAACTTTATCACCCCTCTGGCCTAATATGGGCCTGACAGTGGATGGTGTCCCTTTGTTTTGAAACGCATGAAAATCAGCTGGCTTGAATTGGGTAGAGCATCTCCTTACAAATGGAACCCTGATGTCCTTTGGCACCCTCCAGTCTGAGTTTGATTGTGGCCAAGAAAGAGCTGTGGAAATTTACACATTTTAATGGGGTTAAAGTCCGTGCACAGAAATGCGAGTGAGTTCAATAGAAGGGTATAATGTTAAACGAATGTGTGTTGTGCTCCCTGAGTACCGCTCTCCGAACCAGAGCGTGAATCAATAATCAAAATAATAGCACCCCCATTAACCTGGGGTGTGTCCCCATAGGCATTGGTTTGTGCCTATGGGGACACACCCCAGGTTAATGGGGGTGCTATTATTTTAATTTACACATTTTGCCTGTTGTATCAAAGACAGACTTGACTTGGCAGAGACCCACTCTTTGTGCAACTATCTCGGTTTCAAGTGAATTTTGAGAAGTAGGGTGAGTTCAGCAGAGTTATGTTGAGTCTACATACATATATCCTGCATCTGCAGTGTAGGACCCTCCCTCATAGTCATAAAGGTAGCATAATACATGCCATCATACAGGGACCCTGGAACACTTGTATCTTTATTTTCCAGAAGAGAAAAATAAATGAATGGGTGCCTCCTAGGCCCAGAATGCACTATTTCAAAAAGATACCCTGCTCCTTTAAGGAGCCAGCAGCTTCCATCTCCCAGCTTGCACTGTACGGGCAGTTCACCTTACAGCCCGAGTTTGTTTTTCCTTCTCTTGCTGACTGGTTCACTGAAACATTTTGGGGAAGTTTTCACTCTATTTTTTTGCCCCTCATATTATCCATCTTTTTACTTTATACAACACCTTATACATCTTACTATCAAAAGCAATCCTTTTTCTCACTTTTGTGAGGACTTACAGTGCCATCTCTTTTTTTTTTTTTTAAGTGCCCTGTGGAGGCAAGAAGGCTGTAAAAGAACTACACTTGGTGTGTGTAGTGTGTGAACTGTCTACCCTTCTACGTACTCTGTATCCAGTTGTGAATTCTGTCAGAAAATAAGAAGATTACCAAAGAACAGAGAAGGCATCTGCATGATAGAGTAGTTTAAAGATCTGAGCCAGGGGTAGAAGAAAATAACTTGCAACAGAGAGTAGACTTCTACTGTTTCCATGCATTCTCCAGGGAAAGATGTCAGAGAAAGGGGATCCAAGGAGAAAGGGTTGCATGGACATCATCATCACCACCATTCCAGACACTCCCACACCAATCGACGTTAAGTCAGGCTTAGGCCCTAAAACGCTCACTGTGAGGCATGTATCCACAAAATGTACAACATTGACTGTTAAGAAACATCTGTTGACAGCGAAGACATCGAAGTGGAAACCTTCTCTGATTTAAATTATTATCAGTGTAGGAAAGGACGCTGGCAAGTTTTACGTCAAGACATTCCAGATAAACGTAGATATATACACCTTCAGCTAAATCGACATAGAGACATACTGCAGTCATTCCTTTATCTGGATCGCCTCTGTGCAAATGTCTTCTTCACCATCAATGTCTCCATTCCCAGTGAAAATGCCAAGAATGGTATTTCCAGCTTTTGTACCTTTCCAAAAGCATTTTCTGCCATTAGTAACTTCATTAAGGCCAGTATTGGTACTGAGGAGTACTTCCATGTCTCTACCTATTGACAGGCTGGCACCTACCAAACAATTTGTTCCATCTCCTCATAATCACCAGAGAGATTACCCAGAAGGACCTACTAGGACCCCAACATATATCAACTTCACTTCACCCCTGACCTCTTCGTTTCACACCTTCCCTGTGGATGACTTAACATTCCACAATGTGCTTATTAGGGCGGTGAACAGACTAGACATTCAGCTAGTGGTGCCACGCGCTACTTTTTCCATAACTATCGAGACTTTGTAGCCAGTAGTCACTCCACAACCTACTTTGCCTCTAGTCACAGGTTTTGTGGAACTGGCTGTGGATATAGTTCGGTTTCTGGCAACCATCAAGTTGGCTACCCCAAGCCTACTTAAAAAAATATAAGCCTTAGGTTTGAGATGTTGCTTATTCCAATCAGGAACCAAACCTAACTTTGTGTCAGTAGTGAGAAAATGTCATGCATCTGCAAGCGAAAGAATAGATGCTGTTGGTTGAAAGGGTTGTGGATCTGCTACAGTTGCATTAAGGTCAGTCCGTAACTCTGCTTGGCATATACGACACATCACTCTGGTAAACCTTGTCATCCTTTGCAGAGGATTAACCAAGAGACTACAGGCCAGATTCTTTTTAGAGATCATTCTATCTAGAGGGACAGCTGGTCGCCAATCAGTTGATTACTAAGGCAGTTGAGTCTGCAGACTCCGTGACCATGAAATGTGCGTCCTGGCTGTGCTTAACCTCTTTAAAACCTGATATGCAGATGAATATACTTAATCTTCAGTTTACAGGATGTATTCTTTTGCTACCACACCAATAAAGGGATGGCGAGGAAAAAAATGTAAACTCTCAAACACTGATGGCTAATTTGGTTTAGAAGATTAAAGGAAGTCTATGAGTTTCAATATCACCTCCGTGACTGTCGATACCAAAACTGACCAAGGGTTCAATCCCCTCAGTAGATTTACCGGCAAAGTGCACAGGAACTGCAACAATAACAGCAAGCCCCTTATTACAAATGCCCAATTTGAGGAAGAAGCCAGCAGTTATAATAGCGATCCTCATCATCTTGCAAATGCAGGTCTTGTACCAAATATTGAGCATTCCTTTACTCTCCGCTGGTTACCCACCCTCCCACTGGAGTGGTGAACAAATATGTGGCAGAGTGGAATCATGTAACATCAAACAGATGGGTGTTAGAAATAATCAAACATGGATATGCCATCCAGTTCAAAGCTCCACCTTCTGCAATTCCACCAAAAAGCACTCTGACATGCCGGGTCTGGTGGCTCAGTGGACTAATGCATCCACTGCAGGGGCCTGTGTTTGACCTCATGGTCACAGGATCAAATCCCGGCGGGTCCACTCAGCTTGTCATCCATCTGAGGTCGATAAAATGAGTACCATTGAGTTGGGTAACAATAAAACATCTGTTATTCAGCGCCAAGAGACTAATCGGTGAACGTGCGCTTTACAAATACACGTTATGTTATGTTACTGAAATGCCAGTTGTATATATTAAGAAATTAGTTTACATGTCTCCTATAAAAACAAACAATAGAACTTGGTCTTGTCAAGATATTTTTTGGTTCTCACGAAAGGTCCCAGAAAGGAATATCACCCAAATCTGGACATAAGGCCAGTGAATAGATACAAAAAAGAGAGAAATTCAGGATGCCCCCTTACATTAAATAAATATGTTTTGTAGATTTACAATACGCCTATTTTCACATCCCAATAATCGGAAAGAAAAAAGCAGAGAGATTTAGAGATCCACCGTGAAGAAAGAACACTACCAACACGAAGTGCTGCCTTTCAGTCTAAAATCTGCAGAGAATGTTTTCCAAGTGCATGTGTGGTAGTAGTGCCAGATTGCCTATGCAGACAGAAAATATATATTTATCCTTACCTCAGCGAATGGTTAATACAAGCAAGATTACACACAGAAAGGAAGTGTGCCTCTTTCTGAGGAGAGAGTATCCATCATTTTGAAGAAGTGTTTTCTCCCATTTTAAACTCCTTTAGTCACGACACGAAAAGTCGCCCAAATGCTAGGAACTATGGTATCCTGCATTTAATGGGTACCCAATGGCCATCTATTCATCAGACCTCTACAACAGTGAAAGGAAGACCAACGGAATAAACATGAAGGTGACTGGGAAGACAAATTGGCATTTATTGTAGCAGCCAAAGAATTATTGAAGTGGTAGTGTAAAACAAATGTTCTGAAACTCCATTTCACCAAAATGTACCTTCCAAGACCATTGTAACCGATAAATCCCTAACAGGTTGAGGAGCTCATGTATATCACCTGTTAATACAGGCGTTGTGGTTGGAGAAAGAACAGGTCCATCATATTAATGTCATGGAACCAAATGTAGTTCATCTGGCTCTGAAAACCCTTTTACCACCCATAACTACAGAGATCTTGTTAATTTGAACAGACAATGAAACTACAATTTATTAGTGGAACAAACAGGGTAGCTATAAATCCAGAATTTTGTCTGTGAAGGCTTGTTACGAAGTAGCGCTTGTTTGGCTCAGATACTACAAGACCCAGAATGCAACATGTTAGTCAAATGGTTGTGTAGGCTTCTAGACCTCGTCATGTGACCTCAACCTCGTCATGTGATCTCCTCGTCATGTGACCTCAAACATAAAAGTGACCTGCCCCCGAGTGCTGGTGCTTGGCAACTGACTTCTCAGCAGACCACGCCTCCTAACCTGTGGATCACGCTTCGTGGAACACTGTTTGGACTCTCGCAAATCTTCTCCTCTCCTGACCCTTCTGGATTCCCTGGCCTGGATAGTGAATCTCGGTAACTTGGATCCTCCTCCACATTTTTTTTTGTTTGTTTTATTGTTTGCACGTGCGCGTGCACTTTAAAACTTTTTGAGCCTTCTACGGAGGAGGTTATTACTTATTTGTTTTTGTCCCCTTCTTATGTACACTGACGTGTTCTTTTTTTTTTGTGGGGTTTTTCCCTTTTTTTTGCTGCGGACGCTACGCCAGTCTTAGTCGCCTCAGCCACTGACGAGCCGTTTCAATTACTGGCTACCGGTTACCGTTTATTTTTGCAAACTAGAAAAGCAGCACACGCGGTTCTCGCTTGCTACTTCCTTGCGGTTACCGTGTTCTAAGCAGCACCATTTCCTTCTTTTCTGCTGCTACCTGTTTATTTTTCCGAACACTGTTGTATCTCAGCCTATTTCAGTTTTGTGTGCCGCAAAGTATTTTTTATTTTTTTGGAGCAAACTCTGTCAACCTTGGATCTGCAAAGAAACTCTGTGGTGTATTGTTGCTATCAATTCTGCATGAACTATCGACCAGTCATAATTTACACCGTTTTTGGTGTCTGTGGGATTTAGTGACATGAGACATCAATATTCTTCCCGAGTGACTTTAACTTCACTTCATCAAGTTCTTCTTGATTGAATTCCTGTTTATATATTTATATTATATATATATATATATATATATATATATATATATATATATATATATATATATATATATTACCTACTGGCGGTCGCCAGTAGGTAGTTATAGTTAGGACCCCTTTTCCATAGGAAATCCGCAACATTCTATTTTGAATAACTTTGGCGCCGGTTGACGAATCCTCGCGAATTTCTCAAAATAGGTGGGGCGCTACGCTCCGCTCCGCTCCTACCCTGAAAGTCTCGGGGGGATTCGTCAAGCGGGGGCTGAGATAAAAGGGGGGTCCCAAAACGCGTTTTCCCCATGCATTTTTCCATAGGACCTTTAGAACGAGCTACAGCCCGAACGGCTGAACAGAATTACTCGAAATTTGGCAGAGAGGTAGTCCCTAGGTCAAGGAAGTGCCTTTTGTAGGTTTGGTGTAAATCTGTTCAGTAGATTCTGAGAAAATAGCCTTTAAATCAATATATATATCTGAGCCCGCTTACGGTACGCTTACCGTACGCTTACCGTAAGCGTACGGTGGCGTGCGCGAGCGCGATTCTGATTGGCTCTTAGATCTTAGTAAACATTCGAATCGGCCGAAACCAGGAAGCGGCGGCCGCCATTTTGTGTATTTCACTCTGAAAAAAAGAGTGAAAACAAGAAAAGGGGGCAAAGAGGAGAGTAACAGACCCCCTTACATTTGTGAGGGGGTCAAAGAAGGACTGTAAAGTACAAAAAAAACATTTATTGTTTTTTAAAAAAATCATGGGGTACGCGTACGGTAAGCTTACGGTAAGCGTACGGAAGAAAAATGGCGTGCGCGAGCGAGATTCTGATTGGCCCTTAGATCTTAGTAAACATTCGAATCGGCCGAAACCAGGAAGCGGCGGCCGCCATTTTGTGTATTTCACTCTGAAAAAAAAGAGTGAAAACAAGAAAAGGGGGCAATGAGGAGAGTTACAGACCCCCTAACATTTGTAAGGGGGTCAAAGAAGGACAGAAAAGTACAAAAAAAACATTTATTGATTTTTTAAAAAATCACGGGGTACGCGTACGGTAAGCGTACGGTAAAAAAAAATAAAAAAAAAATAAATGAAATGCAGAATTAAGAGTTTAGATATTAGGGAGCTCTAAAAAGAGCTGTTGTGTTTATGAAGTCATTTTTTTAAGTGGTACTTACAAGTAAGTATGCTGTTCTGCCATCGTATCCCAAAGACAAACCAGCTCCTTCTCCTAAGGGATCACAAGCAGAAATGAGGGGAATGGGTGTGGTGTAGGAGAGTTCTAGAACTGAAAGTAGTTTCAACCAATCAAAAGTTGTGTTTCATGATCACATGACCTACCGTACGCTTACGGTACGCTTACGGTGCGCTTACGGCAAAAGTGCGCATGCGCGTAAAAAAGACACGCGCTTGCGCGCATGCGCATAACAGTCACTCCCCGGCACTTCCGCGTAACGTGCGCGTGTAGCGTACACGCGTACGCGTAACGTGCGCGGCTACGCAAATTGCGTAACTATACGCAAGCAGCGTGGATAAATTACGGACGTAGCGTAAACCGTACGCTTACCGTGAGCTTACGGTACGCGTACTAAAAAAATAATAAAAAAAATAGAAAAAAAGTACTGCAAATAAATTTTACATGTTTATTTTAAAAAATATATTAAAAAAAACATATTAAAGAATTTTAAAAATGTAATCATAGTCTTTATAAAAGGTAAGAAAATTAAAATAAAAATATGTTAGAAAAAATAGAAGAAAAAAAAAATTAGCATTTAAAAAACCTTGCAAATTCACTGAAAAAACCATGGGTTTCACACACGTTATAGTTAGGAATTAGCATTTAAAAAACCTTAGAAATTCAGTGAAAAAACCATAGGTTTCACACACGTTATAGTTAGGAATTAGCATTTAAAAAACCTTAGAAATTCAGTGAAAAAAACCATAGGTTTCACACATGTTATAGTTAGCTGGACATTTTACTCGTAAAAAACCATTGAAATTGCCACGTTATAGTTAGTTCAGCTAACTATAACTCGCGCGCCCGCAATGCACTGCTGATGACGTCACATATTACATCACTCATGACATGGTCAGTGACATCACTCATGACATCACTGATGACATCTCAAATGACATCACTGATGACATCATCCTTGTGATAGAGTGGTAGACCTCCTCTCACCCTAATATAACCTTTGATACACACATACAAAAATAGAGACTAAAATTTACAAAAGAATGGACATACCAATAACAGTTACAACAACCTCTTCAGTAATTCTAAGATCCACATACACATCCATTCATTCACCAACAGTTCAATACAGTCACTCATACATGTACTCACTTATCATATGTACTCATACACCTATACATCCTGTTACACAATGCCACTTATCCATAGAGCTACTCACACACATAGTCACCCATGCTAATAAAGAATAAAACATACATTTACTTGCATATACAGTTATTCACACACCACCACACTTACTTCTACGGAAACTTACACATACTTAGTCTTTTAAACAATCACTTGTAGAAACACATACTTATTCATACAGGAACTCTTCCAATGTCTCACTCTCACATATACTCACTTATTTACACCAATAGTCACATATACTAGTTTAAAACATATGTAGTTACTCATAAAGACACTATTGAGACAGTCATTCACTCACTAACACACCCATACACACACTCATCCACCCATACAGTCCTGCACACATGCTGTCTTCAACATATACAAAGAGTGAGCCACTCATTCATGCACCTATGCACTACGTAATACCCGCCACCGAACCATGAAGACACTCAGACTGATACTCAAAAAACCAACTAATAACCCATATAGACACCCATGTAGCTACTCACCAACCCATGCAGCCACATATACACAAAGTGAGAGACTGATACAGATATTTCCATATTTAAACATTACTCACTAAGCCATGTATTCACTATGATACACTTAATCAGTCAGCTACACAATCAATTTTTCAAAAACAAATCATCCATTTAGACACTTATATACCCATTTATTCTTCCATCGACCTTGAGATATACATAAATAAAACATATTTAATTTTCAGGAAAACACACATTCACTGGATGATGTCATCAGTGATGTCATTTGAGATGTCATCAGTGATGTCATCAGTGATGTCACTGACCATGTCATGAGTGATGTAATATGTGACGTCATCAGCAGTGCATTGCGGGCGCGCGAGTTATAGTTAGCTGAACTAACTATAACGTGGCAATTTCAATGGTTTTTTTACGAGTAAAATGTCCAGCTAACTATAACATGTGTGAAACCTATGGTTTTTTTCACTGAATATATATATATATATATATATATATATATATTTAAAGCAAGGTTTGGTTGTTTATCCTCCTTGTTTGTCTTTTCTCAGGATTCCATACTACACTCCAACCCCTCTGAGACATAGTCAACTTCCTTTTGCCGTGGAAGTCCTGAGCTGACTCTTCTCTCCCTAGGGGTGGAAACTAGCAATCCGGTTATAAAAACGGATCTGGTTGTACCCGGAGGGGGAGTTGTGGTCCATCTTTGCTCCCGAGGAATTGGCCCCCCAACAAGGCTCAAGCGATAAGGCATTGACTCCTTGCAAGGAAAGCAACCATTGAAGCAGTTCACCTTCCAGGTTTGTTCAGCAAATATTACTTCAAAAATCATGAATGAGAACACAATGACAGCATTTTGAAAGATAGTTTCTCCAGTATTTGGGGTGTCTTTCATAGATTCACATGCCTGAATCATTCCCCGTCGTCGGAGTGGGAGTCCCACGGTACATAAAAAAGCAATAATTATGCATATACCAAACGAAAAAACCTTGGTAACCTGAACCAGGCAGGAAGTAAGGTAGCCTAAGCTACAAGGGAAAAAACTTCCACAGCTTTAACTATCACTGTCATTATATACAGTCCAAACTGCAGCCAATCAGGCGACAGCACCCACCAGAATGTTCTCCTCAGAGGCTCAGGCTGTCAGATTTTCTACCGCACATCGTGTGAAGGGAGTCTCCCTGAGCTCTGCTCAGTTCTTCAAGTTTCTGCTGTTTCTACAACTTCTAGGATGTCAACTACAAAGAAATCACTCTTCAGATCTTGTGAGTCCTGCGGAAAGCTTAGGCTTTTTTCTGAAGACCCTCACAAAAAATGCATCTATTGCCTCTATCCTGATCATGAGGTGAAGGAGTGCAAGATTTGCCGTACCTTCTCTCAAAAGACCTTAAGAGATAGAGAGGGACGCCTTCTTCTGTGGCTACAGAAGCTTAAGGATAAAGATGCTCCTTTATCAGAGATAGAAACTGCCTCTGGATCCTCTATCTCGTCCAGAAAAAGGGTGGCTGAGGAAGAATCTTCTTCTACTGGGGCAAAGGTGTCGAGGAGAGCCCAGTCTGTTAAGGGCTCGGGGCAGTCTTCGTCTTCATCTAAGAAGACATCTCCACCTTCAGGATCCAAGCCCTCTACGCCCCCTGGGAAAACAGGAAAAACCCAGCCAGCTGAGAGTTTTCCTGACAAGAAATCACCTCAGGTGAGATTGCCGTCGTCGACGGCGCCGTCGACGGCAGCGGCGTCGACAGTTATTATCGTCGACGCGATTTCAACGTCGACGATTACATTCTCGTCGCCGAGACCTACAATGATAATGTCATCAGCTTCATCGCCGTCGACGCTGGTTTCGGTGAGTGTAAAACCCATCTCGTCGACGAGGGAAGTGTCATCTCTCGTCTCCGTTCCGTCGACGGTAAGAATCAAGAAGCTGGCTCCGCCGACTACTTCGTCGACGTCTACTCCGTCGACGAAGATTGTGGCACCGTCGACAGATGCATCGTCGACGAAGAATACCTCGTCGACGAAGAAAACCCCGTCGACGAAGATGGACGCGTCGACGCCCTCGTCGACGAAGACGACCTCGTCGACGGCACCATCGTCGACGAAGGTTGCCTCGTCGTCGGCACCGTCGTCGGCGAAGATTGTCCCATCGTCGACGGATGCCATCTCGTCGACGAAAACAGCCTCGTCATCGAAAATGGCTGTAACGTCAGGATTCGTTCCGTCGATACGAGTGTTACCACCTTCACTATCTACCTGCATGGATATGCAGGTATGGACTGCGACTCCGTCGTCTGTCGTGTTTGATCAAAGGTCACCAGCATCTACGCTTCTACAGCGTAGAGGATCGTCTTTAGAGGCTATATCGCCTCTAAAATTACCGGCGCAACTTTTCCAATCGGAGGATAACGACTCCGAAGAAGATGAGAGATTACGGACTGCAAGGAATCCATCGGAGCTTCTCATCAAATATCAAGATGAGGATGATGAGGATGAACAATACGAACATCCTAATATGGAACCACAGCCAACACCACCTGCACCAGTGCCGTCTGGTCAAATGCCGTTGGAACTACTTGATAATCTGCAGTATATGTTGCAAGATTACTATAGACGTTTTCCTCCTTCGGAAACGGCGGAATCTCTTCCGGCTACACCCAGACCATGAGTACAGTTGTCGTCGCTCCAGTCACCAAGACCACCTTCTCCGTTGCCATCTCGGCAATTGCAGGTTTCAGACGATGAAAGGGAGGAAGGAGAGGTAAATGATCAATCTATCATGTCGGAGTGGGATCATTACCAAGTACAAACTCCTTCTCCAAGTGCTCCAGCTCCGGTGGACTCTCCCCCGGTGGACATTGGGAATTTCCACTCACTGATGGAAAGAGCGACCAAGAGATTCCTGATTCCCATGGAAACAAAGGAAGATGACTGCTTCCTATATGACTTCAAGGACCAACCAAGGAAGCAGGTTCGGGCAATCCCAATCATTGACTTTATTTGGAAAGAGGGATTGAGACTGATGGCTACCCCTAATTCTCTTCCAGCAGTGTTACCAAGGCTGGACAAGAAATATAGAGCCCCAAGTAATTCACCAGCATGCCTGATTGGTCAACCTAAGGCAGACTCGGTTATAGCACAAGCAGCTCAGAGACGGGCTAGAAATCCCTCAACACCCATATCAGCTCCACCTGATAGAGATGGTAGAAGGTTGGACGCAATAGGAAAGAAAGTGTCTACGATGGCAGCCACCACAGTTCGGGCTGCGAACTCCCTGGCGATTTTAGGGCGATACGACCGCCAGATGTGGTCCGACATCTCTCCTTTCCTCGACATGTTACCGGCGCCTTCAAAATCCGAGGCTATAAAATTCCTGCAGGAAGGAGAGTATGCGTCTGCGGAAATCATCGACGCAGCAGTGGATGTGGCATCAACTGGTTTCAGGCAGCTGGCAGGAGCCGCAGTGCTGAGAAGGCAGGGCTGGCTGAAGTCCACATCGTTTCGCCAGGAGGTCCAGTCTAAAATTATAGACATGCCATTTGATGGCGAATCCTTGTTCGGTGCACATGTAGATGAAGCGCTACAGGCAATAAAGAAGGATACGGAGACGGCAAGGTCCCTGGGTAGTTTGCAATTCCGAAAATCTACCTTCCGCGGAGCCAGAGGACGTGGATCCTTCTCTAGCAGGGGAGGTAATAACCAGCAGCGTTCCTTTCAAACCTCTCAGTATAACCAAAGATCTCAGAATTATCGCCAACAGTATTACGGACAGCGAAATCAACAATATTCGCAGTCGCTTAAGAAGCAGTCCTTTCGCGGACGAGAGTCCGGTAAGAAGCAATGAGTTCAGCCACCTGCCACCATCTCTACCGTTCCCACGTACAAGAATCGGAGGTCAAATATCCCACTTTTATTCAAATTGGTCCAAGATTACCTCAGACAAGTGGGTATTAGATATAATATCCAGAGGACATGCTCTGGAATTCACAAAAATTCCGCCAAATTCTCCTCCCAAAGGTCCACCCCCTGCTCATCTCAAGGAGCTTTTTTCCCAAATAAATTTGATGATTCAAAAAGGAGCAATAGAAAAAGTACCTCTCTTACAAAAGGGAACGGGCTTTTACTCAAGATTTTTTCCTCATCCGGAAAAAATCAGGAGAGTGGCGTCCAATTCTCGACCTTCGCGCCCTCAACCAATTCCTAAAGAAAATGGCGTTCCGGATGTTGACGCTCCAAGAAATTCTGCAGTTGCTTTCGATGGGAGATTACATGGCCACCCTCGACCTGCAGGACGCCTATTTTCACGTACCAATCCTACCAAGGCACAGAAAATATCTACGGTTCAGAGTGGCTGGCAGGGATTTCCAATTCAAAGTCCTCCCATTTGGACTCCGTTCTGCACCCAGAGTCTTCACAAAGGTCATAGCGCCAATGACTGCGCATCTCCGTCTGCAGGGAGTTCAGATATTCCCGTACCTGGACGACTGTCTTATCAAGGCAAGTTCCGCCAAGGTAGCATCCGAGCATGTTCAGAAATGCCTTTTACTCTTCCAATCCCTGGGTCTATCAACAAATCTGGAGAAATCACATCTTATTCCTTCGCAAAGAAGAACGTTTCTAGGAGCGATGTTGAACACGGATCTGGTCAAAGCCTTCGTATCAAAAGAAAGGCAAACCAAAATATGCAATCTTGCGCGCTCTCTAAAATCAAAAGAGTGCGTTTCAGTCCGTGTATACAAATCCTTCCTAGGGATGATTTCGTCTTGCATTCATCTCATTCCCAACTGTCGGTACAGAATGAGACCGTTGCAGGAGGAACTCAATCTGCAATGGCTTCAGATCACAGGGTCATTCGAGGATCTCATTCACATCACCCCACGAATGCGAGAGGCCTTTCAATGGTGGAGTCAGATGAACCACTTGAAAGAGGGTTGCCCATTTCTGGTCGAAATGCCGGAGTTCACAGTCACCACAGACGCATCCCTCGAGGGTTGGGGAGCGCACCTTCAAGGAATGACAATCAATGGCAGGTGGACTCTAGAACAAAGAAAGTGGCATATCAACCTGCTAGAACTGCGAGCCATATTCCTGGCTCTAAAATCCTTCCAGACCATCATCCGAGGAGCATGCATACTTGTAAGAACAGACAACACTACAAGTATGCATTACGTGAACAAACAAGGCGGGACGAGGTCAGCCCTCCTATCCCAGCAAGCGCAAGAGATTTGGGATTGGGCGATCCGCCACAAGATCAACCTCAAAGCCATTCACGTCCCGGGAATCACGAATGTTCTGGCGGATTCCCTCAGCAGGACCACAACGTCGAATCACGAATGGGAGTTACACCAACCATTCCTAGACGAAGTGTTTCACGAATGGGGGCATCCCGATATAGACCTCTTTGCGAACAGCCAGACCCGCAAATGCCCATTCTTCGCAAGCTGGGCTCCCCACAAGGACTCGCTGGGGAATGCCTTTTCGATGAATTGGTCGCAAATATATGCTTACGCCTTTCCACCGATCCCGTTGGTTCCAAGAGTTCTGCGCAAGATCAAACAACAGCCTTGCCGCATGATCTTAATTGCTCCCAGGTGGCCCCGCCAGTACTGGTTCACAGAGCTTCTCCTCCTTTCGGAGGCCGAGCCCATACAATTTCGACCAATTCCACATCTTCTGACCCTTCAGAACGGTCAAATTTGTCATCCGGACCCAGCATCGCTGAGATTAGCGGCATGGCTCCTCAACAGCTTGAATTTGCACACCTAGATATCCCTCCAGACTGCCAAGAGGTTTTGGCCAATGCTCGAGCACCAGCAACTGTTAAGACCTACAAACTAAAGTGGAAGAGGTTTTGCATGTGGTGTCAATCCGTTAATCTCCATCCGATCCACGCAAAGCCGGAACAACTTCTGCCTTTCTTTCTACAATTGGCGAGGTCTGGTCTTTCCCACTCTACTTTGAAGGTGTTCTTGGCTGCAATTTCAAGATTCCGACAGGATGGTACTAACTCTCTCTATTCCAACAGAGTCATCCAACAATTTTTTAAGGGGCTATTTAGGATGTTTCCGCCTATTCGGCGTCCGCCTCCTTCTTGGCACCTTAATATAGTGCTTTCACAACTAATGAGGCATCCTTTCGAGCCCATCCACAAGGCGGATCTAAAGTTCCTTTCTTGGAAGGTTTCTTTATTATTGGCTCTAACTTCTACAAGAAGGGTTAGTGACCTTCAAGCGTTCACTATTCATCCACCCTTTCTGCAATTCACATCTGATTCTGTGGTGCTGCGCACTAATCCAAAATTTATGCCAAAGGTCCCGACGGATTTCCATCTTAATGAACCCATAGTTTTGAAAACTTTCTTTCCAAATCCGCAAACAGCTGCAGAAAGGGCCTTGCATTCCCTAGCAAATATATGCTTACGCCTTTCCACCGATCCCGTTGGTTCCAAGAGTTCTGCGCAAGATCAAACAACAGCCTTGCCGCATGATCTTAATTGCTCCCAGGTGGCCCCGCCAGTACTGGTTCACAGAGCTTCTCCTCCTTTCGGAGGCCGAGCCCATACAATTTCGACCAATTCCACATCTTCTGACCCTTCAGAACGGTCAAATTTGTCATCCGGACCCAGCATCGCTGAGATTAGCGGCATGGCTCCTCAACAGCTTGAATTTGCACACCTAGATATCCCTCCAGACTGCCAAGAGGTTTTGGCCAATGCTCGAGCACCAGCAACTGTTAAGACCTACAAACTAAAGTGGAAGAGGTTTTGCATGTGGTGTCAATCCGTTAATCTCCATCCGATCCACGCAAAGCCGGAACAACTTCTGCCTTTCTTTCTACAATTGGCGAGGTCTGGTCTTTCCCACTCTACTTTGAAGGTGTTCTTGGCTGCAATTTCAAGATTCCGACAGGATGGTACTAACTCTCTCTATTCCAACAGAGTCATCCAACAATTTTTTAAGGGGCTATTTAGGATGTTTCCGCCTATTCGGCGTCCGCCTCCTTCTTGGCACCTTAATATAGTGCTTTCACAACTAATGAGGCATCCTTTCGAGCCCATCCACAAGGCGGATCTAAAGTTCCTTTCTTGGAAGGTTTCTTTATTATTGGCTCTAACTTCTACAAGAAGGGTTAGTGACCTTCAAGCGTTCACTATTCATCCACCCTTTCTGCAATTCACATCTGATTCTGTGGTGCTGCGCACTAATCCAAAATTTATGCCAAAGGTCCCGACGGATTTCCATCTTAATGAACCCATAGTTTTGAAAACTTTCTTTCCAAATCCGCAAACAGCTGCAGAAAGGGCCTTGCATTCCCTAGACATCAAGAGATGTCTGAAGTTTTACTTACAACGTACAGCACCGCTGCGCAAATCGGACCAGCTCTTGGTAGCTTATGGCAGACCACGTCAAGGCCATTCAGTATCAAAGCCAACCATAGCTCGTTGGATCTCAGCTGCAATTTGTTTATGGCATGATCAGGCTGGAAGACCACTACAAGCGACCCCAAGAGCACACTCTTCGAGAGCAATCTCGTCATCTACAGCTCTTTTCGCCGGTGTGCCTCTTCACCAGATCTGTAGAGCGGCAACATGGTCCAGCTGCCATACGTTTACCAGACACTACTGTTTGGAAGCTGCAAGTGATGCTGATGGTTCAGTGGGACAAGCTGTTCTACGTAATCTTTTCAAATAAGGTGAGCCTCTGTTCTCCCTCCTCCGCTATGCTTTTATAAGACGCTTTTTGTGATGTGAAATTGTTTTGCATAAATTGAAACATGTGTATTTCTGTATGGTTATACTGTTTCATAATGTATATGGTATATATATATATATATATATATATATATATAAAAGTGGCGTCTTATGAGCAAAAGGTTATGTACTGCTATCTACTCTGATTCAGGCATGTGAATCTATGAAAGACACCCCAAATACTGGAGAAGAACAATAGTTACTTACCTGTAATCTGTGGTTCTCCAGTATTGGTGTCTTTCATAGATTCACATGCAACCCGCCCACCTCCCCTCAGAGGCTTTTTAGGCTATGGTATATTACTTCACTCCTGTGCGAGAAAATCAGACAGCCTGAGCCTCTGAGGAGAACATTCTGGTGGGTGCTGTCGCCTGATTGGCTGCAGTTTGGACTGTATATAATGACAGTGATAGTCATAGCTGTGGAAGTTTTTTCCCTTGTAGCTTAGGCTACCTTACTTCCTGGTTCAGGTTACCAAGGTTTTTTCGTTTGGTATATGCATAATTATTGCTTTTTTATGTACCGTGGGACTCCCACTCCGACGACGGGGAATGATTCAGGCATGTGAATCTATGAAAGACACCAATACTGGAGAACCACAGATTACAGGTAAGTAACTATTGTTCTTCTAAGATTGGATAGTTCAGCAAGTCGATCTTTTCACTTCCAAATAAAACACAAAATGCCCATGCTTCACCTTGACACTACAGGAACAAGGGTTTCTGAGCCCTTTTGATAAATTAGTCCAACAAATGTCTACCAAGTTTTCCACCAATACATCTCATTCCATCAGAACTGGGGAACCTGAAACTGTGCAATGCATGATGAGTTGCCATGGCAGTTTTGGTTTCCGGTACTACTTCATCTTTCCTGAAAAATATTAAAGGAAACTGCTATGCAGACCGAATCTGCTGTTAAAATTGCAGGGTAAGCTTCATTACCGTAAAGTACAGTCTTTGCATTTGATTGCATGGCTTCTGAGGTCTTACAATATGGTAACCTAAATCTGCTTTAAGATTGTATAAACGTTCTAAAAGAAACAAAACTTCCTTCCAATAGAACATCTTGCAACAGGAAAAGATTTGTGATTTGGTGTTTGGAAAACAATCATGATCCAATTTGATGTCATGATATAATCATACCTTATCTTTTGCATATGACAATCAAACCTACAGTGGTCTTCCATTAAAGTACATCTAGCTGCCATTGTGGCATACAGGAGAACCTTGAATCAAAAGTCCTTTTGTCACAGTAAAGAAGGAGTTTCTGAAAGGGTTAAAAACATGATTTTAACCAAGATACCAGCATTCTCTCTTATGGGAACTATAAATCTCTTTCTTTTTAATTTAGTGGCTCCCCTCTTTGAGCTTATTCATAAGACCGCATTGCAGCATTTGACCTGGAAAGTGACTTTTTATAGCAGTTACGTCTGCTAGAAGGGCCAGTTAACACCATACACACTATTCCATCACAACAGATTAATGTTAAGAACACATCATGTTTTTGCCCAAGATGGTTGCAAATTTTCATACTAACCAGACAATTTCTTTGCCAGTTTTGTTTCCTAATCCTCCCAGTCCCATTGAAAGATTACTCCATTCTTTGGATATTGAAAGGGTCTTTAGATTTTACTTGTTAAGGACAGAGGATCTAAGGAAAACGAATCCTCTTTTTGTAAACTATGGATCTTTGGATGCCACTATAGTTGGTCAAGTGCGTAGCGAAATCTGGTTGCTTGAAGCTGTAGGGCTCCCGGATAAATTTATATATATTTTTTGTCTTTAAAATATGCTGGATATTATTAACATCCCCATTTGACAGATAAGCTTATTGTTTTGTTCTACATTTATAACTATCAGTGAGGATCTTACTATGCAGATGATAATGTTATTTGTAATTCTGATTCTGCATTGTAGGAATCCTCACTGAAGTCCTAAATAACCCTCCCTTCTCATCTGATATCAATAATTTTACAAACAATGGTCTATTCTTCAGACATTAAAAGCCTTGAAAAGGAACTCAAGCTGTGAGGCAAACTGCTAGTACAGTGCATTCTTGGGAGATGGAGGCTGTCCCTCCTTAAAGGAGCCGTGTATCTCTTTTGAACTAATACACTCTTGACTCAGCAGGCACACTTTACTACATTTTTCTCTACTGAGGAGTTAAGGGTTAGAGCTCATCATGTTGAAGGATTGCATTTTTCAGCTTATCACTGCAATTTAGGTTTGAACTGGCTTTCTAAGAGAGAGAACAATTCAGTGAATACTGACCTGCTTCAATCTAGGGAGGTGATACATACCTCTGGATTTAATTCGTAGAAGTGTTCCGGGGTCCCAACACGCTGGCGGGAATTATTCTAAGTTTATGACTTCAATGAGTATTCATACGATGAGGCACCAGGATTACAACTAAATAAAGGTTCTTTATTTCTCATCTGTGAAAGATGCATGCCGGGCATTGTGGCAGAATGATCTCCGCCACAATTGCTCTCCAGACAACTGGTCAGCGCTACTCTTCTCCTTTGATCACCTTCTCAAAGTTCACATATTTTGAAGTTTTCCGAACCTGGTATTGGTCACTACTCTGGCTGCATAGGACTGAACTCCTACCTCACTTGCAATGCTGGAGGTGCACTGACCCACAGTGTTATCTTCTTTACATCCTTTGGGGTTGTCCCAAATTGAAGTCATACTGACACTCTCAGACATAGCAGGCATCACTCTCTCTCCATAGGCCTGTCTGGTACTGCTACATGACACGTCCGAAGGTGTAGCCCCCTCCAAACACAAACGCTGATGGCTAATGATGTCTCTAACGGTGGGAAAATCTGCATTCTGAGACAGTGACAAATATCAGTTCAATTCAGTTTAAACACTTTATTTGAATACAAGTCGTATCCATAAAAGTACAGTATAGTGCAATAAAATACATATAGTATAAATAATTTAAAACACAGTGCAAGAGTAAAAACATAAAAAAGATTAAAATTGCAAGCTGCCGACCAAAAAGTGCAAAAGGTGCAGAGTACAGATTTAATCATTGCAGCAAGTCTATATAGTGTTCATAGTGCTGCGAGTTGTCACTGCCGCTTTCAGAACTGCGCCCATGTGGATAATCTCTCCCTCATCCGTCAATTGAAAAAGTATGCTCACGGCGGCTATCAGGTTGTTAATGCGACGTTTTCTTTCAAAGGGAATCAAAAAGTGCTTTAAATATATGGCACAAAATCCACAAACGATCGTAAAATGCAACATTGTTTGCCCAGAATTCCCATCACAGGGGCATGGCAAAGAATCAAGGTTAATATTAAAACCCAGTGGGAAACACAAAATGTATTTCATTATGCCAGTAATGTAACGGAACAAAAGACTCTGTTCCCATCGCCCCCTTGATCCGATCAAATACCCAGCTGTAAAATCTTGTGGATCTAACAACTCATATGTGGCCACAATCTCCAAAAGCATTCATTTAGAAGCAGCCAGGTCATTGTAGGCCAATGTAGAACTGTAGACCCGAATACCGATAACAGCTTCCATTGCCAAGGCTGCAACTGGACCCCTTCTCAGCCTATAGAGATATCCCGTAAGGTCCCACTTCTTAGAAACAAGTTGAAGGACATAAATAAAACAGAGAATTTTAAGGCCACACTACTGAATTGTCGTTCTATGCAAAAACACGAGTTACACATTCACGGCTTACTGCTAGATGAACAGCCAGATCTTCTATTCCTCACTGTGACCTGGCTGTTCGAGGCCTCCAACCCACCATTTCCTCAGCCATCCCCACGGGCTACAAAATTCTCAGAAAGGACCGCCCTTCTGGGAAAGGTGGTGATGTCGCCACTATATTCAAACAAAAGCTGGACTGTTCTCCCATCTTCATAGATCACATCGAGGAGGCAGAGTATTTAAGGTTCCGTTGCATCTTATTTCCCCATATAAGTAAAGCAGGAATTCTGTTATTCAGACCTCCAGGCACACTTGGTAATTGTATCACCACACTTAACATAGCCACAACCTCATTGGCCCTAAAATATAACCACTGCCTCATTCTGGGATACTCCAATATACACATGGATAAAAAACATGACCCCATAAGCAACTCCCTTGTTGGAGACGATGCAGGCCTGCAATCGTATCCCATCAATTTCTGCTGCCACCCACGATAAAGGCCATACCATGAACCAAAGTTTTCACAACTTTGACCTATTGGCAAGTCCACCATTGCCTATTACCTGGTCAGACCACCTCCTTCTCAATTTAAAAATTCCCAACTTCAATACAGTTTCCCTACCAAATGCAATTAAGAGGGACTTCAACTACAGAGCTTTTCCCAAAATATCTATCCCCACGTTAGCAGATGCCCTTGATCGATCTTCCCCGCAAACATTGATACCGACGCACCCGCGGCCACCCGCTCCGCCAAGAGGTCGGCCCCCCCCATCGCCGTGGTTTAATGAATCCCTTAGAATTAGGAAAAAGAACTGTTGTAGAGTGGAAAGGAAATGGTGTAAACATTATCTGCCTGAAGATAGAAAAACTTCTAAAGACCCCTTAAAAGCTCACTATACACTAGTGAGGGTGGCCAAGAAAAACTTCTTCCAGACCAAGATCGAATCTGCCCATTTTAAGAGCAAAGAAATTTTCATCATAGTGAAATCATTCCCCTCCCCTAAAGCCGGCAAGAAGGAAGGGCCTCTCACGGCAGAATGGTCTAGGCAGATAGCACAATTTTTTCCATAACAAGATCACCTTAATCCAACAAGCCTTTGATAACCTCTCTGAGGAAGAGCTGACCTTCTATCACTCGGTAAATGGAAAGTTTGTCTCGCAGATGCTCCCTACTCTACTATCTTTCCCCAAGATTCAATTAGAGGAGTCACTCACTCTTCTCCAAAGCATAAAGTTCTCCAACTGACCCTTGCCCGGCGAATTTACTTAACCTACTAGCACCTATCATCAATCCTACAGCTAATTAGCTGTTTAACTTATCCCTTGTGGCTATATGCCGCACATATGGAAGCAGGCAAAGATCCTACCCATCTTCAAAAAAAGCTAATGCTGATCATAATGATCCCACCAACCACAGACCAGTCCCCCTACTTCGTGCCCTCTCTAAAGTTCTAGAGAAACATGTAAACGGGGTCCTCATAAAGCACATTGAAAACCAGAAGCTACTTCATGATTCACAATCAGGCTTTAGGTCCAATTATAGTATGGAGTCTGCTCTGTTGGAGGTGACAGAATTTGTCAAAGTTAAGCTAGACCAAGGAGGAAAAGCAGTTTTGATCCTACTCCGTTGTTGGCGACCTTTGACATGATCCCACGTAGTCCCACATGAGAGGCTTCTGGATAGTCTAGCAAACATTGGTTTGGGCAGGATGCCCTCCTTCCTGGCAAACCGATCAGAGGACATCTGGCTACCCCCGTTTTCATCTCCCATATCTACTATGAATGTTGGTGTTCCCCAGGGCTCTATTCTCAGTCCCACCCTATTCAATATATATCTATCACCCCTTGCGCCTCTGGTAGAAGAAGGCGGCCCTAAAATTGTCTCATACGCGGATAACACACAACTGATTTTTACCTGTGACAAAGGAACTGACTATGACGGCGCAAATATTAGGTCCTGCCTCACAAAGGTATTCAATTGGCTTAAGATAAATCAGCTGAAGTGTAACCCGGATAAAACTAAAGTCGTCTTCTTTGGACAACCTGAATCATGTAACTGAAGCACTTGGTGGCCAAAAAGACCTGTCACCTCTGCGTTCAGCTAATGAGAAAATCAAGAACTTAGGTATTGTCATTGACAAAACTCTCTCCATGCTTTCACAGCTACAAACTTTAACAGGCGCACTGCTAACACTAGGAAGTAGAAAGATAGTGGTGCAAACCTTGGTGACATCTAAACTAGACTATGTCAACAGTTTGCACCTCAGATTGCCCAAATCTCTCATTCAGCGCCTGCAAGTGGTGCAAAATGTGGCGGCCAGAGCTATTTTGAGGCCTAAACCCAGATCTAGTTTGACCCCTATTCTAAGGTCCTTGCACTGGCTATACATGAAGCAAAGGATCGACTTCAAAGTTATGATGATTTTTTTTTTTTAAGCTTTTTACAGTTTAGGAGCCGGCTAGCTAAATAAGCGCTTTAACCTCTATATTCCAACTAGATCCCTAAGATCTTCAAATGCTAACCTTGCCCTCGTTTCCAAAATACACTGTGCGCGTATGGGGGAAAGATCATTTGGTGTCCTTGGCGCACGGATGTGGAACAGTCTTCCAAAACCTCTGAGATTAACCACAGACCTGTTAACTTTCAGAGAGAATCTTAAAACCTGGCTTTTTAAGAACTAGCCCCTCCTCAGCACTCCGCCACTTTTTTCCGCTGTTTTTGCGCCAGGACACTCTAGTTTGAGTAGCTCTGCGCTATATCAAATGCTTTCATTTCATTTAGGGCCTGCCGCAGCTGTTTTTGTTTAAATTGTTAGTGGGGTCAGTAAAAACCTGCTGTAAATTAACAGAACGGAGGCTAAGTTCAACGCTAGCAAGCCAGGGAATCTCAGTGTCTTTATCACAGCTAAGGCAATACAGAATAATATCCCTGGTTAAACATGCCGTCTTGTTTTTCCAAATCACAAACCATAGTAGGGGTGGTCGGGCTTTAATGTTGTCCTCAGTATATGGGATGCCCAATTCTCTGTGACAAATACAAATTGGAGAGGAAATAGGTTTTGCTGAAAGGCTCTTATGGTACCTATTTTCTTCAATCTGAATGATGTTACAGTTCTGGAAACCCCAGACATCTGCACCATATATGGTTGTGTATAAGCATTGGGCTTTGTACATTTGCAATAATGGTGAAAAGGCACCACCACCCCTTGGTTGTGGTAGGCTAAATAAAGTGGCATGGTGTAGTGACACTCAAAAAAAACAAAAAACACCTAAAACGCTCAAAGGAACATCGCTTAAAACATAAACCGTATCTTATAATGTATAATCTTCAGCTTCCTCCAAACACATTCTTCTTCCACTCGACCTTATAGTTCACTCCAGAGGCGTGCAAGGCTGATAAGGAAGGCTGGTATAGTATGGTTAAAGGACACATACTGGGGCACAGTTGCACATTTGCTACCTTATATACACCCAACACTAATCAGGTCAAGTTCTTGAGTTCATTCCTATCTGCCCTGGAAGACTTCGCAGAAGAGCAAGCATTGGTGATGGGAGATTTCAACCTTACGTGGGAATCGGGGATGGACACCACACACCCGCAACGCTCAATCACAGGCAGCTTCCCTAAATCGCTAAAGAAGGCGTTTGAAGACCTATGCCTCTTGGACGCCTGGCGCACTTTACACCCCGAGGACCGGGACTACACCTTCTTTTTACACTTGCACAGAATCTACTCTCGATTAGATTATGTCTTTGTGAGTAATGCTCTACGCCAGGCTTTACAAACAGCAAAATATTATCCTATAACGCTCTCAGACCATGCTCCGGTGCTCATGTGCTTCGACTGGGAAGCGGCACCCCCCCAAATATAAGAGGTTTTTTTTTTTCTCCCTACCTACACCAGGGCAGACTATTACGGGACTCTAAGGAAAACCCTCATTTGATTATTTTCTGGATAATAAGCCCAGTGACACCTCCCCCTTAAACAATTGGGATGCTTTTAAGGCTTTAATCCGGGAACACTGTATAGCCCTAAACACTTGCCTTAACAAATCACGGCTCAAAGAACGTCATACTCTAGAGACAGAACTCCAAAAGACAGAGCAGTTTCACCAAGACAGCCTTACCCTGTTGCATCAGAAAAAGGTCACAGCATTGAGGGGCAAAGTCAACGATCTATGCTAACCAAGTAGAACTTGCACTACTCCGCCTTCACCAAACAACCTATGACCAGGGTAATAAAGTGGGCTCACACTTAGCTACGCAGCTGAGGGTGAAGAATGAAAAGGAATACATCGGGGAGGTCTTTGGGTAACATGATGATATTATTACGCTTGATTCAAAGAAAGCCCAGACCTTTTGAAACTATTATCAAGCCTTGTACACCGCGAAACCTTCCTATGAGAATAAACCGAATACTTGCTGGGAGTGACCCTGCCTCAGGTCTCTAATACCTAAAATGAAGTGCTAGAGAGCCCCATTACATGCGAGAAGTGCAAGGTGCAATATCCAATCTTAAATGTAACAAATCGCCCGGCCCAGTGGTACGCAGGCGAAGTATACTGGCTTTGGCCTACGATGATGATACTGTCCTGATGGCAAGAACCGCAAATGGACTTCAGAAACTACTAGACCAATTTGTTATTTTTATGTCTAGCTTAGATTTTATTAGTCGATCAGTCCAAAACTCATGTTATGATTTTTGGCCATCGTTCAAGGGCCGGCAGGACTTTATTTGTCAATAGGACAAAGATTAGTAAAGTTCCATCGTATCCCTATCTGGGCGTATTTTTTGATGACAGACTGAGCTAGCATACTTTGAAATACTGCATGGCAGCTGCCTTAGCCAGGAGTGCAGAAGCAGTTTTAGGCTTTGCACCTAGACTGAGTAGCAAACCCATTAAAGAGTTGACGGAAATCTACAATGCTAAATACTGCTCCGGTGCAATTAATTATATAAGTAGGTCATCAAATAAATCAACTCTTCATTGAGTTGTTTGAGCTGTAATTCTGCATTGCTTTCTAAGGTTTTCACTGAAATTGGTAAGTTGCTACAAGACAAAAATTATTTAGAGAAACTGGATGACCAGTCATTTTTGTGGAATGCCGCGCTAGTTTTCTTTTTGGGCCATTTTGATGAAGAGTTGCAAGTATTTAGCTCAACCACGGCACATCTGTGCTTCTAGGTAAAATCTGACAGTTTGCAAAACTACTACTTGAATTGCCACTTTTGGAAACCTTATTAATTGTTGTATTGTGAGTTTTGCATAAGTGAAGACTGATAGGTTGTGTTGGACTTGGCCCTTCTGGCAGGTTCACCCCTAAACTTTTTTGCTTTTACTGGTGACCTGGTGGTAGTGATTTTTGGTTTCTGCGCACTTCCCCTGTGTCCCAGAGTAAAGTGCATGCGCCCTCTGAGTGCATGTGGTGAGATAGGCCTGCCCTCCCATAGGAATGCATGGGGAATGTATGTGTCCATGGTAGTTCCTGATGCGTGGGGTGTGCAGGGTCGAGTCTGGTATGTGAGGACTCGTGTGATCGAATGCTGCGCAATGATGTATGCAGCGTGTATGTGTCTAGTGTGGAAGTGCCACTTCTAGACATGGCTGTGCGTGTGCTGTAAAGGTGCTGACACGTGATTGGCTGGAGCTGGCTGGTGAGCCTGGCTCCAGGAGTCTGGATGGGTCTGCCCCGGTGGTGAGTGTTGAGATCAGCATGTGTGATGTGAGGGAGTGGTGCACTTGGGTCCTGTGAATAGGGCTGGGATTTCCCCACCCAATGCTGGCTCCGCCCCCTGTGGTGCGACTGATGACCCTAGCCCTGCCAGTGAATAGAGTGAGGGGCTGAGCACATCAAGGGTGCTCCCCAACCAGCTGCGACTGGTTTTCCCCCTCACCCTGAACCAAAAACAAAGGGAAAAGGTGTATAAAAATGGGGCTGTGTCCCCACAGAGGTATTCTCTTCCAGGATCCTGCCTGAGGGGGCTGCTGCTGTTGCTGGGCCAGAGGACCGCCACTTGGACTACCTCCCTGCCTGGAGGCCCAGTGAGCTGGCTCTGGGCCCAGCCTTGCCCCCCCCCCCCCCTGCCTTGCTGCATACAGAGGAGAACTTTGCTGGACTTTTATATACTCCCCTAAGCGCTGGGAGCGCTTTATTTGTATCTCTAAGTGCCTGGAAGCGTTTTTTATTTGACTTATAGCGCTAGGAGCGCTTTATTTGGGACCCCAGCATCGAGAAGCGCTTTCTCTGAAGAGCGCCTTCATTGTGGCCAGCAGCGCTGGGCTGTGATCCTCACGAGGGAACCCCGACGTAGGGATTCCCCCGCTGTTTGCCCGTGTTTTGTGGCGGGTGCCCACCCCGCATTGTGGTGCTCACTCGCGGGTGCCTACCCCGCTTATTTAATTATTTTTATAGCGGGAGCCCACCCCGCTTACTGCCTTGTTTTAATTGAGGGAGCCCACTCCTCATTGCCGCCGGATTGAAATCACCGCCGCGGCCGGGGAGGACAGGAAGCCAGGCAGCTTTGGAAGGGACGTGGGAGTGGCTGAGTACAGGAAGCGGACGGGAGCCTACCCCGCGCTCCTGTAACGAGGAAGCAGGAAGTAGCCTGGGAGCCTCGCGGGCTCCATAGAAAAGTCCCGGTCTCGAGGAGGGAGACCGGGTGAAGCCCGGCTGGATGATTGTGCGGGACTCCCAACACCGGTGAGAGCCCCGCTGTATCCGCCTCCTTGGTGAAGTCCCGGTCCCAGAAGAGGGACCGGGTGAAGACGAGAGCCCCGCGTGTTGCCTGCTGCTGACAGAGAGCCCCGGTGAAGAGGGCTCCAGCAAGCCGGGCATGCACGGGGAGCAGCGCCGAAGAGGAGTCCCCGCTTCAGTCTGGTGAGTGGGGGCTGCCCCTAGGGATGAGGCCGAGACTGCTGCCTTCTTTGTCATAGAGTCCCGAGGGACTCCAACCACGAGGGTATCTCTCTGGTGCTACGAGCGGCCCCGGAAGGCTGCGGGCCGCTCCAACGGGAGTGGGGGCATATTTGTTTAGAGCCAGAAATGGCTCCAATGTTGGGGCATTATTGTCTCGAGCCCCTGAGAGGCTCCAACGTCGGGGGCAGTGTTCTTGAGCCCCTGAGAGGCTCCAACGTTATTCTGGGCATATTTGTGTTCTAAAGCCCACGAGGCCCCCCTCCCCTATGCGCTGCACAATTGGTTTACAGGCACAGTGGTGCCCACGCTCATTTTCCCAGCTGCCCAGCACTTAGTGGGCAGCTGCAACGTTTAGGCTGTGCCCTTTACACTTTGGCTTGCGCAGCCTAGCCCTGACTCTGCTGGACAAAGGGCATTTTTAGCCCCTGAAAGGCCAAGAGGGCCTGGGGACAGTTTTCCTGTGTTGTACCCTCACCTAGGGTACATGTTGGTTTTTACCTGTGTGCTTTTGCGCAATGTGCCTTGCTTTTATGCTATGTTTCTTTCTAGCTGTGCCTATGCGTAGGAGAGGGTTTTTCCTGGTATAGGTTATGCTGATGTGTTCATGATTCCCTGCGTAATATTTTCCTACGGTGGTTAGGATTGCGTAGGTGGTACTTACCTGTTACCAGTGGTTACTGGTCGTGCGCTACATTTTCTAATTGGTGCTACAGTGATGGTATGTGCTATGTTCTAAAGTATTATTCCTACAAAGTGTTATTCCTACCAAGTGCTAGTGCTAAATGTGTTTATTCCTGACAGTGGTCCAGGTGGCCCTGTCTTTTACATATCCCTGTAAATTCTGCCCGTGCCTGTTGGCACATTGTAAAGTGTGTGTTTTTATCTAATGTGTTTTGGTATAATACAAAGGCTATTTTTATATAATACCTTGTGTGGAGTTTCCTTTGTGGTGGGCCTTGGGTGTTGTTGCTGGGTGCGCGCGCAAACGCTTTACACATTTCCTCCGGGATAAGCCTGACTGCTCGTGCCAAGCTACCAAGGGGGTGAGCAGGGGTTATCTTTGGCGTGTAACTCCCCAGCCCTGACTAGAGTGGTGGTTTCTGCCTGGCTTTGGCGCAAGCCTCAGCCAACCAGAAATCCCATTTCTAACAGGTTGTGTTGGGTATGGCAGAAAAACTGAAGCTTTTTGTTTAGCATAAAGTTTCATCTGTTGTTTTTTTCCTTAAAACTCTTTTTAAATTATTCTGATTTTAATCTTTAGAACATTACTTTTGGTTATTGGTAAGGGACTTTAACCCAATCACTAGGTCTTCCAATTGTCTTGTGAGACTAATAGCGGCAGCCATTTTCGAGGGTTGCCGGACTAGTTGTCTTTTTGGGCCATTTTTTATTAAGTGAGGCAAGCATTTACCTCATCCCACAAAGATGTGTCAAATGCAAACCTATCTGCACCGTCCATTCTGCATTTTGGCCCAATTATGTTGCTAGCCTGTGGGTTCAGATTTTGGAAAATGTGTCTCTACTAAGTTATACTGCTGTAACACCTTGATGAACTTAGTTTCCTCTTTTTATGATCCCAATACCGATTGTTGAATCCTTGTTTTTGTTTTGTGTATGTCTTTTTATTGAGTTTATTGAAATGAAGCAACCATGCAAACCATAAGGGAATAAAGAAAAAGACTGACACGTTACTGGTGCATTGTACACATTCTAATCAAATGGACTTAATGAAAAGGAATATATGTCGTTACTACGCATTCCGTTGCAACGCATGCCTTTATCACGCATGCGTTACAACGAAATGTTTTTTCTTCGCATTGCCCTTACCTCGATCTTGCCTTTACCCCGATTTTTCGTTTTTGGGGGAGACCCCCCCAAGCCCCCTTCTTCTTTTTTTTTTTTCCTTTTTCTTAGGTCTTCGCCGACACTAACGAAGGACTGACGCTTTTTTTTCCGACCAGGAAGACGTTTTTCCGTGATGACGTTGCTTGCGTGCTAAAGACGTCGTTGAAGCAATACGCGTTGTGAAGACGTTTACGAGGTAAGTGTACCGTTGTAAACGTATCGCGTAGAAAATGCTTCGTGGTAAAGGCTGTTTCCCAATGAAAAGCCAAGACTTTCCCATAGTAAAACGGGAATTATGTATACATTAAGAATCTCCTGCCCTCAACTCCCAAGGACGTAGCCACCAAAAAGACACAATACCAGGTGAGCATCCCTCTTGGATCATCCGAACTCAGCTTCTAATTCAGTCAATGTCCCTGAATTTTCTCCAAGTGGCCCACACTTTCTCAAATTTCTCAGGGCATCCGCAGGCTTTATACATGGACGTTTCTGCCTGTACACATCACCCCATGTTTCCCAGCCTTCACACTGTCTAGGTCATATATCATATATCCAAACAGTCCATTCTATAGTATCATTATTTTTCCATTTTCAGACCAACCGTTTTCTATACCTTTTCAATGCTCCTTTTAGGAAACCTATAAGTCTTAGATTAGCAGATACATGTACTTCCTCTGGTATACTGTAACCTGAAGAAGGTTTCTGCAGATGTATTGCTGAGTCATGCATCTGTAGTCCTTGGATTCTCAGAGGCTGCTCCAGAGAAACTGCTTTACAACTATTACGCGTAATAACTCTTGACTGTGTTGCCTCAAAGAAAAAAAATATATAGACATCCGTGCAGCTCTCATGGAATTGGTATTCCGAAGACCATTTAAATTTAAAATGCGCTCAATGGAATGTCGCTGACGCTGCAATTATGTAAAAGAAACAATTGATGGACAGAATGCTGGACAATGCAAACATTCACCCCCAGTCACAAGGATCTGGGTTAAATCCATCATTCTTTTGCTCACCACCCCAGTTTGGACCCAGCCATATGCAAATCAGTCTTTACCCTGTTCCTTGTGGGAACAATCCAGCCCGAGCTGCCAAGCCAGGTCCTCCCTGGACCGAAAGCAAGTATCCTGGGACCGGTTTCAGGGCATCACCCTTCATCAGCCAGCCTAGCTTGAATCCAGTGGTGTAGTGAGCACGGGACCCATGTCTAGGGATATACCTTCCCACTTAGGGCGACATTTGCAAAAGAAAGAATTGATGGACGGAATGCTGGATAATGCAGACATTCACCCCCAGTCACAAGGATCTGGGTTAAATCCATTATGCTCACCACACCACCCCATCAATTGTTCTTTTTGCATTTGTCACCCGAGTGGGACGGGTATGCCCAGACATGGGTCCCGTGCTCACCGTGTCGCTGGAGTCAAGCTATCTTGGCTGATGAGGGGTGAAACCCTGAAACAGGTCCTAGGATGCTTGTTTCCAGTGCAGGAAGAACCTGGCCTGACAGTTTGGATTGAACTGTTCCCATTGGGCGCAGGGTCAAGACTGATTTGCATATGGCTGAGTCCACCTGGAATTGCATGTTGAGCATAAAAACGATGGATTTAGGCCCAGATGTCTTTTAAAGTCTGAATCCCAAAAGCTGAATAATTCTTTAAAAGTCAACCAGCATGAAGGCAACAGGCCTTGGAAAAGCCAATAGCTCCCTCCTATTAGCGAGCTATTGGCTCTGGCAATCGGAAAGGGGTGGAGAATGGGAGGAAGAGTGGGGTGGAGAAAGGGAGGGCAAGGGGGGTGGAGAACAGGACAATAAAAAAAGTGATATGAAGTGGCCAGCACTGGCTGAGTCATTGCACTTTTTAGGTCTTGCCTAGCGACGCAGCGCATGCGCTGCTCGCCTTGGTGAGATCTATTGTCGTGGGTTTTGCTTCCGAAGGGGGACAGGCCATGTGAACGCATACAGAGGACAGGAGATGTGCATGCGTACGGCTCCGGCGTTAGCACAAGAGACCGCAGATGTGCACGCATACGGACTACTGCCCTCTTTTACAGGCAGCAGCAGGACACTTCTCATCGACAATCAGTTAATCCCTCCGTGACTAATGTGTAGTTGTGTAATGTGACATTACCGGTACAGCAGTCTCGCCGCTAATTTAATTTAAAATGCGTTTACCAGAGGATACATTTCTTTTGCTGCAGCGAGGGCACGTGAATGACGGGAGGAAAAACTGGAAGGTTGTCAAATAAGCAAAGCCGGCCTGCCTAGCGCAAGACAGACAGATTTAATTTGTCGCGTGTGGTTAGAACATATTAAATTAACACTGCAAGCTTCGGTAGGATGACGTCACAAGAAAAGGTGAGCACGTCCTGTGATTCTGGGCAAATCCGTTAATCGCTCCGTGACTAATGTGTTGTTGTGTAATGTGACTGGTGTTTATGTAAAACGCTCCAATACATTCTGGTCGAGTTAGCGCTATATAAACCAGCATTTGCAATGCAATAGGTCTCGCATTTTCAAAACTTTTACCTATTGGTATTGTAAATGACAATGCCTTTTATTATTGCAGGTTTTTTAAACATAAATAAAAGGCATTGTCATTTACAATGCGAATAGCTCAAAATCTCGTAAATGCAAGACCTATTGCATTGCAAATGCTTGTTTTTCCTTCTGTTTGTTGGAAGGGGAGAAAAAACTAGGATGGGGCGGGTGGAGGTGGGAGAAGATACAGGGACTGGGCGGAAGCGAAGCTAAACAAGAAACAGGGACTGGGACAGGGGAAGTAACATGGTTGGGGTGGAAGAGATAAGTAGCAACATGGAAGGGGTAGGAGGAATACGAGGTAAAATGGATGGGGTGAGAGGTATAAAAAGCAACTTGGGGGTTGGAGTGGAAGGAGAAACATACAGAGGACAGGGGGCGTGGTGGGATAAGTAGGAACACAGACGTGGGTCGAGTGGGAAGGAAAGCAGCAGCACGGGCAGAAGGTGAGAAGAAAAAAATGTAAGAACAAAATAGTACCTCAACCACAGAGCCAGCAGTGGAAGAACTCTAATAAATCTGGATCTTAATCCGTGCTCCTGTAGAAGGAAGAGAAAGTGACGACGGCTCACGGTGCTTAATTAGAATGCAGCAAATGAGGGTGACAATGAAGCCCACGAACCGTAAGCAGTAGCTAGACTCCGGGCCCCTTGTTCAAGACCATATTGCCCACAAGTAAGAGTGCATGAGCTAGCACACATGCACACAAGCAGACAAGACTTCAACATTACTTTTTCGTTTATCAGAAGCTTCATCCGACATATTTCAGCCTCTAAGTAATATATAATGAGAGCTATTCGGAACCCACAAAATGGTCCTCACCCTCAGGCCCCAGATGTAGGATGTAATGAAATGACTGAACTTTTTATATTACTTCAATCTCTAAACTCCTGCTAGAGCAATGCCAAATCTGATCCTGGAACTGGTGAGTCTCAATGTCCCCAGCCTCCTTGATTAAACGGTCTCTTCTTGATGTTGAAGACTTTCTTCCCCTTCCATCATAAATTCATGAAGACTTGATAAAAATGTAATATTGTTTTCCCGAAGTTATTATTAGTTAATCTCTGGCAACTGGAGATATTAACTCTCTGCACAAGTTAGCCACAGTTAAACTATTGTTAAAGAAAAAAAAGCCTCAGTAGATCCTGACAACTTCGAAAACTGTCACCCCATATCTCCACTGCCTGATCTGTCTAAGATATTGAAGTGGGCAGTTTTTAATCAGCTTCATGAGTTTTCGACAGCTAATTCTATTTTACATCCTTCCCAATTTGGCCTTGAGCAAGACTTTGGTCCTGAAATAGTAGTTATAAGGGCCGCCAATGAGTGACATAGATGACAGCATACCAGCAGCTTTAATTTTCGTAGATCTCTCTGTGGACATTGATTCAGTCAGTCATGACATTTTACTTAAACAAATGGCTAATCGTGGCATCAGAGTTGCTGCTCTAGCATGGTTTGTCCAGTTTTTTTACCAATTGGACATTTCGAATTTCAATCGCTCCTTTTACTTCCTCTGATAGAAATCTGAGCTGTGGAGTTCCACACGCATCCATTTTGTCACTTATTTTGTTTAGTCTGTATATCATCCAGTAGCCTGCCTAATTCAGTCATCGGCTTTGGATTGATTCTTTACACCGATGACACCTAATATTGAAGTTCATACGAGATGTAATCATTGCTGTAGCATGATTATATAACTGCCTCACAAACGTTGAATGCTGAATGAACGCTAATCATCTGAAACTCAGCGGTGACCAAACTGAAATTCTTTGTCCAGCAGGGCTACTCCATTTTTTGGGTTCTTTGCTTGTTGCTGGGCCTTAAGCCTACTTTATCCCTTTGTGTAAGGAACCCTTGTTGACCAGAATAATTCAGTAGTCAAGTCATTTTATTCCAGTGCAGTACTTTATTTGCTTTTTCGCACAGGATCCAGATCATGAATACATTAATCTCTTCCTGATTAGACTATTGTAATCCAGTTTGTTTGTCTACCTGATAATATCATACACAAATTGCAGTTGATCCAACATTTTGCAGCTAAATTAGAATTAAAATTAAAGCCAAGGGGCCATATCTCTGTTGCTTTTCCGAACCTTCATTAGCATCTGGTGAAAATCAGATCGAATTCAAGTATTTTTGTCTGGACACAAGTCTGTTTTGTGAGCCATTCATCTCCTCTTAGGACTCGATTTAAGTTGTACTAGCCAAATCGTTTATTAAGATCTAAAGACAAGTTTCTTATAATGGTCCCTAAACCCCGTTTATAAAACATTGCTATATGTGCCCCTTCTGTGGTAGCACGAGAAAAATTGAATGTTCTGTTTCATGTTCACCAGAAAGCAAACAAGGCTGTTTTCATCTTGCTTTTCTGCAATCTTCCCTGTTCTCATTGTGGCTTTTAGCCTAGGCCATCTTTGATTTGCTGTTTGTTTTATTGCCAATGAAATTATAAATCCTATTCAAATACAATCTAGTACTTTGTTTCAGTAAAGAGTTGATCAATCTCGGCCACAATGGGGTAAACATTGGGCTGATAATTTTAGTAGGAGGAAGGTATCACATCAAGGAAGTGAGAGAAAGGTCTAGTATTCTTTACAATCTTAACATGTTTGCTTTCCGTAAATGTTATGAAGTTGCTTAGATCACTGTGTTAGGGACTACCATGTCGATTTATTTGGTTAACTGGTCGAGAGTGTGATAAGTAAAATCTTTCAAATTATGTCAACAGAGAAATTAGAGAATTCTTCATTCATTTAGCTTCTAGTTTGAACATGGGTAAATAGGATGTTTAGTATGTTGATTCACAGCATCAAATTTCTTTCAGCTTGGTTTACTGCCTGGTCCGATTGAGAGCAGAAGAAGGCAGTTTTATATTTATAGTACTACTGTTCCACATAGAATTGTTTGTTTAATGTGTTCTAAATCGCCCACCACATGCTTTATAGCGGACTGTCTGTCTATACAATTTATCATGAGCTATAACTTAGACAATATACCCAATGGCAGGTAAGGCATGTTGAGATGGTTGGTGTCCCTGACACACTGCTTGGGTCTTTTTACCTGGCCATTTGCCACTCTTTTCTCTGAGATGAGATAGAAAGGAATAAGGTTATGCTCTGAACAACCACATGTGTCTGGGTTTGTTTCCTCAGAATATCTTTCTAGGCAGTATTACGGTCCATGAGAGAGTCTTTCATCGTTGTGGGAGATTGCTAAGTTGACAGAACAGGAGTTGTTTTGGTCACACCACTGTACATTAAAATCTGCTACATGGATGTTTTTTGAAGATGCACTTCCTCTGTATTAGATCCATCAATTGTTCATTATGCACACAGCTATTTGTACGTGGATGATGCATAGTATTTAACTGAGTGGGGTTGGTGTTTGCTATATGGAGTTCAACTCTCAAAAATGGTAATGTGGGGTAAACCTTTGTTGGGTAGATTTTCTGTCAAACTGCGATACCCCTGCACCAGTTCTATTCTCACAAAATGAGCCGTCTAGTGGGAGAAAGAAATTTATACCCGGTTTGGTGGATTTGTTAAGCCATGTCCAAGTCAGACATAGTAGGTCCAGATATTAAGTTTGAGTCTGAGTTCTGTGCCCCATGTTTTTCAACCAATCTATAAATGAGTAGGTTGGAGGACTATACCAGTGATGGCTTGGTTGAGGAGTTGGGAATCTCTATAAGCTTGAAGGCGCGCTACTGGGTTTGAGACCAGTAATATTTTTAATGTCTGGTGCTGCAATAAGTTAACAACATCTCAATGTCCTCCTGCGAGAGTATATTGTGAGTTTGTGTGTGGGGTGCTTTGTTGTTTCTAGACGTTGAATGGTGGTGTCCAGTGGGACAATTAACTTTCGTATTAATCCAGTGTTCCTAGGTAAGAGTCTAAAATGCTACTTTAAGCCATGCATCTTAACATTATTTCATTGAGTAACTCACAGTTGTGTGTAGTGTAATGTATGAGACATGCCTTTCTTCATTGGTGGTCGGTGAGATGCATCAAGAGAGCGTTTAATAACTGAGGAGACACAGCAGCAGGGAAACCCTTACAGATGAACTCACTGCTTTGATGTGTTCTCTTTAGGATCTAGTGTGTAGTCTCTGTTCATTTGATTTACTATAGCATCGGGAAGGCGGACATATTTTCACTTTTCTCCAAAAGCACAATGCCATTTGTTCAGTGGTGACAATATTGGCGGGTGAGCAGTTAAGAAACACAGCTCTAAAGCCTTAGGTTGACAAGTCAACTTGTATTTTCTTTCAAGTTATTGGCAGCGCATTAAATATCTAGATGTGCTAACTACTGTCATGGTAAAAAATAGAATAAATGCATACACTGTGATGTGCAATAGCACATAACTAATTTATCTTGTCCTCTGCATAAACACCCGCGACAGAGCACATTGCTAAGTTATATCACCCCAAAATCAAGGCACAAATAAAACTACTGGCACACAAATTATGCTAAAACTAGGTGTTCCTTGGTGTAAATTTGAAAGCCAACTTCTTTTACATCTTCCATGACTGCGTCTATATATGTGTGTGTGTATATAAATATATATATTGCCAAAGTTCCTTAGTAAGGAGTGACGACACCGTGTCTTGTGCTGCAAAATAGATTTATTCGTCAGCTGCTGGACGCGTTTCGCCTGACCTGCAGGCTTGCTCACCAACAGTTTAAATAAAGTTTTTCGCCATTTTAAATATATATATATGCGTATATATATGTGTGTATGTGTGTATATCTATATATATATGTGTGTGTGTGTGTGTATATATGTGTATATATATATATATATATATAATGATGAACCGGGCGTTAATCCTTAATTGCCGGTGTAAACATTTGCACGCCTTTGTCTTTAATTTTTTATGGTGCGAGGATACGTTCTACCATTATTTCGAGCATGTGATCCCTATAATGTTGTTTGTTGCCAACAGAGCCTTGTTCTGAGATGTGGAAGCGTCAATGACTATTCTAAATGAGCCTTTGTCTTTCCTCTTGTTGTGTGTTTTTCCTCCCAGGTGTTTTCTCTATGTCCCTCGAGCGACTGCCTCACAGGACATGAGTTATTTTTTAACTGTGTCTATCTTTCCATTCCTTTATGTTCCTCTGTTTATGGAATACTTCGGCTGATGAACTAAGTATGTTTTCGTTAAAGTGATTTAATATTTCTCAGTAGACTAACTCTTAAATAAAGAATGAATAATAAATGTAAACAAATAAGTTTGTGTGAATCTTCGCATGTTGAACATATTAATTTTTTGCCATTAGGCGCTGCATTGAAATTAGTGGAAGTCCCCCATCAAAATCTGGCTTCTTTCTAAAAACTCTGTGAATTAATTGAAAGGCAATATATACCACCAATTGTCACTAAACTGAAGCTGAACAGTCTTCAGAGCGGGTGCATCCATTCATACGTGCTGGTGACTGCACATCATAATGTCCTCCACCAAAGAAACACGCCTACTGCAGGAGAATCAACCAGTGCGAGTGACAGTTGGATACATACACACAGACAATGGCAATCCACTCACTTTGAATGGCATTGAGAAAGACATGTTGATGTCGAAACACGTCTGCCTGGGAATCTTATTAAACTGGATTCATATTAATTAAACTGCCACTGAGTCGCATATGATTAAGGTTCACTGAAACTGAAACGTGTTATTCTTTGAACACTTGTTACTTTGCCTCGAATAAAAGCATCTTTTTATTGAAGCCTGTCCGGTGGGCTTGATTACGCAGCACTGAAGTGGTGCGTGTTCTTCTATCCCGTTGCCATTAATTCATATAAATATATATGTGAAAAAACAAAGGTTAAAGTAACATTATAGTTAGATGAAATGTTCAGTAACAACATAACGTTTTACACTGTAAAAACAACAGAAATGTACCAGTTCTACTTATCTCAAGTAATTGTAACTCATGTCCTGAGGTAACTATAACTCACACCTCCACCAATATTCTCAATGGTGTCAAAAAAGATCTCACAAGTGATGTAATATAGGGTAATTAGCAATGCATGGCAAGGGTGCGAGTTATAGTTACCTTTGGGAAAGATATATAGTTACTTGAAATAACTATAACTATAATTTGTGAATTTCAGTGGTGGTTAGAGTTTATAACGGTACTTCGTTACTGAGCATTTCACCTAACTATAACGTTACTTTAACCTTTGGTTTTTTTCAGTGAATTTCTATCGTTTTATTTTTTAAGCGTAAAGTAATATTTAATTACTGTACGTTAAGCCAACCCCCCGCATGCAGTCAACCCCCTGGCCATGTGCGTTGGGAGGTTGGCCTCATTTATAAGGGGGGAGCACATGACCCCCCCCTCCTCCCGAGCCACCTTAAGCACTGGCAACCTTATCCCTTGGGGCCTTATTGTTTTATTGTTTTTAAGAGTCAACGTGGCCCTCCTCATGAGCCTTACGAGGCCCTGGGAAACCCATCCCTTAGGCCTTTTTTTTTTATTAAAGTGGGGCATGTGATTCCCCCTCACTGAACCTTATTAGGCACTGAAAACTCCATCCCCCAGGGCCACTATTAAAATTAAAGTGGAGAGGAGCAGAATGCCCTTCCATGCCCTGGGGCCCCTATCTCCCAGGGCCAACATTAACATTAAAGGTGTGGGCCCCCCTCCCGGAGCCTTGTAAGGCCCTCCTTCAGGGCCAGTAATTAAAATTAAGGGGGGGGGCATGCAGCCCACCTCCCAAGGCTGATTTTGGCCCCAGGGACCCATTCCCTGGGGCCCAGCACATTTTGTTGTAGGAGCCCAACGGCCCTACAACGTATTTAGCGGGGGCATGCAGTCCCCCCTTCCCCAGGCCGATTTCAAAAACATTTAGTAATTTTTAAGCAATTAAGGCTCAAAAACGTTGTCTATGTTACACAGTGAAGGATCTGCTGGAATTTCGGCTCTCATTGTGAAATCTGGTTGCCTGCGACCACATCAACAAGCATGTGGCGGGAGCCATCTTGGGTCTCAGGACTCTGCCTGAGTCCTAAGAAAAATTTAAAAATAACGTAAGGGGGCAGGATAGGGATACCTTGACCCCCTAGGTATGGTGCTGGGGTCGTTATAGTTAAATGGAAATGTCAGTTAAAGCATGTCGTTTTAAACGTACAAATCCACTGGAATTCACCAGTTATATTAATCTTAGAAAACCATTCTTTCTCCCAGGGAAGACATTTGAGAGTTGTGGACTAGCCTTTTTTTCTTGATCCCACCACAGACAAGGCAAGGGTTTGAGTGGGGATGGGGAAGTAGGAGATGGAGGGGGTGGCTCACTAGTTCCTCATGTCCCGTTCTTCCTTGGACCACAGCAGCAAATTGGGTCTACCCCAAAGAAAAGAGAACTCTTCCGTGTAAGGGATTCTCTTCAGTGGGAAAAACAATTGTGGGTAATATTTATTTAGGCTCCAACAAACGGTGTCCCACCCCTCTCTGTTCTCACAAAATGCATTTCAAAATACATGAAGTGCTCAAGGAGATTTATGGGAGACTAATTCATTTACTACAAGGAGCCAGTATGTTGCTTGTACCAGTGTCACAGGAAAAAAGGCAGCTCCCCTGCAATCTATTAATACTGTGACCAATTATTAGCCTTCCTATTGCCTGCCAAGTGCAAAGGACAATAGCCACACTTCACAATAACTAATGGTTTTGACTATACCTCCCTGTGTGTAGGATTCTGATAGGAGGGTAGCTCAAAAGCTAAAACGAGGATCATCTTCCAGTTCTCAGACCTTACAAACATAAAGTCAGAGTGGTGCACAAAAACATTGGGAAGCACCTGCGGGTACTTTCAACCAAGCTTCTACAGCACATTTCTAACCCGCTTCATCCTGCTAGACGTTACAATATATTTATGTTGCTTCTATAGCACTGATGTAACGAAACACTATTAGAATGCTTTTCAAAGAATATTCAAGTACGCTCCGAAGACTATGAAGTAACAAGCTGGACAGAGGTGCATCAGAGATGAAGAACAACTTTGGGGCACAGAGGGTTAGTCAAAGTTCAGGGGAGACGAAGATAGATAGGTTGGAGCCAGAGTCAAGGAAAGACGACAACAAACAGGTGGCTGATGCCATAGTGTGCATAAAGAGGAAACTAAATGAAATGGAGCAAAGTGGCAGTTTCTGCTTTCTCTAGTCATTGGGAACCACCACCCAAAGGGGGGGTCTTCAGTCATTTTCTGAACCCTAAGATGTCAGGTAATGTTCTTAGTTGTATTGGTGGAGAGTTCTAAATGTAAATTCTTGCAAAAGCACCAATAAATGATTGCTTCATTAATTTCCGTGTAGCAAGTCATTGCTCCCTGGCACCAAATATCGTCATTATCTTCTAGCTATCTTGGTCCTGCTTGGTGTGCTGCTTTAAAGGTGAGACAGCCAAATTTAAAGCTTATTTGGGCCTCCAATTGATGCCACTGTACTGGGGAAACGATGCTGAATTTACTCTTACATATCAGTCGTACTTTTGAGTACAGCATCCCTTTTATTGGCATTGGTACTTTGAAAGGTAGACCCACTATGATAACATTGCCATATTGTGTTCCTAGAGATAATTAGTGCATTGAGCTCTATCTTTGATTGATCTGTGGAGAAGAGGTCCTTTTTTCTTTTTAGAAAAACCAAATGAATGTTTGCTGATATGTGTGTGTGAGGGGGGTCATTGATAATGAGAAATCTCTCAAAAACCAAGCAATTCAGTGTTGTATCAGCTTGGGTGAGTGTCCTTTCGCTTTCAACTCTGATATCCGCTTTTGGTCCAATTTGATATTTAAGGCCTGATTACAAGTTTGGCCGTCCGACTGCCTGAGAACCGAGTCCGCGCCCACCAGTAGACCACCGCGCTGTTGGTCCAAAGACCGCCGTATTATGAGTTGACCACGGTGCCGGCGGTGTGGCTGCAGAGATCTTGAGGCAGTGGTGAGTATTTTTTCCAGATATATTGATGCCTGTGTGTGCATTTCGACTGCATATGTGTTGGATGCACACATATGCATGATGCACATGTAAACAAATACAATCTACCCATTGCCGGGGTCTGGTCCATAAGTGGGCAGTCCTGGTAATGGATATATGGTATGAAAAGGACTCACCTAGACTTTGCTGCAAGCAGGGTCGTAACCTTCGGGGTGAAGATCCTGCTTTGAAGGGGGAACCTGAAGAAAGGGATCCACGTCAGATTCTGCCTAGAAGAACAAAAAAGAGGTGAGTATGCACCCGAAATCCATTGTCACTGTCACTTTGCTGCAGGCTTTTGGACTGCCGTGGTCAGCTTGTGGAAAAGCTAACTCGTAATACGGATGGCGGTGCAGCTCCCCTGTCCCACCCTATGGTGGCTGCCTTTCCCCGACCATGAACCCAACAGTCTCGACTGTTCAGTTGCGGTCTTCGCAATACCTATCCGCCCAACTCGTACAGAGGGTGGACCACCGAGCTCTCCACGATCGACCACCACTGCCGGTACGGCAATCCACAGGACCGGCAAACTCGTAGTAAGGCCCTTCATCTTCAAGAGCTCAAAATGAAGTTTGCTTTCTGTGGGCTTAGTTTCATACCTCAAATTTTGTAATTTTCTGATCCACGCTGCAGAATGATGAGGTCTTCAGTCAACAACAGTTTTAGCTATTAACTGTTTGTCTTCTGTATATTGATGTACTTCAGTGCCTGAATCTTTAGAAGTGATGCAAGAGGTTCTACATTATCATGCAAAAGAACTGGGGACTGAGTGTAACCTTGTGGGGCTCCACTTGTCATAGGTTTAACAAGCAATGTATGTTTGTCTGACTTTATGAGCTGAGTATGGTGGAACAGGATTTTACACACTTTTGTTAAAAACTATTCAGTGTAGAGAAACGTTTTATGGTAAGCGTTCTCAAACCCTGCTGATAGTCTAATAGTACCAGTTAGCAAGCTTCCCCTTTGTCTTTTATTTAGTGGATGTTGTCTAGAATTTTAGCATTGCTGTCTCTGTGCAGTAACTATCTCGAAAACCTGACTGGTGGGCTGCTAGCAGCGGCTTCTCATTTAGGAAGATACTGGTCTAGTTTCCAACCATACACCTCCAATTCTGCTCGAACCATCTAAATGTCCTCACTCATCACACTCTCCTGCAACCAGTGTTGCTACAAACAACCCGCCGTACTCTCTATCCTCTAATCGCACCACACTTTGCCTGAATTTCTTTCACACAATTACAACATGCTGTGTCATAGAAATAGAAAACCTGGGCATGCTAATCTACACCAGCAACAGAGACCCAGTCTGTTGGCTCAGTAGGTCACTAAAGAGACAAACTATTTCTTCCTCAATGCCATCTTACCATTCCTCTCTGAATACCTTTGATGCTCGCCACCAGCCCTCCAAATTTGCTCATGGAAGACCATAAATGCAATTACCTTAATCGCGTCTTGAAGCCACAACCCTTGCAGGCCCAAAACAGACTCCTCCATCCCATTCATGAAAGGTCCTCAGCAGCTGGATAACTTTTGCACATATTTTGTTTTCTCTTTAAATTTGACTCACAAACACCAACAAACAAATGAGCGGTAGCTCACTAGCCACCTTAATAAACAGAAAGGCAACCCTTAATTTCAAATCTACGACTCCATCGAAAAAAATAACTATCACAGACAACTAAGACACTACTAAGAAGCAGTATACAAGGCAAAAAGGCAGTAGTGACCTAGCAAAGTCAAGAGATGTTCAAACTTAAAACTTGTGAGCATGCCAGCAAACCCACCAACTTACACTGGTTTACTAAATGCTTTTCTCCTTTTATAACCGTCCTACACTCGTTTTGCCTCAAACTTACCCCAACATCTGTAGATATCATCTGACCTTCTCCTTGTATAGAAGATTAGAGATGGGGTGTAATCATATCACCATATTGGCATGAACGTTAACAATCACTTATATAAATATGCTAGTAGATATAGGCTGGACACATTTTAAGGGTCTGACTTTTCAGAATAGATACTCAGTAAATAGGTCTGCTTAACTGCCTGGGTCCAGTCTCCAGCTGTTCGTGGGGATTATTGCATTCAATATCTACATATTTGCTATCTCTCTAAAAATGTTGTATAACTGAACAATTTCCTTCTGTTTATTACCATTGATGTTGATTTGTCAAGCCAAAGACAGACTGTCATTTCCCTCTGTCTCTTTGGAGAGATTGTCAGAATGGTCACAGCTTCCCCATACTCATGAAAAGCAGGCCAGACTGAAAATGGTGAACCAAAATCTAGTTAAGATAGGTCTATATGGGTATGTGAAGATTTAGGTAAGTATAGATTTACTATTTTTACCACCACATCTATGTATCTTAAAGATGTATATATCATCAAAGTGTGTGAATGTAAAGTTAAGTATTGTAAACCTATACTTGCACATGTATAAACACCTTCACACTATTTCAGTGCACAATATTTTGGCCATGATATTTTGTACTTGTTCTGGTTAAATACCCAAGGAGACATGTAGATCATTTATGTCTACTCCATTGTAGAAATTGGGGATGTGGCTGGATTTGAAGCTCTCCTTTGACCACCACACCAGGATTGTGGCCGGGAAATGCTTTGGAATAATGAAGGGCCTTCGGAAGACGCTAGATGTGCTCCCCGTATCCGCCAGAAAAACACTGGTACATGCACTGGTAACTTCTCGCCTGGACAACGGGAACGCTCTATATCTTGGAGCAAGTGGGAAGGGTATACAAAGACTGCAATGCATTCAAAACGCGGCAGCTCGCCTTGTTTTGATGCTGCCCAGGTGAGCTCCGTCCAGGAACGCCCTCGCTACCCTACACTGGCTCCCGGTGAGGGAAATAATTCTTTTTAAAACGCTATGTATCAGCCACCGCATCCTGCAGGGAAAGGGACCTAGCTACCTACACAGTCTACTGGCCCCTTACACCCCTACCCTGGGCGTGAGATGCTTGGGGACAGGACAGGTGAAATTACCAGTAATCAAAAGAGCAAAAATGAGGGGAAGATCATTCCGCTGGCTTGCCGCTAAACACTGGAACGGCCTCCCTCAGAAACTTAGGTCAGAACCTTTGGAAAGGACCTTCCGAAAAAAAAAAAAAAAACCTGGCTCTTCCACATATAGTTCTCTGAGCCTGTAGGATCGTCTCATGTTACCGAAACAAAATGGGAGGCTAGCTGCAGCGGGGGGAACTACTAGTTAGTATAACCAGGCGCTTTAGAAACTCATCTATTATTATTGTATGTAGGGCATGTTGTTTAAGACATCATCAAAATATTTCATAGAGAAGACATTGCATTTAACAGCTGAAATCAGATCAAAAGTGTCTAACTCTTACAGGCGAAAATAATTATGCTATGGTAGTGAAATTGCGTTCCTTAGTAAACTCAGTGTAATTGTATGATTTATAATTACAATATTTCAGCTCTACCTTTTTCACAAGCCCACCTTCCCAGCCCTTTGTGTAAGTCACAAGATGATCTCTTGGCTTCAGTTTATCCTAAGAATTGTGATATATTTTAACATCTGATTGCTAGTCCACCAGAATCCCTTTCACCCTGCCTACAGGATCAGCTCCTGGTGTCCCCAACCTTTCAGTGGTTTACTATTTGACACCATCTTGTCGAGTGGTTGCATTCAGCCTCTTCGTAACTATCTGGTTTCTGACACAAGGAGATTAGTTTGAAGTGTCCATAACATTGAACGTCTTCAGCTTTCTTGATATCATACTATAACCTCGCTGCTCTTTGGCAAGGCTTCAATTTCACCTTCTTCAAGAACTTTCTGCCCCTTCGTATCTATCTGGTTTCTGACACAGGGAACTTAGTTTGCAGTGTCCATAAAATTGAACTTCTGCTGCTCTCCTGATATCATTCTATAACCTTGCTGCTCTTTGGCAAGGCTTGAATGTCACCTTCTTCAAGAACTTAGGTGCTAAATATTTAAGCACAAAACCCTTATATCCATATATTGCCAGCATCACAAATGATAGTGAGTCTCTCTCTCTCGTGGATAAGTCCTATTGTTGTCCTAATATTTTTAGCTGTATAGCCCAGCTGTATAGTTTTTAAATCTGGCAGTGCTAAATCCACCCTGCTTCAGTGATCTTCTCAATTTTTTTCCAAGATAGGTCTGCTCCTTTGCACGCACAGACAAAGCCATAACTGTTTCCTGATTCTTTGCAATTACTTTTTTACCAAAGTATAATGGAAATTTGTCAAATAGAAAAAGGATTTCAACATTTTACTACACTTCAGTTAGTGATTTTCCTCCTCAATGTTTGCATGTTACCATTAGTATGGGCATCTACCTTCTTAATTATCTGACCATCTCATAACTCCCATGTCTTGGTGTGATTTCACATCTGTTCTAAATCCCAACACCTGACCTCTTTCTATTCACCACATAGCAAAACATTTTGCCAAATTCTCTTCTGATCTCATCTGTCCTATGTATGATTTGTTCAGGATCAGAGCTGGAAATAACATCCAAATAATATGGCCTTATGTTTATACTCTAGATGATTAAATGAAGCAACTTCAGGTTCTAACTTCAACTTTTGGCTTACAGGTTAAATTTTTTGATCAAATAGGTTTTGAGAGAGATTGGGCACTCCTGCCTGGTCTCCCTAACGATGGCAAATTCTTTTGTCTTGGACAAGCAACTGGATCCTTAATATTGAAGCCTGACAAAGACTAGTTGTGAAAAGTATTTACCTATTTCGCTTCTAAGTTATGTTTTTTTCCCCGACATAGTGATGAACAGAATAAATAAATATTTAGGATGTTCAATTAATGAGAATGAAAAAGGCTGTATCCTTACTCATACATTTATAGGCACCATTGACATGGTGATGCCTCATTTGACCCCACTAGATGTGTATTCTAAAGATGCCACCAAGGATTATTGCCGTGCTGATGAGCAATTTTTATTGCCCACTCTTAAATGCTTTGGTTTGGTGAAAAATTGTTGCTGCAATTAAAGCACTATATAAGTCCCCTTGCTCTATATTGATGGGTATCTGATGTCATACGACTTTTTACCAATCTATAAACCTAATCAATGAGTCCCAAAAACACATCTCATTTCAAGCCTTCTCAAGTATTAACACAGGTTGGAGGTAAAGTTGACTTAGTAAGGTGATGTTGGGACACGAGGGGAAACCATCACCTAATCTTGTGAATTTTATGGTTATTTTTTTATTGGAGTACTATTTTTTGTGTTTTTTTGCCGTTCAATGTTGGTTGTGTGGACATGTGATGTTGGCTGCTTTTATAGATAGTGGTTGTCTCAGTGTAGGATGATGTGCGTGTTGGCATTGGTTGTTGGTTGGGTTGACGTGTGATGGTGATTGTATTGGCCTATGATGGTTGTGTGGTCATATGATGACGGGTGTGCTGTTATATGATATTGGCTGTATTAATGTATGATGTTCGTGGTATTTATAAACAACAGTGGGTGTGTTGGTGTTTAGAGGATATGTTGGTATATGATGCTAGTTGTGTCAACGTATGGTATTGATTATGTTGGCTATAATGGTTGTATAGGCATATGTTGTTGGATTTGTGAATATGTGATGTTGGTGGTGTGAATGTATGATGGTGTTTGCATTGATTTATGAAGTTTAATGTTCTGATGGATACTTCTGCCTGTGGATTCCTCACCTTTCGAATACCCCCTGCGCCAGCATTCCACGGGAAAATTATTTCCTAGCTCTCCCACGTCGAGAGGACGTCACAATGGATCGGCTCCGCTCGTGGCACCGTATGACGTCATCGGAGCCACAAAAGGACATCGGCGGCGTGCTGGCGTCAGTTCCCTTTTTTCGACGCTCAACGTTTTTTTCCAGGGCTCTCCATTTTCATCGTGGAAAACTTTGTATCTCGTAGTTTGTCAGAATGGCTACTTCTAGCAAAACTGGATTCAAACCCTGCAGGGAGTGTGGCGGACACATGTCTATAACGGATCCACATGATGACTGCCTGTGGTGTTCACCCTCGGACCACGACGTCGAGGAATGCAGAAGTTGCAGGAAAATGAATCCTAAGGCTATCAAAGAACGTGATGCCAAATTGTTTATGGCGAAAGCCAACAAGGAGAAGAGAGGTAGAAAGAGTGCCAAATCTTCATCTTCTCACACTTCGAGGTCGAAGAGACACAAGAAATCCAAGAGAAGACATACCTCTCGATATCGATCTTCGAAGGCCAGAGTGTCGATATCGAGGTCGCCGACTACAGCTGAGCGACCTCGGAGAAGGGACTTTATCTCTCCTACTCCTTCTCCTCGGGCCAACTCCGGCTGCGGCGTCGCAGGTTTCTGAGGCTTCTTCGCTTCATGAAGAATCACCGGCTCCAGCGACGTCACCGGTGCCGGGAGGGTCCTCTCCAGGCCGTGTAGCTTCACCTGTGCGGGCGCCGTCCCCGGCTCCGCAGGATCCAGTGTGACCTCAGGTGACTCCCCTACAGGAAGGTACGGATTCATATCCTCCTTTTCCTGCTCCTGGGGCTGACTCTTTGCATTTTCTCAATGCGATGTTTGGTTTATTTGCAAGAGCCTCAACTCCATCCGGTGCGCCTTCTGGCCCCGTGGGTCCTCTGGCTTTCAACCTGGGTGTGCCTCAGTTCTATCCCCAGGCACCTTTCATGCCATTTATGCCGTTGATTCCGGCTTGGCATTTCCCGGCGCTGAGATCGTCGACCCCGGCTCCCCGGACTCCTTCAGCTGCTGAGTCTGCTCCACCTCGGATTCGGTCGACGTCGAGGTTCGATGTCGAGGCTCCTCCATCGACGCCGCTGGTGTCTTCTCCGGCGCTGCGTGTGGCTCCGCCGTTGCCTAAGCAGCGCTCCAGGAGAGAAGCTCAGAGATTGCTTGAGGAGGAGGAGTATTTGCAAGAACAGGAGGAAGGAGAAATTGTGGATGAGTTTGAGGGCCTTCAGGAAGCTAGTGGCCTAGATACTTCTCCTGAGTATGATTTACCATCTGCAAGTGGTTGTGTTGGGCAGGAGGTTGCACCTTATCATGTTGTAATTAAGAAAGCAGCTGATTTATTGGGCCTTACTCTTCCCTCTACTGAGGTTAAGTCTAACATACTGACGGAAGTTTTGAATACTTCATCTACCTCTGAGCCCCTACTTCCATTCACGGAGGCTTTAACAGATCCAATTCTGGAGGTGTGGCAGAAGCCTTTGTCTGCGCCGGCGGTATCTCGTTCTATTTTGAGAAGATACAAGCCTGCCCCTGGTGATCCGGATTTTTTGTCATCACATCCGACACCAGAGAGTCTAGTTGTCCAAGCTTCTTGCTCAAAACAGTCTTCTGGTGCTTTTCCTTCCATTTTGGGTGACAGGGACTCAAAAAAAGACAGAGCAAGCTGCGAAGAAAGTATTTTCATCTGCAAGTATGGCTCTAAAGTCAACTAATGCGACTTGACTTCTTGGACGATATATACATGCATTGATGGACTCTGTTGTTCAACTTGCTCCTAAGTTGCCTGAGGAGGATCGTGCCAACTTCTTGAAGTCCTTTCGGATTCACAGGCCGCAGCACGTCAAGTGATTCAGTCAGGCATGGACACTACTGACTCTGTGGCTCGTGTTATGGGGTCTTAAGGAGACAGGCATGGCTCAAGTCTTCAGGGTTTTCGGCTGATGTACAGGCGACCTTGTTGGATTTGCCCTTTGATGGGTCAAGGCTCTTTGGTTCCAAGGCAGATTCAGCCTTGGAACGTTTCAAAGATAGTAGAGCCACCGCAAGATCTTTAGGCCTCCAAGTTCAGTCTAGAGGTTATGGATATAAGAGATATCGGGGCTTTGGAAGATCTGCTTCCTTTCGTGGCCGCCAACAATTTCAGCAGAGCCATCAACAGCAAAATCCCTTGTACAAATCATACAGAGGGAAGAATAAGGGAGGCCTCAGGAGTGCAAATCGTCAGCAAGCCTCTTCCTCTTCCTCCCCTCCTGCCACCGTTGGTACATAAGGAAAGCAGTTCTAGATTCCCCATCTTAGAATATGTTGGTCCAGTTGGAGGTCGGGTGTTCCACTTCCTACATGATTGAATACTGATCACTTCAGATCGTTGGGTCTTGAATCTTGTAGAGAATGGGTATGCCCTCCCATTTTTGGAGTTTCCTCCTCCTTACCCTCCTCGCCAGGGTGGTTGTTCAGAAGACCACTTGTTGCTTTTGCAGCAGGAGGTTCTCACTTTACTCCAAAAAGGTGCGATAGAGGTGGTTGCGGAGCAGGAAAGGGGTCCGGGTTGTTACTCCCGATATTTCCTGATCCCCAAAAAAGATGGTCGCTTGAGACCAATCTTGGACCTCAGGATTTTGAACCTTTACCTCAGACAGAAAAAGTTCAAAATGTTGACCTTGGCTCAGGTTCTCCTTGCGCTGCAACAGGAAGACTGGATGGTGTCCATCGATCTGCAGGATGCGCATTTTCATCTTCCCATCCTGAAGTCGCATCGGAAGTATCTCCTGTTCACGGTGGGATCGCAACATTACCAGTTTGTAGTTCTTCCGTTCGGTCTTACTTCCGCGCCTCGAGTCTTTACAACGGTTATGGCGGTGGTAGCGGCTCATCTCAGAAGGTCAGGGGTTCCTGTTTTCCCCTACCTGGACGACTGGCTGTTGAAAGCAGAGTCTCCAGAGTTGGTTTCGCGCCACTTGCAAGTGACAACTCATCTGTTGTTCAAATTTGGGTTTTTCAATAAATGTACCCAAATCTCACCTGGTGCCTTCTCAGCGCAGCCTGTTCATAGGGGCAATACTGGACACTTCTGTGTGCTGGGCATACCCACCTCCGCAGAGGATTCTCGACATACAAGAAATGATTCCTTTGTTTCACGATGGAGTAGTGGTTCCAGTCCTGAAGGTTCTTCGCCTGCTCGGTCAGTTTGCTTCCTGCATTCTGTTGGTCAACCATGCACGCTGGCACATGAGGGCACTCCAGTGGTGCCTCCGCAGGCAGTGGTATCAGCACAACGGAGATCTCGGGGAGAACATCAGAATCTCCAGAGAAGCTGCAGTGGAGATGTCTTGGTGGAGTGTACAGGGCAACCTGTCTCAAGGAAAGCCCTTTCAGCCTCCTCTGCCGGTGGCCTCAGTGATCACGGATGCCTCCACTCTAGGGTGGGGTGCTCATCTGGGGGATCTGGAGGTCAAAGGCCTTTGGTCTCCAGAGAAAAGGTTACTTCACATCAACCTTCTGGAATTGCGGGCAACACGTTTGGCACTGAGGGCTTTTCTCCCTTCCCTTCGCGGTCAGTCGGTTCAGGTCCTGACGGACTACACTACCGCGATGTGGTACATCAACAAACAGGGAGGTGTAGGGTCGTATTGCCTCTGTCGAGAGGCTCTGCGGCTCTGGTCCTGGGCTCAGGGCCAACGGATTTGTGTGTTTGCAAATCATCTGGCCGGTGTGCTGAATGTTCGTGCGGACAGTCTGTCGGCGTGACTCGGCCGATCACGAGTGGTGGCTTCATCCGGAGGTGGTTCATCGTATCTTTCAGATTTGGGGATCCCCTCGGTTCGACCTGTTTGCCACTCACGAGAACGCGCACTGCCCGTTATTATGCAGTTTCCAGTATCCGTTGCAGGGAGCTTTGGGGGGATGCGTTTCAGATAGATTGGAGCTCACAACTCCTTTACGCGTTTCCTCCCATACCCTTGATTCCTCGGGTTCTGAGGAAGATTCGCCAAGACCGGGCCCAAGTCCTATTGATCGCCCCGGATTGGCCAAGAAGGGTGTGGTATACAGATCTTCTCCACCTCTCATCGTGCCCTCAACTCCGTCTCCCTCTCAGGGCAGACCTCCTCTGGCAGGGGCAGGTTCTACACCCCCACCTCCAGAGCCTGCACCTTCATGCCTGGAGATTGAACGGGGCAACCTGAGTTCTTTCTCTCTCCCGCCAGAGATAGTGGACGTTATTCTATCATCCAGGCGACACTCCACTAAGTCTGTTTACTCTTCCAGGTGGTCCAGGTTTGTTAAGTGGTGCAGAGAGAGAGACATTGACCCTTTGAAGGCCCGTTTGTCTAATATTTTGGAGTTTTCTCTATCTTTAGCACAGCAAGGTTGTGCTGTAGCCACTGTTAAGGGCTATTTCTCAGCTTTGTCGGCCTTTTTATGTTTGCCGGACAGCCGTCTTTATTTAAGTCCCCCATTGTCATGAGGTTCATCAAGGGCCTTACAAATAAGTTTCCTCCCACACTTCGTTATACCTCAGTGGGATTTGAATCTCGTACTCACTTTTTTTAATGGGTTCTCCGTTTGAGCCTCTTCACTCTTGCCCGTTGAGGCTTCTTTCTTTTAAAACGGTTTTCTTGATTGCAATTACCTCGGCTAGGAGGGTAAGTGAGCTTCAAGCTCTTAGTTCGAAACCTCCTTTCCTGATCATTCATACGGATAAGTTGGTTCTAAGGACCAGGGCTGCTTTCCTTCCCAAGGTGGGAAGTCCCTTTTCATATGGGACAATCCATCACTTTACCTACCTTTTATCCTCCCCCCTCACCATTCCAATCAAGGAGGAAGAGAGACTGCATCGGTTGGACCCTAAGAGGGCTGTCAGCTTTTATTTAGATCGGACTAGAGATCTGAGGCTGGACGATCAGCTTTTCGTGAGCTGCGTTGGGAAAATGAAAGGCAAGGCAGTGCACAAGAGGACGCTTTCCAGGTGGATTATCTTGTGCATCAAGATTTGCTACGCCCTGGCCAAGAAGGAACCGCCTGAAGGTATCAGAGCTCATTCCACCAGAGCTAAGTCTGCTTCTTCTGCTTTGGCTAGAGGTGTTCCTGTTCTTGATATCTGTAAGGCAGCAACTTGGGCCTCCCTCCACACCTTTGCAAAGCATTACTGCTTGGACTCTGACGTTAGGAGGGATGGCCATTTTGCTCGCTCTGTTTTGCAGGATTTTGTGGTCTAGTTAGGTGTACACCCTCCTCCGGGTGGGGTACGGCTTTGGGAATCTATTCGAAAGGTGAGGAATCCACAGGCAGAAGTATCCATCAGAAGAACAAGTTACCTTCGGTAACGCTTTTTCTGGTGGATAAAATATCTGCCTGTGGATTCCTCACAGACCCACCCGCCTCCCCGTTGTCCACGTGTTTCTACCCAAAAATAATTTATTTTGATATGTCTTAATCATGTTTATACTTTAATAATGAGAATTTCTTATTCTGTAATTATTTCTCTATACTTTTATTTATTATGCTCTTGTGAATTTATATACATATATACATTTGGTATGCTATGTTTGCATTTGAAAATGTGTCGGTCTGCCCGTTTGCCTCTGTGGCACGGAAAAATGGGTGGAACTGACGTAAGCACGCCGACGAGGTCCTTTTGTGGCTCCGATGACGTCATACGGTGCCGCGAGCGGAGCCGATCCATTGTGACGTCCTCTTCGACGTGGGAGAGCTAGGAAATAATTTTTCCGTGGAATGCTGGCACAGGGGGTATTCGAAAGGTGAGGAATCCACAGGCAAATATTGTATCCACCAGAAAAAGCATTATCGAAGGTAAGTAACTTGTTCTTTTGGTGTATAATACTGGGTGGGGAGGAGGTAATGGTAACCATGGCATTGTTAATGGAAGTGATGAGGTAGTGTTGATAATAATGGAAGTGATGAGGTAGTGGTGATAATAATGGAAGTGGTGCGCGGTGGTTGTAATAATGTTGGTTTTGGTGAGGGTAATGGTAATAGTGGTTGTTGGAAGTGGTGATTGACGCAGTAATGATGGATGATAATGATGTATGTAATAGTTGGTGGCAATGTTAATGGTGGAGATAGTGGGGGTGGTTCTACTGCTGGTCATAATGGTGTCGGTTGTATTGGCGGTTGCAGTTCCGAGGGTTGTGACAATAATGGAAGTGATCATAAAAATGTTTCTGATAATGGTGTTATTTGTGGTGGCAATTTTGGTATTAGCAGCAGTAGTACTGCTGATGGTAGTGTTAGTAATGTTGGCGCTGATTATGATCTCAAAGACCACCGAGAGTTACTATATTAATCACTGGGGCAGGGCCTAGTGCAGTGATGAGTGGAGTAATTCATTTACACCACTCAATCTCCTTTCTCAATTCTTTTTTTTAAATGTCTCCTGTCTGTTACGAACATTTGGAGGTGTTTATTATATGTTCCAGGTTAGGGGATTTCATATAATGCCCTTGGGAACTTAGGAGACCTCCACTCTCTTTAGCCCTAGGGTGTGAGTAGCTTGTGCCTGCTTCATCCTCACCTTGCCAAAGTGTGGAGGTCTAGTGGGCTGCCATGCTACACTTCTCCTTGCCCAATTGCTGAAAAGTGGGGTGCAACACAAAAAGACCAGTCTTCCATTCCCACACAATGCTTTGGGCCATGGAGGAGCTGAGATGCGCCTCCCATAAACAGGGTGCAAGGTGGGGTGGTAGCTGCGTTGTTCAGACAGTGGAGAAGCAAATCATTTTCTCCCTGTTCCACTCATTATCCCCGCTCTAAATTGCTAACAGAGCATAGGGACTGATGGCAGCTACTCACTTGTCCTTGGCCTCGACAGTGCTGCAGTTCAGGTGACACCTGTCCGTGCAAGCCCATTGCCCCCGTTCCGGGCTTAGGGCTGGGTGCCACCTGAGAACTAAGTTACCCGCCCTTGAGGAAGGTGGAGACAGGGTGTGTTATAGGCACACTGGACCTTGCTTGGGTGGTTGGGGGCTAACAGCTTTATTATTTCTATCTCTCCTGGTGTTTCAAACAGGCCACGAAGAGATATTCCTACGGTGTACCTGTTCATTTATGAAGACTGCAGTATCGAAATCATGATATATTATGTTTTTTCTACCACTGTTTGTGAACATTGGGAGGATAAAAAGAAGAGCCTTCAAAGGTTTCTTTAAATCTTGGTTTATTCTTCAAAGCATCTCCAGCATAGAGCACACCATAAGCTCCGGTGCTCACCTTCAACTGCTATCTCATAAATTTACAAGAAGAGAATTCTACACTAGCTAGGTAAAAATCCCCTAGGCAACTCATGACATCTCTACACACCTCCCCCCTTATGGAACATTAAACACAATGAAAATATGAACAATGACCAAATATAACAGAACAATAAATAAAGAAACAAATCTCTAGAATATTAGAATAAGTTCAGTAGAATACATGGTGAGGACAGATGATACTTCAAGGTTTACACACGTTGCAAATTTTTCTCAAATTCCAAGTGGATCCATCATCCAACTTCACTACATTGTATTTTACTTCTCTGACTAGATAAGGTCCCAAGTATTTACTCCCACCCTAACAAACCCACCCATTCTTACGCACAATAACCCAATCACCCACCTGAACCCACAACTTTTGTACAGCTTTCCTTAAGTTGTAAGTACCAACCATCTTTTCTTGTCCCTTCTCTACTTTTTCTCTCTCACCTCATCCCGATCAATCCAAACCTTATCTTTTTTACATAACCATACTGGACACTCCTTCTTTTCTGGCTCCCTTCCTTTAAGTGGGACAAAAGAAGCCACACCAGTAACAGAATGTGAAGTGACCCTATGTGCCCACATCATCTTTCTCCACTCTTGTCTCCAGGACAATCCATTGGCAAGTGACAATTGGATGTTATCCATCACCAGACGATTGATCCTTGCTACTAAACCATTCGCCTGAGGTCTAAAAAGAGACACTTTTTGATGAGTGATTCCCATTTTTCTTAGATAATCTTCCATTTCTCTAGAAACGAACTGTATACCGTTGTCAGACACTATGGATGCTGGTATACCTTCTTCTAGAAATACTTTTTCCAAAAACTTTGACATTTGAAGTGTTCACTTCAGCCATAGTCTCAACCACAAACCATTTGGAATGATAATCAACTAATACAAGAATAAATCTGTCCCTACATCCCAACTTCCCCACAGGCCCATGAAATCAATAGCCAACCTCTCCCAAGGTCTTGATGGAAATTCAGTGCTCACTAAAGGAGGTTGCCGTACAGCTTTGGTTTTGTCACTATTGGCACATATGTGACAATTCTTTACTAGAGCTTCAACATTACCGTCCATTCCAGGCCACCAAAACGATTCTCTGGCTCTCCGTTTGGACATACGACGTCCAAGATGCCTTTCATGGCGAATATCAAGGATACGCTTGCGTATTCCCTTGGGAGGTACTAACTGCCGCCACCTCCTGACTTTTCCCTCATGTAAACTCAACCCATCTTTTATTTTAAAAAACTCACTTAACTCCTCATCTTTGCTATCTTAGCAATCCCAACCTTGGACAATCTTCAATTCTACCTTCAATAGCACAGGATCACACTCTCTTGCTCTTTCTCAGAAGACAAAGCCAACTCACCCACACCACCGTCATTCTTAAAAATAATTTCACTGCAAATCTCAACATTTTCTTCCAAAGGCACCCTGGACAAATAATCAGCAATTACCTTCTTTTTACCTTTCACATACTCAACCAGAAAATTGAACTCCATAACAGATAGTAACCACCTCTATACTCGGAGTCACACTTCCGACCCTCTTCCACCTTTAAAAATGAATATTAACGGCTTGTGATCAGTACGAATTTTGAATGGTATACCCCACAAGTAAAACTTAAAATGATTTATGCCCCAACAACAGGCTAAAGCTTCCCTTTCGATAACAGAGTATGACCGTTCAGCACCTTGTAGCCTCCTAGATCCGAAACCTTATAATTTGTTCCTTTCCATTCACCACTTGTGACAGTATAGCTCCAATCCCTATCCCACAAGCATCAGTGGACAAGTAAGTTCTTCCAAGAGCCTCAAAACGTCCTAGTGTCGGTGCATCTGAAATGGCACCCTTTATCAGTTCAAAAGCTCTCTTAAATTCATCATTCCACACAAACACCGCATGTTTTTTCATTACCAATCGTAAAGGTTCTACAGTTTCAGAAAAATTTCTACATATTTGGCACAGTGTCCTGCTAATCCGAGAAAGGACCTAAGTTCATCTTTGTTAGATGGTTCTGGTGCGAGGATGACAGCTTTCACAATAATTTTCTTGGGTCTTAGTCCCTCAAAGCTGATTTCATGACCTGAATATTCTACTCGGTCTTTCCTCAATTGACATTTCTCCTTTTTAATTGTCAAATTATGCTTTTCCAACCTCCCCATCACTTCTTCAAACTGTCTGTCATGATCTGATACCTTTTTCCCAGCAATAAGAATGTCATCTTGGAAACGCCATACTTTTTTTATGTCACCAAAAATGTTTTCCATGACTCTTTGAAACACCGCCGAGGCCGACGCCAACCCGAAAGGCATCCTCTTGTACCTAAATGCACCTAGAAGAGTGGCAAATTAAGTCAGATGTCTGGATGCTTCATGCAACTTAATCCGGTGATAATCAGCTAACATATACAACACACTGAAAATACGTCCCTCCCCCATAGTCGACAACATCGCTGATGTATTCGGAAGCGGTTGTCTGTCAACCCAAATGCTATTGTTAAGATCACGTAAGTCTATGCAAAGGCGAATTTTTCCACCTTTCTTGAGGGCTATTACAATTGAAGCCAACCACTCCGACGCTTCAATGGGCTCAATAATCTCTTGTTTCAATAAATTTGTGGCGTAATGTTTCTAACATCAAGTTTGGTACATTTCTTATCTTATGCACTTTTGCGTCATTCTTCAATATTATTTTATGGGGAAAACACTTTAGCAATCCTAATCTGTAATGAAAAACCTTAGGATATTTTTTTGAAATAATTCAGTGTTAACATCCACTTCTTCAACAACCATTTTTTCCATAACCATCACAGGTTCCGTGGCATTAGGATTTATCACAATGTTTAAGTCCTTCTGGTTACGCCACCCCAAAAGATCGGATCCAAAGTCTGTGATATAGACCCTTCCCTTAACAGTCTCTCCTTTGAACCTTATTGTCATCTAACACATACCATTTAGCTCTATTCTCTTTCCTGCATAACCTACAGCTCGGATGTCAGGATCACACAAAGACAAACCATCTTCCTTGGGCCAATTTCGTACATAACATCTTTTGGAGATGAGAGTATACAAACTACCAGACTCTGCTAACACCCTTATTTCCTTCCCATCAAAAGAATTATTGCAGTGAGGTTTTTCCATCTTGTCTGTACTTTCCATTTTCACATTTTGATTTGACTCTTTTTATATCCACATTTTGATTTGAGTCTATTATATCTATATTTCCTATATCTGCATTTTCTTCATCATCATCAATATTATTAATTGTTACAACGATTTCGTCAACATTTTCACAGATATCAACGTCTTGTACTTTACTTTTTCCACCCATCTTAGTACAACACAATTTTGCAAAGTGACCTCTTTTCCCACAATTTCTACATAACACACTCCTGGCCACGCAGTTAAAGTTTGATGCAATATGCCCTGGAGATCCACAACTGAAACATTTAATATCTCTAGTAGGAAAATGTATTCTCTCAACTTGCGACTTTCTAGAATCATTGTTTGAATTTGTATCCGGCTTCTTTTCATATTTTCTTTCTACAACTTCAACTTTTTCATGCTTTGTACAGCCAGATCCTTCACTTTCTTTAAGCCATAAGACAGTATGTTCCATCCCTTTTGCAATTTGAATAGTCTCATCCAAAGTATGTTCTTTCATTAATAATTTCTCCTTTATCTTTTTACTACTGGTAAAACTAACTATTTGATCCCTTATTAAAGAGTCATTTAATTGTTCGAACTTGCATGTTAGAGCTAAACCTCTTAGGGTAGACACATATGAAGTAATATTCTCGTCATCTCTTTGGCTTCTGCGAAAAAATGTATGACGTTCTAATACTACATTAGTTTTTGGTGTAAAGTGTAATTCTAGCATTTGGATGTACATGTCATATATATATTATTCGGGTGTCCGTCACCCATCCCTAACGATATTTCAGGCAACTCTTCATAAACTCTTCTACTCTCAACTCCAAGATGATGAAGAAGTACTGCTTGATGTCTAACAAGACCTTACTTGTCACCTACAATAGCCAGCAAATAAGTTAAAAAACTCTTTTTCCATTGTTTCCAGGGTATGTTTGGCTCTCCTGGTGAAGATGGAAAAGGAGGCGGGGAAGATATTCCTTGATCTGACATGGTGCCTGTAAAAGAAAGTAAAATAAAAATCTAAGATAAAAAATTTAAATAAAAATTTTGAGTATGAAATTAAAACAACAAACCAAAATAAATCATCAATATCAATTTAGGGTGTTCAAGTTGATTATGTAGTATTTGCTTTCTTTTTCCATTCCATTCCATTCAATAACTTTATTTCGGTCTCGCGGACCATAAAAGTGCATTGTCATAAAAACATAAGAAATATGTACAGTAAACACAGGATGATATGTAACCTTGCAATTAGTACATCTATCAATAATAAAAAAACTGTACATTTAAAAACCTATTGACCATAATGAAGTGCATTGCTTATTCTGCTCGGACCTGGTCCTGATCCATAAGTGGGGTACAGTGCATAAATCTGTTAAAAGAACATGATCAAAGAAGCATACAATAAAAATTGAGACAATAAAACCAAAATAAGATGAGTAAAAATGGAGTTAAGATGCTGTTTTTCCACTTTAATATCTGTACTTTCTCCAAACATGTGGTAGTCTTATTTCTTTTACAATAGTTTTCAATAGCAACCCTCGTAGTCTTGTTTCTTTTTCACTCGTTTTCAGCTCTAAGTGACGTAGGTAGATGGGACTCCACGTAGTCCTATCTCTCTTTTTGTGACCTTCAGTTTGGAGCGTAGTCCTATCTCACATTTAGTAACCAGTGTTGTCAGAACATGCAGAGGAGGCAGAACACAGAGGTAAGACTTTTCCTCAGTGAGGGCTTCGAGATGGGTGGTAATTGCAAAAAATTGAGGATTATAAATGTAATAAGTTCTCTGTGGAAAGAGTGACAAGAGTGTTTGAACCTTTGCGGTATCAGCAATCTTTGCGCATGTAAAGGGCGCAGCTTGTAAAGGATCGCGCACCATCTTTTGTGTTATCAGCAATCTCTGCGCACGTAAAGGGCCGCGCTTGTAAGGAACCAAGAACCGTGATTACTGATAATACTTTGCGGTAACAGCAATCTTTGTCCCTGTCGCGCACCGCGGCAATGACCAATGTTGTGCTCGAGGTTGCGCTCGAGGGAGCACGAGCAGCTACGTTACTTTTGTCCATATGATGACAAAGACGGCAACGCGTAACAAGACAGAGGCGATGCTCATGCGGAAAGGCTCGAGGGACTCTAACATAAACTAAAGAGTTGTGCTGAAAGTAATCGATATAAAATCTTGAACTGCATCTATTTCAATTTCTATTTTGAATAAAATTCGAGGTATTCTTTCAATAGTTCCACATGCTGTACTCACTTAGCAATCCAATAATTGTGGTTTCAAAATTTCCAAGGAATCAGTAGCTTCAATCTACCAGGGGTGGAGATGCTAGTACCTGCCCCCCGCGCAGGAACTCGTCGCCATGAAAAGAAGAGCCTTCAAAGGTTTCTTTAAATCTTGGTTTATTCTTCAAAGCATCTCCAGCATAGAGCACACCATAACCTCCAGTGCTCACCTTCAACTGCTACCTCATAGAATTCCCAATTAGAGAATTCTACACTAGCTGGGTAACAATCCCTTAGACAACGCATGACATCTCTACAGAGGGTAAGCTTGTGTGAGTGTCCAATGTGCATGTGCACAGTGTTGTGCATGCACGTTGTGTAATTTTGTCTGGTATTTTTATAGATCTCCTACTATTTGAGAAAATACATACTTTGATAGGCACAATGGACACTTCTAAAACCGCTGAATGGATTTTTACCAAACAGAGGCAATCCAAGAAAATGATTAAATGATGGGACAGTCACCATACCATAAACATTTGGTGAAAATATGTTCGACAGTTTCAAAAATGTATGCAGAGAAAAATTTCCTGTGGGAAATCCTATATTAATTTCACCCACAAATGTTTTAGACTCTCTCTCGCCCCCCCCCCCCCCCCCACCTCCTTAATACTTTTGAAGCATTTTCAGCAGCCTCTTTTTGAGGCGCTAGACACTCGGGGGCCAATTCACAAAGGTAAACTTAAGTTTCGACCGAAAGTCAAAATTTTGACCTGAAGTTTAAGTTTAGATCAGAAGTAGACCTCAGATCTAAACTTAGACTTCAGGTCTAAGTTTACTTTTCTGAATCGGACCCACAGCTACTTACGGATCCAATGCTGCAAGTATAAAATTGCAAAAGAATTTTAGGTGGCAGCTGAAGCATCCTTCAACACCATGGTGATTGCAGTAAATTCAAGAAAATTATATTCCTACCTCTATCTCACACTCCTATATGGCAGAGGTGATAGAATGTCACACTGTCCTCGTGATGTGGCAGCATTCACAAATAACCCTTGAAGTGTGTTCTGACCTGCTAGAAGCGATGTCACAGGAGAAAAGCCAAAAGCAACTAGCTTGTGAAACAGGGTTATGCCGAGTAGGTCTTGGCAGTAGAAGTGTACTCACGGAGAGTTTTAAGAGTCACATGAAGTGATGCGCTCATGAAGCAGGTACAGGCCAGGCTGCTTTTGTCAGTGGAAATTCTCGCCATCAGTAAAAACAGTGTTGTTCGCCAGTGTTAGAACGGTCTTCCAGCAGTCTAGGGTGTGGACAACGTTCACCGATATGACCAGATAGACGGTGGACACGCAGCAGGTTACCTCTCATGGAAAGAAAGGTAAAACAATGGGCTGAATTTTCTTGGACCATGTTGAAGAAAGAGGCTTCTTTTCCTGTGCAAATTGTGATACAATTTTGAGTAATCGTTCTGGGCTCCTACTAACTCAAATTACAGGATTTACAGGAAAAGCGTCCCTTTCCAGTGAGGTGGTAAATCTCATGCTTACTAGGTTTCACTTGGTGTGAGTTGTGAGCTACAGAAAACTAATCTGGGTTTATGAATTCACCACTAAAGATAGCCTTATAAAGAAGGTCCAGTGATTCTGGAAAAAGGCACTTCCCCATGAAAGCGTGGGTTTTGAGGATTCCTAAAGCAGAATGACCTGTATCCGCCTATCCTTAGATTTTTTCAAATAACACATTTTGTAATCGACTTGTTTACACTGTCCACTTAGCGTTAGAATTGGATTAGTACTTGAGAAATGAACTACGTTTTTAAAAAACTTTTAATTTCCATTTATTTTTATCCAACCACCATTGTGACTTGTGGTGATATCGCGATACGATTAGCTAGATTTGAAATATAAAGACTAATAAGGGTAAAAAAGTATTTTTTGTTTTTGTTTAGACTGCTCTCACATTTATATATGCAAACAATATATGTCTACATTTGTTATTCATTTTAGATAAACTTATTATTTTATCCTTCATGACAGGAAAGCTCTCTGAGTCTAGCGTCGGTATGGCTTGTGCTGCCCATTACTTACCATCTCATTTAGTTTCATTGCTTGACGAAACCCATTTTCTTGTGTCATTCATGCACCAAAAATATCATCCTTTTTAGGTGTCAACTTTTTTTTTTTATGCTTAGGAGGAAGTTGTTGATTTGAAACTTCTTTTTGAAATGCAGTAAAAGCTTGTTTTCATATAAAGTAAATCCAAAGTAAGAATATAGTAAATGAATGTTTTATATCATGATAAATTGCTAGAAATTGTAGATTTTGCCTCTTTTGAAACGTTTCTGGTTTTTTTCTGTGGATTTAAAATTACAATGGAATGTGCCAACCTCTAAAAAAAAAAAAAAAAATACCACAAAAACATTTTATATATTACATGTGGGATCGACGATTCCGAATGAGCATCCCAGATATGTGCAGGCCCCTTCAATCCACAGAAGATCAATGCATTTTAAATTCTAATAATGAAAGAAAAGTCAGTTAACAGTGTTAAAATGTATATTCAGGGCAAGAAGGCTGATGACCCATGGTATGGGGCCTGGGTGGATGTCTTGGCTGGAGAGGATACCCAGAGCCTACTACACACTACAATGTTCCGCAGATTCTGAGAGCACTGGGTGGGGAAGCTGGGGGGGCTATAGCCTAGCCCTGCATCGAGGGCCTTGATTCAGAGCGTGGGTGAAAGGCACACACTGTGCCCAATGGCTACTAAGCACGCCTGAAGGCTGTCCATGCGTAGGCCACTTCCTGCACCCCTCAGCAAAGCCAAAGAGATGTTCAGTACAATCTTGGCGGCAACATCCAGGCCCAGCACCCAAAGCCTGTTGCACACACCCCAAGACCATGCGTATAGTAAGACAGCATTATGGCCATGGAGCCTGAGTGTGGTGTGTGGCTGTATACCACGATGTTGTGGAGTGATGATTGCCTTGGCAATGACCCAAAGTATTAATTCAAAACCAAAACAATCCCTTATAAAAACTGTTAGTTACTCAGAAAAGAAAGTACATTATAAAACACTAACATTAACCTAAAAAAACTTCATTTGAAAGTATGTTATGACTTAGATGTAAAGCTTAAAAAACACTGAATTCCCCAGTTACAATGAGCAAAGAAACCACTATACTCCCTCCCTCACCATACATTGCCCAATTAGTCATGTTTAATGCCATGCAATCTCTACAGTCGGAGACCATGGGCATGGTTGAAGGATGTTAATAAATAGAAGCAATCCAAGGACCAAAACAAAATGCCCAGTGTAGTGTAGGGGAGGAGGTGTTGTGAGCAGGCCTGTGTGAGGCCGAGTGGTTTCTAATTATCAGTAGAAACTAAGATTACCTTATTAGCCCATGGTGAAAATTGACAATTATGTAGATTTTATATTGCATGGTTATTTTAATGGAGGTTACATGAAAAACGTTTTTTTCCCAAACGGAAAGTATCTTTGGTTTATTTTGTTTTTGTAAACAATTTGTTACATACTGGAATATACAGATAAGTTGTTTTTCGTTAACGCAAATTATGTTTAATTATTGTATTAAAAAAAATATTGTTCAACATTGTAAGCAAACCTTTAATATTATGAAATACACCAGTTAATGGTAGCAAATCAGCCATGACATCAGAGGAGCGGAAACCAATCTTTTTGAACTTCTCTCAAAACATAGCAGTGAATAAGCAAGTTTCGATTACAGGATTTGCAGTTTTACACAAGGGGACGACATACACAACATAACAATTATCACAGGGAAAGCTGGACAGTTGTCCTTCACCTCCATCGATAGAAGAAGGTTCTGGCCAAAGAAGGACAAACATCCTCTAAATGTTCCCTAGATACAACTGCCTGACAGTCAAATGAAGGAAATATGGGAGTGGTGAAAAATAGCCCATGAAGCAGCATATGTCTTGAAAGCAATCCGCGATGAGCTGAGCATATGAGATAAGTTGCAGCAACAGATCTGCTTCATTGAAGCCATCTTTGAAGTGCAGCCATGATCATTTTAAATGCGAGTGCCATCTCAAGATGTCCCAATGCTGCAGGCGTGACCTTCAGCATCTGTGGTGGTTCCGGCTTCACTTTCATGTGTCATGATCATTTTAAATGCCAGTGCCATCACAAGATTTCCCAGTGCTGCAGGCGTGAACTTCAGCATCTCTGGTGGTTCCAGCTGCACTTTCGTGATGTGTAATGCAGAGATTATACTACAGTAAGCGCCCAAAGATGTGTCGAAGGGAGTCCCATCTTGCCCAAAGTGGTCATAGTTAAGAAAGTAACAAATGATACAGGTGCATATGCTACTTGTGTACGCTTTCAATAAAACTGTATTCCACAAACTAGGATGTGCAAATAGCACAATGATTGGCTTGCAAACTGCCCTTCATGGTGCAACTGATGTACTAAATCAGTCACATTCTACAGGTATGTTTATAGAGGGAGGCAATATCTCATGACTTATGCATGTTATCGAGGCAGGTTGTATTTTACAACCCGTTGCAAATAGGGGGCACACGCAATGATGGAGGCTTGCGAGGGACAATAAACCTCGACCCCTGTGTTCGCATTTCCAGCATATCAACATAAAAGGACAGGTGCCACTTGAAAGACACATTTTGAAGTGCTGGGAAGACAATGGGGGAGCATACAGTTGATCCATAGACTCCCCCTTCCCATCACTCCTGATGGTGCCCAGTACAGTTCCCAAAGGGAAAGCTATCTCACGGAGACTTTTTCCCCTTTGCAAATTAAATTATGCCCTAACTCGCGGGCCAGTAACTGATTAATGGTTTTTGATATTTGCTCCCACACCAAGCATGCTGGTACTTGTGTTTTAATACCTAGTTAAGGCAGATGTACATTTGATGACAGCTCTTCAAGTAAGTTTTTTTAAAATTGTTTTAGGAACTTCCTGATAATCTGCAGGATTTCTTGTTTCCGTTGGACGCCGAGCTGGCCCAGGACATGTATGTTATTGGAGTTCAGGAAGGGTGCCCAGACAGGTAAGAAGACTGCAAGTATCTACATGAATGCCGTATTCTTTTAGCCTTTTCCAGCTTCCTGCTGCACATATATACAGAGTAATGACAACTAGTGAGTTTTACTACGTGTTTATATATGGTTGTACCGAAGAATGAGTGTGGTGTGTTACATTTTTTTCGCTTGTTACTAAACTGACATTTTGCATATCCATTCCAAAGCTATCTGAATCCTGTCGGTATATTTGCCCGAACATCAATTCTGTCAGGCCATTCTGAACAGAATATACACATTCAAGTTAAACCACAGGGGAGCTTGAAACTGTTTAGGAGATTATTTTGGTGTTTTGTAAAGTGCTGCCTGTAGCTTTCTAGTTACTTCAGAATGGTGAAGGTGATTTGAAAAGAAACATTTGACGAATGAAGATGGAGAAGTGATCAGATGGGGGGAAAAACATGTCTGGTGATCCACCTAAATTACTCAAGAGTCTGTGCAAAACTTGGTTGAAAGTCAAAAAGGTTCAGTTTTTTGACGTTTCCTGAACTGCTTGTGATTGGTGTCAGGTGTTAGATTATGAATAAGGACATTCAACATTCTAGATCCTTGAGGCTCAGGGACCTTTGTCCATGTTTCATCCTTGAAAGATCGTTAATTGATCAGATGTGCAAATGCTGAAAGTAGGATGGCTGTTAATCACTAGCATCTATGACTCCCCCAAAAATGAAATGGGCTGCAAACTAGCATAGTTTACAGTACGGATATCTGTATTTTAATGGCTAGCATTCAGGGTGCACGCTGTTTGTTGGAGATGGCAGCTGCTGGGAGAAGGTAGAACTGCGTTGTAACACGATATCTGGATTCTGATTCTGGCTTTGACACTGAGGGAACAATCCTGCGATCCTAATTAAATTCTAAATTTAGGCCTCATTATGCCTTAAATTGTAAATATGTGCAATATAGTGACCTATTCGACATAAGTCACCCTCATCACCTTGCTCTGTCAAAATGTCACCATCCTAAGGTACCACCATTTTCCTAACCACAGTGTTTCTTGTAGAAAGGCTTCATATATGAGTAACGATCTGACTGAATCTCATACTCCTCCTCTCAGGGATGTGTAACTTAAACATGTTGATCCCCTACTGCCTAACCTTATGCTTGCTTCCTGGTTTTCTTGGCCCTTTCTCCACTGTAGATCTCCTGTTCTTCCAACTATCTCCTTGCCTCTACCCCTTTCTCACCCCTTCTTATTGATACATCTTCCTCACCACTTGATTCATTATTCTCTTCTCATCTTTCAATCCCTTCTTTGTGTGTTACTGAATTCAAATTGTTTTCGTAAATATATATACCTGCAGTTCTCTGCAAAGTGCTCAAATACCTTCCGGTGCAATGGCGCTGTAGAAAAATATGAAAGTAAATACATCTATAAATAAGCACATTCATCAGTTTGTAAACAGGCTGACCTGGTGATAGGCCTCCTGATATGGAGCTAAAAGGGGCCTAGTAGAAATGTAAATTATTCACTTACACTCTGATGAAATTTGTACATCCTGCTTTATCAGTTACTCTTTCTGCCCCACACGCGCCCCTGCCCCCTCCATACCTCGTAGGTATCTATTAGGAGTAGTTCACTCATCTTCGCTGAGGGCAGAACCCAAGTCAATGGGTTGTAGCACTTATAAGGGTATAGTGTATTTTCAGATGAGTATCCATTCACTTAAATTGATTATTTATTGCTTTTCAAATGATCTACTCCACAGTAGGAGCAGTAGTGCACACACAACATAAGTGTAGATTTCTCTATCAGAAATAAGCGATAAAGGAAAAGTAAGTAGTAAAGATTGTTACCATACATTGTAGTAACAGAAAGGATGAAAAGCCGCTTTATAACCAGTACAAAGAACTTAGAGGTGTAATCAACAAAAATATAATTCAAAATTAAAGCGATTATTAGAGAAAGTTATTGTCTTTGACATGCTTGCATAGCCATATCTCGTCACAGGTTTTTGTTCTTCTCCAAAGGTAATGTTCTTTTTTTTCTCCCCAAAGAAGAGAATGGGAAATTCGGCTTCAGGAGTCTCTCGGACCTCATTATGTGCTTCTGTTCTCCAATGCCCACGGGGTGCTATACCTGTCAGTCTTCATCAGAAGAGACCTCATATGGTTCTGTTCAGGTTTGTGCTTGTAGAGTGACTGCATAAAAGATTTTCACATTTACATTTTTGCTTTACAACCAGGGCTGGAAATGGTGGTTACTGGACAGAGAGATCACAGTTTGCAGGAATCATTTTTTGCAAGTTACCTTTCGAGTATTTAGTTTCTTCCTGGATCTCTGTGTAAGTTTCATTTCCATTATGGGAATGGCGTTAATCAGAGTCCCACCCTCCCCATTTCGAACTCAGCTCTTCATTCTTCCTTATATGTTGCAGGGTATCCTTTTCAGTGATTTTAGTATTCTTATGGATACTTATTGCTGCTGATTTGTCATCTTTAGAATATCCCCAGGCACCAGACTGGATCTGGAAATGTTCTGAGCAGTGCTCATGTCCCTCACTATTTGGAATCATTCAGGTACGTGTTGGCTTTGTCCCGGCCCAGGAAGTGAGGCAATGGAGCCACATATAAGCACCACACCTGTGTGAAGACATCAGTTCCTATTTCTTTTAAGCTTTTGAACACTGATCTAGAGCACTGCAGCCATGTTTTTTTTTTTAAAACTGTTTTTATTATTTTCATGTTCAAGGCACATATATTTCTGACATATTGATGCTTATACATAGAAACCGTACCTTTGCAGTACTGAAAATTATGGCACTTGGTTTTATAAAGTCGCACCATTTCCTTAGACTGGTAACTGTCTTCACATTACATTTCCAGCTCTCCTCCGTTTTCATTATCTGAGTCCTCCTCTGCTTCGAGTTCGGGGGGTTCACAAATGTATCCCCTGTATTTATTCCATGCCCCCCATATCTTGTTCCATTTCCCCGGACAGCCCCGACTTATAAACACTGCTTTCTCTGCCACCATAGCCATATCGAGATCTCCACACCAGGCGACAAGTGACGGTGCCTCTTTCCCTCCCCATTTTTGTGCGATGTTGCGCTTTGCCACCATTATCCCCATTGTTACCCATTCCTGTGCTGGGCGCGTGAGGTCATTTGGCTCCCATACATTTAAAATGCATCTTCTAGGCTGGGGCGTCAACGATATTTCCACCACTTGCGATATGGTCTTCATCACTTTTACCCAATATTCCACTATCTTTGGACATTCCCACAAGGTATGGAGGAAGGTGCCCTCTTCCACACAGCGTCTCAGGCAGTACGGATGTGATGCCGACCCTATTGTGTATAGGATACGTCTAGTGTAGTAAGTTCTATGTAGGATTTTTAGTTGCACAAGTTTTAGCCTAGACGGTATCCCCACCTCCCGCGGTGATGCTAACGCCTCCCGCCATTCATAGTCGTCGAAATCGCCTACATCTCGCGACCATTTTCCCCTGAGCGCCCCATGAGGGTCGGGGAGGTTGTTCACTAGCTTTCTATATGTGAAAGAAATGGCTCGCTTATACATACAATCTGTCAGAAGTCTGTCTTCCAAGGGGGTGGCCACAGGGACCTCCGCGCCGGGTGGTATGGCCGCCTACAGCGCATGTCGAATTTGAAGGTATCTGAAGCGCTCAGAGGGCGCCAGGTCTTATTGTGCCCTGAGATGCTCGAACGTGGCGATCCCTCCCTTATGCCACATATCACCCACTGTTGATATTCCAATTGCATCCCACTTGTCAAAGCCCTTGCAATGCCCCAAGCCCCCCAACCGCTGTGTCTCCCACAGAGGGGTGAGCTGTGTTAGTTTTCCTGCCCATCCCAGCTTTCTGTGTGCTTCGTGCCAGATGTCTACCGTCTGCCGAGTGGGTCCGAGTAGCAGTGGTGTACGCTTTCTGTTATAAAGTGCGGACATCATGCCTTCAGCCCCGAGCCCACATCTATCTGTCTTATAGGCGGGATTCGCCTGTGGAGCATGCACCCATTGATTAATGACTTTCAAATGCGCCGCCCAGTAATAGAGCTGGATGTCTGGTAGCGCAATGCCCCCATCAAACCACCCGTTGTTGAGCTTGCGCTGTGCGATGCGTGCCGGTTTGTTCCCCCACAGCAGCCCCGTGACCTGAGCCGCAATGCGTTTAAAGTAGGTGGACGGCACTGGGTACGGCGCATTTTCGAGTGAATATAGGAATCGGGTCAGTGCCATCATCTTAAAAAGCGCTGCCTTTCCCAGCAGCGTTAGGGGGAGAGTCCCCCAATGGGCGGCGTCTCTTTTGAGACGCTCCAGGGGAGGCATGAGATTTTGCTTAAGGAATTCATCGGGATCCGCTGTGATGTAGATTCCCAAATATCGGAATCCCGCCACCGAGATCTGCAGCGGGCAATCCTCTGGGAGCTGCGGCGGCGGGCCCCGTAATACAAAAGGTATTGATTTGGACCAGTTTGTAGTGGAGCCTGATGCGCGACCAAATTGTTCAAATAAATTGAAGTACCAGGATGGAGCGTCTGGGTGAGGCCAGGTAAAGCAGAACATCATCCGCATAGAGTGATATTTGTTCTTTTCAGTCTGCTGTCCATCGCAGTCCGCGTATCTGCGGCTCCCACCTGATCCATGCCGCCAGTGGTTCCAGCACTAGCGCAAACAATAACGGTGACAGCGGACAACCCTGACACGTGCCTCGGGACAGTGGGAAGTCCTTGGATATGTGGCCATTAGCCGCTACGTGGGCCAGCGGCTTTGTGTAGAGTAGGCGCACCCACGCACAAAATCGTGGGCCAAACCCCAAGTGTGATAGCACCGCAAATAGGAAGGGCCATTCCACCATATCGAACGCCATACGGGCGTCCAATGAGAGGATAACTGCTGGTTCCGGAAGATAAGGCACACGGGCCATCACTCCATGCAGTCGCCTCAGATTCAACGCCGTGTTCCTATTAGGCATAAACCCCGATTGATCCGGGTGGACCAGGGCCGTGAGATGCGGAGTAAGCCGCAGCGCAAGGACCTTCGCTAATATTTTAGCCTCCGCATTAATGAGGGAAATGGGGCGGTATGATGTACATTCTTCTGGGGGCTTCCCTGGCTTCGGGATCGCCACTATTGTGGCCACACGTTGATCCCGCGGGAGTTCTCCCTTCGTCAGACTATCACAGTACGTGTTTAGTAGGTGTGGGGCCATTGCCCCTGCCAGCTTTTTGTGAAGCTCTATGGGGATTCCATTCGGTCCTAACGCCTTTCCCGTCTGTAAGGATCTGCCTCCAATGTGAGGGCTGTCTCTGGGGCGAGCTTGGGCATCGCAATATCCTTGATATAGGTCAGCGCCTCTTCCATTGTCATCGTTGATTGGGACGTGTATACCTGCTGAAAGTGTTGCGCTAGCCTTGCGACTATGGCTCGTGGGTCAGCGTTCATTACAGTATCCGTCATTCTAATCTGTGCTATCCATTTCCTATCTCTCTCCCTTTTATCGAGCCACGCTAACAGCTTCCCTGCCTTATCACCGGCCTCGTATATTTTATGTCTTGTTGCTGACAGTCACCCCCTTCAGATGCTCCCTATGCAAGTGTTGTTGGTGGCGCAAGGCGCGGGCCGTATCGGGAGTTGGGTCCTGTGAATGTTGTGTGTCTGCCTCTTGGAGCTCTGATTCCAAGGCATCGAGTTCTCGCCGCTGTTCCTGCTTATAGCCTGATATAGCGGAGATTGCTTGCCCTCGGAGCACAGTTTTATAGGCCTCCCAGAGGGTGGACGGGGAGTCGACCGACCCGGCATTTTCCCTGAAGTATTGTTGTGTGGATTTGCTTATGGATTTCAGAATCCTGGGAACTTTCAAGTAGCCCGGAAATATGGGAAATATTTGCTGCTGTCCCCCCTGACGATACGTGTACGTTAAGACCACTGGTGAGTGATCTGATATTCTTCTGGGCTTAATGTCCACTAAGTCTACGTGTCTGAGGCTTTCCGAGGAGGCCACAAAGTGGTCTATTCTTGACAAACTATTATGCACCGCAGAGTGGAAAGTGAACTGACGCTCCACGGGGTGCCGATGACGCCAGGCGTCCACCAGCCCCATTGCCTCCAGAAACCCCCCGAGCCGCGTCCCCCCCCACCGCCCGCTCCCTCACAGGGTGCCGATCCATATCTCCGTCCACCACATCGTTAAAGTCCCCTCCAATCAGCAGTTCCCCCTCCGGGAGATCAAGGAGGAAGTCACTCAGGGCCAGAAGCGTAACTGTCTATAGCGCCGGGGGGGATGTACACCGATACAATGTTGATAGAGTGTCCCTCCCATTGTCCCACCAGTGCCGCAAAGCGGCCACTCGTATCCGTCTTTGTCTTGTGTATTAGAAGTGGCGATTGTTTACGTATCAGGATACCCACCCCTCTGGATCCTGACATGAACTCTGAGTGTACCACCATCCTGAACCCCCATCTATCTAACGCCTTACACGCACTCCCCGTGAGATGCGTTTCTTGCAGCAGGACAACAGCCGGGGAGCTTCGCTTAATACACTGCAGCACAAGACCCCTCTTGATTTTATCCCCCAGGCCACGTACATTCCACGTCATTAGTGTTAGGGAATTAACCTTTTTGTCCGCCCATTGCCCTTGCACAGTTAACTGCGAGTGCGACATTGCCATAACCATCACAACGTACAGTTAAGGGGCCGGATATTTATGCAAGGAGTCTCTGCCAGTCTCATGTGAGGACATATCATTACCAAGTGCCTGCTTACAAAACGTGAAAACATAAAACCAAACCACAACATTAAAACCCAACCCTCCACCCTGCCTCCCTGCTAGACGGACTTACAACTACCCGCTACCCCAACTTTGCAGAGCGCTTTATACCCGTTCCCAGTAACAGTACTTGCGTGTCGGGGTGGGAAGTCCGGTGTTCACCACAGTCTATCCCCTTCCTTAGGGCCAGTGTTCTTCGCGACCGTTCTAAGGCCGCCATGTGTACCCTGCACCGGCTGGTCCTCGTCCGCCCGCTTACCACGTGTGGAAGATCGCAGGCGACCCCCACCGACCAGCAACTCTGGCAGCATTACACTACCATCATATTCTGTGTCTGCGTGCGCCGTTATGTTAGAACCCTGGTGTCTCTTCTCAGTGCTCCGTCTCTACCTCCCGCGCCTCCTTCTCGTGTCTGTTCACGATCCTCGGGGCTCTCCTCCACTCGTCGCCGCTGCTGATGTTTGCCTGGTCGCGGTCGTCCTTCCACCTGTCGCCACCCCTCAAGCCACTCTCGGGCCTCCTCCGGGCGATCAAAGAACCACGTTTTTCCATCAGCTACTACTCGTAATTTCGCTGGGAACAACATTGAATACGCAAGGCCCTTACTTCGGAGATCCTTTTTTATCTCAAGGAAGCTTCTGCGGCGCTTAGTAACTGCATCTGTGAAGTCCGGGAAGAAGGAGATGAGCGAGTTGTGCACACGAATTGGCGGGGCTACTCTCGCAGTTTGTAAAATGGCATCCCGGTCACGGAAGTTAAAGATGCGGGCTAACACCGGCCTTGGGGGTGCCCCCGGTTTAGGCCGACCACCCGGCACCCTATGCGCCTGTTCAACCGAGAAGAAGCTGGATAATCCTCTCGGCTGGAGTCGTGTCTTGACGAGGTCTTCAACGTACAAATCCATGGCCTGACCCCCTTCACTCTCGGGAAGGCCCGTAATTCGGACGTTATTGCGGCGGGAGCGCCCCTCCTGATCGTCGAGCTTCGCCGCCATAGTTTTGTTCTCAGCCTCAAGGTGTGTCACCCTCCGAAGCAGCGCTGTGGTATCCCCAACCAGGGATTTTGTTGTTTGCTCCACTTCCGTGACTCGTGCCGCCATCTTTTGAAAGTCGTCTCTCAAAAAAGACACATCGGTTGATATGGTGCCCACTGTGGACTGGACCTGAGAAAGCGCGGCCATAATGTCTTCAAGCGTCACCTTGCTCGCCTCCCCCTGGTTCGCTGCGTTTTCCTGTGGCTCTTTGCTAGACACGGCAGTCGGCGTTTCCTTCGCGTAGGCGTACTTCTCCAGTTTGCCCCGGGTGTTCGTGCGTGGGCCCCTGCCTCCCATTTTTCCGGGATGAGCTCTGTCGCAGTCGGTAATCGCCGCTGCCTGCCACGGGGCTGTCGTCCCACGTGCTGCCTGTCGGTTTTCCCGCTGCGCCAGTACCTGGAAGGCTCCCAGGCCGCGGGCAACCGACCAGTCACAGTTTACCTCCCTCCTGCTTGGATCTAACCTGCACTGGCTGGAAGACGTTTCCGTGCTCCCTAGGCGGGACTGGTCTTGTTATTCAGCTGTGCAGTGGTCCGTCCCCGTGGCCTCGCTGCCGATTCCTCCGCCAGTAGAACCCACTTTCTTCTTCGGTTAGTGGAATTTCAGTTTAGTCCCATATTGCCATGCTGGCCTTTGTATGAGGCCCCCAGGTTCTCTCAGCTGTGCCTGACGCTGTGTTTTTTTTTGGGGGGGTCTGGTGCTGCCGGGGCGCCCTCTCTGCCCCTTCACCCTTCCGTTCCTTTCACGGCCAGCCCGCCGATGCAGCCGTGGGGCGCTTCGACGACCTTGTATCCGATGTTGGTCCTCGCGGGCCACCTGTGCCAAGCTGTCAAGGGCAGTGTCAGTCTCACCTGAGGTCTCTGCGGGGGCAGGAAGCAGGAACAGACGATAATTCCCAAATTCCCTTCACCACAAGTCTGCCCAACAAGGTCAAAGCAGAACAAGTGAATGGGGGGAAGAGGGGAGACAAGGGAGTGAGAAAACAAGGTAGGTCCAGCACACCTCCAGCACCTCTAGAGCCTCACTGAGATCCAATGAAGTCCTGCAATCAAAAGGCTACGTTGGCAGACAGCCAGCTTAATAGGCAAAATAACAACGATTAAACAATTGTCCCAATTTCTACCTGTACTTCTCCCCTCTTCCTCTGTTGTCCAAACAAAAGGTAACGACAACTTAAACGACCAGTGTGATGATCCTAAGCATAAAGAAACAAGAACGTTACATATAAACATACCATGTGCTATAAGCAATTGTAGGGTCTGTATCTACTTTTCTTACCCTTTTGAAGCAAGAGGCGACCTGGACTGTTGTGTGACAGCACATCCCCTTTGGTTGTTAAGAGCACAACCAATTATGTACACTCGTGTGCCACTGTGTAGGTTGTTCTCGTCACAACCCTAAGCAATACCTATTTGTGGCTTTTCACTAAAGCATATTCGTTCCTTATCGTTAGAAACACATATAATACAACAGAGATAAATAAGCTCAGCAGAACTGGAGGTGCAGTTAGTGTGTAGCGGTGATAAGAAGAGGCAGATGCCGCAACGCTTTTGCAAAACCCCTGATCGCCCCCCACACGGGAGCCTGGGATGTTAGGAAATCGAAGGGCTGCTGAAGAGTGTCAAAAAGCGGCCTGTTGAGGGAGCTCCAAATAGAGGGACCAACCCTATCTACTAAACGCAAGCGCGTTACCGCCTTGATGTGGAGAAATTCCCTCGAAGGACCGAACCCACGGAGGTTTCTAGGGGTTTCAAGTCAGATGGCTCTTCCTCTACGAAGCGAGACAGGAGGACCGGAATAGCCGCGATGCTTCTCCACCGGCTCGCGAGTCCCGAAAGCGGAAAGGGAAGCCCCGGAAGTGACGTGTATACCCAAACACTAGAACGTGAAGCATCCGTCGTTCTCACGCGACGTGATTTATACTGGTGAATGCGGAAGTTCAGACGCTGCCGCGCTTCCCTCTCGAGCACAGGTATGACAGGCAGTGCGCGCGAGCCGCCCACCACGGTGCTCTTCTCAATACGCGGCCCCAGCGCCCATTCTCTCACGACTGCCGCTCTGTTTCAAGGCGAACAGCCCCCCACGCTGCTGCACCGCCCCGCGGCGTCCGCTCCGGTCTTGCAGCCTCTCGGGACTGCAATCGCGCTCTACCTCAGTGCTGGCGGTGTCTCGGGCCGCTACGATCTCGGTTCACTTTGCTCCTGCGTCGCGTGTCCCCGATCCGCCCAGGGTCCTCGCGCGCCTAGAAGATCTCGCCTCCCTCATGGGCGGGTACTCAGTCACTCGAGGCCCCGGCTCAGACTCCAGGTACAGGCCTCGGATCCTCCCCCAGGTCTCCGGCGGCACCGGTTGCGATTTTTCCGTCAAAACTTCGGTTGCGGCCTCTTAAGGTATTACTGTGCTCCCGTCGTCGTTCCTTAACGACGCCGATGCCGGATAAGTGCCAGGATTATCGGGGAATACTTGGCGGTCACCGGAGCTCCCTTAGGCTGCGGCCATCTTTGCCGGTCGCTAGCCACGCCCCACTCTGCTGCCATGTTTGTTGGTTTTCAATTTCTTTCTATTTGAATACAAGTATGTAAGACTATAGGGTTAAAACTGTGCTATGACTGACTGAAACAGATGTTGATGATGCACCCGGACAAGTAGTGTCTTTGGTGTTTAGGCTCTGGGCGAGAACCAAAGTCATACACCCGAACGCAATCCGGTCGTGAAGCTGTACGTCTCAGAACCTCAAAAAAAGTCACAAACCTCACTTAAGTAACACTCCTACTCATAGATGCCTCTTATTTCTGCCCCCTTTCCCGTGGGCCAGTGTGGTGACACATGCAGCCTTTTTGGACTGTGGTGACCACGAACTCCAGCCTGAAGGAGGCACGTGAAGACATATCCAACAGACGAATAAGTTACTTATCTTTGATAACACTGTTTCTGTTGATACTTCATCTTCCTACAGAATCCTCACCTTCATTCCTCCTTCCCTTCTCAGGCAATGCCTGTCTTGGTAAGGTTGAGAGATATAATTGTTCTTTTTCTAGTATAATTTATTCTTCTATCATTAAGCTTGTTTGATTCTGCTCCAGGACCTTCAGAAGAAGAAAAAAGTGCAAGAACTGACATCAGTGTGCTAGACTGAACCATACGTAGGCCAGTGTGTTCATTTTTGAGGCAGACAAAGTCAAAAGGAGTTGTGTGGCTCCACCTGGTGGTGTTGGAGAACTACTGCTAGAAGAAAATGTTTCCAGTCTGGTGCATTAAGATATTCATAAGCTGAGAATTATGCAGTAACATTTATTTGTTATCCACGAGAAAGAGCCTTACCAAAGATAAAGTAATTTAGTCTTTTGGTCGTTGTCCTGTTGCATGATTGGTTTTTGCCTAAGCTTTTTACAGTCTGACAGATGGGGTCAGAACCCCTTTCAGAGAGCCACTGGGCATGCAGGGGCTACTGGGCCCAACCATGGTGGTTGAGGCCTTTTAATCCTGATGCCCCAGGCCCGACTTAATTTGGATTCCGAGTAGCTCAGCCAACTACCCTTTCATCACCGGACTCTCAAGGTTAGTGGGGTCTGAGCAGTCCAAGGCCCTTGGTCGGTAGGTGCGGATAAAGGGTAGTGAACACAGGCTCACAACTCAAAATGCGTGCAGCAGCAGTGATAACTCATTGTCCAGCCAAATACTCACTTCTATGACAAAAAGAGAAGTATTTTATTTCTACCGCTATCCAGAACAGTTTAAAAATACGACGTTCGCAAACAATTATACAGTCCCGCTTGAGGGCAAGGCACTAGTGTTCCTGTGGTGATTCCCTATCCCATTCCTTGTTTGTGTTAGTGATATTGGTTATTCCATATTCACCATTGGCTCCACTAGTTGTCAGAGTCTCAGTAGTCCACTTTGACTCTGATTTAAAGTCAACAGTGTTCCAGCTCTGTAGTTTAGCAACACGTTGCCCTGGGGCCAACAGGCTCGAAACCAGTTTTTTATGTACTGCCAGAAATGAAGCTTCTGGAGTTCCTGGGTACGCCGCAGGCACTCGCAGCAGCTGTAGCTGAGTTCAGGTGAGTCAGCCGCACGCGGCCCAGGCAGATACTCTCTCACTCACAGTAGCACTCCTGAAGCTAATGGAGTCTCCCTGCTCCTCTTTCGGGGTAAGTGTCATTCCTCTCCTGGTGGTGAGTGGCTGCAACAATCCTGTCATGAATTTCTCACCTTGGGCGATGGTATGCAGGTGCTTCCACGGCGTCCTCACTTCTCCGGCAGGAGATGGCAGATCAGAACGCAGTTCTCAATGCTCCCGGTGACCCTCTCTGGCATACGGGTCACCGTATCTCTCAGCACATTGGGTAGGAGCCAATCAGCATGGTGAAATCATTTGCGGAGGCACCACCTGGCATACAGAGTCGCCACCCGCTACAGTCCTTACTGCACAGCAGTCTTTTTCACAGCAGCTCCTCCTGGCATACGGGTTCGCCAACTCGGCTCTACACACTGGATCAGCAAACTGCTCAATTCACAACTGACCTCTCCTGGCATGCCGGGTGCTGACTCTGTCCTGCACACTGGCAACAATCCCATTGGTGCAGCAGCCGTTTACTCACACAGGGATTCCACTTGACCATATCTCTCCAATGGTTGTATGATAGAAGCACGCATGGTTAAACCACACGTGCCTCTACCACGCAGCTCAAACCACGAATGTGTCTTAACCATGCATTCCTTTACCACGCATACATTTACCACGTAATTTCGTGGTATAGGCAGGAATGGTAAAGGTGTATGTGTGGCTAAGGCTGCTACTACCCCGACTCCCCCACCACCCCGACTGCCCCCCATCCTGCGCTGTTCCTAAAACCCTGCGCCTTTACTAACACTACCCCAACCCCACACCCTCCCGCTGACTCTACCCATTCTCATTCCCTCCCCCTGCCCTAAGGCCTAAAACCCTACCCCTTTACTTGCACTACCCCCCCCCCCCCCCCAACCCCTTCCACTGCCCTGAAACCTACCCCGACCCCCGGCCCTAAAAACTACCATACTACCCATTCCTCTCCCACTGCCCTAAAGCCTAAATTCCTGCCCCTTTACTTATACTAACACCCCACCCCACCCTGTCCCTTAAACTACCCCTTCCACTGCCCTGAAACCTACCCCTACATTCCAGTCCTAAAAACTACCTTGACTGCCCATTCCGCTCCCACTGCCCAAAAGCCTAAAACCCTGCCCCTTTACTTACACTACCCCGACCACCCACCCCGCGCTGTCCCTTAAACTAAACTACCCCAACCCCTTCCACTGCCTTGAAACCAACCCACTCACCTCACCGTGGCGTCTTCCTGCTTCCATCTACACTGTCTTCTATCTAGCTAGCAGCTAGACCACGCACTGCCTTAACCACACATATGCGTTGTCAGAAAACCCGTTGTTAAGACCACGGTGTTCCGACTGTTAACCCCCAATTCAATGCTCTCCACTTCCTCACAGGGCACCCTGGTCTTGGCAAGCAGGCAGGTGCTGGTGCTCCATGATGTCTCCTCAACAAGCTGGAAGACTAGCAGGCCTTGGTCCCTAGTCCTGGTCAAAGGCAGAAGTCTTTCAGAGCATCCTCTCCTCACACAGCCCGTCTGGCTGCTTGGCAGATGGCAATTTTTGGGGTCTTAAACTCTCCTTCTTATAGTCCATTTACAGACACCAATTGTGATTTAGGGTCTGAGTCTTTGAAGTTTTATGTTGGGGCTCTGCTTCTTTTGAAGTACTAGCTTCTCTGCTTTATCTTCCTCTTGAAAAGTAGTCTGTCTCAGCAGGAGTGACGCCAAATATGATAGTTCCACAACACAGGCCATGGAAGTGTCTCGAGTTCCCATCTGGAAGTCCGCCCCAGTGAAATATGCATCAGAAGGTTAGCCCAGGGCCTCACACTACTCTTTAAGACTCTCTTATCAGCCCGTCTCATTCCTGGGATGTGCACAGGCTCCTACCTCCAGATGTCTCACTGAATCAAAGAGCACCCTTGGAAGTGAATAGGGGAAGCCTAGGTCTCCCCTCCCCAGTGTGTGTCTCACCCAGCTTACAGGAATGCAGCAATACACAAATCTTTCTGGAGGGATTTCTCTACCTCCTGTTCATGCTTCACCATGCAGGCCTGTGTCTCCCAAAATGGAAACCAGGGCTTTCCATGTATTGTACCATCTACAGGCACACATGCACCCAGTGCATGTATACTGCATACACACACTGTACAGTACTGTATCCTCCATGTACTGTACTACTCATAGGCACACATACATCTAGCACCTGCATGTAACATGCACTCACTGCACAGCACTGCATTCTTCAGGTACTGTTTCACTGTTAGGCACATATAAATCCAGCACATGCATTTAATAGGCGCACACTGAATCCTTCATGTATTGTACTATTCACAGGTACACCTACACCTAGTGCATGCATTTAACCTGCATGCACTGCACTGCACTACATCCAGCACCTGCATTCAACATGCACCCACTGCGTAGTACTGCTTTGTCCCTGTATTGCACCCTTCCTAGGCGTGCACAGATACACCACTCCTGCACTGCAATGTAGGGCAAGGATGAGATAAGCACACAGCAGCAGAACTTTGAAAATGAGTGAGCATGTAGGCCTCACTCCAGTGACCAAGGCTAAAAACAACCTGTTCGCTCCACTTATCACTACACGGTATACTGTCACCTCCATGTTTGTGCTGCTTAGCTCCTTGTGAAGGCAATAGTCTTCCACCACTACAAGGGTAGCCTCTCCCAGTCAAACAAAACCACAATCCGTGAGACAGGCTTATGTCATGGCACACACATAATCTGTGTTCGCATATGACAATAAAATCTGTATTAGGGATCCAGACATCAGTGCAGATGGACACCCAGGGCAGGAGTGCATGTCCATTACCATGCATAGGAGTTTCCGTCCCAATAGATGGACTCTTGTTTTCCTCAAGAATATGCTGGTACAGGGAGGAATTGATTGTAGGCTTAATGATTGCGAGGAGACCAGGTCTTGAAGCTGTAAAACAGGCCCAAATCATAACCCCTCAACTACCATGCTTAATGATTAGTTTGAGGTTTGTGTGGTGATTCACAATGTTTGCTTTTCCCCAAGCATGTCGTACTTTACAGCCAAAAAACTCCACTTTGATATCATCTGTCCAGAGCCGACTGTGCAAGAAGCCATGAGGTTCATTAAGGTGCTAATGTGGAAAAGTAGGACATCTATCTAGGGTTGCTCACTGTTCTATAGCATGCGCACAGTGTATGTACTTTCACTTTGCCTTCAGCACTATGTGGAAAATCATCTGCACATATAGTAGATATTGTATGTCAAACAACACACTGTCATATTAAAGTCCTTAGAAATGTTTCTCTATGTGTGCCTGATTTATTCCATGTTTACCTATATAACAGACATAAGTGTGTTTTCTGTGTGCATTTGGGCTTGGATTTAAGTACCCTCAGTTTGTGATTATTGGAATTACGGTTGAACGTGAGCTTCTTTTTTAATATGAAGAAATATTTGATTATTAGTTCTGTCTCACATTTTATCGCATTGGATCCAAATATTATATTATATTAGCCCCAGAAATTTTGGGGGAAATGATCACCCACATTTTCAATAAATGTTTTGAAAACAAAACCTTTTTTTAGGGGTGCTGTGTAAAACAAAGGATACATTTTTGATTAAACGATTTCTAGCAAATGTAATTCGAGTGTGCTACATTGAATACGAATAGTAAGTCTGTGGTGCACCTTTTATCCAGTGTAACTTATTGAGAATTAAAAGCTGACAATCCTTGTAAAACATAAGCACTTACAATTACACATTTGATTCCATTTTATGAATTAAAACCTAGTGTTGAGAAGCAATGGAGAGCTTTACAGAACGATGATGTGACATACATTACATTTATCAACATTACAATGGACATTTAACCCCTTCGCTGCGGCGGGAATTCCGCCGCAGCGCTGGGGGGTGCGGGGGGGCAGCGCGGTGGCGCTTTGCTCATGACGGAGCCACTCCGTCATGAGCCACGGTTGAGCTGTGCTCATGACGGAACCGCTCCGTTGCGTTGTTCCCCCGCACAGGCGGGGAAACAGCGCCGCGTGGGCGGAGCGGCCGCCAACGGTCGTGGCATGACGGAACCGCTCCGTCATGAGCAAACGGCAACCGTGGCTCATGACGGAGCGGTTCCGTCATGAGCGGGGAAGGGGTTAAGCAGAGAATACAGTACATAGGACATATGCTAAGGAGAGGAGGACATAATTTGAAAGGGAAATCTGTGTTGGATAGAGTATGCGGGGTTCACTTTCTTTTTTAAATGTTTGCATGGGCCTGCTACCCACAACATGGGTGTTTTTCGAGAGCTTTTAGTTCCTATTAATATTGCACAAGAGAATGGAGCAAGTGTAATGGATAAGAGGATAAAGTTCCAGGCTCTGGAGGCATAGCTTGAGATGTTTTGTTTACTTTTATTTTTATTGTTGCAGAATTATCATATTTGCTTGTATTTAGGTTGAGTGAGTATACTTCACTAAAAGGGTTTATTGGTATATAATGGCTTTTTGAAAGGTTTGTTTTTGTAAATTGCATAATATGACTTGAAGATTATAAAGTTGGAGCCTTTCATGGTTGATCAGTTTAGCCTCAGAAATAGGCTAAGGCATGACTGTCTGCCTTAAGAGTAGTGAAGGAGAAATTGGGCAATCCTGTCGAATGGCTTTACCTCCCTTGATGTGAGTATGGAATAAAGCTTAGACTGTGTACTAACCTGTGATTCAGGTAGGTAGGGCTTCATTCTGTGTAGGAAGTGAAATTTAAACCATGTTCTTTAAGATCTTTTTTGTAAAGTGGGGGGTTTTGAAATTTACAACTTTGTGATTGCCAAGAGGATTAGGCTTGTTGGTGATCAGGGTTGCCATTTGAGAGCTAACACAGATACTGTTTCAGTAGCGTCAATTTAAGATAGACAGTTTCACCTAGTATTCAATAAGGGAGAGTCATGCTTTCAACTTGTGAGTGTCTTTGGTCGATGAGACTTAATTTTAATAGTCTCTTGTAATTTGGTTTGATGAAGCAGTTCTATCCATGAGTTGATAACATGAACTGCAGAACCTTGGGGCTCCTCAGTTCACTGGGACAGTGGAAGGGGAGAGTTGGAAGGTCTTTATTTTGGCTGAATGTTCCAAGTCTGACTGCCTCGTTTGGGTGTTGGGCTTTCTCTGTCGCTGAAGCGAAAGTCTTCAATGATATAATTCTGTTCCATTTTGTTTCTAGTTAATACATTTGTTTTGTAGGCTTTCTCATGCATTGACCATCCTTATCCCTGGTTTTGTTTATCTTTACCCTATATGGCCAAGAAGGTTCCGTTTTTATCTGGAACCTACTTGCTGGCATATTTACTAGTGAAACTGTGTTTTAAAGCTGCATAGAGATCGTTTTTATGAATTTTACTTGGGGGTTTCTAAATTGAATTTTTAACTGGGGAATTTATCTAGGCACACTAACATCTCTCCAACACGCTGATTTTCCTTTTCTCTGACTCGCCCAGCCGTCTTGTGTGATTTGCTGTTGGCGGCGGTGGGCGCCATTTTAGGTAGGGCTGGGGGTGCGCTCTAGTTGCGCCGCCCTCCCACCCTCCTCACACCCTATATAATGTGTATCCCGGCCAGACGGCGCAGCGGGCGCGCCGGATGCGCGCCGAAGCCGCGCCGAAGCCGCGCCTAAGCCAAGCCCGTCTGCGCCCGTCCGCGACCGGACACGGCCCAGGGCCCCAACCCCTGGCCCGGATTGTAGATTTACCTGGAGCAGGAGTGAATTAGTAAGTTTTTTCTCTAATGTGTGCACTGCTGGTCACCACAGCGTAAGGGTAGGGGAGAATGAAGGGTGTAGTCACTGCCAATTCCGCTTCAGCACAGCGCTAGCAGACACCAGGGCTAGCAATTCCTCGTTGTCCTGCGGCCTCATTAATGTGAGGTCGCTTAGCTGTCATAAACACGATGTATATGACCTTCTCATTGATAAACATCCTGATCTGCTGTTTATTACAGAAACTTGGCTTGATGCCAACTCTGATCCGGATATCATTCAGGCCTTACCAGATGACTATCAGATAGTGCGCCTGGACAGACCGGTAGGCAGAGGAGGCGGAATTGCGATCGCCTTTAAACAGCAATGGGCCTGCAAACTAGAACTAGCTAATTTGGCAGGATGTGAGGCGGGTGTTTTCACCATAACAATCGACGGGAGCATGACTGTAAAGGGTCTGCTAGTTTATCGCTCACCGGGACCTATGTCCAGATTTAAAGGCAATCTTTTAGAGTGGGTCACAGAAACAGCGATAAGGAGGGACAAGTTTTTGTTGTTGGGAGACTTAAATATACACCTGCAAGACTCACTAGACAAAGGAGCGGTGGAGTTCCGGGAAGAACTTCACACCCTACAGCTAGAGCTAAAGGGGCAGCTTCCAACACATAATCGTGGGCATCTGCTAGACCCTATATTTGCCAATTGGGAGGATGTCTTAGTTGCTCCCCCAGTGCCCCTGCCCTGGACAGATCACTTTTTTGTTCCATTCATTATTCACTTGCCCAAGCATAAAGCTAGCGCTCCCACCCCTCTCAACTACCCTCGACGTAGGTGGGCAAGATTCTCCCTGCTAGAGTTTAATAAGGCTCTTACCGCGGAAGGGCCCCCAGGAGGCAATGACGTGGCAATGGCAAATAAATTGCTCAATGACCGCATCACGGCTGCTCTGGACTGCACAGCCCCATTGGGCCGGTCAACCAAAGGTGTCCACAGACAAAGAACTGCTCCCTGGTTCAGCGAGGTGCTGCGCTGCGCCAAAAGGGAATGTAAACAAGCAGAAAGACAATGGAGAGTGGCATATGATGACCGGATGAAAGAGGCCTATCTCATAAAGAGACGAACCTATCATAACAAAATCCGGATAGAGAAAGCCACATACTATGCAGACAGAATCCACGGGGCAGAAAATTCCGCCAGGGAACTGTTCAGCATATAGAAGTCCCTATCCACCCCAAAAACCTTTACTCAAGATGAAGACCACTCAGTAGCAGCATGCAATCGCATTGCTAACTACTTTGGAGACAAAGTGTCTAAGATTTATTCTGCTTTTCCCGATATACCACCTGTTGCGGAAGAGCCTGCAGACTCAGCAGGAGATGAAGCAGATCAAAACATGCTACTCCATTTAACTATCCCCTTACCGGAGGATTTAGTTAAAATTTGCAGATCTGTCAAATCTGGCTCCCCTCGAGATCCCGCATCCCCAAAAAGGTTGAGTGACAGTCTGGAGACACTTGAACCTTACATCAGGCACCTGCTAGATGTCTCCTTTCGATCCAGTTCTATACCTGAGGATTGGAAACAGGCTGTGGTGCTTCCCCTCCGCAAGAAGCCCAACATTAGCTTTGAGAAGCTGGACAATTTACGCCCCATTTCTCTGCTGCCTTATTTCTCTAAGGTAGCGGAGAAGGTGGTAAACAAACAGCTAATGAAATATGTGGAGGAAAGCAACCTTCTTCACCCTACCCAATTTGGGTTTCGGCCCCGTCATTCCACGGAGTCTGCCCTTCTCAGGGCTACCGAAACCCTCAGGCAAGGTGCTGACGAGGGACAAACCATGGCTTTAATCCTCTTAGACCTCAGCGCGGCGTTCGACACTGTAGCACATTCCATCTTGCTACAGTGTCTGAACAAAGGTGGGGTGAGAGGGGCAGCGCTGAAATGGATTTATTCATTTCTTGCAGGCCGAGGCTTCCAAGTGAGGCAAGGTGACCATTACTCTGAGCGAATCGCTTTGGACCAGGGGGTGCCGCAGGGCTCGTCCCTGAGTCCAACACTTTTTAATCTTTATGTTGCCCCGATTGCCACCTTAGTAGAGAGTCACAGCCTCCGAATGGTGTCTTATGCCGACGACACGCAGTTGGTCATCTCCCTGTCGCGCGCACCCGATCTTTCGGCGGACATCTTCAGAGCTTGCATGCAAGATCTAGCTGCCTGGATGTCCGCCAATTGTCTCAAGCTTAACGGAGGCAAGACCGAGGTGCTGGTCGTGGGGGGAGGCCGATCGGCATGGACGTCGGCATGGTGGCCACCATGCCTAGGTCCAATACCCATCCCGTGCCAGAAAGCAAAGAACTTGGGCATCTGGTTCGATACTGACCTGACCTTTGGCCCCCAGATCAAGCGGGTGGTCGGATCATGCTTCGGAACCCTCAAAAGTCTCAGGAAGGCATTGAAGTTTTTACCTGTAAGAGCCCGTCAAACCCTGGTGCATGCACTAGTCACATCAAAGATGGACTATGGCAATCTTCTCTATTTAGGGACCTTGGAGAAGAATTTGAGCCGCCTACAGGTCTTACAGAATGCCGCTGCCCGACTAGTGCTTAGACTACCCAGAAGAGCCGCATCTTCAGCGGCCCTCCGGTCTTTGCATTGGCTCCCGATCAGAAGCAGGGTAGAATTCAAAGCACTATGCACGTGCCATCGGATCATCAATGGGAGGTCTCCTCTCCCTTTGAAAGGACTGCTGACGTCTTATGAGCCGTCCCGCTCCCTGAGATCTTCCGGCTCAGGACTCCTGGCTATCCCCAAGGTGTCTAGAGCACGGATGGGCGGAAGATCCTTTAGGTACCTTGCAGCTTCTAGATGGAACACACTACCCATAGCATTGCGACTAGAACCATCAGAACTAATCTTTAGAGCCAAGCTTAAAACTGCACTATTCGAACAGTAAGGTATTCCACTTCTGTAGGTTCCAGTAAGTATCTGCTCCTCAGCACGGGGACACGCCGCTGGGCGTCACCAAGCGCTTTACAAAACCCCCTAAACAGAAAATAGAAATATGTGCGCTCTATAGATACTTAAAACATAACATGACATAACTGATAACATAACGAATGTGTGCCGGCTTGGAAGAATTTCCCAAGAACCGTATTGTTGCCCTCATGCATTCTAAAAGAGTTGTCAATAGTGTTTTATAAAGACAGTGGAGAACCTTAAATACACAAATAGGCAGAGAATGTGGCTGCTGAATTTGTAGGGTTACTTGGACATGCTGTTACAGGGCTGCAGTGTGGTCTAAGGACCAACTTGTAGTCCTGAAGGTGGTTGTTGGAAACCAATGTTACTTGGAGTTGCAGTACAACAGACTATGCTATGATATTACAATGTTGGTGGAGGTGAACGATTTTGTAGCAGTTGCTTAACTCTGCAAAATCTGGAGTAGGTGTAGTTTTTCTTGAAAAGGCAGTATTGGGCCACCATTTTTAGTAGGGTAGGAGATTTAGGATTGTTTATTATGTGGGTGAAAGCTTTCTTTGTCTGGGCCTTAATCATCATAGAGTGTAGGATGTCATCTTTGCAGTTCATTGCCTTAAATGACCATGATGGTGACTAGGGTAAACAACGTTTACCCCAAAACTTTTTCCCCGCTTGGAATCACAACGCTGTCGTTACAACGACCGCATTGTGATTCCGCATACCATTACTCCACAAGTCGGAAGAACGACTTGTGGAGGGGGGGTGGGGTGGAGGGGGGGTGGGGAGGTGTTGGATTCAACACCTTCCCTGTTGTCCGCACACACTGGTGTTGGAATAGTAAATTATACTATTCCGACATCCAGCGCCCCCCCCCCTCCCTCTCCCCCCCCAACAGCCAGGAATCCTGTGACAGCCTGTAGAAAGCTTTTCAAAGGTCTAGGTCTTGCCCACAACAGGGAAAAGTCAATCTTGCATCCTTCCAAGAACGCCATTTTTCTGGGAGCCATATTGGATTTGTCCCTGAACAGAGCATTTCCATCACTAGATAGACAAGCCAAACTGATGTCAATGGCTCGTCTACTTCTAAAAAGGTCACTTTCAGTTCGCCTCTACAAGTTCCTTCTGGGATCCATTTCGTCCTGCATTCCTCTGATACCACACTGCAGGCTACAAATGCGTCCTCTTCAGGAGCAACTGAACTTACAGAGGCGTCAGGTGGAAGGATCTTTCGAGGATATGATCATGGTAACTTCGTCAATGAGACAGGTCGCTTCATGGTGGATTCACAAGGTGAACATTTCTCAGGGTCCCTCTTTTCTGGTCACCCCAGCTCCTCAGATAATTACAACCGATGCATCTCTAGAGGGTTGGGAGCGGTTTTGCAGGACCTCCAAATAAGTGGTCGATACCAACAGCATCATCGTCTTTTGCACATCAATCTGCTGGAGCTAAGAGTGATGCGCCTAGCCCTACAGGCGTTTCTCCCGAGAATCAAAAATTCATTGGCTCCGATCAGAACAGACAATACCACGGCCATGCATTACGTCAACAAACAGTGCGGCACGAGATCCCGTCAGTTGTCTGTGGATGCTCAAAGTATCTGGGAATGGGCGATCCTACATGAGGTTTTGCTGAAAGCTGAGCATCTTCCAGGAAATCTCAACGAGACAGCAGATACACTAAGCAGACTAAAGTCAGTCTGCCATGAGTGGGAGCTGGATCAGAGGGCACTGGACGACATCTTCCAGCTATGGGGCATACAGTCCATAGATCTGTTTGCGATAACGGAGAACAAGAAATGCCGGTACTTCGCAAGCTGGCATCACCATCCGAGATCCTGGGGGAGTGCGTTTTCTACGGCATGGTCAGGCGCCTTGGTCTATGCTTTACCCCCATTCCGCTTCTCCCGAGGCTTCTCAGGAAGTTAAAGGCAGAACCCTGCAAAATGATCCTCATAGCACTGTCCTGGCCTCGCCCGTACTGGTACACGGAGTTTATTCTTCTGTCGGTGGAACAACCAATTCCCTTGGATCCTATCCCACGATGTCCCAGGGCCAAGTGCTGCATCCAAATCCCAAATCCCTTCAATTCTCGGCATGGATCCTGAGCACAGAGAGTTTCTAGACCTGAATCTGTCTACAGAGTGTAGAGACATCCTTTCCCAGGCTCGTGCTCAGAGTACGAACAAGACATACTGAATGAAGTGGAAGAGGTTCTGTCTGGTGCAGAAAATCTGGAGTTCACCCTTTCTCTTCCTCGGCGCAGGAGATTCTTCCTTACATCCTTCCCTTGGTCAAAGCTGGTTTAGCTCACACATCCATAAAAGTTCATCTCGCAGCCATCTATCGTTTTAGAAGAACTTCTTGAGGCCCTTCTCTATGGTCAGCAAGGATAATAAAACAATTTCTGAAGGGGCTTTTTCGGGTTTTTCCTCCGATCAAGCCTCCTCCTCCACTCTGGCACCTTAATGTGGTCTTGGCTCAGCTCATGAAACATCCTTTCAAGCCTATCCATAAAGCAGAGTTCAAATTCCTTTCTTAGAAGGTGGCTTCTTTTGGCACTAACATCTGCAAGAAGGGTTAGCGAATTGCAGGCGCTCACTATTCAAGAGCCTTTTCTTCAGTTCAAAAATTATACAGTGGTTCTTCGTACTAACCCCAAATTCATCCCTAAGGTGCCCTCGGACTTTCATCTGAATGAACCTCTGGTTCTTAAGACTTTTTTCCCCTCAGTCTACTACCCCAGTTGAGAAATCCCTTATTTCTCTGGACATTCAGCGTTGTTTAAAATTCTATCTCCAAAGAACTAAACAATTCAGAAAGTCACCTCAACTCTTTGTGGCTTTTAGTGCTCCTCGTAAGTGTTTTCCCCTAAGCAAGGTATTGCATGTTGGATTTCCAGCTCTATCCAGTACTGTCATCAGTTGGCTGGGAAAACCCTCCAGGGAAAGGTTCGTGCTCACGCTACGAGGGCAGTCTTTTCCTCTACGGCCCCCTTTGCTGGGGTACCTATCCGGGATATCTGCAGAGCGGCTACATGGAAGAGCATACATACTTTTACCAGACATTACTGCTGGATTCTTTGATGCGCTATTATACTGCAGTGGGCCAAGCTGTCCTGAGGGACTTGTTTTATTAGCGGTGAGCTTTCCCTCTCATCCATCCTTCCTTTTCTTTCCTAAATCCTCGCACATTCTTTGATAAATGTATTGTTTCTGGCTATATTGTCTGCATATAAACTTTGATGATGCCTTTTGATTTCTTGCTACTTCTTTAAATGCTACTGTAGGATTAGGCTTAATGTAGTCTTGATATTTTACAGAGTTTAAAATTGAGGAAATGGTTTCCTTTTCTATCTTTTTCCTGTACATTATGTATGGTTCTTCAAGACGATAACAAATGTGCTCATAACTGCTAGCTACTCTGATTCAAGCATGTGAATCTATGAAAGTTCCAATACTGGAGTAAGAAAACCAGTTACTTACCTGTAACTTTAGTTCTCCAGTATTGGAAGCTTTCATAGAATCGCATGCAACCCACCCTCCTCCCTGGGGAAAGCTCAACCTTTTGCATTTTTATGGTTATCCTATAGCACTACGGCTACGAAAATCTGAAGGTTTGAGGTTCGCTCAGGAGGTTTCTAGAGGGTGAGGCTGATCTGATTGGTTGTGTGTTTTATTTGGTCTCTTTTGCAAAAAGAGGTGGATATATTACAAAACTGGAATGGGTCTAGGCCTAGTTTCTAGTTTGTAATAGCTTTGCATTGCTATTTTTATATACCGGAAACTCCCATCTCGACGACAGGGAATGATTCAAGCATGGGAATCTATGAAAGCTTCCAATACTGGAGAACTAACGTTACATGTAAGTAACTTGTCTTCTTATGTTAACCAGCAACACTAAACGGCAATTTAAGACTCAAATATCCCACTATTACGATTCAAACACATACTGGAAATTCAAGCAGCATCTGGTGGAAAAAAATCATAATTTGAGATTAGTTTAAAAGCAGAGCAAATGGTTAAAAAAAAAATGCACATAAACGGTGTTACTATGGTAAGAACATAATACGTATGCACTTTAGTTGGAGTGGAAAAAATGTCCTGTGATATTTTTAGTGCTAATAAACTATTGTACAGTGCAGAGCCTGTGTTTAGTTTGTAATCATAGCACCTTTTGACAATCTGAGATGATATTTTGTGAACGTTTATGTATCTCTCAGACCGTAGTCAGTTGATTATCATTTATTGGCATACTTGTTGACCTTCTTTGCTGATGTCTCATTGGGCAGCGCTTGCCGTGCATCACTTACTATTCTTTCCGTGGCGCATGGATCAGTACAGATCAGTCGGGTCTGATTAGCGTCCCTCCGCTAGCCATCCGCTGCTCATGCTTTGATTCAGGTATTATTTCTGCGCTATAATGCGGCCAGCGCTAGCGCCATCATAGATTTTTTTTTTTTAACTTAACCCCTCCATGTTTCTTCTCTTCTCCCATGTGCACTCCCATGTTTCTTCTCAGCCTGTTTCTCTTTCTTCTCTCCCCTCCTACCCACCAGTTTCTTTCCTTAAAACCCCCTCCCGCCCACCCTGTTTCTCTTTCTTCTCCCACCTCCCGCCCACCCCGTTTCTCTTTCTTCTCCCCCCTCCCGCCCACCCCGTTTCTCTTTCGTCTCCCGCCCACCCCGTTTATCTTTCTTCTTCCCCTCCCGCCCACCCCGTTTCTCCTTCTCCCCCTCCCGCCCACCCCGTTTCTCCTTATCCCCCCTCCCGCCCACCCCGTTTCTCCTTCTCCCCCCTCCCGCCCACCCCGTTTCTCCTTCTCCTCCCCCCTCCCACCCCGTTTTTCCTTCTTCTCCCCCCTCCCGCCCACCCCGTTTCTCCTTCTTCTCCCCCTCCCGCCCACCCCGTTTCTCCTTCTTCTCCCCCTCCCGCCCACCCCGTTTCTCCTTCTTCTCCCCCTCCCGCCCACCCCGTTTCTCCTTCTTCTCCCCCTCCCGCCCACCCCGTTTCTCCTTCTTCTCCCCCTCCCGCCCACCCAGTTTCTCCTTCTTCTCCCCCTCCCGCCCACCCCGTTTCTCCTTCTTCTCCCCCTCCCGCCCACCCCGCTTCTTTCTTCTTCCCCCTCCCGCCCACCCCGTTTCTCCTTCTTCTTCCCCCTCCCGCCCACCCCGTTTCTCCTTCTTCTCCCCCCTCCCGCCCACCCCGTTTCTTTCTTCTCCCCCCTCCCGCCCACCCCGTTTCTTTCTTCTCCCCCCTCCCGCCCACCCCGTTTCTTTCTTCTCCCCCCTCCCGCCCACCCCGTTTCTTTCTTCTCCCCCCTCCCGCCCACCCCGTTTCTTTCTTCTCCCCCCTCCCGCCCACCCCGTTTCTTTCTTCTCCCCCCTCCCGCCCACCCCGTTTCTTTCTTCTCCCCCCTCCCGCCCACCCCGTTTCTTTCTTCTCCCCCCTCCCGCCCACCCCGTTTCTTTCTTCTCCCCCTCCCGCCCACCCCGTTTCTTTCTTCTCCCCCCTCCCGCCCACCCCGTTTCTTTCTTCTCCCCCCTCCCGCCCACCCCGTTTCTTTCTTCTCCCCCCTCCCGCCCACCCCGTTTCTTTCTTCTCCCCCCTTCCGCCCACCCCGTTTCTTTCTTCTCCCCCCTCCCGCCCACCCCGTTTCTTTCTTCTCCCCCCTCCCGCCCACCCCGTTTCTTTCTTCTCCCCCCTCCCGCCCACCCCGTTTCTTTCTTCTCCCCCCTCCCGCCCACCCCGTTTCTTTCTTCTCCCCCCTCCCGCCCACCCCGTTTCTTTCTTCTCCCCCCTCCCGCCCACCCCGTTTCTTTCTTCTCCCCCCTCCCGCCCACCCCGTTTCTTTCTTCTCCCCCCTCCCGCCCACCCCGTTTCTTTCTTCTCCCCCCTCCCGCCCACCCCGTTTCTTTCTTCTCCCCCTCCCGCCCACCCCGTTTCTTTCTTCTCCCCCTCCCGCCCACCCCGTTTCTTTCTTCTCCCCCCTCCCGCCCACCCCGTTTCTTTCTTCTCCCCCCTCCCGCCCACCCTTTTTCTTTCTTCTCCCCCCTCCCGCCCACCCTTTTTCTTTCTTCTCCCCCCTCCCGCCCACCCTTTTTCTTTCTTCTCCCCCCTCCCGCCCACCCTTTTTCTTTCTTCTCCCCCCTCCCGCCCACCCTTTTTCTTTCTTCTCCCCCCTCCCGCCCACCCTTTTTCTTTCTTCTCCCCCCTCCCGCCCACCCTTTTTCTTTCTTCTCCCCCCCCTCCCGCCCACCCTTTTTTCTTTCTTCTCCCCCCTCCCGCCCACCCCGTTTCTTTTTCTTCTTCCCCCCTCCCGCCCACCCCGTTTCTTTTTCTTCTCCCCCCTCCCGCCCACCCCGTTTCTTTTTCTTCTCCCCCCTCCCGCCCACCCCGTTTCTCTTTCTTCTCCCCCTCCCTCCCACCCCGTTTCTCTTTCTTCTACCCCCTCCCGCCCACCCCGTTTCTCTTTCTTCTACCCCCTCCCGCCCACCCCGTTTCTCTTTCTTCTACCCCCTCCCGCCCACCCCGTTTCTCTTTCTTCTACCCCCTCCCACCCAACCTGTTACTCTTTCTTCTCCCCCCTCCCACCCACCCTATTTCCAGTATTGGGGTATCTTTCATAGATTCAAATGCCTCAATCATTCCCCGTCGTCGAGATGGGAGTCCCACTGTAAAATATTCAAGCAGTGCCTTAAATCCTTAATAGGCTATAATGGCCCTAGGCGATCTAATCAGTAGCCTATCCATGTCCTTTTTTTTATTTAAAGTACCAAATGTTGGCATACAGCCAATCGGCTGTTAGCACTCTCTAAATCACTCCCAGCATAGGCCAGTTCTCCTCAGATTTTCACTGCACGTCGTGTGGAAGGGAGTCTCCCTGAGTGCTACTCAGTTTTGTCTTCTACTCAGCAAATTCTAGACATCATGTCAGCCAAGAAAGGCCTTTTCCGCCCTTGTAAGACCTGTGGGAGGAAAAGAGTACATGTGGATGATCCACACAAAGAATGTATTTATTGCCTACATCCCAGGCATGAAGTGAAAGACTGTAAAATCTGTCGCACCTTCTCTAACAAGACCCTCAAGGATAGAGATGGAAGATTGTTATTGTGGCTCCAGACCACAAAACAGCAGTCTTGTTCTTCTGATGAAGAAGTCAGAGCTTCAACATCCCACAAGAGGGCTGGATCTCAGGACAGATCCTCAGGTGAGGAAAAGAAACATTTTAAACCTTCTTAGGAAAGGGCTTCAAGTAAGGAGAAGGCTGCCAAACATCCTTCTGAACCGGAGTTATCTGTGCCCTCTACACCTGTCAGGAAGGATAGAGATCGCCCTAGAGCTTCATCTTCTGATCCTGTAAGTAAAAAATCCCTGAAGAAGCCGTTGTCGACGACAATCTCTCTCTCGTCAACGGCAATTTGTGTGACATAGTCAACGCCATCGTCGATGGTTACAGTTCCGACGATGGCGACCCAGTCGCCTATTCTCTCTACAAGAGTCTCCATCTCGACGAAAGCTCCATCGTCATCGAAGACTTTGACGCTCCTCCGTCAACTACCATTCCGTCGACGAAGACACCATCGACGATGAAGGCTCCGTCGACAACACCGTCAATGGAGGAAGTTTCCTTGCCTATGATTTCTGCACCGTCTACGCCACCGTCGACTAGGATTACTCAGGTTACCAGAGTAACAAAGACATTTTTACACCTGTCTATGCAGGATTATAGTAAGGTGTCACCTTTGCTTCCATCACATCTGTTGGAAGGGTATGTTGAGGAAGAGGATGATGATGATGATGATGATGATAACGATAACGGCCTCTCTGGGATAGCTCACAGTCCATCTGAGCTCCATGTGAAGTGCCAGGAGGATGACGACTATCAAGGCGAGACACATTCTTATCAGCGGGGTTTATGGCTCCACGACATAGCTATCAGTTTGACTTCCATCAAGAACTGCGCCCCAGGGACATGGCCCACCTACTGCCTTCATTAATTGAGGACCTTCAAGCCATGTTGTCAGATTATAGGCAAAGGTTCCCTCCTCAACAAAATCAATCTGTAAACCAAGTTCCTCAGGCAGAAGAATCTACAGATACACCAGGCCTCATTTACCGAGCAAACCTGAGATTATACCAGGCTCGGGGACAATCGACTCAGGAGCACAAAACTCTTCCACCTCAGAAGAGGTAGAGGAAGGTGAACTGCCAGATCCAACATCTTCTCCCGACCCGTGGGATGATTACGTTATTCTGACACCATCTCCTCCTCCGCACCTTCCTTCAGACTCTCCTCCAGAGGATACCGGGGGGGGTTTCACAACTTGATGCAGAGAGCAGCCTGCAGATTCCATTTACCTATGACAGTAAAGCAGACAGAATGTTTCCTTTACGATTTTAAAGAGGACACAAGAAAAGTGGTGCGCTCCATACCTATCATCGACCATATTTGGCAGGAGGGCATCGGAATCATGAAAACGCCAGCATCCATACCACCGGTGCTGTCTCGTGTGGAAAAGAAATATAGGGCTCCAGATGACTCTCCATTGTGCCTTATTGGACATCCGAAGCCAGATTCAGTCATCTCCCAGACTGCACAAAAGCGGCCTAAGAATCCGGCTACCCCGATTACTTTGCCCCCCCTGATCAGGAAGGCGTAGAATGGACATCCTTGGGAAAATGTTCTCTTCAGTGGCAGCTGTGATAATCAGAGCTGCAAATGCCCTAGCCATTATCGGCTGCTATGACCGCCAAATGTGGTCTGATATGGCAGGGCTAATAGACCTAATCCCGGAGGAAAGCGGGCAAGATGCACGAAAAATTCTGCTGGAGAGTGAGAGTGAGCGTGCAGCCTCTGAAACAATCGACTGTGCCCTTGACGTGGCAAACACTGGTTTTAGGCAGTTAGCAGGAGCGTCTGTACTTGGACATCAGGGATGGCTAAAAGCAACAACTTATAGACCGGAGGTAGAAGCAAAGATTCTTGTCATGGCTTTTGACGGTGAGTCACTCTTCGGTAAACACATTAACCCCTTGTGTGCGCACGACGGCTCCCGGCCGTCGTGCATTACGGTGGGCGTGTGCGCACGACGGCCGGGAGCCGTCGTAATCCCGCCCACCGTTTATTTCTCCCACACAGCGCGTGAAATAAACTCGCACACAAGGGGTTAATGAGGCTCTATTGGCAATCAAAAATAATACGGATACTGCAAAGCCTTTGGGAGCTCTACAGTACAGAAGAGTATCTTTCAGAGGTGCTAGAGGGCAAGGATTCACCACTTATAAAGGAGGATACTAGAGAGCTCAACAATATCAACCATACCAATTCCAGTATCGACAATCATGTAACCCTCCATCGTATCGGCAATGGCTGGTTTCTCTCGCCAGGGAGGCGGCAAGCGAGCACTCCAACAAGGCTGTGACTCAGGCAGAAAGCAATGAGCAAGTCGGGGTGTCAGGGTACCAGTCCATCTTCCCTCCCTACCCGTGGGTGCAAAAACGTCCGGTTACGTGCAGCGGTGGCACGAAATTGCATCAGATCGCTGGGTTTTGGACCTAGTCACCAAGGGTCATGCTCTAGAGTTTCTTCAGCGACCATCAACCGCCCCACCCAAGGGTCCACCCTCCCCCTCTTCTTCACTTACTACGAAAGGAAGTTTTGGCTATGCTTCTCAAGGATGCAATAGAGAAGGTACCACTCTGCCAGAAAGGGAAGCGTTTTTATTCTCTTTTTTTCCTAATAAAAAAGAAATCAGGAGATCGGAGACCGATTCTTGACCTAAGGAATCTCAACAAGTTTCGCAAGAAGCAGACATTCAGGATGATAACGCTTTCAGATATCCTTGGTTGCTTAAACAAAGAATATTTCATGTCATTACTTCCCTCGACATGGAAGACGCATATTGCCATATCCCAATCCACCCAAAACACCGAAAGTTCCTAAGATTCACAGTGGCAGGTACCCACTATCAATTCAAAGTGCTCCCGTTTGGACTCAAATCAGCACCACGAATCTTCACCAAGTGCCTGGCGCCAGTAGCGGCGACTCTGCGGTCTCAGGGGTTTCAAGTATTTCTGTACCTCAACGATTGGCTGCTCAAAGCAGCAACTGTGCAGGAAGCCGATCGAGCAATGAAAACTTGCCTCCGTCTGTTCGAAACGTTGGACTTGCCCTAAACAGGGAATTAACGGTTCTGCTTCCAACTCAAGTAATATCTTTTCTGGGAGCATCCTTAGACACCATTCAGGGCAAAGCGTTCTTGTCTCAGGAGAGGCGGCTACGTAGGCAAAAGCTTGCAAAGACCATATCAAACAAACATTAGCATAGCCAATAGGTCTCGCCTTTGGGACCTTATAAGTGTTTAGCCATGCAACAGTTGATGTTGGCATATTGTGCTGCATAACTAAATACTTATAAGGTCCCAAAAGCGAGACCTATTAAGTGGGATGAAAAAACTGGGGGGGTGGGGGGTGGTCTATCAAAGGGGCATGGTCAGTGTAATCTGTGCTTGGTATAGTGTGCCACCTGACTTTTGCTGTTTGTCATTGCATCCTGATATATGATACAAGTAACATTATACCTACAACAAGTCAGGGCTGTTGATTTTGTCAATGGTTGTTACTAGTTGCATAAGATAAATAAGCAGCAACTATGGTTTGTATATAATATTGAAAAAGCTTCCAGTAAAAGACATTGCTGTATCCTACACACAACACTGACATTTCATGTCTTCTGTTCACTTGGGAAATATGACTTGTCCAGATATTCGATGTCACGCACACTCCAGAGATTATTAAATGTGACATCGAAGAAACATTTTGTGTCTTATGCACACCAAAGAGCAGACATTCCTTGTCTTACATCAGATCAACTACATTTTGTGTCTTGTGCATACTAGATAATTTGCGGCACACACAGTATAAAACAGTTCATGCTTCATGCACACACACGAGACATTTAGAGGTTCATGTATACCACACATTCCATGGGTGCGTGACATTAAGTAGCACGCACCCACCAGAAACATTGTGTCAGACATACACTACTAGCACATTGTGTGTCAACCTCCCACCACGAATGTACCTTTCAGACATCAGAGTCATTATAATGGCATGTTTGCTATAATTTCGTGACTCCTACAAAGTGAGGAATTGTATTCAACGTTTTTTTTATATCTAGTAATGGACTAACCCTTGTGATGCCAAAGAAAATGCGTCCTATTACAAAAAAATATAATTTTGAGTTGGTTGATGTAAACCACGTATAAACAAATATGTAAATACACTTATTTACACCGGCAAAATCGAACGAAATAATAGTAGCTACAATAAAAAAAAATTCAAGCATCTCTTACCTTTTTCCTTGCCGTCGGAGCTGGGCACATGCTAACACTGCGACAAAGGTGCCTAAAAGGTGTGGAGGCGCTATATACCATGAAAGGAGAACTGACATAAAGAGAGGCGATGATGGACGAGTAACTACACACGACACTGGGGTGCAAAGGTGCAGTAACGAGAGTCCATTAGGGCCAATTTAAAACCTCTACAAAGGACCTAGCCTTATGGGACAGAAGTACCATATTGCAAGCAAGCGCCATGCTTCAGCATCTGAGAAGCCACGCTTTGGACTAGTATGGGAGTCTTGGCACGACACAGCAGAAGCCGCCATTTTAGAGAAATTTTCATAGTCCATCACTCATCTATTCACACCAAGGTTTTTACGCTGATCTTCAAACCCAAAGTCAGTCCGAACTATAGATAGATGGATGCTTGTGAAGCGTTTCCCTGTCATACCATTTTTCTTACCCTTGCAGATGGCTATATGAGACCAACGGCAGAGGTATCCAAAATCACAAGTCAAGGCATATAACTCCACACAAACACATCCATGTAAATCCTAGCCAACTATATTAGACAAAGCTATCCTAAATAGAGTTTACAAAAATACTGTCCCATTGGGTGTGGATAATCTATTATTAACTCCAGTGAGGTAATATTCTCTTAAATGCTAATTTGGACACTATATTTATGTCAGAAAATATTCTGAATACAATATTCTGGTACCCTACCCAACATCCAGATAACCATTGATAATGCAATACTTTAAAAAGATCCGCTACCCGGCACTAATTCCCGCCATCAAACACATCCAAAGGAATGATGCATACAAGCGATAAGCACTCAAAACTATACAATGTCCATCCTGGACTACTGAAGGATGTGGGTATGAGTCACAAATACACACACCGACACACCGACACACACACACACACACACACACATATATATATATATATATATATATATATATATATAATACATACATATATTTATACAATGGTGTACACAGTAAAGTAAGAGTATTCAACCTACTAGTAGGTTGAAAACGTACGTATTGCTCTCCCCAACGAAATGATGCACAAGCTCATCAAGCCACATCAGTAACACAAGCATGCACTTATGCACGTCCAGATCATGTGATTCAGAGTCATCAAGAGACACAGTACAGCTTTCTCCCATGTATCCATTTAAAGCACCCCAATAAGTCTGGGCTTGCCTCATCCACAATACTGGCCCAACTGGCAAGATCACATGCCATGCGGTGACACTGAAAGGTTCCGGAGGCTGCCAAACAAACACCAATTACATTGAGCATACGACATGCATAAATCCAGAGGTCTTGTTGCCAGCACTGACGCACTAATGTCATTGTCAGATGCTAGGTGCTGCTTTCAAGCTGCAGTAAAAGCATGGCAAACAGAAGATTGAAATGATATTACCAAACCACTACCTACATTCATCGGCAATTGAGCCCACACAGAACCAAGAAAGAAATGCTTTATCAAAGCAATCCCCAATGATAACGAGGCATCTTAATCAAATGCTAGGATGATGTTCTTACCCTCACCAAATATCTGACCACGTTTATAACTGTCAATAAAAGAAGATGAGCCTTGAGTGTTTCTTCTCCTCTTGAAACGTGTTTCTTACACAGTGTATGATTGATTGATTGTGGCACACTCTACTCTACAGTGGATGGCTTGTTGAGTTCATATGAGCCAAGTCACAGCCCTCATCATAAGGGTTCCTCCCCTCTTCTCCCGTAACACACCTAAACATGACAAGCAGCACCAACTGTATCACTCATTCAAGCAGTTACGGAATCTGAAGGAGAAAAACTATTATAAAATCAAAATCAAAACAAAGCCAATATGAAAAATAAAAAAGGGAAGCTTTCTCAAACCCCTCATGCAATCACAATTTTTGAGGGGAGGAGATAATGTGCATGAATGAGGCGAGTGGCTTAACAGGGAGATAAGAGCGCAAAGCGAGAGAGAAAACTGAGGGAATTTCCAAATCCTGCCCACTTCTGAACTTAATAGAAAACACATTTTGCTGCAGCCAACCAGTCCCTCTGAAAGGCAGTAAATGTTATTTTTTCGATAAGCCCTAAAACTGTGGTAAGAGCCTCCACATCTTTAGCAGACCAGAGTGGTGACAAATGAGTGGAGGGACGAAAATAAACTTACCCGAGGTCGTAGTGTTGTCAAGCGAGGATGGTGCATTTGAGACCCAGGTTTCCTGGCCACTAGACCAGTGAATTCCACATGCTAACTTTGTGAGCCCATAAACATAGATTGCAGCCGTAACAGGATAACATGAATACCTAGATGCGAGCCTAGGCTGTGCTATTAATACCAGTCAATTTCTTGAAAGTTATTGGACTTCTGCCATTTTTCTTTCACTTTACAAAATATCTTCGTGCTGAAAGATAAAAGGCACCTGATTCCAGTTCCCAGTTCTATCCAAGTTTAGTGTGGTTTAGTTAGTCAAATGGCCTCTTGATATCAAAGCACGAGAAAACAACAAAAATTCGGGTTCTGTGTGGGCGCCAGTCCATAGGGGAGCAGGACATGAGGGCTCCAAATATGTGACACTGTAGACAGGCAACACATCCCATGGGCTGGTTGTAAGTAAGCAGATCCTACATCACCCGAACCAACTCTGTAAACACGCTGATACAGGGTGAGCTCACTGGGCGGAGACTCGCAACAAAACATTTACTTTCTGCCAAAAACGCTACAGAAAAATCAACATAAACCGCATATCAAATCGCAGTCACAAGTGCAGCTGCAATACTAGATACAACGCAGGTTTAATATTAGTTTTACGACACTTCCGGTAAAAGTAAATTTAGTCTTCTGAGAGACCGGAAGCCCACTTGGGACGGTCATATTTGATTGCGGCGATAGAGTGCGCTACCAGCGACCAGTGTGGGGTGCTCACTGACAGAGCACGCTCCTTGTTTGCATCAAAAACGGTCAATGTCCACACTGTTCATGTGACTGTGGTGTGTAATGTTTCCTTTGCGAGGCCACGGGACTGTAAGCGCAATAAACTAATTATTTACAAAAAGCAGAAAAAAGCGTCCATTGATTCCACAGAAGGGCTATCGACAGAAAAGAGCCAATCATCACGAGGACCGCCCTAACTGGCCAACTCTGTCTGCTCAACGGACCTATTGTGAGTCATGGAGAGTGACCACAGGCACAGGCAGTCACATCTATCGCACATAAAGAGAAACAAAAAGAAAAACAAACAAGGACTCGAGGGAAGACTAGGAGGAGGCACAGTACTTACAAGTTTTGAGGCGGTAGTTAAGGAATTCACTGACATTAAACAACCGGCATAAATCGGCGCGGCCGTGAAAGTGAAACCGATTATGCTAATTACCCGCCGCCCGCAGCAGCTGTTTTGAAGCACGCTTGTGGCGGCATCCGCCTTGCGGGAGCAAGCAACCGCCAATTAGCATGCGCACCACTGCTCGCTCCCGCAAGGTGGATGCCGCCACAAGCACGAGTGTGTGCTTGAAAATGAGCAGAGCGACGGCTAAAGGCCCTCCTATGCAGCGCATGCGCACTGCATAGGCGAGACCTAAAAAAGGGTCAGTTTTGGTGCAAATGTACAAATCGCGCCTGGGGATGTGCTATTCAGCAATAAATGTGGTACCTCTAGCTAGACTGAAAATGAGGCCTCTTCAGGAGGAGCTACGGAAACAGTGCCAACAGGTTTCGGGATCCTTCGAAGATGTAGTTTGAATCACACCACGGATGGTGAAAACTCTGCAGTGGTGGTTCCAGGCGTCAAATCTCGTTCAAGGCCTGACTTTTCTATGGAGCACCCCAGATTTCGATTTAACAACGGATGCCTCCATGGAGGGATGGGGAGGTCATCTGCAGGACTTGCAAATTCATGGCAAATGTTCTTTAGCACAGAGAACACAGCACATCAACAACTTAGAGCTAAAAGCCATATTCCAATCTCGCCAAGCTTTACTGCCCAGAATAGCAGGCTCTTCAGTGTTGGTGCGTACGTACAATACCACCTGCATGTACTATATCAACAAGCAAGGAGGAACAAGATCCATTACGCTTTCTCAGGAGGCGCCGGAATTAGAGGAATGGGCAACACATCATGGGATCACGTTAAAAGCAGAGCATGTCAGGGGTCTGCCCAATACCCTTGCAGACACGTTGAGTAGGTCTCAGTCCAGTTGCCACGAGTGGGAGCTAGAACAATCCTAGCTGACAAGGTATTTAGAAAATGGGGAAAACAAACTTTGGACCTCTTCGCAATGAAGGAGAACTCCAAATGCCAGTACTATGCCAGCAGGTTTAAGGGGGAATGCCCTTTTAATGCGATAGTCAGGGATATATGCCTACGCTTTTCCCCTCATCCCGTTAATTCACGTTGGCCCAGGCAATACTGGTTCCTGGAACTGCTCTTTCTTCTCCCCCTCCCACCCTCCCCGTTTCTCTCTTCTCCCCCCTCCCACCCTCCCCGTTTCTCTCTTCTCCCCCCTCCCACCCTCCCCGTTTCTCTCTTCTCCCCCCTCTGCCCGCCCTGTTTCTCTCTCGTCTCCCTCTGCCCCGATTCTCTCTCTTCTCCAAAGTTTCACTCTCTTCTCCCCCTCCAACCCACCCCATTTCCCTGTCTTCTGATCCCCTCCCGCCCACCCCGTTTCCCTGTCTTCTGATCCCCTCCCGCCCACCCCGTTTCCCTGTCTTCTGATACCCTCCCGCCCACCCCGTTTCCCTGTCTTCTGATCCCCTCCCGCCCACCCCCTTTCCCTGTCTTCCGATCCCCTCCCGCCCACCCCGTTTCCCTGTCTTCTGATCCCCTCCCGCCCACCCCGTTTCCCTGTCTTCCGATCCCCTCCCGCCCACCCCGTTTCCCTGTCTTCCGATCCCCTCCCGCCCACCCCGTTTCCCTGTCTTCCGATCCCCTCCCGCCCACCCCGTTTCCCTGTCTTCCGATCCCCTCCCGCCCACCCCGTTTCCCTGTCTTCCGATCCCCTCCCGCCCACCCCGTTTCCCTGTCTTCCGATCCCCTCCCGCCCACCCCGTTTCCCTGTCTTCCGATCCCCTCCCGCCCACCCCGTTTCCCTGTCTTCCGATCCCCTCCCGCCCACCCCGTTTCCCTGTCTTCCGATCCCCTCCCACCCACCCCGTTTCCCTGTCTTCTGATCCCCCCCACCCACCCCGTTTCCCTGTCTTCTGATCCCCCCCACCCACCCCGTTTCCCTGTCTTCTGATCCCCCCCCACCCACCCCGTTTCCCTGTCTTCTGATCCCCCTGTCCTCTGATCCCCTCCCGCCCACCCCGTTTCCCGGTCTTCTGATCCCCTCCCACCTACCCCGTATCCCTGTCTTCTGATTCCCTTTCCCTGTCTTCTGATCCCCTCCCACCCACCCCATTTCCCTGTCTTCTGATCCCCTCCCACCCACCCCATTTCCCTGTCTTCTGATCCCCTCCCGCCCACCACGTTTCCCTTTCTTCTGATCCCCTCCCGCCCACCACGTTTCCCTTTCTTCTGATCCCCTCCCGCCCACCACGTTTCCCTTTCTTCTGATCCCCTCCCGCCCGCCCCGTTTCCCTTTCTTCTGATCCCCTCCCGCCCGCCCCGTTTCCCTTTCTTCTGATCCCCTCCCGCCCGACACGTTTCCCTTTCTTCTGATCCCCTCCCGCCCGACACGTTTCTTTCTTCTCCGCGTTTCTCTTTCTTCTCCCCCCTCCCGCCCACCCTTTTTCTCTTCCTTCTCCCCCCTCCCGCCCGCCCTGTTTCCCTGTCTTCTGATCCCCTCCCGCCCACCCTGTTTCCCTGTCTTCTGTTCCCCTCCCGCCCACCCTGTTTCCCTGTCTTCTGATCCCCTCCCACCCACCCTGTTTCCCTGTCTTCTGATCCCCTCCCACCCACCCTGTTTCCCTGTCTTCTGATCCCCTCCCACCCACCCTGTTTCCCTGTCTTCTGATCCCCTCCCGCCCACCCCATTTCCCTGTCTTCTGATCCCCTCCCGCCCACCCAGTTTCCCTGTCTTCTGATCCCCTCCCACCCACCCAGTTTCCCTCTCTTCTGATCCCCTCCTGACCCACCCTGTTTCCCTGTCTTCTGATCCCCTCCTGTTCCCTGTCTTCTGATCCCTTCCCGCCCACCCCGTTTCCCTGTCTTCTGATCCCCTCCCGCCCACCCCGTTTCCCTTTCTTCTGATCCCCTCCCGCCCACCCCGTTTCCCTTTCTTCTGATCCCCTCCCGCCCACCCCGTTTCCCTTTCTTCTGATCCCCTCCCGCCCACCCCGTTTCCCTTTCTTCTGATCCTCTCCCGCCCACCCCGTTTCCCTTTCTTCTGATCCCCTCCCGCCCACCCCGTTTCCCTTTCTTCTGATCCCCTCCCGCCCACCCCGTTTCCCTTTCTTCTGATCCCCTCCCGCCCACCCCGTTTCCCTTTCTTCTGATCCCCTCCCGCCCACCCCGTTTCCCTTTCTTCTGATCTCCTCCCGCCCACCCCGTTTCCCTTTCTTCTGATCCCCTCCCGCCCACCCCGTTTCCCTTTCTTCTGATCCACTCCCGCCCACCCCGTTTCCCTTTCTTCTGATCCACTCCCGCCCACTCCGTTTCCCTTTCTTCTGATCCCCTCCCGCCCACCCAGTTTCCCTTTCTTCTGATCCCCTCCCGCCCACCCAGTTTCCCTTTCTTCTGATCCCCTCCCGCCCACCCAGTTTCCCTTTCTTCTGATCCCCTCCCGCCCACCCAGTTTCCCTTTCTTCTGATCCCCTCCTGCCCACCCACCCAGTTTCCCTATCTTCTGATCGAGTTTCCCTATCTTCGGATCCCCACCCGTCCACCCAGTTTGTCTTTCTTCTGATCCCCTCCCGCCCACCCCGTTTCCCTTTCTTCTGATCTCCCTCCCGCCCACCCCGTTTCCCTTTCTTCTGATCCCCCTCCCGCCCACCCCGTTTCCCTTTCTTCTGATCCCCCTCCCGCCCACCCCGTTTCCCTTTCTTCTGATCCCCCTCCCGCCCACCCCGTTTCCCTTTCTTCTGATCCCCCTCCCGCCCACCCCGTTTCCCTTTCTTCTGATCCCTCTCCCGCCCACCCCGTTTCCCTTTCTTCTGATCCCCCTCCCGTCCACCCCGTTTCCGTTACTTCTGATCCCCCTCCCGTCCACCCCGTTTCCGTTACTTCTGATCCCCCTCCTGCCCACCCCGTTTCCGTTACTTCTGATCCCCCTCCCGCCCACCCTGTTTCCCTTTCTTCTGATTCCAAGGTTTCCCTTTCTTCTGATTCCCCCTCCCGCCCACCCCATTTCCCTTTCTTCTGATTCCCCCTCCCGCCCACCCCATTTCCCTTTCTTCTGATTCCCCCTCCCGCCCACCCCATTTCCCTTTCTTCTGATTCCCCCTCCCGCCCACCCCATTTCCCTTTCTTCTGATTCCCCCTCCCGCCCACCCCATTTCCCTTTCTTCTGATTCCCCCTCCCGCCCACCCCATTTCCCTTTCTTCTGATCCCCCTCCCGCCCACCCAGTTTCCCTTTCTTCTGATCCCCCTCCCGCCCACCCCGTTTCCCTTTGTTCTGATCCCCCTCCCGCCCACCCCGTTTCCCTTTCTTCTGATCCCCCTCCCGCCCTCCCTGTTTCCCTTTGTTCTGATCCCCCTCCCGCCCTCCCTGTTTCCCTTTGTTCTGATCCCCCTCCCGCCCACCCCATTTCCCTTAATTTTGATCCCTCTCCCGCCCACCCCATTTCCCTTTCTTCTGATTCCCCCTCCCGCCCACCCCGTTTCGCTTTCTTCTGATTCCCCCTCCCGCCCACCCCGTTTCCCTTTCTTCTGATTCCCCCTCCCGCCCACCCCGTTTCCCTTTCTTCTGATTCCCCCTCCCGCCCACCCCGTTTCCCTTTCTTCTGATTCCCCCTCCCGCCCACCCCGTTTCCCTTTCTTCTGATTCCCCCTCCCGCCCACCCCGTTTCCCTTTCTTCTGATTCCCCCTCCCGCCCACCCCGTTTCCCTTTCTTCTGATTCCCCCTCCCGCCCACCCCGTTTCCCTTTCTTCTGATCCCACTCCCGCCCACCCCGTTTCCCTTTCTTCCGATCCCCCTCCCGCCCACCCCGTTTCCCTTTCTTCCGATCCCCCTCCCGCCCACCCCGTTTCTTTTTCTTCTGATCTTTGTCAATGCTTTTTAAAAAAAAAATTTGACCCCCCCTCCTGCCCACCCCATTTCCCTTTCTTCTGATTCCCCCTCCCGCCCACCCCGTTTCGCTTTCTTCTGATTCCCCCTCCCGCCCACCCCGTTTCCCTTTCTTCTGATTCCCCCTCCCGCCCACCCCGTTTCCCTTTCTTCTGATTCCCCCTCCCGCCCACCCCGTTTCCCTTTCTTCTGATTCCCCCTCCCGCCCACCCCGTTTCCCTTTCTTCTGATTCCCCCTCCCGCCCACCCCGTTTCCCTTTCTTCTGATTCCCCCTCCCGCCCACCCCGTTTCCCTTTCTTCCGATCCCCCTCCCGCCCACCCCGTTTCTTTTTCTTCTGATCTTTGTCAATGCTTTTTAAAAAAAACATATTTTAGTGGGGGGTTTTCAAGATATGCATTGCAATCATAGTCATGCTTCTTGTGTACAATATCCATTTGGATATAACAGCAAATGATATTCACTTTCTGTCCCCGCACTCAAATAGAACAATCCCATCTCCTTCCTTGGCCTTGCCAATGCTTTTAATAATCTGTTTCGAGACACAAATGTGATTTAGTGTCTCACGTCTTTAAAATTCATGTTATGGTGTTGCTCCTTTTGGAGTGTCCTCTCTCCTGTTCTGTCCTTTCGCGAGGAAGCAGTCTATCACAGTTGGAGCGACTCCTAGTTTGATAGACTGATTGCCAAAGAGCCCCTGTTCTACTCTTTATGATTCTCTTATCGTCCCCATCTCCATCATGAGATTGGCCTAGGCCCCTTTTGCCAATTACCTCCTCTATTATCAAAGAGCCCTGTTGAAGTGCATGAAGGGCCTGTTTTTCCCCCAATGCATGTGTCCCATCCAACTCTCAAGAATGTTGCAATCCTTCAACTCTTGTCTGTGTGGATCCTCTAGGTCCACATAACTTATCCATCCAGCTCTGGGCTTCCCAATAAGGAAGCATCCTTAGGCGCTGCATGCCTTCCATGTACTGCACCATTTACAGGCATCCATACATACGGCGCACAAAATCCCTGCGGGCAGACAGGCAGGCCTCAATGTACTGCACCCACAGCAACATTTATATACCAACAGATGTCCAGGCCTCCACGTGCTGCTTCTACAGGTACACATACATACCAGTGTACTGTATGCCAACATGCAGGCAGACCTCCATGTACTACAGTCCTAGGTACAAAAACACACACATGCTGCCAGCGGTACGTCCATGCTGTTGTAGGCTATTGGTGAGCTAAGCACACAAACGTAAATTTACTCATGTCGGCCACTAGGTACCTCTCCCCTGACACAAATAAAAAGGACAGGCCATAGTACTTATTATGAAATGGTGTGCTGCCACGACCGTGGTCGTGTTACTTTGCGGTGCCCTTTACCACTATGAAGGTTGCGCGTTGTGCGCCCTATCCCGACGAACCAGACCACAATCCATGAGACAGGCCTAGTTCATGGTGGACCCATATAATCCATGTTCGCCCAGGACCAAAAATTGCTACCAAGGATCAAGATATCACCACAGCTAGGGCACTTCGGATAGGGGTTCACGTCTATTACAATGCAAGGGAATTTTCCGTCCCAACAGTGGTTTAATTGTTGAGTTGGTTAATGGTGTTGTTGTAGATGTTTTTGGCAAGTATGATTGCTTGTTTGTGTTGGATTTTGAACTCTGTTGTGTGAAATCTGTAGTGGATATCTTTAAAAAACATTTACTTTCTGCCAATTAAGAATATTTTCAATCTGCAAATAGTAGTTCTGTCTAGACTGTAAGCTGCTATGTGTTTTTTACTTGCATTGCAAATGCTGGAATGTTTCCCTCCGAAGAATTGTAGTAGAGTGTGCATTGAAAATGGGAAAGCTTTCAGTTGCAGTTTCAGTCGGCTGTGTTCTCCATTTTGAAACTCGCCTCAAAGCAGTGTTAGGCGTTTTTTTTTCCAAGTGCAGACTTGATCCATGACCTCTTCCCTGTTGAGTATTAAAATACAGTCTTTGGTTGCTTTACTGGTTACTGGATGTGTTTGTCTTAAGTACACCTAATAGTTGCAGCATAACCTACTGTGAATCCCAACATAGCATACATGGCCTCATGGCTCTATCTTGGTTTGCTAACGCAATCCTTTCCCAGTGTCACTTTCCAGAGTTTAGATTCAAGTTATTGGAATTAATGTAATCTACTGTGGGAATGATGTAGCCATTGAGGCGAAATGTGCACCGTCTTTTCTGCAGCACCCAAAGATTCATTTATTTTCTCTTGTGTTTTTTTATCCTGTAGAAGTAGAGTATGCCACCGTCACAACACGTATTGTCTCTCAGATCAAGACCAAAGGAGCACTGGGAGTCTGTTTTACATTTTTTGGCACCTCGTTTCTCTTTATTACGTCCCACTTCACATGTAAGTTTCTCAAAAGGCAAGCCAGATTCTACATTGTTGTCTCTGATCATTGGTTTGTTTGAATTTGAACAGCTCAAGCTAAAATGCTTTCTGGATTCACAACTAAAGTTCAGTTGCAAAGTTATAGGGCATATCGTGTGGAGAAGCATAAGCATTAGCTGATAATGGTGAATACCCACCTAAAGTAAATCGTACATTTATTAATATAGTTCTTTCTTCTAGGTACTGCAGAATTGCCTACTAATAAACTAATGTTTAGGTTTGTAAATTACACTTCACCGGAGTGTAGAATCCGTCACATATAATGCAAATTGTCTATTTTGTGTGCTTCTTTTTTGCTTTTTAAAGTTGCCTGTAATATTTAGTGTCGATATTTGACTATTTTAGATGTATTAATGGACTCCTTTATAAATCAAAAAACTCTAGACCAAAGTGTGGCCTGAATTAATTATTACCAGATCCTCAGAGCAAGTTCCAAGAAAACAAACATAATCAACTGCGTGGCTAGCGTTAGAGCTTTAGCCACCTGAGGGGTGGGCAACATCATGGGATCTTCAGTTTTATTCATAACCAAATGGATATTCTCATGCTTTTAATAAGGTCAGAAACACCCTCTTATTTATTTTTGTACGTTTACTATACATTTTAAAAAGAAATGCTAATTTAAAGGCACAGGGATGAAGAGTCCTTTTGTTGGAAACTCCTCTGACTATGCCATCTACACAGAGGTAGCTCAACCAGAAGTGGTGGTGGTTCATCTAGTGTTTATAGTATCCGTAACATGCTGAGACTCACTACCCAGTATGTTAGGAAGGTCACATTATATCTTTGCTGACAGCATATTGTCGAACCGTTCTACAAGATCAGGAAGATGCTCTTGCCATACAGGTCTTCTTTCAATTTCCTTTAGGCCTTCTTGAGAGTGTGATGGAGACTATAGAAAGAGTTGCAAGAAACAATAGGCCTCTAGATAAACACAGCCCATCCCAAAGGGAGAATCCCCCCCCCCCTCCCCCCCAATCAGCTTTCAATGTTATTTCTCAGATAGCGATGACATTCGCCTTACTTCTGAAGATCTTGACTTGGACTCTTGATTCTGATGGCCTAAAACATTTGCCGTCAGAAGATGCCATCTTATAAGCTAATATGACATTAAACATACAATGTCTTTTTTAAACATTCAGACATCCTTGTGGTATTTTTGTTTCTTTTTTACTTTAAACCCATCACTGCATCATGAAAGAACAACCTGGTGATGCCAGGTTGCTGAAACTGGATATGTAGGTATTTAATTTTTGCATCCGCGCCTGACAGGTTAGGCCCTCGAGACCAGAACAAAATACAGTGGACCTTTCCAAGAAGTTTTAAGTTGTGGTTTTGTCTTTGCAGTTAACTGTGTTATTGCCTGAAGTCTTTGTCGTAAGCGGATTATTGAATAATTGCTTCAAATGCTTTTCAGATGACACATGATTTTCTCAACTAGAACCTACTGCTGGATTTTTAAATACACTGTGAAAAATCTGCCCAATTCTACTCGGAAAGGTGTTTTTTTTCTAGATGCTATTTGGGACACATAAGTAGGAAAAGAGTTTGTTTCCTTCTGAGAAGATAACTTAGTCCCTAAAAGCTAGGAAGCCCACCTACATCAAAACCCAACGTCCGAAAGTTTGCTTGGTTGGGGGGTGAAACATATAAACAGGTTGTAACTCAGAGCTGTGTAAAGCATTTCTACCACAGACCCATCACACATCCCCACAAAACAAGGTAAGGAACTTAAAAACAAATGTTTGGGGGGGTCAAGATTAAGGATTTATGTCAGATTTTGGTGAATGGTAACTTTAGTACTCTTTTCACTCTGGTCATCGCGTTCTTTGTCCCCACATCTCCCATCTCTTTGGATGCGTGCCCCCCCTTGGTACATACAAGAGCGTTACATACACACTCCACCTATGCAGGATGCACACCTCCCACATATGCACCTACTGCACACAAATGTGTCAGAGAATATCTCTGATAGTTCTAGCTGTCGTGGCTGCTTTTCACAGGCCGAGCCCTGTGTCATCTGTAAAGACGTGTATCGAATATGAGGGGCACAATCTGCTCTACTGGAAATGCAAAGTTTTCCTCTAACAGGCGGTGCCCATGATCTTCTGGGCATTTACTTAAAACTTAGTTCAGTTTCTGTTTTGTTAATCATCTTAATCAGTCTCTATTACATCTTCAGCATGCATTCAATGTTCCTTTCTATATACCTAATAAACTTGAATATCAGTTGCAATGCCTTCCCTGTGTGTGTGTGTCCCATTTGTGAATGCTTTGTAAGCATACCTGTTTCCCTGACATATTCCATTTGCCCATGTGGAATCCTTACAGCAGATCAACTCATACCTATGTGCTCCATATTACAAATATTGCACAAATCACATATATTTGATCTTTAGCTTCTAGTTAAATATAATGTTAGTGCAGAAACACAGGTCAGAAATGTACTTGCACAAAGTGTATTACGACATTGTTAGGGAGCTCTGGGACAAACTAGAAACAAATATTATTTTTCTCTCATGGGGTGCCTGTGAAGATGAGTGAGAAGGAAAGCTGATGGCAGACACGTGAGCATAGCCTCAAACATAACTGCATGCTAACCACAAGTCAGACTCGTTGCTGACCTCCAGTTTATTAGTGTGTATGTGGCCAGTTGGCCCACATACTGATGCAAGTGGGGGGCAGGGTATTAAGACAACCATGGCACATTTAAGACAGCAGTTCTTTTTTAAACGTGTTTTTACTGTTTGTTTGTTATGTGATTTTCTCTTCAAAATACTGTTGTAATATGTGTTGGTTAAAAGATCATAATTGTCAGTTGCCTTTATCTGCAAACAAATCAATTAACAAAATAAAAACAAACTCTTTCAGGCATAAAAATAATGCAAGAATAATTTCACATGAAGTACAGTAGCGTTATACCTCTAAATGTTTTGTTGTTGGATACCATAGTCTGTGAGCCACCCTACCTAATGACAATTCCCTTGTAAGGTAGTGGATCAATGTCTGGCAAATATTAGTTTGTAGGAGGGTGTATGATTATCGCATGAGGGTGTATTCATGTTATTCTTGCTGTGGTTTGAAAATAGGGACTACATTACTTTAGTTGGTTAGAACAGATTGTGACCTGAGGATTCGGCATATTTCTAGCTCAGTCCTGTCCACAACCACATAATTGCCTCACAGTTCTTTCATCCTCTTTCACTGTTAGGCCCAGTAAGATCTTGTCTCATTCAGCCATTACTACATATCCCTCACTCTGTTGCAGAGATTATTTAATACTGTAAACTCCGTTTCGGCCGATTTGAACAATTCAGATTACCATTTATGGATCTGCGAATGGTAAACCGCTCACCACTGCAATGGTCTGCTCATTGTGCCAAGTGGGAAGGCTAATAAAGAGAAGGAACATAGACTATCAATCACCCATTGTGCCTTGCACCCTATGGTGTGACACGATAGAGTCTCCTAGACATGCAGGGTTGGGGTTTAATCAGTCATTACTGGGTTATGGGCTTGAATATATTTGGTTCAATTAAAAAAAAAAACATTTCTAAAGCTTTCTCAAATACCTGAACAAAATGATCCCATTATTTTTTTGGCGAATGAGCCAGCCGTTTAAAATAAGTAACATTTACTTGTTTCTTTCCAATTGGTTAAGGCTTTCCAGATCGACCCTTGATAAAGTATGACCCTTTCTGAGCTTGGCAAATTCAGATGGGCTAAATATTTGGGTTTGGAATTTGGCAGGCCAATCTGCCCACACTGCCCTTTTCATCGATGAGATGCCCCCAATACCACTTAGCCAAAGAAACAAAAACATAAATCTGATACCATGATCAACCTTATGAGCTGTTCTAGGCCAAATGGGGGTTTTAAGCAATTATCATGTGACCGCATACTGTGAACTGCACCCATGTATGGTGTGGAGACCATGGCGAACTGACTGATCATATCCAAATAGAAATGGGAGTGCACCAGGGATGGCATCAACATTATTCTCTCTTTATATAAATGATGTTAAAAGTTGCCTTAATACTTGCACTGACTCCCCGATAGTAGGTGCTCCTAGGACAATCATGTTATTTGTAGATGATACAGTACTTATTTCCAAAACTCCTAAGGGCGTGCAGTTGCTCTTGGATAAGTTTGTGGAGTTTTCCAATGCACATGATCTAGAGGTAAACCCTCCTAAAACAACATTTTTGGTACTTAACCCGAATAAAACCTTTCGATAGGGGAATATGTTGGGAACCTTTAAACTTGAAAGAGTAACAGATTTTGATTACTTGGGGGTCAAAATTACCCCTAATTTGGATCTGTCCAAACAAATCAACAAAAGTGCACTCCAATTTCAACAGAGCACCTTAAAGGTGCTTAGATTTTTCAAATCTACTTCCTTTAGGTCTCTATCGTAGGCCCTACACATGTATAATGTCCACGCAGTGGTAGGGGCTATCTATGGTTCGGATTTGTGGGAAATAAGAAAACGGCTTAGTTAACATCAGTAGAAAATGATTTTATGAGGGCTTTAGCAAGCATGTCACAGAGAACCCTATCAGTACCCCTGCATTTGGATATGGGTGTAAAATGATTGCCCAAAGTCTGACCTGAGGGTGGTGGTATACTGGAGGAGACTCTAGAGTACTGAATTGCTACTAGAGTACCGGCTAGCCTTAGAAGAGGTTATAGTCCCGGACAGCTTTCATAGGATCTCTTGGCCTAAAAATGATTGTCTTAAAGTGGTTTTCCTTCGAGTTAAGTGAGCTATGGGACAACCGGGGGGAGGTGCTGACTGTTTTGAAAATATTGTTAACAGACAAATATTGGCATCTTGCCCCTGAACATTAATATACCAAAGTGCCACATGGCTCACTTATGGGTGCCTTTTTGGATTTTAAACTGGGATATTATGTTGAACCCTTTTGGACTACATTACCCCTTGTGCCACAAGACTTTGTATATTAAGTTCAGATATAGGATACTCCTAAAAATAGCTTTTGTTCAAAATGGTGCAGTTCACATGCGGTAACTGATGTATTTCCAGCCTGCAAAGGGGAGAAGGAATCTGTGACTTACTTGCTGTTGCAGGTTACTTGTGGTGAAATATTATCTGATAGCGCTGAGAATTCTTAGATCTGACACCAGTGAAGTGATTGTTCATTGCTTAGCAACGTTTTCATAAACTGTATGGATTATGAGAGAAAGATTTCAGCGTTGAGTCAGATTAGCTGGGAAACTTGTCTATATATTTTATTAGGTTTATATATATCTCAACTTAAATGTATTTTTTACTTTGTCAACTCAATTATTTAATTGTTGTAAAGGCAATACATTATATTGTTTTATATGTATAGTTAAAGGGGTTAAACTGTAAATAAACTAAATGTGAAACAACCAATCAAAATATAAATATACAAAGGGAGCATAACTTCCACCCAAGGAAAACAAACCTTCTAGAGACAGAAAAAAGCATACCTCAAAATATATATAGCATACCTCAGAACCCCACATTTATTGTAATTGTAGACCATTTGTTGAAGCCTAAGCACTGTCATCCGAACAAAATGTTATCCCGTTGGACCCCCTGCAGATTATATGTTGTGCTTAATTTCCCCTTTCCAACGTGAACCTGAACTGATTGCACTGTCAGTATCCTTGTTAAATGTGTGCATTAGCCAGTCCTCTACTCTATTTAAAGATAATGTATTTTACTTTATTTTGTTAGCTGGAGACAGAAAGGTATATGAAAGAATATTGGACTACAATAAAATAATTGAAGCACTTTCTCTTCCTCGCACCATCCCGGATACCAATCCTTATCGGTCTAATTCATGTGAGTAACTGCAAGTGCAAATACTGCTATTGTTCTCCATCCTCTTGTTGAATCGTTGATGTTTTATATCTCTCACCCATGAGTAGAGCTCCCACACTGTTAAAAGTTCAGTCACTAACTTTTACAGAGGTTAAGGATTAAATAGAACCATGTTTTCCAGCGTTCTCCTAGGTTTCAACCTTTATAGTGTTCCTGCTGAAGATATTTATTTATGTATCTGAGCTTTAGCTTCCTTGTTCGAATTGTAAAGAACATAGTGTTGGGCTTGCAAAGATTAGATGGAATAAACCTTTGTTTCTTGTTAAATGGGGTATGCTTCATAGATCCATACTATTAAAGGTGAATTATAACAGTGACTAGTGTCAGTAAGACCAGATTTGGTAGCAACCAATTCACAAGTCTGCTCTGTTGATCTGAAGAATGCCATTGTTGGGACCTTGCACGCAACTTAAATGAACCTGATATCTTCAGCCACTGTCCTCTTGTCCAACATGTAATCTTTAACCTTGGTCAAAATGTAATCTTCAACAGGACAGATTAACAGCCACTAGGACATGATACTCTAAAACTACCAAAGTATCAGCTATGTGTGACAAACATCTACAATGCTTGTGTCAAAGTCTTTGCACAAAGCAACTGCCAAACCAAATTTCTTCCAACGTTAAGATTATGTTGTTCCCCTTAACTAGAGGTGTCGCCATATAGAAATGAAAAGAGACAATATTTCCTTGATTAAATGCAAAGATAACACAACCTTTGAGGACCTATCATTTCAATATGCCATACACATTTTATGAACAGATGGATTTGTAATACACATGTTGAACATAATTTTATTTAACTTTATTTTTAATTTATTTTATCTACATGAAACACAGCAGTCATCATTTGAGTATATATATCATGATAATAAGATCTATCCATGAGAAGTTCTATCATCAAACATTCAATGAGCACATACATACGTGTCTGCTCCTCAGACATCAGAGAATTTGATACAGAACCCCCCCCCTCCAATCCCTGGATGTTCACTTTATGGCAGCTATGATGGCTCATTGATCCCCACTCTCTCAGCATTGATGTGTCCTGGGTCAGCACTTGCGTCAGAGTCTGTTGTCGCCCTGGGGTCAGTGTCTAAAAGTGTATTGCTAAGCACCTGGGCTCGCCTGGTGCTTAGAGCATCTTCAATTTGTCATCCCTCCTGCTAAGTCGTTTGTGTCTCCTCCGCTAGGGCCCAATTGGCCTCGTCCTGAGACATCCATGTAATTGCAGTTCTACATCGCGCTAATACCATGGCCAGCTGACCAAACGTATAAGTAATTTTACGGCCCTCTGGGCATTTAAAATTGCCTAGTAAGCAACATTGAGGAGTGAAAACTATGGGCAGACAATGTGGCACATACCATCTCGTCTACTACTTGTTACCAGAAGCTATACACTGCGCCACAGGTCCAAGCCATGTGTATAAAAATGCCCCCCTGGTATTACATCGAGGACATTTATCTGGTTGAGTCCTTGCCATGCGATGGAGATCTTTGGGGTTAAGTATGTCTTTTGCAGAAAATTGTAATGTATCAGTTGAAAGCGGGCATTGCTGGACACTGTCCGTGTTAGTTCACAAATCTGCAGCCAGTTAGCATCTCCCATGGGAGTGTCAAGGTCAATATCCCAGTCCGCATGGGCCCGTAGTGGTGCAACTGCCGTGTCCAGCCATATAGCTTTGTAAAGAACCATAATCCGATGTCTACCGGAGTCATAAGTCCCTAGTTTAATAGTAAGTTGTGGGGCTGCCAGGTAACACAGCCAAGTTTGCTTAGTCATATCTGTTAGAGCCGCGTGTTGTAAGAACTGACTCTAACCTAGTCCAAAGACTGCACAGGCAGTTTCAAATGAAATGAAGGACTCGTCGGGGTACAGGTCTTCCCATTGTTCACATCTCCCGCTCTCTCCATGACTGGAAGGACTTATTGGTCATCATCTGCCTGACTGGTTTTAATATCCAGACTGGGAGTTCCCTATGAAACGGTGTGCATTTTAGCACTGCCACAACAAACCATTGCCACACCCTGGCCGTCTGTCGCACTATATATGGAGTATCCATCAGTAGTTCAGGGAGACAACTTGCGTTCACCATTCCTGCCAGTATTCGTGTCTCCCCAACTAGGGTCAGTGTCCAGCCACAATGCACCGTGTTGCAATTGGGCGGCATAATAATATAGGCCCAGGCGCGGGAGCTCCAAACCACACACCACGTATGGCTTAGTCAATGTGGCTAGAGCTACCCTACTAGGTCCACCTGCCCATAAAAGAGAAACAAGGAGTGAGTCCAGTTGTCGAAATACTTGCGACGGGATGGGGCACAATGTATTCTGTAATATGCATAGACATCTGGGCAGGAGGACCATCTTAGAGATCGTGAGTCTGCCCATCATGGACAAAAGGAGCGTATTTCAGAAGGTCATTAAAGCCTGAGAGAGCCCATATTAAGCTGCAATTGTTGGATTCTGGAATTTGCAACCTGGATACCCATATTCTGGAAAGACACCAGTTCCCAACGCAATCCCAGAGTGTGTAGACGTTCGACCTGTGTCCCAACCGGGGAGGCCAGGGGGAACATCAAAGATTTAGTCTGGTTAATTAGGAGCCCTGATACATCTCCATTTCGTGCAGGAGATAAGTAGGGCTGGCATTGCAGTGTGGGGAGAAAAGATATAGAATAACGCATCATCAGCATACAGCAAGATAATGCGATGCACGTCTCCAAGTTGTATATCGCAAGTGCAAAGTTTTTGTTGTGCTCTGATTTCCAAGGGCTCTATCGCCAAGGCGAACAGGGGTGGAAACAGGGGTGGAAAGAGCGGGCAACCCTGCCGCTCCCATACCCCAATGTCAGCGCCTCTGATCGACTCTGTCCTACACACACCCTAGCTATAGGGTCCGTATACAGCAGCCTTATCCACCCTTGAAGTTGTAATCTGAAACCCACCACCCTCACAACCTCCAATAGACAACCTAATCAACCATATTGAACGCTTTCTTTAGGTCAAAGGAGACCAATGCCATTTCTCCATTTTGGCCCCTCACCTCATGAAGTACATTCACTAGTCTTCTCAGATTCATAACCATGTTTCCGCTCAGGATGAAATCACACTGGTCTTCATGGACCAATGTTGTCATAGAGGAGCTAACTGATTTACCACCAATTTGCACAGTATTTTCACATATGAGTTAATCGTAATTGATGTATATACGCCTGCGCACTCCCTGTTCCTCTGCCTGCCATTCGGGGTGTGTCAAGTCCCGGGCCTGTGTTTCCACCCTACGCAGCTCTGACAGCAGTTGTCTTCGCATGCCATACATCAACTCCATAAATGCACCCCCTACCACAGATGTCAAGGCCTCCCACTCTGTAGCATTATGTGATATGGAGCTCCAGTTAATGTTTAAATAATCAGTCATGGATTGTGACAATGTCTCCCTACCCACTGGATCTGGCAGTACCTACGCAGACATCCTCCAATAATGAACTTCAGGGGGAGGGCTGCCATATTGCATTTCACAACAAACCAGGGAGGGGTCTGAGAGCAAGCGTCCCATATGTGTTTTGTCCATATCTTCCAGTCGCCTGATGCCAGCACTAAGTGTTCTTTCTAACCTACTGACTGGATTATGTGTTGAGTGACATGTGTAGGATCTTTGGGTTGGGTTTCTCTCTCTAAGCATCTATGAAACCCAAGTTTTGCATGACCTCCTTAAGTGCTGCAGTCATGAGGGCTTTTGTATTCGCTTCGGGGGGTGTTCTGTCTATGTCACCGTCCAGTTAAAGTCACCCTGCATTCCCAGGTCTTGCATGTACAAGAAAAAAGTTGGGTCATCAATATTAGGGGCATAGGTATTAAGGAGCATGATCGCTTAATTATCTAGGGAACCTCGTAAAAGCACAAATCTCTCTATGACATCTGATTCCATGTAGGTCAATGAGAAACGCAAACATGGGGCCACCCATATCGGCGGACCTCTGACGTAGGTGGAGGATGAGGAATGGTATACCTGACCCACCACTTTTCTGCCAGTCTGGCTGCCCCTGCATCGTCCAAATGTGTTTCCTGAAGGTGCGCGATAATAATCTATGTCCAATCCCCTGACGTTCCACGACCGGATTCTATAACTACTCCCCCATTGCCCACAGTACACAACAGTGCCTTCATCTCATGCATTTTGACTGAACTTCATACTGCCATTCAACCAAAACCCTTAACTAAATAACCGAAACAACAAAATCCTCCCCACCCACCCTTTGGCATACATGGCTCAACTTGCAGACTCTCTACGCCTACTCACTATATGTGCCAGGACCTGCACAGCATCCCTATTCGTCCAACTGGGATGGTCGCTACCATCCTGCCTACAAACCCACGGCCAGCATTTCAAATTGTACCCCCTAACCCATTTTCTGCCTGCCATGTATGGCAGTTATTAACTGAGCATTTTTCCTGGTTAAAAGTTCACCTGATCGGGCATCATCCTCAGCAGTGCCCATCTTGAATTATATACCAGTGTCTCCAGCGTAAGTCAGCTCGCTCATGTCCTTAAGTTAGTCACCAACGCCCTGCCCACCAAGAGCCACTGTTCACCACCCTCCCACGATCCAATGGAACAAATGGCAAAGTTCTCACAATTCTCCAATCTCCAGTGCCGCAGCCGCCATGGTGTTGGGTACAAAGTCCACTTGAGTGTCCGCAGTCTCTTCTAGAGCCCCGGGATCAAGTGCCTGTATGTCTGTGCTCGCCCCAAGGTTGTGCTCCACTGAGCTCTGCAATTGCATCATCCCTTCATCATTACTCTCTAGGGTCCCAGTGGAACTGTATTAGGGTCCTCAGCTGGAGGGAGGTAACTTTGTCGCACACCCCCACTGAAGCAGGAACCACGGGTAAATCTTTGATAGTATCTGGTCGTGGAGAAGTTGTCACGTCGCTCATCTCCAATCATTCCCAGCCCTCCTCTAAATGATCAAAAAGATGCGCCTTCCCTTGGAACAGAACTTTGAGCTGCGCTGGGTACGACAACATATACTGCAGATGTAGGGCCCTCAGTCTTTGTTTTGTTGCTTAAAAGGATTTCCGCCGACCTTGCACCTGCTTCGTGTAGTCTGGGTAGATAGCTATGCGGCTGTTACCAAAGTGCGGGACCTGTTGTTCCCGGGCTGCACATAGTATACACTCTCTGTCCCTGTAGTTGAGGACATTGGCAATAAGGGCTCTGGGGTCGCACCTGTCGGTAGAGGGGGAACCAGGGCACTTTGGGCTCTCTCCACAACAAAGAATTGCAATAGTCCTAGTGGCTGCAGCTCTGTGTGCACCAAGTTCTCCAGGAATTGTTCCGCCACTGCACCCTCGACTTTCTCCGGAAATCCCAGCACGCAGATTTTTTCCAGCAGGAGCGACCCTCTGCATCCTCCACATGGTGCTCCAATGCTACAGTAGCCGTGGTCATTTGGGCCATCCGCTGTTTTAGGGCTGTAACTTAGCTCTGTGATATTACACTTGGCAGTCTCCACCTTGTTTACCACCTTCCTCAAGTCCACATGCAGGAGATTAACGTCAATGGACACTGCTTGTGTCTTAGTTTCTAAAGCCGTTCAGGAGCTATGGATAGCAGCCAGTAGTTCATCTCGAGACAGCTCAAGACTCCCCTCAGGTTGGCCCTCCAAAGCATCTTCTTCTCCTTGTCGTGTAAGTCTCTGAGTCATTTGGTGGCAGTGCTATATTAGGCATACTTTTGCATCCTCTGAAAATCAAGAGCATTTGAAGCCTCTAAAGTTTTGTTTTCTATCACTAAGTAATAAAGAGAGCATAGCTGCTAGTAGATTTTTGCTTAGCATAGGTTACATTACTGCAACTCTGTGGGAGAGAATGTAAAATGTTTCTTAGCAGTAACTTGCCTTGCCCCGCCCCCTATTGAACCACTGGTGATCACCAATAAGAGCAATGTTTATAGCAACATTCCTGAAGCTTGGCATCTTAGATACACTGTCATTAGAGTTTAGTGCTATGGTATGCATGGTAGTGTATTGACCAAGAATGTTAATGGCAATTTAAGCTTACTGATCTGCCTTGGTAGAGGAGTCTGTGAGAACTATTTTAGCAGTCTTCCAGCTTTTCAGCTCTTATTGTATCCATTACAGTCCCACTGAACACCTGAAATTCTAGCCTTGCACCCCAATACAAAAAATGGTGTAAGAATTATAACTCTGACTAGCCCCCTTCTGGAAACAATGAATTTTTATATCTATACCTTATGCCCTCTTGTGTCTCTTCAGCTGATGTAACAACGCGATTTGATGAAGTCTTTTGGTTTGGGGACTTCAATTTCCGGTTAAACAAGGACCGTCTGGGAGTAAATGCAATCATCGAGTGCTGCCTAGAAACTGATGTGTCTCAGCTGCTGCAATATGATCAACTTATTCAAGAAATGAGGCAAGGTGAGTGAGCAGATTGGTGGCAATGGTCCTGATCACTTTGTACTGCTGCCTAATCAGAGGTTGAGTTACAATGAGACCAGTCAGGAGATCCTTTCTTTTCAATTCTTTCATGGCTGATTGTTCCTAAAACATCATTGAAGCGTAAGGGAAAAGGAGACAGACATGCAGTTAATGCAGAGAAGTTCACCTACAGAATAGCTGAAAATATACTTGCTCCTTTGTTGGAGTCAGCGTACACTAGCTTCAAGCCTTATACCTTCAGCCACTCCACAGGCTCAGTTATTTTGGCTGCACTGGTGTGGATCACTACCATAGTATATTTTACCAACTAAGAATGGAGGTCACTTAAGCCACATGTAGAATGGGGTTATTTTTGTTATAGAATTAGGTGATAGCTTTAAAGAGGTGAAGTAAAATGTGATGCCATACTGCTTAGACATAAAGCTAGTGATTTGGACATTACGTTTGGCTCACTGCTGCTTAAAGCACACTACGTAGGTTTCCAAAGTCCAATCAGTAGGGCAAAAGCAATGTAAGGTTTAAAATATGCATTTCAAAGTAAGCATCCCTTTAGAGATGTGTAGTACCAGGTTTGAACATAAGAAACCCACTAAGCTTTCTATTCCTCTAATGTTAATACAATGAACACCACGAAGAAGGGTAACAATACACATGTTGCGTGCAACAGGAAACTTCGTCGCAGCGCATGAGTACTATACAATACAAATGTCATGAAATCCACATACAATAAAATCAAACTGGGAACCATTAATATAGTCTGTGGCTCTGGCTCTTATTGACGATTGTTGGAAGCCACTGCACTACATGTACCCACAACAACTTCAAAGCACTGTTTTTTATATAATTTGTCTTTGTTACGTAATGAGGGTCATGCAGTCCTGTACTATTTGAAAAAAGCCCACTGCTTCTGTCACATATCTGGAAAATATGTCTGAGACCCTAGATACATGTTGCAGAGACTTCAGGATGTGAGATGTGACATATATAGTTAAATAGCAGTAATTAAAACTTAGATTTCTTTAGGCCTTGGTCATTTATTGTAACATTGTTCCCCATTCCTTGTCTGACCGTTGTTTCTGTAAGTCCACCCCCATCTAGCTTTCAGTGTTCTCATGTATGCCCAGACAGTAACCCTTATTCTCCAGTATTTGGGGTGTCTTTCATAGATTCACATGCCTGAATCATTCCCCGTCGTCGGAGTGGGAGTCCCACGGTACATAGAAAAGCAATAATCATGCACATAATAACCAAAAACCTTCGTAACCTGAAACCAGGAAGTAAAGTAGCCTAAGCTACAAGGAAAAAACTTCCACACCTATGACTATCACAGTCATTATGTCCAGTCCAAACTGCAGCCAATCAGGCGACAGCACCCACCAGAATGTTCTCCTCAGAGGCTCAGGCTCTCAGATTTTCTCGCACAGGAGTGAGCCAATACATAATAGCCTAAAAGCCTCTGAGGGGAGGTGGGCGGGTTGCATGTGAATCTATGAAAGACACCAATACTGGAGAACCACAGATTACAGGTAAGTAACTATTGTTCTTCTCCACTATTTGTGGTGTCTTTCATAGATTCACATGCCTGAATCAGAGTAGATAGCAGTACGTAACCTCATGCTCATAAGACGCTGTTTTTGTATTACAGCCAAAATACATTATCAAACGGTATATCTGCAGAGAAATACATGTGTGCTTCAACATATGCAGAACAATTTCAAGATATAGAAAGAGTATGGAAAAAAGCGTCTTATATAAAGCATAGTGGAGATGGGAGAACAGAGGCTCACCTTATTTGAAAAGATTGCGCAGAACAGCTTGTCCCACTGATGCATCTGCATCACTTGCAGCTTCCAAACAGTAGTGACTGGTAAAAGTGTGCCTGTTGGACCATGTTGCCGCTTTACAGGTCTGGTGAAGAGGCACACCGGCGAAAAGAGCTGTGGATGAAGAGATTGCTCTTGTAGAGTGCGCTCTTGGGGTCGCTTGCAATGGTCTTCCCGCTTGATCATGGCATAAGCAAATTGCAGCAGAGATCCAACGAGCAATGGTTGGTTTTGAGACCGAATGTCCTTGGCGTGGTTTGCCATATGCCACAAAGAGTTGGTCCGATTTGCGTATTGTTGCTGTCCGTTGTAAGTAGAACTTGAGACATCTTTTGATGGCAAGGGAATGCAAAGCTTTTTCTGCAGTTGTGAGCGGATTTGGGGAAAAAGTTTTTAAAATTATAGGTTCATTAAGATGGAAATCCGTCGGGACCTTTGGCATGAATTTTGGGTTAGTGCGCAGCACTACAGATTTGGATGTAAATTGTAGAAAAGGTGGATGAATAGTGAACGCTTGGAGGTCATTAACTCTTCTGGTTGATGTCAAAGCCAGCAATAAGGAAACCTTCCAAGAAAGGAACTTTAAATCCACTTTGTGAATGGGTTCGAAAGGGTGCCGCATTAGTTGTGTAAGTACTATATTAAGGTGCCAAGAAGGAGGTGGACGCCGGATAGGAGGGAACATCCGGAACAACCCCTTAAAAAATTGTTGAATGTCTCTATTGGAATAAAGAGAGTTAACACCATCCTGCCGAAACATTGAAATCGCAGCCAAGAACACCTTCAGAGTAGAATGGGAGAGACCGGACCTTGCCAACTGTAGAAAGAATGGCATAATTTGTTCTGGTCTTGCATGAATAGGGTGGAGATTGGCAGACTGACACCACATGCAAAATCTCTTCCACTTTAGTTTGTAAGTTTGGTTTCAGGCTACCAAGGTTTTTGGTTATTATGTGCATGATTATTGCGTTTCTATGTACCGTGGGACTCCCACTCCGACGACTGGTAATGATTCAGGCATGTGAATCTATGAAAGACCCAATACTGGAGAACCACAGATTACAGGTAAGTAACTATTGTTCTTATCTTACCTTCTTGGCACCTCCCAGCGAAAGTAAAGTTTGGAGAACCTTGTAAGTAGATGGGTTCAGTGGTTTCACAATCTCAGGTTCGTTTTATAGCTTTGGAGTGAAGCATGCATCATAAATTTGACCTACATGCATTAAAACTTTCTCTAAGGCATCTTATTGCTGTTCTGTTTCCACTTCGGCAACAAGACTGGGGGAAACACCGGAGGGAAAGTTGGGTGTGTATGGTTCTTTTGTGTGCTTCTTACTCAGGCACCTAATCCAACCACACTGTTGCATTTCAGGGGTAAAACCTGACCGCACTTGCTACTTTTCCTTAGACAAGCAGGTATGCCAACTTACCATTCAGCGTGGGGAAATCGGTGTCTACTAAATCTCTGCTGAACTTACCCAGAGGATGTTCACACTTGCAACAGTAATAAAATAATAACTGGGTTCCCTTTACCCCAGTAGAACACATAAAAGAATAACTGAGCATCGTTTGTAAGGCTTTATTCGAGGCCAATGTAATGTAGATGTAAAACTATTATAGAAGATACTAAACTAAATGTAATGATTATGGGTGAAAAAAACATACATATTATGAACACAGACAACATAATACATTAAATGATTTCCATTTGCAATAAATCCTTGCTAATGATAGTTATTTGCCATCTTGAGGAATTGTGAGATGTTGGCCTGGTATATGCTGTTCACTAATTATAGTGGGCACCTTGCACCAGTCCAAGCAACCCTTATGGTGTTGAAAGAGGTCAAAGATAACCCTAAAAAGCTATCCAATTCCTCAATACGGCCATGATCGTGGCCAGAAGAGATTTTGCTGCTAACTGGAAGAATCCAGACCCACCTAGCATAACAAAGTGGCGTAGGGGAGTGGACTTCAGTGTGGCACAGGAGAGTCCCCTGTATGAAGCCAGGGGATGCCCAGCTAAACATTGCAGGGTTTGGGGCAAATGGCTGGGCCAGATAGAAAAAGTGTGTTTTACTATGCTAACAGTATATATTGTATGTGGCCTCAGGGATTCACGATCTACAAAGTGCATAACATCCAAAGATAAAATGTAGTGTTGTTCTATCATTACTGTAATGTGCTATACTATGATTATCACTGGTGTATTCTTGTTAAAAACCCAATAAAATGTAATATAAAAAGAAAACTATCTAAGTGGTAGCTGTGGAGAGCAGCCTTCAGACTTACTCTTGAAGGAATGTTAAGGAGCTTGTTTTACCTGAATACAACCTTATAGTATTGGTTAAATGAAAGGAGAACCACCCAGTAGTTATAAAAATATGTATGTTCGAGGCATATGAGCTGCAGATCACACACTAAGCATAGATCGCCATCTGGAGTTGGGCCCGGATGTTTGCACTTGTTTTTGTCTTGGAAAAGTCTTTGGAAGTCACGAGATAGGTTACTCCTCCTTTGGATGATAGTGCGCATGGGCATCGGCTCCATCTTCAGATTGTTTTTTTCCGCCATTGGGCTCGGATGTGTTTTTCACGCTCCAGTTCAGAACGGTCACCGATTCCACTCTCGACGCGCAATCATTCACCCTTCTCCGGTATTGTTTTCGATTGCGATCCCTAGTCGTCGCGCATCACTTCAACATTGAAGTCCTCGATTCCGGTCGTCGACGAAGGCCTTCAGGCATACATGGGCCTTGGTATCTGGCTCATGGAAAGGACGCCATTCAAGAAATGTCCTCAAAGTGCATCGAAATTTCCCCACACCGATCTGCATGAGGTGTGCAACCTCTGCTTGTCTCCGGAGCACGAGGCCAGAGACTGTGCGGCTTGTGCCTCTTTCCACTCCAAGAAGATCATTCGAGATCGTCGAGCCAGGAGAACAATGGCTCGCTCGTCAGCACCCATCCCCGATGACATCTTCCAGGAGGATGTCGATGTACCAGAACAGGAGCGACTCCAAGAAGGCCTCGTCAGCGCCTCCGAAGCCGATGACTCTGACCTCAAGGACATCACTCCTGGGCAGCGGGTCGTAAGTAAAGACGTCGACCCCGACCCACTACCTACACCATCGAAAAAGGCTTCGGTCACACCTTCACCTTCGGGTTCAGGTGCACTCCAAGAGACTGCTTACCATGCCCCGTCCTCGGGCCCGGCGAAGAAGCTTACTAAGCCTTCAGGCGTCTCGGGCTTCGAGTCAGTCTACCATCGGCACCGAGCGGTCACCGGCATCGAAAAAGAAACCGCCCTCCTCCTCCTTGTCGATCACTGCCTTCACATCCAAGCACTCGGCACCGAAACCTACAGGCACCGTTCCATCGACTCAGAAAAAACACTTGGATCCGAGCAAAAAGCCGATCTCTAAAGCTTCCGATTCACACCCTTCGGAACTGAAAAAAGCCTCGGAACCGAAAAAAACACCCAGTTCCACAAACGGCCACAGAGACTAAAACATCACAGTTCCAAGCCAAAGGACCACAAAACCGTTCCAGAGTCTGTGCCGCGCAAGTCTTCCAAACCGAAACGGTCGGCGCCGAAAGACCAGCCTATATCAGAAGAGCTATTTAGAACAGACCCTAAACAGAGAACTCTTCTGAAAGACCCTAAAACTGGTCAGCTGACTTTGAGTACAAAGAAGAGACCATTGGATACGCCTGCACCGGCTCCACCACCTAAAAAAAGGGACATTGCCACATTTCCCCTCAGGGTCCCTCCCCCACCTCCTCCCCCTCCTCCTCCCCCACCACACCATTCTCCCACACCATATCCTCCACCAATGGATGATGATGATGACACCTCTGATGACACAGGAGGGGGTGCGGATGATGAGCCACTAGGGGGCCCACCTTATTCCCCTGACCCCTGGGACGATTACAGTACACCAGATGTCCCTAATGTACCACAGGATTACATCTACCCCTCCAGGCCTTCCCCTCCGGAGGACACAATGGGTTTTCATTAGCTTCTCCACAGAGCTGCCCCATACCACGGGGTTGACTTACATACTGACCCTGTGGAAGACGATTTCCTTATGGACACCTTTGATAACCCACAAAGGTCCACCACTATTCTGCCCATGCTAAAAGAAGTTACCAAGCATGCACCTGAGGTATTTAAAGATCCTGTCAGGGCTAGGGATATTAACCCCAGGATCGAGAAAAAATACAAGACTGCCCCAGCAGACGCAGCTTACATTATGGGCCCCATACCACTAGACTCCCTTGTAGTCTCCAATGCTAGAAAGAGGGCCAACTCTTAGACATCAGGGGACACTCCACCCCCCGATAAAGAGTCAAAACTCTTAGACGCCTCTGGTAAAAGAACCGATTCACAGGCAGCTAACATATGGCGTATCGCCAACACTCAAGCACTGTTAGCCAGGTACAATAGGGCACATTATGACCAGCTTGAAACCCTATTGCAACACCTCCCGGACAAATATAAGGACAAAGCCAATCACCTTATACAGGAGGGGAAACTCATCACCAACACCTCCATTCGTTGTGTGCTGGACGTGGCCGATACCGCCTCCAGAGCTGTCAACACAAGTGTTCTCCCGCGTAGACATGCCTGGCTACGCATTTCAGGTTTCAAACCTGAAGTACAAAGTTCCATCTTAAACCAACCATTCGATCAGGAACACCTGTTTGGCCCTAATGTTGATTCATCCCTTGAAAAGATGAAGAAGGACACGGACACAGCTAAATCAATGGGAGCTTTGCAATCGCAAGCTCCCAGACATTCCTTTCGCTGTCCCTCTTACAAGGGCACCTCCAGAGGCTACTCTTCTGACAACCCCTCCACCTCTTATAAGACTCCCACCCAGTCTACATTCCCCAGAGGTTACCACAGAGGAGGCTACAGAGGCAACAATAACAAAGGTAGAGGCAAGACCAACAACACCCGCTCTGCCTCCACCCCTACCCAATGACTTCCCACCGTTCCCCCGACCCATTCCACTCCGGTCCTGGGAAGATTACAACAGTTCCTGCCTGTTTGGACCAACATCACCACAGACAGGTGGGTGAGACAAATCATTCAATCTGGTTACTGTCTAGAACTCACCTCTACCCCCCCCAAACATACCACCCAAACAGCGCCCAATATCGTTAGAACATTTATCACTGCTCAAGCAGGAAGTCATCTCCCTCCTACAAAAGAGTGCAATAGAACCAGTTCCCCTGCACCAACAAAACACAGGAATTTACTCTCTGTATTTTTTCATACCAAAAAAGGACGGCTCTCTGAGACCTATTCTGGACCTAATATCCCTAAACCTCTACATACAGTCAGACCATTTTCACATGGTCACACTTCAGCAGGTCCTTCCTCTTCTTTCACAAGGCGGCTTCCTTGCCACTCTAGATCTCAAGGACGCCTACTTCCATATTCCCATTCACACATCTCACAGGAAATATTTCAGGTTCGTAGTGGACGGTCAACACTACCAATTCAAAGTACTCCCTTTCGGAGTCACCACAGCACCCCGGGTATTCACCAAGTGCCTAGCGGTAGTGGCAGCTCATCAAAGAAGACCGCACATTCACATCTTCCCATATCTAGACGACTGGCTCATAAAAGCCAGCTCATACAGTCAGTGTGTACACCACACTCACGCCACTATTCAACTACTCAACGACTTGGGGTTTACAGTAAACCATGCAGTCTCATCTACAACTGTCCCACATACAACAGTACCTAGGTGCCACAGTAGACACCTCAAAAGCACTCGCTTATCCCAGTTCAGCCGGGATAGCAAGCATGCAAACCCTCATAACCAAATTTCTGCCTCAACACTCTCTTCCAGCTCGAGTGTTCATGCAACTCATAGGGATGATGGCCTCTTGCATATCCATAGTGCTTCACGCAAGACTCCAAATGCGTCCTCTCCAAGAGTGCCTAGCACGCCAATGGAACCAGGCTCAAGGTCAGTTAACAGATCTGGTGTTGGTTAGACGGTCGCACTCATCGCTCTCTGCTGTGGTGGAAAACCAAAAACCTTTCCAAACGGCGCCCGTTCCTAGAGCCAGTTCCACAGATTGTCCTGACAGCGGACGCATCGCTCTCCGGCTAGGGAGCTCATCTTTTACATCACACTATGCAGGGCAGGTGGACTCCTCAACAGAAATTACTCCACATCAACCATTTGGAGTTACTAGCCATATTCCTAGACCTAAAGGCATTCCAGAAGCAAATATCAGGCAAGGGTGTCCTAGTCCGCACGGACAACATGACAGCCATGTACTACATACAGAAACAAGGCGGGATACATTCTCTACAACTCTCTCATCTAGCACAAAGCATATGGAGATGGGCTATACCGCAGAACATTTTTCTCCTAGCCCAACATGTCCCGGAAGTCCAAAACAACATAGCCGATCTGTTAAGCCGTCAAACGCAACAGATTCACTTGTGGGAACTTCATCCGCATGTTCTTCAATCATTTTTTTCAAATGTGGGGCCAACCACACATAGACCTCTTCGCCACACACGAAAACGCCAAATGCCCAAGCTTTGCCACCAGATTCCCACACCCATTGTCCAAAGGCAATGCGATATGGATGAATTGGTCAGGCAGATTTACGTACGCTTTTCCGCCTCTCCCACTCATTCCATTGGTGGTGCGAAAGCTACAGCAACACTCACTGACTCTCATTCTAGTTGCTCCAAAGTGGGCCAGACAACCGTGGTACACCACATTACTGGAACTCTCTGTGGTTCCGCACCAAAAACTGCACCTCTCCCCACTCCTCTTAACCCAGAACCGTAGAGAGATCAGATACCCAGACCCAGCTCAGCTCAACCTTGTGATCTGGCTCCTGAGGTCTTAGAATTCGGTTACCTTAACCTTCCCCCTGACTGTATGAACATTATTAAAGAGGCTAGACATGCAGCCAAGTGGAAAAGATTAGTTATATATTGTCATAACAACACCATCAATCCCCTAGACGTGTCTATCCAACACATCATAGGTTACCTACTACATCTCCTAAGGTGTAACTTGGCTTATACATCTATCTGGTTGCACCTCGCTGCCATAGCGGACTATTTACAAAAAAGGCAACACTTATCGCTCTTCAGAGTACCTGCCATCAAAGCATTTATGGAAGGCCTCAAAAGAATAATTCCTCCCAGAGTACCACCCTCACCTGTGTGGAATTTAAACATAGTTCTCACAAGACTAATGGGTCCTCCATTTGAACCTCTACATAAATGTGAGCTACAATTTTTAACATGTAAAGTTGCATTTTGTAGTGGCCATCACTTCTCTTAGAAGAGTTAGTGAACTCCAAGCACTAACCATTCAGGAACCTTTCTTACAAATACATCATAATAAGGTTGTTCTCCGAACTAATCCTAAATTCCTCCCTAAGGTTATTTCTCCCTTCCACCTCAATCAATCTGTAGAGTTGCCAGTGTTCTTCTCGCAACCACAAACAGTCGCAGAAAGGCCTCTTCACACTCTAGATGTCAAAAGAGCACTGCTTTATTACATCGAGAGAAGAAAACCTTTTCGCAAGACAAAACAACTTTTTGTATCCTTCTCACCACCACATAAAGGCAACCCCATATCAAAATCAGGGATAACAAGGTGGATTGTCAAATGCATACAGATTTGCTATCACAAAGCAAAACTAACATTATCAGTTCCCCCTAAAGCCCACTCTACTCGAAAGATAGGGGCTTCAATGGCATTTTTAGGGAACATTCCTTTACATGACATCTGCAAAGCAGCTACATGGTCTACACCGCACACATTCACAAAACACTATTGTGTAGATGTGCAAACAAAACAGCAGGCTAGTGTGGGCCAGGCTGTACTCAAAACATTATTTCAAACCACTGCAACAGATACTGGTGGTCGCCGCTAAGGAGGGGTACTGCTATCCAATCTATGCGTAGTGTGTGATCTGCAGCTCATTTGCCTCGAACGGAAAATGCTATTTACAAGTATGCATCTGTTCTTGGCATGTAGAGCTGCAGATCCACACACGCCCACCCACCTCCCCGGCTACCTTTATTTGTTCCAGTATTATCTTATTTAGATACAGAATACATGGGCATCTTATCTGTTTCTCACAAAACTCCATCATTTCCCTGCTGGCGAAAAACAATCTGAAGATGGAGCCGATGCCCATATGCACTATCATCCAAAGGAGGAATCACCTATCTCGTGACTTCCAAAGACTTTTCCAAGACAAAAACCAGTGCAAACATCCGGACCCAACACCAGATGGCGATCTATGCTTAATGTGTAGATCTGCAGCTCTAAATGCCAAGAACAGATGCATACTGGTAAGTAGCATTTTCCTTATTAATATAACACTCTCTAGTATGACAAAATATCTCCTACATGGTGGTAATCACAAAGCACACAATACTTAAGCACAGAAATTATAGTAAATAGCTCTAATACATAGTACATAGCACTAATACACAGTTGGCCCCAGGGGAGGGGGGAATCGTATACTAAAATAGTGGTATAAAAACCACAACTCAAGTCAAGACAGTGTCGAGAGGTTGTAGAATCGCTGGGACCCTAAGGAACCACCCAAGGTGAGTAAGTAGGGAGCCCACGGAGGACGGATGCAGTGTGGGAAAACAACTGTGTGCGCCATACAATTCTATAGGAAAGTCGTGGTTGAAGTTTTAGAGTTTAAGGACCCTACCCAGTGGACTTCGAAGAAACCCCGTGGAAGTTAGGAGGTTGGAGAGCCACCCCACCCGTGGATACCGAAGTACCAGAGTTACCTATCCCAGGGAAGCCAGGTGCATAGGTCTGAAGTGGCATCGGAAACCGGCATCAAACCCAATGGAGGACTTCAAAGAAGAGCCGCTGCTGGAAAGAAGAAAAGTGTCTGTTGGAATCCAAAGGTGGATTCTTGTCTAAGAGTACCTGAAAGCAGAGGGGACAGAGTCTGGGTCACTAAGGAGTGACCAGGGGCTCGGTAGGCGAATCCCCACTGATGTCGGGTGCTTCAGGTGCATTGCTGGAGTTTTTGACTCTGCAGCTACGGGGAACAGGAGACGTTGAGGACGACCAGGAGCCGGACACGAGCTGTCCCATGAAGGATGTTGAGTCCTGAGGGGTCGGTGTCCGGCTGAAGCACCAACAAGCCTTGGCAACTGCAGCCCACGCAGAAGGTCAAGAAGGGATACGGTTCGGACCAGCAAGGTCCAGGAGACTCACCACAGCAAGCGGAGTCAGGGCAGGCCTGGAGCAACCAGGGGAGCCCAAGAAAAGCAAAGGTGACCCTCAAGTGGACCCGCAGGCCGGAGGCACGGAAGTCGCGAGAGGTCCTTGAGCGATTTCACCAAACAGCAGCCCACGGAGCACTCTGTGCGAGGAGGACAGAGTTCTTGGTAGGAAATGGTGCCAGAGGTTGGGGCTACTCGGAGCCCAATGCACTTGTTCGGAAAACACCAACAAGCATTTGTACTTGCAAATGTACGCGGTGCACAGGGCTTCGGGTATTGCAGCCCCCACGAGGGATTCTGACCTCAAACTTGGTGAGAGGGCACCTCGGACCATGAAGGACATAGAAACCCACCTCCTGTGTTGCTGAAGCCTTTGGAGTCCTTCGGAGCTCAGGGTCAGCAGACCGGACAGAGTGCTGCAGTGCCTGCGAATGCAGGGGAGTGACTCCTTCACTCCAAGGGAGATATCTTCTGTTGTCCTTGATGCTCTACAGGTCCTGCATGGATCCTGTGTGGTGCACGGGCACAGATGATGCTTCGGACTGAGAGGGAGATGAAGTCGGGCCCAAATGAAGTCCAGTGAAGTCCAGAGTGTCCAGACGGTTGAAGTTCAATGATTCTTGGTTCAGAATATTGTCCATGTCGAATCTAGGGTCCTACAGCCAGGTAAGCCCCTAAGTACCCACAGAAGAGGGTTGGACAGATTCAGGGGACCCTCCCAGGGGAGGGTCTGGACAGTGGGGAGGTTACTCCCATGTCCTTTGTCCAGTTAAGCATCAGAGCAGGAGCCAACGGCTCCCAGGACTGGTTTGAACTGGACTGTGCATAGGGACACCAAATGTGCCCCTCAAGCAGACTTTCGGTCGCTTGCAAGTGCACCCACCCAGTCCTAATGCACTAAATACTGTCTGGGAGGTGGTCACACTTCCCTTTGACAGGATGCCTATTGTTCTGCCTTCCGCTGCTTGAGCTTGGCTCGGCAGCAGGACGGCAGAAATGTGTCGCTGGTCAGCAGCAACGATTTTGTGCTTCCCGGGAGTAGAAGGCTGGTACCGGGAACACCAGGCACCCAACGAAGCTCGCTTCTGAGGGGGTATGATTCCACAATGTTTGACACCAAACACGACAGGGTTAGTTTCAGCTGTTTTTATAGTAGGTCATCACGTGGTCGCATGATGCCACTCTATATGCTGTAAATGGCTGTCTCACGGACAGCCCAGGAGAATGGACTCCGTAGGCTGCTCATGCAGTGGCACCCTCTCACTTAGAACCAAGCACCCTGCCCTCAGGATTGTAAAGGCCTGCTCAAGGGGTGACTTATAGGTTTTAAGTGCAGTGACTCTTAGATATAGTAAACTTATATCTTAAGTAAGTGGTGCATGCACCAACGTACACAGCCGCTTGCAATGGCAGGCCTGTAGGTTCTATTTTGCATGACCTCTCATGGGTGGCATAATACATGCTTCAGCCCATGGGAGGCCTCTGGGGTACCTATGCCCTGGGTACTTGGTACCATATAGTAGGGACTGACAAGGGTATCCCAGTATCCAATCTGGAGTGTACCAAAGTACATAGCATAACAGTTTAAGGAGAAAACAGATAGACTGGGGTCCTGATTAGCAGGATCCCAGTCAGTATAGTCAAAAACAGTATCACATTTAGCAAAAAGTGGGGGTAACCATAAGAAGCAGATCCTGCTTTCCTACTGGAATGCATAGCAGTAGTCTCATTTCTGAATACTGAGGGCAAACAGGCCCAAACTGCCTGCAATGAGTTTTTATATATATATATATTTTTGAGAAGACATAATGTCTTGCAACTGCAACCTACATAGACAGATAACACATTCACCAGTAGTCAACACATCACTCTTCCCCCCAGAGGACTGAAAATGGTGCTTACATATTGACTCTGAAAATCATTGTGAGAAAAATATAAGTGTCATTTGTGATGTAATTTGAGAAAAAACTCTTTTTTGTTGCATTATTTTCACATTTTACACATACAGACTCTCTTTACTGCACTTATTCATAATACCCATATATGAATATGAAAATTAAAAGCATGCTTTCAAAAACTCGGGATGAATATAAAACATATTGTCAGACAATAATAATCATAATACAGAGATTATTTTTTTCATGAGCTTGTGCACTGATCATGCAAGAGAAAGACTGTTAACTTTGTATTTATAGGCCCAATATCAAAGGGAATGGAATCTGATCCCATATATTGGCACAACAGATGAAATATTTTCAACATACCAGCCTTAACTTAACCTCGGCACTGATGGGTTTTATTGATGACAAAGTGTATTGTCTTGTTGAAACACTTTTTTTCTATTTTTCCTTTCTTATTATGTTTTGTTTCCTGTATATGTAGTACCTGCATAACATTACCCTGTATTGTGTGCAATATATGGGATCAGATTCCCTTTGATATTGGTTTTTATTGTAATGAATTGACAAAGTTTTTAATGTTTTTAATAAACCATTTGTATAATCTTATTAGTACATCTGCGTGGTGGCAAACTATATTTGCAAAAGTCAGCTCTTTTCCCTTTGTGCTTCTTTGTATGAAGTGACGTGTGGTTTGGATGAATGTGAAGAGTAGTGTGTATTATATGGTCTACCAAAGGAAACACAGACATTTATTGATCTTAAAACGGAACCTTATTCCTTTGGTTTAAAAGGGGTCCCTTTCACTTGCTTTTTGAGTCTATTGGCCCCAAGTCAGGATATTGTGCCAAAAACCAGTCCGTGCATCAGTAAGCCAAATCCAGTATAGTCATTGAATAGCTATAGCAATATGCCCTCTGTATATAAAGAGATCATATGCCTTTTCACACCCAGTTGTAGGACAGACTAACCCTTGTCAAATCTTATATCATTTGCCAGGAGTTTCCTCACCAGTACAAATAAAAATGGTGATAAGGGACAGTCTTCACATGTGCAGCTCCTAACTGTCTCCGAGTTATGCTGTTGGTTTCGGGTTTTACCCTAGGAACCTTGTATAGTGCCACTATCCAGATTATAGTTTTCGCATTCCTTGCTCCTTAGGACCTGGAACAAGTATTTCTATCCTGGCATGTCAAAAGCCTTCTTAATATCAGTGGTGGTCAAGGTAGCCTCTCGGTAGCATCATCAGATATCATGTTTATGATGTGAAATAATCTGCAGCTATGAGGGGTGATACTCCTGTGTAGCATAAACCTATTTGGATCGTCATCTATCAGATCTGATAGTGCTTTAATCAGTCTGTTGACCTGAAGCTTGCCCATGAAGTTACTGTCTAGGGTAAGCTTGATAATAGGCAAACCACTTGACACTGGTTAGGTCACAGTATGGTTTGAACACAGCTACGATGATGGCCTCCCTAGTGTTGAGGACAGCTTTTCCTTTTCTTTTGCAGTTGCATAGACTTTGACCAGTCTCGGTAAAAGGCTATCAGTGTGGTGTAAAATTAAGTGCTCACTTAATGTCGTCAGTTATTAACTTGTTGTTTAGGTCTTGTGTTTTGGAATATAGCTGGACATACGGATTGGCAAAAATAGCATTTATATGCAACTGGGACTATGCCTTTGAGCCATCTTCTAGATATAGTACCACTGCAGGTGAATTTTGTGTCGCTGATTATAGAAATCCTGGCCTGCAAATAAACAGTTGTCTCATTCGGAGTGTTGTCAATATATTCACAATACTCAAACACATTGGCTGTTTAGCAGTTGGGCGGATTGCTTTTTTTTTTTTTACCATAAAGCTACAGTATTGTTCATTTGTTACCGGGTTTCTCAAGGGATATTTCTTTTGTATTTTTCTTGAATGTTTATTACTTGACCCTGCTACGTGAAACAAGATTTGTGTTAGGGAGGTTTTTCCAGTATTTTGCAGTCTTTGAAGAAGAAGAAGCAACCGCCTCCTCTGCGTGTGTATTTAGATAGCGGGATAGCAAGTTTGTGCATGTTACAGAATTGGTAATTCTTATTGGAATGATTTTGTATTCGAGATATATAGAGGGTTTTCTATACAATGAACCAGAACAATGGGTTTTGGAGGACTGTTAATCACTTACAGAGCACATTTGTAACATTGAAGAAATGTATAATATTTTTTTATGGAGGGGTATGGGAAAGTGTTTTAATAATAGTGAAACTGTTTGACTTAAGTATTGCATAATATATGGATGAGCCCTGTTAATGATACCATGACTGGGTATAGGAGGCTGAAGTGGGCTCGCAAGCCAGTTGATTTTCCTTTTAGAGTATACACAGAATAATTATTTGTTGCCCTGAGCTGCGACCTCAGGGCTGCACTTTCTGCAATTCAGAATTTCTACTTTTCAATCCTTTCTAACAAACTATTCCTGTACTGTAGATAGAATAGTAAATAAGTTTCCTGGAATATTTGAGAAAAGTTGCTCTCTCCCCAGATAATCTAGGATTGGAGTTAGAATAGTAGTTTTGACCTTCCAGTGTCCACCACTCCCACTGCTGCCCTGAAGGCACAGTTTAGGGCACGAAACATGAATGTGCATTCTCCGCTGACAAAGACATACCTGCACAAACTCAACCTGCCCCACCTTTGGCGCTGGGCCATACATCCCTTTCTGTCCTGCAGGTCTCAGCAGTTTTTATTACTTTGGTGCAGACTCTGGTTGCCAGTTCTAGACTCGCTTTGGCTCGGGGACTGAATTTGGATCCATTTTTTACTAGGATTCTCCCTATGTCACTCTGTATCATAGCTAGGGCACAACTAATTCTGAAGGACGACTCCTCCCCTATATCTCTGCCTTAGCAGCAACACTTCAGGATCATGGAGGATACTTTTGGGTCTGGCTGTGATGCCATACAATGTTTTCACCTCTATAACATGACGAAGATGATGACATAACCTATTACCTCCTTATTATGGTGATGTGGGCTTTTATATCTTAATTTACAAAATGCCAGTGGCCTAAATACCTCTCCAGAATATGTTATTGATTGGCCCTTGAAGTCCCCACACTAAAGAAATTGCCTCTTAATCTGTTGTGATTTGGAGGACAGTGCAAGGGTTGGGTATCGTACTCCCCACTTAGGCAACTAAAGCATACCTTCTGACCCAGATTTTGCAACTTGGCCCTTCTACTTCACAGCCTCGGTTATCTTTTAATGAGGCTCTGATTGAGCCAATCATACTAGCTTTGTTTAAATAAATCTTCATAGCATGTGTGACTGTAGCTAGACATGCTGTGCATACTCCAGCCATCTAGTGTTGAGCTTGGACGTTGCAAGTTGTTTTTCTTCGAATAAGTCTTTCGAATCATGAGGTCTCTGTAACGCTTCCTGTTGATGTAGATGCGCATGGTCACTAACTCCGTTGTTAAATTGTTTTTCTCTGACGTCCGGTTTGGATGTGATCTAATGTGCTCCCAGTCTCGATGAGTTCATTGGTTCCCGTCGTGGCCTTGAGTCCACCGACTTCCACTCCATCACAAGTGCAGTCTTTTGTACGTCCGTTCCATCTGCTGGTTCCTTTGATGACCCCTTGGGGCCACTGCATACTCAGGCCTCCCTTCAGAGAATGACAACGCGGTCGAGGTGAGGGAACAGATGCCTTTCATGAGATGCCCCAATGGCACCTAAATACCTATGGGCTGACATTCACCCTGTGTGCAACTTGTGGCTCTTGCTGGACCACGACGAAAGCTGCTGCTGCTAATGTTCGGTGTTCAGCTGTAAAAAGACTCTGTGCCAGTGCCAGGATCGACGGTGGGCGCACAGTAGGATGGGCCAGTCTACGTCGTAGATGTCTGACATCTTCGACCCCTTGGCTGCCGAAGAAAAGCAGGAACAGGAAATGGGCGAGTCACCCGACCTTCTGGCCCACTTGCCTAGCCCAGAGTGTAGTGTAGTTCCTGTTTCCCTAATTGGCTCTGCGCATTGGAATAATATACCCTATAGATTTGACATAGGACTGAGGTCAGTATGCCCCTATCGAGTATATTAAACTTAATTAATTTGTACCAGCTAACTCAGAGGCCACTAGAAACTCCTTGTAAACCAGAAGGGATTAGTTTCTGGCAACCGCATAAACATGACAACTTTGTTTCCCTTTAGAATCGGAACCCTCTCAGAATCGTGGAAACAACAGATAACAGTTTCACTCAGCTAGTCGTACATGCTTAGTTTCTTCAGAGTTACACAGAAAGAATAGACTGGCGTTTCAATAAAAGGATTAATTGAACAGTCTTGTTTCTTGTGTAAGAGATATGAGCTGTTACAATCACAAGACAGTATGCGAGATAGATTATGTACAGCGTAAGCAGTAGAAAGAAATAATACTGCGCTAGCATTATCTTTTAGCTATGACATATATATTCATATACATAAATAACATAAGCTAAAAATGCGAGTAAGATGCTTCTCTTACTAGTTCTACCCCAGTGTAACTAACCTAAGTGTTGTGCAAGGTAAGAAGTAGGTGATGTATTCTATAGTATGGTAGGCTATAGTATGGTTGGCTAAGTTTTAGTATGCCAAGTCTGGTATGCCAAGAGTCCCTCTAGGTTCTAGTCAGCTCCATACCTTGAGAATGAGAGAGATGGGAATCTCTTTCCGGGTCTCGAACTCGAACACCCCGCGAAGGGAGTCAGAACACTGGAAGCTGGATTCTCTGCGAGCAGGGATGACAGTGTCTCTTGTGCATCAGGCTGGGACATGGGCTCCTCTAAAGTCGAGGTCTCCTCCTACTTGTTTTGGCAAGGGAAGGTATATTTATACCCGGTAGGTGCCTTGGAATGTTAGCATTGACGTATAGTCGGGCAGAGGAAGACGTCAGGAATGAACCCTTAAGGAATAGCGGTTCATGCATAATAAATGAGTTCTTGGAGAAATCAATAATCCTGTGCTAGGGGAACTCCCAAGATCTTAAGGGTCTGGTTTCTAAGAACTCGTTGTGACGTTGAGGTGTACGGATGTAGGTGACCATGCCTGTATTTGGATAGCATGGCTAATGCCTAAATAGGGACTGGGATCTTATGCCTATATAAGGGCAATGCGAATTGTGCTATATAAGGGCATGTATCATGAAAACCTATATACGGACACCTAAAGCGGAATACAACACCCACTCCACTTTCGAATAAACGATAATACTAAATGCCAAACATAAAAATGGTAAACATTAAACTGAGTACCACATGTTGCTAAAAACATTTGTAAAAGCATACTAAAAGAAGTTTAAAAAAACTGTAGCTAAACATGAAAAGGTACTGTACATTTTAAAGCAGTTTTTCATTCTAAGCATATTTCGGAAGTAAATGCAATAGGAATGAATAGAAAAATGTACATATGACGAAATGGTTGACAATTATTCAAAAACCAAAGCCATTTCATAACATGGTACTAAATGAAATAGTGGTAAATAAGGTGGCAATGTGTCCCTGGAAGTATTCAAAGAAGTCCTTTCTATATGAATAGTTCTACTGTAAGCAGATTGAATTGCCATGTATTTTCAAATTTAGAAAAAAGTCAATTTTAGGAAGTGTTCCAAGTTCTGATCTGTTATGAAAATATGGAGGCCAAATACATTGCTTCTCTGGTACACTGTGAGCCGAACCAAAGTCAGTGTATGGGTCTGGAGAAAACATGAAATCATCAACTCTTGTAGACAAAATATCATCTACCGATGTCGGGGACAGTTGGAACACATCGTTTAGAATGTTAACTGCACAGAGATGTGAAGCATCGCCTTCAGCAATGGATGCCGCAGCAATGTTCACGTCCGTTGTTACCTGGGTGCCTGTTGATCCATCTCGTACCTCAGCAGCAGCAGGAAGTGTTTGTGAGATCTTAACGAATGCCGTCATCAGGATTGGTAGCCTCTGGGGACAACACAGAGCATGGGCCGTTTTGTTGTCCAGCAGAGTATCGATATCCGTTGGCATGACTGATGGGAGTGTTCGACATATGTCTAGCACGCATTCTTCAACGCAAAGCAGGCAGCGTAGAACAGGTAAGATGCAATCTTGCCAGATTGGTCTAAATTACAGAAAATATGTTGTGTTAAGTTCCCGTAGACGAGGTATGCCCAAAAGTTGCACTATGTGCTAACGGCACTTCCGTTCTAGGAGAGCTTTCTCCAAGTTGCTGGGAGTGATGCAGGTGGATAGGGTTGCCATAGCGTAGCAGTAGGAATAGAAACGGGGTTCCTGCAATGAGCGCTAGAACTAATGGCAGACCACCAAACACCGAATGCACGAAGTTTGGAATGATTCCGAGGACTCCCTGAAAAGGTGTTAACAGTCCTGTACATATGGTCTTAAATACATGTTCAATCCCGCTCGTATAAGACATGTTTAAGATACATCCCATCATTTCTACGAAATGTATAGGGCAGTTTGTACGTATTAGAGCTTGTATCTCAGCCGAAGTCCTTGCAATTTGCAGATCAAAGATTTCTTTGGCCGAGGTCAAAGGCACGGTCTGTTGCAAAAGCATGGCTTTCATTCTGCTTAAATTATCAAAACGTATAAAAGAAACATTCAATGTAGGCCATAGAGGCGACTCCCTGACTGTCTATTTGGGGGAACAATACTTGTATACCACAAGTAACCCTGGAGCTAACAGTTACCAGATATGGGATTCCTGGCAACATGCCACAGCAACTCTGATCATTTAATATGAGGTAACTCCTGTTAGAAAGTTGGCCAAACGTTGGATTAATCACAGCAGCTGGTGTACCCTGCAGGTGGCAGGACAAGTTTGCCACAGAACCATTACAAGCCCCATGTAAAGGAATGTCCTGACATATGAGAGATCCACTCATTGCATTTTCACATTGTGTACTGCTTATAAACACTTAACGACCCCCACTCCAACATCTGTATTCGTAAGGTAACTCCTAGGATGTCTTAATGTATTCTTTACCCAACCTTTCATATTTGCCTACTTGCATTTGTTTGAGGCAATACTGAAAATGAAAAGTAGTGACAGGCAGAGTTATTTTGCCATGGATAAACCATTCTGTAGCAGGTTTTTCTGCTACCGAAAATGGTAATGTTTCCAGTTTTTCAATGCTCAGCACTATATACTTTGCTTTTCTTTGTGCCAGTTCGATCTGTTTATCCGTGAGATTGTATTCTGAAAGCAGAGACGACGTGTTGATAAAACGCCAAGGCACATAGCCTGCACGCAGTAACATGGCTAAATCTTGTTCTAGTATGTCAATAGCAGAGGATACAATGTTGTCCAGTGAATATATTCTGGATGAAAAAGTTGCTCAACCATTGTCAACCACAGTGAAAGATATCTCTAAGTTAATACGATCAAGCTCACGTATTCTTTCCTCTGCATCTGCCTGTTAAACCTTCCATATTTCATTATAAGCAGCATAAATGCCGACATATATGAAATGTTTTTGACGCGGTTTTCTTGGTCCTAGCATAAAATCCCTAAGGTCTGCGTCTTCTTTAAGTAAAGATAAGTGTTGTTTCACATCGTCGAGTGTGGATTTTTGTAACCATTCGAGGCACAATTTTCCTACACTGTATGTTGTTACTATCCCCGGATGCCGTCGTTGAACATAACATGGGTCTGGCCTATGGATAGTAAAGTCCTGTATTCTATTCAGGAATCTTTCTTGACAGATGTTTGTGTCTGTGGGCCAGAGCAACCATTTTTTCCAATCAGGATCTGATCTGTTGTTTTGTAGTATTGTCTACTGTGACCGCTCCCTGTGTAGTGCTATTACTTGCAGGTGTTGGTACAGAAGGTGTGTTTATGTCTTTGATTTTTGGCTAATCCAAGGCAAGACGTTTGTTGGACAGTGTCATTCAAAAACATTATTTGCTGAGAGATGATACAGGCTCTAAACAAAGCTTCTATCCCCTGCACTTGCCAGTCTTTAGAACCCCAGACAGATTTTGTGTTGATTGTGTCTTTCCAAAAGTCAAATCCTTGTCTAGACAGTTGGGCAATAAAGGCTGCAGAATAAATCTGTTTTGTAGTAGTTAACATATGTTTCAGTCCTGTTGTGTTCACATTTCTATAGAAAAATATTTCTGGATCAGATGTATTGTACCCTGAAAAATATGGAAACCTATTTGCAAACGTTTTTGAACTACCCTTTGGTGGTGTAGGACAATGTTCCCATTAGTTAAACATAAATACATTTCTAGGTGTTGCAGATCTATGCAATAAATGATCACCATAGTGGTTGTAACAATAAAGCTGTTCGTAGTCTGATGAACCCTCTAAGTCTTCATTGTTAGAGAACGCAGCAGACCTTTCTAGTTCAGACATCATGTTATTAACAGTCTCAAAGACCCAATCATCAGAATAGGTACTGGAGGCAATAAAGTCACTTAATGAAATTTTAAATAAATATGGAATCTTCAAAAGTTCAGTCGGCCCGAATATGTCAAAATTGGTTTTGTCCCAAACTATACCATCCTTTATAGGAATAGTGGTGATGTTCACTGCTGACAAATCTCTTGCTTCAGGATGGGAAGATTGGTGTGGTTTTAAAAGTAAGTTCACATTTTTACTTTGTGTCCAAACGAATGTATCTGCCATTCATAAGCACGCTAAGAGTCATTACCAAAGCTGGCCAAAGCAGAAAGAAAAATATTCCAGAAATAATCCATAGTTCAATCCACAGTGAAACCAGATAAGTGTCTTTCAGAAAACGAAAAAATTCTTGTACTTGTTGTTTGAAAGTTTTTAGGGCTGGTGTCGTTTCAGGCTCACTTGGATCCTCAGAAAACCTATCTAAGTTAATGAAGTAGCCAGAAGCAGTTCGGTCAATTGTTGGAATTGCATCAGGATTCATCAAAATCGCTGGAACCAGTTGATCACTTGTTACGTTTGTGTAGACCGGTGTATCTGGATGAACTGTTACTTGAGTTTCAAGAGGGATGAGTTCCATAGCATTGTTACTTAGTCCTTCATCTCTTACTGCTGAATTCTCGATGATTATAAGTCTTACAGTCTGAACCTCTTGGATAGTAGCGAGAGGAGGGCGTCTGCTACTAGGTCGGAGTCCACGAGGCCTACTATTTAGTATCGGCCACATAGTGTGGTTTGATGAGGTCGATTGACACAAATCTTTTCTCCTTTTTTCCAGCAAGGGGCGGCAGAAGTACTGTTCTTGTTCCGTGGACGGCTAGGACAGGTACTGGTTGTCTGTAAGAAGGTCAGAATTCCTTCTTGTCGGCAATTTTCTCTCTGACTAGAGCCCCAACTTTTGGGATCCCAACAGGCCTTGCTGGGACTGCCGGTTTTTCCCCAGTGGTGGTTGGCTTCAGGAACACGTCGCTTTCTTTTGATCTTAGTTCATTTAGATCCTGTAAAACAGCCAAACGATCTTTGATATCAAAGGGTTTATTTCCCACCACTGTGCCTTTACATTCAAGATCAGGAACCCACATTCTTGTCCCAAATAGGACCTCATATGGAGTGACCCTCCCCAGAGAAATTCTTGGCAAAATATTTAATGAGCGTTGGACCCCATAAAGATGTTTGACCCACCCATCACCCGAGCCTAATACTCTAGCTCTTATAGACTGCTTTATGTCCCTGTTTTTCCTTTCCACAACAGAATTTCCCTCAGGATGAAACAGAGAGGAGTACCGCAATGCTATGCCCAAACTGGCCATGGTTTCTTTGGAAGCCCGAGAGCTAAACGTAGGGCCCTGGTCAGAATGTAGTGTGCCAATTGCGTATGTGCCGATAAAGACTCGCAAATCTTTTATAACCGTTCGAGCGTCAGCCGAGCGCTGATGCCACATCCATAGGAACCTTGAGCACGAATCCACTGCGACCATTATATATTTATAGTTACCGTCCCTTTGCAGGGGACTGCAGTGGTCCAGGTAAACACAAGCTAATGGTTTGTCTGAAATCAACAGGGGTGTATGCGCAGGACGTTTCACTGTGGAGGCTTTCATCTGTTGGCATATTTCACATTCCAAAACATAGTGTTCGAGGCATATGAGCTGCAGATTATACACTGTGCATAGATCGCCATCTGGTGTTGGGCCCGGATGTTTGCAGTTTGTTTTTCCTCTTGGAAAGTATTTGGAAGTCACGAGTTCGGTGACTCCTCCCTTGGTTCGTAGTGTGCATGGGCTTCGGCTCCATCCTCAGATTGTTTGTTTCCGCCATCGGGCTCGGATGTAATACTTCGCGCTCCGGTTCCGAACTTTCCAGGTCACCGATCGACGCAAAATCCTTGCTCATCGAGATCCTTCAGATAATAAATCATCTTAATCACCTTCTCTTCGGCTCTTCTTCCATGCCGGTCGTCGACGGCGGCCTTCGGGCCTATTCCGGCTCCGGTCTCGGCTGATGGAAAGAACTCCTTTCAAGAAGTGCCCTCGATGTGGGTCCAAGTTTCCCCACACCGATCTCCACGAGGTGTGCAACCTCTGCCTCTCCCCTGAACACGAGGCTCGAGACTGTCCCGCCTGCAAGTCTTTTCGCTCCATAAAGACCATTCGAGATCGAAGGGCTAGACGCAACATGGCGCACTCCTCGACCTCCGCTCCAGTCGAAATCTTCGGGGACGATGTCGAAGCTCCGGGACAGCAGAACATCGAACAGGAGGATGACGACCTCGTCAGTGCTTCCGAGGCCGACGACTCAGATGTGGAGGACATCACCCCGGCGCAGAGGGTCGTGAGTACAATACCCCCTCCCACTCCGACACCCAAAAAGGCTTCGGTCACACCTTCGCCTTCGGGCCTAGGCAAGACCAAGGATACTGCTTCTCACACCCCACCTTCGGGCCCGGTAAAGAACCAAAGAATCGGAGGTCCCAAAGAAGCACGGCTTGGACAAGCCTAAAAAGCCGTCGGCCCCGAAAACTTCGTCGCCGACCGAACAACCAGTGTCGCAAGAACTTTTTACACCGGATCCTCTCCAAAAGACACTCACCAAGGATCCAAAAACTGGACATTTGACATTGTCTACAAAAAAGAGACACTTGGACAAACCAGCTCCACCTCCACCTCCAAAGAGGAAAGACACTGCTACCTCCCTTTTCAGAGTGCCTTCCCCTCCTCCTCCTCCTCCTCCACCTCCTCCACCCTCCCCACCCACCTCTACCCTCTCCACCCCCGCCTCATCGTTCCCCAACCTTGTCTCCTGTCCCAGACGACTTAGGAGACCCATATTATGATCCAGCAGATGTGCCACAGGATCCCACCCCTACTGGATCTCCAGACCCATGGGACGACTATAATAATCCGGACATCCCAGATGTCCCACAGGATGACCTTTACCCATCTAGGCCATCCCCACCTGAAGATTCCTTGGGTTTTCACCACCTATTACACAGGGCGGCACACTACCACGGGGTGGAGTTACACACTGACCCAGTGGAGGAGGATTTTCTCTTAGACACCTTTGACGACACACATAGGTCTACTGCCATTCTACCTATGTTAAAAGGGGTGATTAAACATGCATCGGAGGTCTTTAAAGACCCAGTCAGGGCCAGGGTCCTAAACCCCCGTATAGAAAAGAAATACAAAGCCGCCCCCACAGACCCTTCATATATTAAAGGCCCTGCACCATTGGATTCCCTAGTGGTATCTACAGCTAGGAAACGCTCCAATTCTCAGGCGTCAGGCGAAGCACCACCACCTGACAAAGAGTCCAAGCTCCTAGACGCGTCAGGGAAGCGCACTGCGTCACAAGCCGCCAACATATGGCGTATCGCCAACACGCAAGCGCTATTGGCCAGATACGACAGGGCACATTACGATGAGTTAGAGACCATCATGCACCATCTCCCTGAAAAATATAAGAACAGGGCCAATGAATTGATCCAAGAAGGAAAACTAATAACTAATACCTCTATTCGCTGTGCCCTAGATGCAGCAGATACAGCCTCCAGGGCCATAAACACCAGTGTCCTTCTACGTCGCCATGCCTGGCTCAGAGTTTCACGTTTTAAACCTGAGGTACAAGCCTCTATATTAAATCACCCATTCGACCAATATCATCTATTTGGCCCAAAAGTTGATGAAGCCCTCGAAAAGATGAAAAAAGATACTGACACGGCGAAATCCATGGGAGCCCTACAGTCACACACTCCTAGGCGCTCCTTTCGCCGCTCTTCCTGTCGAGGCACGGGCAGAGGCTACTCCTCGGATAGTGCATCCACGTCCTACAAATCCCCTCCTCGATCTACCTTCACAAAGGGTTATCAAAGAGGTGATCTCCCTCCTGCAAAAAGGAGCCATAGAGCAGGTCCCCATAAATCAGCAAAATTTAGGGGTCTACTCCCTGTACTTTCTGATTCCAAAGACAGACGAGACTCTGCGACCTATCCTAGATCTCAGACCTCTAAACACCTACATACATTCGGACCATTTTCACATGGTAACCCTTCAACAGGTTCTCCCGCTTCTTTCCCAGAACGATTTTCGCACCACTCTGGACTTGAAAGACGCATACTTTCATATTCCAGTACACCAGTCTCACAGAAGGTACCTCAGATTTGTGGTGGACGGGCAACATTACCAGTTCAAGGTGCTCCCGTTCGGGGTAACAGCACCAAGGGTATTCACCAAGTGCCTAGCAGTAGTGGCTGCACACCTCAGAAGACAGCACATTCATGTCTTCCCGTATCTGGACGACTGGCTAATAAAAGCCACGTCCTACGAACAATGTGTGCAACATACCGCCGCTACAGTCCAACTACTGCACCAGCTAGGGTTCACGGTGAACCATCAAAAATCCCACCTGGTACCATCACACACAAAACAATACCTCGGTGCCACCATAGACACCTCAAAAGCCATAGCCTATCCCAATCCTGCCAGAATTGCAAAGATACAGGCTCTGCGTCAAAAATTCATATCTCACCAATAAAAATGTTTATAAAAAAAGAAAAGAAAAAAAAAATGTTTTTGATTAACTGAGAAAAAAAAAGAAAAAAAAAATTCATATCTCAACACTCTCTCCCAGCAAGAGTGTTTATGCAACTGATAGGGATTGATGGCCTCTTGCATCTTCATAGTGCCACATGCAAGACTCCAGATGCGTCCACTCCAAGAGTGCTTAGCGCGCCAGTGGAACCAGGCCCAGGGACAACTGGCGGATCTGGTGTTGGTAGACGGTCGCACCCATCGCTCTCTGCAGTGGTGGAGCACCACAAACCTTTCCAAAGGTCGACCGTTCCTGGACCCGGTTCCACAAATAATCCTAACAGACGCATCGCTCTCCGGCTGGGGAGCTCATCTGTTACATCTCACAGCACAGGGCACATGGACGCCACAACAGAAGTTACTCCACATCAACCATCTGGAGTTACTAGCAATCTTCCTCGCCCTAAAATCCTTCCAGACGCAGATTTCAGGCAAGGCAGTCCTCATTCGCACAGACAACATGACTGCCATGTACTACATTCAAAAGCAGGGGGGCACACACTCTCCACAGCTCTCTCAGATAGCACAGAGCATGTGGAGATGGGCAATTTCACAAAAAATCTTTCTCCTGGCCCAACACGTCCCAGGAGTCCAAAACACCGTGGCAGATCTGCTCAGCAGACAGACGCAGCAGATCCACGAGTGGGAACTTCACCCACAAGTTCTTCACCCGTTCTTTCAGAAGTGGGGGCATCCACACATAGACCTATTCGCCACCCACAAAAACAAAAAATGCCCAAGCTTCGCCGCCAGATATCCACACCCATTGTCCAAAGGCAATGCGATATGGATGAACTGGTCAAACAAATTTGCATACGCTTTTCCACCTCTCCCACTAATTCCATTAGTGGTGCGAAAGCTACAACAGCATTCCCTAACACTGATCCTAGTAGCTCCAACATGGGCCAGACAACCGTGGTACACCACATTGCTGGAACTCTCAGTAGTACCACACCAAAAGCTACACCTCTCACCATGCCTCGTATCCCAGAACCATGGAGAGATCAGGCACCCGGACCCAGCTCAGCTCAACCTTGCGATCTGGCTCCTAAGGTCCTAGAATTTGGATACCTTAACCTTCCCCCTGATTGCATGAACATTATCAGGGAAGCTAGACGCCCTACTACTAGGGCATGCTATGCTGCAAAGTGTAAAAGATTTGTTGTTTACTGCCACAACAACACAATCAATCCTTTAAATGTGTCCATACAGCACATCATAGGTTATTTACTCCACCTACACAGGTGTAACCTAGCATATACTTCCATTAGGTTACACCTCGCTGCCATTGCTGCTTACTTACAGAACAGGCAGCACCTATCACTCTTCAGAGTGCCTGCCATCAAGGCCTTCATGGAAGGCCTCAAAAGACTAATTCCACCCAGAGTTCCACCATCACTGGTCTGTAATTTGAATATAGTTCTCACACGGTTAATGGGACCCCCTTTCGAACCATTACATAAATGTGAGCTCCAGTTTCTCACATGGAAAACAGCTTTTCTAGTGGCCATCACTTCCCTCAGAAGAGTTAGTGAAATACAAGCACTCACTATATAGGAACCTTTTCTCCAAATGCATCAGAACAAGGTTGTACTCCGCACCAACCCAAAATTTCTACCCAAAGTCATTTCTCCATTCCATTTAAACCAGTCGGTAGAATTACCAGTCTTTTTCTCACAACCTCAAACTGTTGCGGAAAGAGCGTTACACACACTGGATGTAAAAAGGGCTTTACTTTACTACATCCAACGCACACAACCTTTCAGGAAAACCAAACGGCTATTTGTCTCCTTCTCTCCACCACATAAAGGCAACCCTATTTCTAAATCAGGGATAGCCAGGTGGATTGTAAAATGCATACAGATTTGCTACCACAAAGCAAAACGAACGCTATCGGTTCCCCCTAAAGCCCACTCTACAAGAAAGATAGGGGCTTCTATGGCTTTTCTAGGAAACATACCACTAGATGACATATGCAAAGCAGCCACATGGTCAACGCCGCACACTTTCACAAAACATTACTGTGTAGATGTGCAAACCAAGCAACAAGCTACTGTGGGCCAGGCTGTACTCAAAACACTGTTCCAAACTACTGCAACGGATACCGGTGGTCGCCGCTAGGGTTGGGTACTGCTATATAATCTATGCACAGTGTATAATCTGCAGCTCATATGCCTCGAACGGAATATGCTACTTACCAGTATGCATCTGTTCTTGGCATGTAGAGCTACAGATCTATACACGCCCACCCGCCTCCCCGGCTACCTGTATCCGTTCCAGTCTTATCTTATTTAGATACAACACACATGGGTTTCTTTACTGTTACCACTACACTCCATCTTTCCCTGCTGGTGAAAAACAATCTGAGGATGGAGCCGAAGCCCATGCGCAATACGAACCAAGGGAGGAGTCACCAAACTCGTGACTTCCAAAGACTTTCCAAGAGGAAAAACAACTGCAAACATCCGGGCCCAACACCAGATGGCGATCTATGCACAGTGTATAGATCTGCAGCTCTACATGCCAAGAACAGATGCATACTGGTAAGTAGCATATTCCTTTTTGTCTGTTTCCTAATGCCAGGCCACCAATATCTTTGTTTTAGCAAAGATACTGTTGCAGAAACACCTGCATGGGCAGAGGCTATCCCTTCATGTGCTGCTAGGATCAGTCCTAATCTAGGTTCCATGTTTGGAATTACCCTATCCCCCACTCCAGGGATTCGAGCAAAAGGAACTTTGTTCGCATCAATTACATATGAGTACTTGAGTGGAAATTTTTTGGTTACGCTGCACCACTGCCTTTCCTTGAAGCATTGACATCCAACAATATCTCACTGTCTATTCTTGTTTTTGAACGAGTGATCGCAGCTAAGGAAGCCGTCTGAACAGCCCCCTTTGCGGCTTCATCAGCCAATGAATTCCCTGCCATCACGTTGCTGACTCAGCGTGTGTATCACATGAGCTTTTGGTAGTTCGTTTCTCAACTGAACTACTTGTTCCCAAAGCGTTTTATGCTTTATTGTGCCACCTTTTGCATCTTTGAATCCATTTTGAAGCCAATTCTGTAAATATTCATTATATGACTGGACACAGTAAAAGGAATCTCACACTCTAAGTGTGGGGAATTCGCGATCTGTATCTTGTAGTTCAGCTCACTGAGCTGTACAATATCCTAGAGATTGAGTTTTAGTGACCATTGGTTGGCAATTACCATCGCGCATGCGACCTTTAACGATTGCGCACGCTGCACTGTAAGATTGCTTACTCCCTGTAGCAGGTTGGGCTGATCCGTCAGTATAAATTATAAATTCATACTGATCGAGAGGCCGAATTTCAGTGGGCAGAGGACATTCATGTTCAGATTGCCGGAACGCTTGTGTTTTTAAATCAATATCAAAAACATATTCAACAACTGTTGCAGCAAGAGAATGAACCCATTGTATCCATCTAGTATGTAAAGCTTTTGCATTTGGAATGCTCGCTTTTGTAACCGCCTCTAAGGCTGGTACTGAAGTCATGACAATAATGCGTTTCCCCTGGACTAGAGCTCTTTCTTTTGCTACAGCGGTTTGAACTGCTGTCAGTAATCTTTCTGTTGAAGTGAAGTGCATTTCTGCTTGTGTATACAAATGTGATTTGTATGCTATTGGTACTTTTTCACCCACATTAAATGTCAAATAGGTGAATCCGCATTGACACAAAATTATTCGGATCACTAAATTGCGTTTATTTACGTGTGTTTGTAATAGATTTGTTACTAACATGTTTTGTTGAAAAATCAGGTTTGATTAATTTGTAGAGAGGTATAACCCTTTCTACGTAATTTAGAATGTAAGTTATTCCAAAATTTAAGAAACCCAAGATGGATTGTAAGTTTTTCCGCGTTTTTGGAGGTTGGAGCAGCGCACACTTTTCTAAAAAGTTAGCTGCCAGGCTTTTGCCTTAACTTGAAAGCTCATATCCTAGGAAAAGGATATTGAGATGAGCAATTCTCGATTTTTTTTAAAGTTGAATTTATAGCCCTCAGAGGCAAAGCCCAGTATAATGGTATTCACCCTGTTCAAGTGCCTATCTAGGTCATCGTCTGTCAGATAGATGTCATCGACGTATGCCAATGCCTCGTTATCATAAATTTGTAGTAACTCTGTTACCCTTGCTGAGAATAACCCTGGGCTGTTTTTAAACCCTTGTGGGAGTCGACAAAATTGACGGTGTGTCCCCATTATTGAGAAAGCTGTTAAGTACCTGCTTTCAGGTGCTATGTTTTGACAAAAGAAACAATTTGAAATGTCCAATGTGGTTTTATATTTTTTACGCACAATGTTATTCATCACTGTTGTACTATGTGCATTTTACACTGCAAATGTTTTGGAACAAGTGTTCAAGTGTCTGTAATCCAAATCTAGACGATATGTATTGTCTGGTTTGGATACAGGAAACAAAGGATTGTTCATTGAGGAGGTGCATGTTTCAATCACCCCTTGGTATTCAAGTTGATCTTGGATCTCCCTGACCTGTTTTTCAACTTCTTGCTTTATTGGGTACTGCCTTTGTGCCGTAGGTTGATTTTTTTTTTTTTTTAGCTATATTTTGTGGTGAGGTGAGTCCTCATCCCATCCTACATGATTTTTGTATAGTGATGGGGCCTGGGCTACTGCCCATTTCCTGGCATAAGTATATTTTAGGTTAATTGGAATATGGTTGGAGAAGGCTGGCATAATGATGTGCTCGCCATGTGGGCACTCCCTGACAAATTTTGGTGGCCAGTCCTGTTCTGCTCATAACCCCTTAAAGGTTTCTCCCAAAAGAGTGCTTTCACTTTTCTTGGTATGTCTCCCTCCATCCGGAGTGTTATTTCATATAACTTTTGTGGAGTACTAACCCTGGTGTCTACAGTCTCTACTGTGATGTACTCATTCAAGTCCACTATCTCCAGAAGTTCCTTCAGGTTCTGGTGAGTTATTGTTACTTCTGCTGCACTGTCCAGCATTGTCTGAGCCCATTTTCCATTCTTGAGCTGTGTTCTCGGTATTCTCGGCATGTCTGAACTTCAGACCTGCTACCTTCTTTTTCGTGAATTGAGGTTTTGATTTATTTTTCTGAATGTGTTGATCGTCTTTTGACTTCATGCGTTCTTTGTGATCTGACCGTCCTCTTCTTTGTGATGTCTGTGACAATATCTGAAAGGTACAAGAGGATCGTGTATCAGTAGCTTGATACCTGTCAGGTTTTCTTAAAGTATCCCTATTTCTGAGGTTATACCTCCTTTCAGAGGGCTCCTTTTGAGGAGACCTACCTCGGGATTGAGAACGTGTCTCTTTTGCATTTTGTTTATTAGTTTCTCACTTCTTTTTAGAAGATGTAGGATTTTGAATATTGGAGTCCTTCTCAGGACCTTCAAACAGTTTTGGCTTCAAAGGTTTTCCACCCAAACTGTCTCTCCCTAATTCTGCATAAGATTTTTCTATTATTCTGGGTAGTTCATGTTCTGTTACATCAAATTCCCTTAAGCGTTGGCGGATCGCCCCTGATGCTGCCTCCCCTTTAATATTAGATAATATTATTGTTAAGACCTGGTCGAAGTTTTTCAGTAATTTCATACCTAAATTCAGAGCAGGCTCTGCCCCGTATTCATTTTTAATTTGTTTCAGGACATCTCGTATTAGTGCAATTGACGAAACACCATGTGTTTTAGTATAGATGGCAGCAAAGACTGTGCCCCAAGTGGTGCAGTCTTCCAGTTGTGGTGTGATCCCCATTGGCAAACAGATTGTTAGGATTCTGTGTTTCTCTTAAGGGCTAGTATTTGGAAATACTGCTTCGATTTGAGTAATTTTTTTAGCTATCCAGAATGGAATTTGTTCACGTTTTTGTGGGCATTTTACCCATGACAGCGTGTAAAGTCTGTGGAGTAATTTTTAGTGTATACCCTTGTTAAGGGGGTTGATTTGGAATTGTTATTGGTGGTTGGACTGTGAAAGTCCGCCTGACATATTGGACTAATTGTCTGTAAATTTTTATTAACTCTTGTAGTTGAGTAAGTAATTCTTTGTCTGACATCTCTTCGATGTCAGCATGAGGTGTGTAGCCTGCTAGAATCGTCCATGTTGCTCCTGGTCTACCTAGTGGACCGAGCCTGGTAATGTTTTTTTTATGTTTTAGGGCGCCTTTAAACCAGAGATTATGCTCCTGGTATGTGAGTGGAATTTCAATATCCTTGAAAGGAATATATTCCTCAGGTGGTTCATCTTCTTTAAAAAGTGAAATACTTTTGTTACTGGATTTGATTCTGGGAATACAATCCATGAATAGAATATCTCTGTCTGAAAGGATTTGTGTGCCTCTATCACAAAAACTGCTCTACCACCTCTTGGTGTTAGGCCGTGTTTCATACGTTTTAGAGTGATGACCCTCCTTAAGTTTGGATGGATGTTTATAACTCCCTCATCGGTTTCATTTAAATTGAAACCAGTAAAGTTAAAAGCTGTTACGACTGGATCAGCCGCAGCTACACTGTTCTCGGTGTTAGTATCCCCATTCAGGGACATTGTTTTTGAAAAACGTAGAACAAGTTTCAAGGAAACAAAGATAAGGTGCACAATATTTTTGGAACACTGTATCCTTCAACGTTGAACAAACCAAACAGCTAATATATAGGATTTTTGTCCTATTCAGCTTTTGCGGATACTTAACCCTACCCACTCCAGACGTCTTATGGAGTATGTGAGTAAGGATCTCTGAGAAAAGCACCACTGAGTTACTCAGTATCTAGTATTAAATTAGTGCCTTACCAAACGTTAGGCGCCATGTAGTGTAGTTCCTATTTCCCTAATAGGCTCTGCGCATTGGAATAGTATACCCTATAGATTTGGCATAGGACTGAGGTCAGTATGCCCTATCGAGTATATTAAACTTAATTAATTTGTACCAGCTAACTCAGAGGCCACTAGAAACTCCTTGTAAACAAGAAGGGATTTGTTTCTGTCAACCGCATAAACATGACAACTTTGTTTCCCTTTAGAATCGGAACACTCTCAGAATCGTGGAAACAACAGATAGCAGTTTCACTCAGCTAGTCGTACATGCTTAGTTTCTTCAGAGTTAGACAGAAAGAATAGACGGGCGTTTAAAAAAAAGGATTTATTGAACAGTCTTGTTTCTCGTGTAAGAGATATGAGCTGTTACAATCACAAGACAGTATGCGCGATAGATTATGTACAGCGTAAGCAGTAGAAAGAAATAATTCTGCACTAGCATTAGTGCATCAGGCTGGGACATGGGCTCCTCTAAAGTCGAGGTCTCCTCCTACTTGTTTTGGCAAGGGAAGGTATATTTATACCCGGTAGGTGCCTTGGAATGTTAGCATTGACGTATAGTCGGGCAGAGGAAGACGTCAGGAATGAACCCTTAAGGAATAGCGGTTCATGCATAATAAATGAGTTCTTGGAGAAATCAATAATCCTGTGCTAGGAGAACTCCCATGAGCTTAAGGGTCTGGTTTCTAAGAACTCATTGTGACGTTGGGGTGTACGGATGTAGGTGACGATGCCTGTATTTGGATAGCATGGCTAATGCCTAAATAAGGACTGGGATCTTATGCCTATATAAGGGCAATGCGAATTGTGCCTATATAAGGACATGTATCATGAAAATCTATATACGGACACCTGAAGCGGAATACAACACGAGTACATCCACTCTGGCGCCTTGGAGTCTAGTGAGGAGTTTCTCCAGGAGGATGAAGAAGATGCCTCGGACGCCCCATCTCCACAGTGTGGTTCTATGTATCAAGACAATACCACGAGTGAGTACTGTACACATCCTCATACCAGCCTTATAAGTGGCCACAGGTCAGAGACAAGCACTGCACCCCGGGGATTCAGCATCAAGCCCACTACCAAAACCACTGCCTTCTTCAGGTGCACCACTGCCCACCAGCCCTGGTTGACACCGGAGCTGAGGACGGACCATGCCAAAGCCCTCGACCAACCTAGACACTGAAATTATCAATTAGTGTCTATACACAACCTGCTCCAAATACGCAGACGTTCGTGCACCAGACCCAACTGCCACCAAAGCCATCCTCAGTACCAAAGACACCCTCGCTGCTGAAACCATAGTTTGCGACAAAAGGGACTGTCCGCATTAAAGACTGGTGTCCTTGAAGTCGAGGCATGCCCCATCCTCGAAGTTTCAGGAGTAGCTGAATGTCAGACAGCGCAAGGTCATCATCCACCAGAAAGATTGCAGCCTCTTAGAAGTTTCCGCTCCAAAAGTGCAAACTGGCTCCCGATGACACTCAATCTTTGGACATTTATTGTCTTCTCAAAAGGCTCAAGGACAAATGGCCTCCTCATATTCCTCCTCCCCCACCTCCTCCCTAATCTCCTGTGCGTTCCCCACATAGGTCCCCGGAGGCTTATTCTGACACTGGCAGCCCAAGCCCAAGTTTCCCGGCAGAGAATGTTGCAATTGTGTTCCATGGTCCTTCCGTTGACTCTTGGCAGGACTACAATCTGAGCCCACCCACAAGCCCAGACTTTGAACCCATCCCGGTCACAACCTTACCCCCCCCCCCCCCTCCCCCAATGACACTATGGCATACCATAGCGTCATTCAGTGTGCTGCCACCTACCACAAGGTGGACCTCTACACCACCCCAGAAGAAGAGGATTTCCGCCTGCTCTGTACAGTTTCTCCCCTTGCTAAAGGAAATGGTGGAATCTGCTCCTTTATGTCTTGTGTCGCTACGTCATGCATTTATAAAAAATACAAGACAGCCCTCTCAGACCAGCTCTACAGGAGGGGCCATGGCCCTTCCTATCCCATATGGGTCACCACAGCTGGGAAACAGGCATTGGCTCAGACTTCTGGAGACACTCCGCCTCATGAAAAGGAGAATAAACTCGTAGAGGCTGCAGGGAAGTGAGTAGCTGTAGGTGCGGCTACACACTGGTGCATCGCTAACTCTGTAGGTCTATCTAGGTATAACAGAGCTCATTGGGAGTAAATGGATGGGCTCTTGCAGCACCTTTCAGACCAATACCGGAAAAAAGGGGAACCGTTTATAGAACAAGTCAACGCCAAAAAATAGATGTTCCTCGGATGCAGCTGATACTGTTGCTAGGGGAGTAAATTCCTCTATCTTCTTGTGGCGCTATTCCTGGCTTCACTTCTCTGATTTCAATCATGAGATGCAACAGCAACTCATTAACCTGCTGTTCGACGAGGAGCAACTCTTCGGACCTCGGGTTGACCCAATGCTTGAGAAGATAAAAAAAAGAACACAGACACTGCAAAGGTGATGGGTGCCTTGTAGACCTCTTCGGGTAGAGGTTCATTACATAGGCAACCCTACAGAGGAGGTTCCTAAACCACCTCCTAGAACTGTCTCATTTATACCAAGCCCAGTAGCAAAGGGACCACCATCAGGCCAGTAGAGGTTTTAGAAAGGAGTCTTTTACAGGTAACTCCAAGGTACGAGTCAGGGGCACCCCCACCAAGGGAGCCTTTGCTTCAAAAAACTGACTTTGCCAGCATTCCCCCTGCTCACACAACACTCATGCGAAGACTTCAGGGATTAATTCCCTACTGGGAAGAAATCACCACGGACAAATAGGTACTGTCTATTTCAGAACATGATTACTGTGTAGACCTCACAACCACTCCACCAAACATCCCACCTGAGCCCCACACAATCAGCCCCGAACATCTGACACGCCTCCAGGCAGTTCTCTCCAAAGGAGCCATAGAGCCCATACCCCCGCAACACCAGTGCAAGAGCATATATACACTATACTTTATAATCCCCAAAAAAGATAGCTTCCTCAGACCCATCCTCTATATCTGTCCTCTCAACAAGTACATCAGAGTACTACCACATGGTTACCCTACAGGATTTCATCCCCCTGATGCAACAAGGTGACTTCATGGCCACCTCGACCTGAAGGACGCCTACTTTCACATCCCAATCCATCCAGCTCATTGTTTTATGGTAAGTGGATACAAATGCTACCACCTCAAAGTCCAACCCTTTGGAGTCACCACTGCTCCAAGAGTCTTCACAAAGTGTCTAGCAGTAGTGGCCACTCACTCATCTAAGGAGGACAGGAATCAACGCACTTCCTTACCTCAACCACTGGCTGATCAAGAGTGCAAGCGGATGTGAATGCCTCGCCCACATCTAGGACACAGTCTCTAGCCTTCACACCCTAGGGTTTACGGTAAATGCCTCAAAGTTCCATTTGTAACTACTTCAGATCCAACCCTTCCTAGTTTCAGTCCGCCAATCCATAGAGGGAAAAGCCTTCCCTAGTCCACAAAGGGTACAAGCCTTCCAACGGTTGCTGCCTCTTTTGAGCCACTCAGTCACATTCCAGTTTGCACTGTCATGTACCTGCTATGTATGATGGCCTTTTTCATTGCTATAATGCCCCACGCCTGACTTCAAATGTGTCCGCTTTAACACTGCCTCTCTAGTCAGTGGTCAAGGGTACATTGTAACATAAAGGATCTAGTGTTGCTGAGGGCCAGCAACTTTCGCTCTCTGCAGTGGTGGAACAGCAACAATATGTTGCTGGGTAGGCCATTTATGGACCCTGTTCTGCAGGTGACTATCACCACAAATGTGTCTCTAGCCAGTTGAGAGCACACCTAAACAACATGACTCTGCAAAGTCTGTGGGTACTTCATCTAAGGGTTCTTCGCACTAACCACTTGGAGTGCTAAGCCATCCAACTCTAGGTCTGAAAGCATTCCTCCTTCAGATACAGTACAAAACAGTCCTGATGCGTACAAACAACATGACTGCCTTATTCCATCTGCAGAAGCACAGAGGCTCCAACTTCTCTCACTATCAGCCTTATCTCAGCAAATTTGACACTGGGCCCTCCACCACAGAGTTAATCTCCGGGCAGAGTACCTGCCACGGGTGGACGACTTTGCACCTACTCAGCAGGATGCAGCAATAAGCCCATGAATGGAAACTCCACCGGTGAGTGCTGCTCCCTAACTCCCGCAAATGGGGCACACCAGACTGTTCACCAGGGCAAAAAATGACCTCACTCCATGGGCAATGCTTTGTGGTACAATTGGTAAGATATTTGCTTACGCTTTTCCTTCTCTGCCACTAATTCCACATGTGGTAAGGAAGCTCAGGCACATTTTTCCGTCCCTCATCCTGGTGGCTCCAACATGGGTCAGACAGCCATGGTTCTCTACCCTGCTCGAGATTGCTATTGTCCCACACAAGAAGCTCCCCACAAAGCCAGATCTTTTCACCCAAGACCGCGGCAAAGTCAGGCAAATGGAACCTGACAGCTCAGCCTAGCGATTTAGCTCCTGAGATCGTATACTTTGCGTACCTTGGTTTACCCCAGGAGTGTATGAACATACTGAGAGAGGTACGCAGGCCTACCACACACACCTGCTATGCTGCTAAGTGGAAACAATTTGTGCAGTACTGTTCTCAAAACAGCATTAATCCACTTACCCCCGCTATGCAGGACACAATTTGTTATCTCCTTCACCTTCAAAGGTCAGGTTTAGTCTATACTTCAATCCGGTTACACCTAGCCGCTATTGCAGCATATATGCAAAACGGAGAGCAATCTCCTCTCTTAAGAATTCCTGTTATCAAAGCCTTCATGGAAGGCCTCAAGCGGGTCAACCACCCGGGGCACTCCCTGCCTCCTCTTGGAATATTAACACTGTTCAGACTGATGAGTCCAACTGTGGAGCCCATACATTCATACCCTCTTCAATTTGTTTCATGGAAGTTTGCCTTCCTTATCGCAATACCTCACTTGGGTACATCAGTGAGTTGCAAGTCCTAACACTTCCAAGAACCTTTTTTCCAAGTTCACAAAGACAAAGTAGTCCTTAGAACCAATCCTAAATTATTGCCCGAGGTGGTCTCTGCCTTCCACCTCAACCAAACTATTGAGCTCCCAGTCTTATTCCCACAACCAGACTGGGTAGCTTAAAGAGCACTCACACTTTAGACATTAAATGTTATCTCATGTATTACATTGGTAGAACCAAACTTTTTCATAAAGCACAACACTTATTTGTAACTTTCTCTGAACCTCATAAAGGACATGCCAAGTCAAAGGGAGGGATAGCCAGTTAGATCTTCAAGTTCATCCAAACCGATTATAGTGAAGCCAAAAAAATCCTACACTCTCACCTCCAACCACATTACACTCACAAACAGGGTGCTACTATGGCTTTCAATGGAAATATATCCATAGTGGACATCTTTAAACCTGCCACTTGGTCCACGTCACACACTTTCACAAATCATTATTCTGTGGATGTGCTATCAAATGGACAAACTAGAGTTGGTCAGGCAGCCCCGAGACTGTTGTTTCAAACCTCTGCCCCATCCACTGGCTAGCCACTACTTACAGGAGGACGGCTTTTCATTCTATACACAACTAGTGTATCTATAGCCACACATGCTCCGAAAGGAATATCTTACTTACTCTGCAAGCATCTGTCCGTTGCATGTAATGCAATAGATTGACGAGCGCCCATCCTCCTCCCCAGCAGCCAGTGGCGGAAGCAGACTTTTATTTTATGTTACCCTTTTGTACGTTTCCTTCTACTTGCATGGTCACTTCTCCCTGTACATATTCACACTTGCCCTTTGGGCGAAAAATAACGAAGTCGGTGACCATGCGCATCTACACCTAGTGGAGGAATCACCTAGACGTTTTGATTCAAAAAACTTCTACGAAGAAAAGCAACTTTTAACATTCAAGCCCAAAACTAGATGGCAGGAGTATGTGCAGCATGTATATCTACAGCACTACATGCTACAAACCGATGCTCACACTGTATCAATGAAATAAAACAAATCTCTCTAAATTAATAGTGGGTTAGTAATGACTAAATTGATTTATTGTAAATTAGTAAATTAATCGGCTAGCGGCTTTTAGTACATTTTGTTTTCTTATCCCCTGCGTCGCCAAATAGTTGTTTGGGGGTACCCTTCATAGAATGGTTAGTATTGGAAGACACGACTGAATATGTTCAAATGTTTTTTACAGAGACACCTAAATATGTTTCAATGGATTTTCCAGAGACATCGAGGATGGATATGCCCTTTGATGGGGCCATGCATTTTGGAGAAAAAAGCTGTTGCGGTTCCGGAGCCTTTCAAAATCTGCTCCTTTGGATTGCTATCTCTATCCCATCAGTTTAATCTTTGACACGGTTGTCTTTAACACCTTTCTACCTCTCCATCGAGTTTTGGGACATTAGAGCTATGATCTCGGATAGGCCTTGGCCCTTGCCTAGATGAAAGGGGCACCCTTCAGTCACAGCAAAATTACTCCTCTTTTTCTCCTTACGTGTCACAGCATTTCATCGTCTCCAAGATTGCCAACGGCCTGAGGTCCCTACCAGAGTTCCAGTTCAAACAAGCACTCCTTTCAAGATGTCTTGTAGAACTTTCCTCAAAGTGCAACATGCTAAGCCTTTGCCCATTTGGGGCGTCATGCCATGTTCAGAGTTAACAACCAAGACTTCCCAGAGCATAGGGGGTCATTTGTTTGGCCTCTCACTGGGGTTGCCTGCTTGGAAAGGACAAGAGGTGTCTGATTGGATGTTTACTAGTCATTCTAACCTAGACATTTGCAAAACAAGAAGTGTTCCTCAAAGTGGTGTAGGGATCCTGTGACAAGGAGGAATGGATACTCCTTCCACTTGCTTGCAAACAGGACCCAATTCCCTACCTGAAGAATATTTCAGTGGACGGTAACAAGATTTTTCAAAGTGCCAACATAAGCAGAATACTGGAACACATTAGATGGTAAATTCAGGGAATTCCCTCACAGAGAGATTGATGAAACACTAGGGAAGAACTTAACAAATGATCCAATTATTTTCTTATTCTGTATCGACTTGACTACTGATTTAATCAATAAGGTAAAATATCTTTTAAGCTTCTGGTAGTGGCAGAAAATAAATGTATTACACAATTGTTGTCGATAGATGTCTCTGCAATGGCACACTGAAAGGGAACTTTGGCAGACTCAAATAGAATGAGATACTCTTACCCAACTAGGTTAATACTGCTCAAATCCAAACTAAGGACCCCTACCACTTTGAGCCTGCTTCTGGCCAATACAAAACCTATCCCCAGAAAAAGAAAAGGAATTCAAGTCATCAACTGCTTTATATTTTTAGATCTCGCTGAGTCAGCGCATGCGCTGCTCTGCGAGACATTTTGTGGGTGGGTTTTAAAAGTGCTGCTACCCCACGCTTTGGATGGCCTTGCGCTTGCGTTCACGCGAGCGTGCACGCGCGCAGCCGCCATTTGTCTTTCACAGGTCGTTATAGTCTCGGCACCGCGCTTCACTTTTAATGTTAAAAGTAAAGCGCGGGTGCCGTAATTATAGCAAAAGATCTATTTCTTTACTTTTGCTCTAATCGCGGCACCCGCGCTTTACTTTTAACATTAAAAGTGAAGCGCGGGTGCCGCTATTATAGCAAAAGTAAAGAAATAGATCTTTTGCTATAATCGCGGCACCCGCGCTTTACTTTTCACGTTAAAAGTGAAGAGCGGGCGCAGCGATTTATACCAAAAGTAAAGAAATAGATGTTTTTTTCTATTTCTTTACTTTTGCTATAGTCGCGGCACCCACATCTCGTCTATGGAGACTTATCGAGACAAGGGTGATGGACACACTAAACTAACCACCGTGAATTCTTCAGGCTAGTATTCTTTTAATATCCCATGCACCTCTCGTATACTTTTGCACTTCAGGGTATCGCGATGTTGTCAGTATCTCGTCCAGAGCCTTCCTTGCATAAAAAGATCGCATGGTGTGTATGGCATATACATGTAGGTGCCTGTTTTAAAAACACTCAAATCCATGAAGAGAGATGCAAACATTTATGAATTCTCCCAAACTCGGATAGCACTCATGAAATAACTTCTGCTCTGCAATACCGAAGTAGACATTAATTTCCATGATTAAAAAAACAAACATTTTGTGACAAAAAGGATCTGTCATTCTATTTTGTTAAATTTAGTTTGTTTTTCTTTCCCATTGCAGACAATTAACCTCCACTCACCCCAGTCCATTGATCGGGTATACACCTTTTGAACAAAATTCTCATGCCATTCATTTCTGAAAGCACCAATCAGCAGGTGAAAGTTGCCCAGTTAACCTTTTGAGCTTCGGAAGCTCCTTTGCACCATGTGCAGAATATTTTTGCAACTTTTTCCGGTTTGAGCTAGAAACAAGGTATGTATTGACATTCACAAAATATGTATCCGATAGTGGATTAAGTGGCAAGTGCTGCCCAATCCAAAATTGTGAGGGAAAACTCTGCAGCCGTGAAATCCCATAATTCCAGTGGCGATATTTAAAGTGGCCCAGACCAAAAACCTAATGGTCAGAAATGTTTTCTAGACAGATGTAGGAATTTTCTCCAAGCACCGCCACACCAAGTGACTCAGTCAGGAGACACGACTTGGCTTAGCCCCCTTGTTAGGCCCCTTTACTACTTTGTTGAAGAACTCTGGTTTAATATAACCTTTTTAAGTTTCTGAGTCTGAGAGAATTTGTGTCTGAGAGATTACGAAGCCATATTCTTTTCTCCAATTGTCCATTTTGAATCTTGTTGTGAACCTCAAACAAAGTGACGAAATCCTGGAAGATTGTTTTGATCTCCGGTTTGGCATCCATGCCAACAGCTGGCTTGGTACCCGGAGTTGGACTGGCCTGCAGCAAGCCATGCTCTGGAAAGCCGGAGTAAAATGGAAGTATCTGTAGCATGTCAGCGTATCACGGGATTGACTCTGCTTGTGTGTTCTAAATGGAACCAACTTCTTAATCAATCACCTCTCATCCCAAGAGCCACGTCTAGTGATGGACAACCTTAGAAAACCCGGTTAAAAAAACTGGTGGAGCAACTATCTGTAAAATGTCACTAGGCACAATGGCAGCAGGCTCCCATTCCATTCGTCCAACCTAATATGAATGGCGCTCTGGAACATTTGCCGCCTCTGGTGTAGAATGTGTCAGCTCGAGGTTAACCTCAATCTTTATTTTCCAGTTGAATGTATGATGTAACCGTGATCCAAGCAGCCTTCAGGTGTCATTTGTCACTCTCGAGCCTCTTTCCTGGGCAAGAAATATGACCAAATTAGTAACGTTGCATTTAAAGGCATTCCTGGTACAACCCGTTGCTTGGTTTCCTCCCAGATCAGGCAGTCTGCTCTCAGTTTATGTATGGCACAAAGGGGTTTGATGCTCCCTTAATGAGCAGCCCAGCCTTTGGTCTATTTTTGTAACCATGCACTTTCTTTTCGCTGATTGGTTAATCAGTACTAGCCAATGACAATTGTTTCTCAGAATATCGCATGTCTCACTTAAAGGCCCAGAAAAGAACAGAATGTGACAGGTTCTCATCTGCTAGAGATAGAGTGGCTAGACTGTAGGCAGGGACCTAGCTATCAGTAATGCAACGGGTTCAGTGGCACCGGAACCTAAGAGGCCATCTAGATCAAAATTAGGACTGTTTTGGTTTACATTAGGGCCTACGGCACAGTTGCTACACAACACGCAGTAGGGCTAAAGGAAGGTGTGAACTAAACTCTGTGCTTATCATGGATATGTAGTTAAGCGCCTAATGCAATTCTACTTCCGCTTCTAAGTGCTCGAAGTTACTTCTAAGCAACAGCGTTCCAGATATTTTCTGTACTGGCCAACTGAATGTCACACTCTTTCTCAGTCCTAAACTTGTATGCCCTCCAACAGGAATTCGATATGGGCCCTTTACTGGCACACATGTAAAATGAGGTAAGACATTTACTGTAAAGTGCCACCAGCATGAGCCAGCAATGGATGCCATATTGCCACTGGGATCGTCAGATGCGTCGTCCTTATTGCGAATCGAGGCACCATACGTAAAAGTAGATTTTGGCTGGGCTGATAATTCTTGCGCTGTCCTGCCTCTGAAGTGTTGTGGGACATCCAGCCATGGTCCATGGTACCCAATGCACTGGGAACATCTAGTCACAAGATCTGTGCTTTATAGGCAAGAAGGTGTGTATAAATGACTCCCACCCATCCTGTCATTGAATACAGACGCTTTCCAAGCACAGATCTCTTTCGCTGCCGTGCTTCCATAAAGATGACACGCTTCCAAACATTAAACAATATGCTGGCCTTCAAGCTGTGGCGAATCCCTACTCCTGTTTGAAGAATATATCGGTCCTTATTTGTGCGCACCCGCTGGGCTTTTCATTATTTCAATCTTTCTGAAAACCGAAACTCACAGTGCACTTCTCCAGTGCTGCAGGGTCGTGATGATGGGAGGCCTTCAGGCCGAGCCCTGGAGCGTAGATAACTGCAGCTCAATCGGGTCATCAGCGCACACGTGTATACTATTGATATGACAGCCTGCCATGAAGAGCCAGAGTTATGGATCTAATAATAATGGTTATCGACACCATTACATCTCATTTCGGAAGGGACAACACGGTATGCGTCTCAAGAGGCACACCAAGCCTCTGACTCGTTTGAATTGTACTTAAAACAAGGCTCTAACCCACCCCCGCCTCCTCCTTATGGTCTGTGGTGCCGCCTCCTGTAAGGACGTCTAAAGTGCCTTCCTGCCCTGAACTCACCCCACGCCCCGTGCTTGCACCCCTGTCCTGGCTACACCCCTCGGACTGCAGTACAGCTCTTCCCTTCCCCTGCCCACCATGCTTGACCCCCCTGTCCTGGCTGAACCCCTCACACTGCAATATAGCTCTCCCCTCCACCCCCACCCCCCTGCTTGCACCCTCTGTCCTGGCTGCACCCCTCGGACTGCAGTACAGCTCTCCCCTCCTCCTTCACCCCCCAGCTTGCACCCCCTGTCCTGGCTGCACCCCTCAAACTGCAGTACAGCTCTCCTCTCCATTCCTGGAGGTCTTTCCTTTCTCTTAAAGATCTCTTTCCTGCCCCCCCCACTTCAGACTCTCCACCTCTCACCAAATCTTTTGGTCCAGCTATACCTCTTAGTATAATCTAGGTCCCACAGACCTAGGAACCATTACCTCCCCCAACAAAATATTCCTCTTCTATAGCGCTCCAGCACCTTTAGGTAATATCAGCGCTATGTGATTATGCATAAATAAATAATACTTAACAAGCATTTGCAATGCAATAGGTCTCGCATTTACGCGAGTTTAAGTTATGGCATTGTAAATGGCAATGCCCTTTTTTATTTGTGTTTTAAAAACCAACACATAATTCAAAGGCATTGTCATTTGCAATGCCAATGGCTCAAACTCGCAAATGCGAGACCTATTGCATTGCAAATGCTTGTTTTTATATGACTGTGCGAGTTAGGTGTTTTTCTACATCACACATTGGATGTGCTACCAAAGGACACCCCCACCCTCCAACCCCACACACAGAAAGGGATCTGCTTCCACTGTATTATGGGGACTCTCAATTGCACTCTCATAAAGGTTATGGACTTTCAATTTATGTATTTACTTTTTCCATGTTTTGAACCCTTTTGAAGTAACCAAAGCCCCACTGTCAGCAAAACACCAGTCTAAGACAGTTTGAAGTTGTAGGAAGCAGCCTCTTTATAGAGTGGACTCAAAAGAGGTACGCCGTGTAAAGACTCCGGGCAATAGAGGCACAAATGATAACCCAAATGCTCTCTTTTGTGGTAGTGTGACCAAGTAGTTAGGCTTATCAGAGGGTAGTGCTAATCATTTGTTACGACACACACAGGCAATAAATGAAACACACACTTAAGAATACATTTTAGAAAAATAAGTCTTATTTTTATATAATTTGTGATACTATGACCTTTGATAGCAAGTAAGTACTTTTTAAAATATTGATTTTAGCAGATAAGTAAAATGTTCACTTAAATGCGTCTTTACTCACAATGCTTTCCTATGGGAGAAAAGGCATGTATAGCATGCAGTTATTTGCATATGGTTTCTGCGGGTCTCCTTCAAGGCTTAGGGTCGTAGGGGACAAAGGTCCAAAGTACTACCACCAGATTCTCATTATCTGCCCTGGGGCATCAGGATGCAGAGGTGTTGGTTGCATTGGTAGCTGTGGGCGCTACACTAGTACAGGGAAAGGGAGGGCACATAGAAACAGGCAGCAGAGGGGGACTTGGAGACAAACCTGGGAGCGCCCAATGGGAGGGCTCGGTTCACACGGTCTAGAAGATAAGGGAGCACAGTTGGTGCATTGGTATTCGAGCTGGGGTGCTTGGGTGCAGAGTGAAAAGGTCGGCTGGGTTCTGTGCGCCTTGGAACCTTGCAGTCGTCGGTCTTGCTGGTATAGGGTGCAAAAAAAAGGACTGCTGGGCCACTCTGGAAGTGGGTCTCTGCGCTGCTGGTGTCCCTCCACAGATGCTTTGTCTTGAAGTTATTGGAATCCCAACTGGACTCTTACGGTCTCTGCTTGCTGCAATGGTCCGGTATCCCGGGGTTTGTTCCTGTGCAGCTCCAGTTGGTCTTGGTGTCTTCTCACTTGATGTCCTCTGCCAAAATTGCATCGGATACCAGGCAAAAAGTGAGAGTGACCATTTCAAAAAGGGGGACTTTCCTACATTCTATTACTCCATTACCAGGCAGGGTGCCAAAGCAGTCACAGCTTAAACAACATGACCATTCCTTGACTCTTTGACCCCTGCCTTTTCCTCAACAATTTTTAATTTTTAATTTTCTTCCCCATGTGTTATAGATCTTTGTTGCAGTGGTGTTACTGTTATTTGTGATATACTAAATCTGAATAGTATTGTATTTTATCACTCTGAAAACATTTTTAAAAAAATATTGTCCAGAAACAAAAATTGGGCGTTACGGTGATGCTTCTAAGGGCTAATATTGGACATACAATGGAGAACAACCTCCTCAACAAAATATCCTGTTTTTGAGCCAACACAACACCAAATTAGACACTTTTCATGTCTTAGATGACATCCTCAAAATCGTAGATGATAGTGATTCACCTTTATTAGCGAGGCTCCAAGCCATTGGACATTCATAGCTTGAAAAGTTTCCTTAACAAGGTCATAGAGTGGACTTTTGCCTTCTCTTTACAACTCAACCCTAACAAGACCAAATTTATGCTGCTTCATCCCAAACATCATCACTCAATAGTGCAGAAATGGCTGTACATTCTACACCCCTAGGGAATCACCCTAACGTAGTTCCCTCAGCTAAATCACTAGGAATTTTAATTAACAATTTCTTTACCTTCAGTGACCACATCACACTCTTTTGAAAACTGATACATACCAATTACAAAAGCTGGAAACAAAATTAAATTCCATTTCCCCGAAAGACTTCAGAGCCTCCGTCCAAGTACTAGTTCCCTCATATTTATACAGTGGCAGTGCCACCCTAACAGGCCTTTAACAATCTCTGCAACAAGGGCCATCTTGCATGTAGCAGCCCGACTGGTTATAAAGGTCAGAAAAACTGATTACCATACTCCAGTAATGAAACAACTTCAATGGCTGCCTGTTGAAGCGCATATAACTTTCAAGATTGCATGCATAACAGAAAGTCATACATTCAAGCTTCTCAGTCTACCTACATGAGAAAATACTCCCCTCTGGAGACCCAAGACCAACAAGAGTGAAAGAAAGCCTAACACTCAAATCCCTTCCTCAAAGAAAATGAAAAATGCCAAACAGGCACCTAAACTCTGAAACCAAATACCTGAGGACATGAGAACAATCCCCAAACTTCAAAAATTTAGCAAAAACCTTAAAACATTCCTGTTCAAAACTTACTTTACATGTACAACCTGAAAGAGCTAAGGCTTTATTGACAAATAAGTATGTTCATGTCAGCCATACTGTAACAAACTTGTTTTTGTAAAACGCCTCGCTGCACTTGTGCTCCACTCTATAACATTAGTCATAAATAATTAAAAGAGAGTGTTGAGAAAGATTCCTGCCTAATTTCAGCTAAATGAACAACATAACTTATTCTGGGGGTGTAGATTCCAGGGAAAGCTACATGTAAGTGTTCACATCTACAGGATCTGACTCTCATGTGCCTTATTACAATTTTGAGTCACAGCCATAGCATACTCTCATGAGGGTACCATTCTTACAACAAATGTTGTGATTGAAAGTAAAATACAAACCTGGTACACTTAAGATAGGGAATTGAAGGACCCCATTATGTGGGACTCTGTTTTGTAACAGAGCCGTAATGGGTCATACTTATGCTCCTCACTACTGATTGGATACCACCAGCAGTCAGTCTCTCATAGCATAGGGTAAAAGAAGCAGAGCCCATTGTGATTGTGGGGAGCAATTAAAACGTGTGTTACTAGTACTTCAGTGGTCTTGAGGTTCAAGCTATCGGTGGGCAAAGACACATAAATTGGGCAGGGTGGTATAGCGGACTGGACCTGTGTGGACTTTTGTTTTTACACAAATGCTTTTTGCACAAGCTCATTGACGTAGTCCTGCCATGCCCATTGATTGCGACAGTGTAAAAACGGTTGTGCAGTTTCATCACAATTTAAACCCACTTTAAGTTGACGCTACCCAATTCGTTTTTTTTTTTTGCCCATACAATTTCTAAAAGACTAAAAGTTAAATCAATATCAGTTTTTATTCTTTGTGATGAAACACTGTTTGACATTGATTTGTAAAATGTTTGCTGAGTGAATTTATTTCAGTTTCTCAGGTCAGTTGATTGTGACTAAGCAAACATAGCCAGTGTATACGGTCATGCTATGCCTAATATTGGTGTTGGAGTTAATAGCAGCCTTTCATGTTATTTTAAAATTCAGAGGCTGATTTGGAGTTGGATGGTAGCAATGAATCATTTTATGTGAGGAGGATGTGGTAAATCCTAATCCACTGACAGAATTTGTGAGTGTAATTTCCTCCACCATATTACAAGGGTAATCCACATCTTCAAATTGGTAGATAATTAGTTTCCACCCAAGTCTAAATCTCCTCTAGATTGTGATCGAGTTCTTAGGTTTCAGCATTGTGCATGCAGGGAACTGATCAACATTTGTGGAATTTGGCAGGTGCCTTCTCCAGCAGTTGTGATTTTTCTTTGATGTTCTGTTTGCCTTGTTAGTGAAGAAATCTATACAGCTTTTTATTCAAAGGCCTGAAGGAGGTCGGAAGCCCCAAGTACACCTTTTGCACCATACCACTGGATTGTCAACTTTAATAATTTGCTAAAACTAGGCCAAATAAGGGTTTAAATATATTTGATGGTAAAGTGATAGAAGAACTTTAAACATCGGAAGACTAGTTCTGACCTTGAATCAGTAGAGAGTCTTGGGGTTGAGTTAAACCCTGACTTTAAACCAGATAAAATAATGAAATTGACAATGCGCTTTATAAAATCAGAGAATACAAAAATAAAGCAGCCTTATGAGTTTTACTGTGTTGATGAATTCCAATAATGTCACCATGTTATAATCTTTTTTACAGAATGTATTTTCAAAGGGTTTAAAGAAGGCACCATTAGTTTCTTTCCTACATACAAGTTTGATGTTGGATGCGATGTTTATGACACCACCTCCAAGCAGAGAATACCATCGTATACGGTAAGAGCAATGTCAGTCAATCTAAAGCCAAGATGCTCCATCAAATAAGCTCTATTACCCTCTATATGGGTTTCTTGAATGCATACTAAATCTATTTGTAAAGATTTCAACCAAATTGCTACATTGTTCCTCTTTCTCTGATCACTTAGCCCACAGATATTAATTGTCAAAATCCGGAGATTCATGTCTTACAGTTGAATTTTTCTCTCTTTACCTTCGCACAGTAAGCCCATCTGGCTGCTAGTCCGACAGACCTTTCCTTTCCATCTATACTGATTTTCATTTTCCAAACCTTATCAATTATCCTATCCAGCACACATTTACCACCACTCTTCTGCCTCTTTAATTGCCTCTTTATTTGCCTAACAATATGAAACACCTTGGCCTGCCATGATCACCCTCCACCCCCTACAACCTGACCCATAACCCTCCCCCCCCTTACCTCCCTTACAGGCAATTAGGTCACACAGACCTAAACATGACCGAGACATCTTTCGTAAAGGCAGCGCCCATCCCCCTCCTCCCATCAAAAAAAATAAGTGTAACCCCCAACAAATAGTATGCATCACCACCAAATAGATCCAACCATATAGAAAAAAAAAATCTCAGCATATAATCAACATTTAGAGATCACATCACACTTTTCTTTGATCGTCCTTATTAGTTTCCCCCATGCCAGACAGTGCCCTCGGCCCGCGTGTTTCAGTCAGTTCAGTGAGAAACTCTTGGGCTTTAATCTCTGAAAAAAAGATTCTCGCCCGACCTCTATGAATAACCTTAAGGCTACCGGGAAACAACAAAAAGGCATCACATCCTGCCCCTTTAAATGCAGATATCAACTGACGCATCCTCCACCTCCGCTCGACCGTAGTATGGCAAAAATCGGGCCGAGCAAAGAAGGTATGCCCCTCCACTGATATCTTAGAATCAGGTCTAGCACGGTCCAAAATTGCATGTCTCAGCAAAATATTTCCGATAAAAATAAGGATCGCTCAAGGATGTTCTCTTTGATTATTAGGCTGATGTTTCCGAAACATTGGGAAACGGTGTGCCCTCTGCACTTCCATCTCCCAGTTCCAATGATCCAGATCTGGGAAAGCTGCCTTCATTAGCTTCACCACAAAACTCAAAGTGTTCTCCCCCTCCAGGCCAAGAAGTCGGATATTGTTCTGGCGCTGCCGATTTTCAAAGTCCTCAAGTTTCCAATCCACATCCTGCGAGCGCTTTTCCTGAGCACCTTTACCCACAAGTAATTTCTCTACGTCCTCACTTCAACCTGGGTTATCCGCTCAGACATATCAGAACATAGTTTATTTGTTTTGCGGATTGCCCCTTGTAGTTTTTTAGTAGCAAGCTGAGATCTCTTACTCTCCTGTCGGGCCTCGCTCTGCATTTGCTTTAGTGTTGCATACAGCAACTCCAGCGTTGGTGGTGAGGGTACACTACCCGGGTTGTTAGCACCTTCTGTCCCACTGCCACCCCTAGGCCCGCTACCTGAGCAAGCTATGAGGGTTGAGGCAGAGTAGTCCCACTCAAGTCGCCTACTGGTTGAATCCGAAGATTGACCTTTTCCCCTGCTCCGACGCTTGATAGTCTTGGACTTCAGCTTGGACTGAGTAGTATCCTGCTGAGCCACCAAGGACTCCTCTCCAGAGACACTCTCCTGTGTCGACTCAAGATCACTCTCCAGAGATGACTCCGAGTCATCATTCAGTGAAAAGAACCGATCACCATCCGGAGAAAGCAATGGCGCACATGCCTGAAGAATATTAGACTCCTGATTATCTATCTTACTGGATGTGCCATTTAGATCACCAGATTTAAGAGCGGGGGACCCCATATTACCATAAGACTGTGCAGATGTCAAAAGGTTATCTTGACCTGCTTCAGAGAGCGAATCCGTTACTTCACCCGCACCTTCTATATAGCAGTCGTCTGTTACCACCTTCTGACAGCCAATTCGAACCTCATTTAGCTCCTCTACATCGCTGCTATCTTGGCTGCTATTGTAACTTCTTATACCATGGGGTGTTTAACACAGGATTTCCTCCCTCTGTAACCACCGCTGTACGATTTCCAAAAGAACCATCCGATATTATATCCACGTGCTGCTGTATAATACTAGTGTCCAAATCCATAGACTCAGCTTGTTGATGGATAGACATAGGTGGACTGCATTTCCCAGAATCCACTGGTAGAGTGATCGAAGCAGCCGAGTTGTCACCTAGTAAGGCTGCTTCAAGCTTATGGGAAATTGCTTCTGATTGCAGGGATACATCAGAGGGACATATGAGTGTTTTTGTATCGCCCCCCGGGAGTGCCTTTGTGATGTTCACCACGCTAAATGCTTCAATGACTGAAGGCTGCCTGAGAACGCCCTCGTTGGTTTTACCAGCCCGCAGTCTTGTCCCGCCCGCTACTCCAGTAGTACCGCCGTCAGCCACTCTGCCCCCCCTCACCTTTCCTCTTGGGACCACCATGTCGTGTCCGTCCCTGACTTGAACCAGTCTCGGTAGCCGAGCCCTGCAGCCGTTCCTTCCTCTGCTCTTTCTGGTCCCCGGACCCAGCAGCCTCCCGCGTTTTAATCGTCTTCGGAGCCATCCCCCACTGCTCCCAACGTTGGGAACGTGAAGTGATGTTCTGCACCAGCCGGAAAACAGATGAGGCGGAGAGATGTCCGGACCCGCTGGTTCTACCACATCGAGCAGGCAGGCTGACCGCGAAGGTAGGCAGGCAGAGACTTCAGTAATCTCTGCAGCTCAAACTGCAGATTTTCTTTAAGGCGAGAGCCGGCTGGGGAGGTATTCGCTGAGAAGAATGTAGATAATGAAGAAATGAGGACTTGTAGCATAGCTCTTGGGGTTATCTTTTACCGTAGTAAATCATTAGGAAGGGAGAGATGTCGACGCTGCCTTCAGCGGAGGTCAGTCAACGGCCATCTTGCCTTGTTTGTGGAGGGCACACCTTGGGGTGGCAATCCTCACTCGGAGAAGTGATATAAGAGTTCTTCGTAAATCAGTTGATAAATGGGGACGTTGGGTAATAATTGAATGTTTGGTCAATAACTTCAAATTCACACTTTGCTCACTGTATGGTTCGACCGGTGACGATCCGGAAATGATAGAGTATTTAGATGGAAGATTGGCATTATGGTCTGTCCCAGTTGTTTTATGTGGTGATTTTAATATTAATGGTTTAGGGGTACAATGGGATAGTCAAGGGAATAACTACCTAGGAAGGAAAAAGAAATCTAGTACTGCCCTATACAACTTAGTTTATAATAATGGTCTGATAGATGTTTGGGCTCATTTAAAACCTACTGATTTAGGTGGCACCTTTTTTTCAGCTCCACATAAAGTTATTTCCCGTTTGGATTATTTTTTTGTATCCAATCAGCCTCTTATTAATTTGGGTATCGAAAAGCATCCACGCATTTTATCAGATCACAATCCCTTAGTTTTGACAATTAATATTAATTTGCTGGAAAAAAAGAATATTGGCTGGACCTTTGAAAGGAGGTTATTATATGATCCAGATTATGTTGTCAACATGAAGGGGTGGGTTAAAGAATTTTGGGAGTTTAATCGAGGGAGCACACGGGTTGGAGTTGTTTGGGATGCCTTTAAGGCAGGGGTCAGAGGGGAAACTTTAAGTTTCAGCTTACGGCGACAAAGGATGGAAAGATTAAAAGAAAGCGAGATAAGGGAGGAACTGAATCATCTCGAGGGAATCTTAGCTTCAGCCATTAGCTCCGGTGAAGGAATAGATAGAATACTTTCACAACTGGCTATTAAAAAAGCCGAGATAGGTGAACATTTGGCTAAAAAGGCAGCAGAAATGTTTTTGGCTAAAAAACAGCACTGCTATGAATTTAATGAGAGAATAGGCCACACGCTGGCAGTAAGAGCTAGGCAGAAAACCTCGGCAGGGATGATCTCTGAAATCTATGATAGTAGAAGAAAGGTTATTACTGATGCAGTAGGTATTCGGGAAGTTTTTAGGTTATACTATCAGCAATTATACTCTGGTGGACCTGCCGCTATACCTGGTGGTATTCGTGAATATTTAGATAATATACCCAGTCAGAAGGTTGATCCTATGGATAGGGAGGAACTTGAGAGGGTTTTCTCCGAGGAAGAAATAAAGGATGCTCTACAAGAATTACCGTCCGGTAAGGCTGTCGGCCCAGATCAGATACCGTTGGAATTCTATAAAATTTTTATTGATTCATTAGGACAGGATCTGGTGGAGGTTATGCTATCGGCACAAAGGGGGGATTCTACCCCCGAGTCTTGGGCGGGGGAAGATGTCGTGATATTTTTGAAAAAGGATAAGCCGGATAAGGATCCTGGCTCTTACCGCCTCATCACCCTAATGAACAGCGATGTTAAAATATTTTCAAAAATCTTGGCTATGAGATTAAATGGTATCTTGGGGAAAACTATCCATCCGTGTCAACATGGGTTCATTATGGGCCGGGGAACTACGCAACATATAAGGCGATTAATCACCCTCTTTGACGTAACAGAGATCTCAGGGGACCCTATGTCTGTGTTACTATTAGATGCTGAAAAGGCATTTGATAGGGTCTCCTGGGATTTTCTCTGGGAGGCAATGAGGTGGTTCGGATTGGGAGAAGGATTTATTAAATCTGTTCAAGTCTTATATCTGGCCCCAACAGCTCGTTTGAAGATTAATGGCAACTATACATCCCCATTTTATATACAGAGGGGGACCAGGCAGGGCTGCCCCTCGTCTCCATTGTTGTTTGCCATCTATATTGATCCCTCGTTACGATTATTTGAGGCCAATGGTGGAATTCGACCAGTTGTATGTCAGGGGATAGAAACTAAAGTGCTTGCATACGCTGATGACGTGGCTATTGTCACAGCGGATCCGCAATTGGCTTTGGAAAGGGTGGAGTTAATTTCTAGTGAGTTTGGTATTTTTACAGGATACGCATTAAATAAAACTAAGACTCAAGTTATTAATCGCTTTATTAATTTTGAAGATGCTCGGGTTGTTGATTCGGCAGTTTATTTGGGGATACGTGTCACATCAGATCTCGGGAAACTGGTGGCCGTTAATATGGAGCCAGTAATTAGCAAAGCGAGGGTGGATTTTGTTAGATTAAATAATCTCCATCTCTCTCTTGTGGGTCGATGTAATCTCATCAAGATGCTGTTTTTACCAAAAGTATTGTATCTATTTAGGTCAATTCCTTTAGAATTTCAAAAATCCTGGTTTGTTATTTTAGAAGGTTTAGTTAATAGGTTTATTTGGGCACATGGGAAAACTAGGCGGGCTCTTCGGTTTATGTGTTTATCACGGGAGAAAGGAGGAATTTCAGTGCCGGATTTTCATAGCTATTATTGGGCAGCAGCTTTGCAATATATGAGGATATTGGTCGGGACGCGTTTCGGGGAAATAGAAAGGGAAAATGATCTCCCGGATGTTTATAGACTATTACTGGGCCAAAATGCTGAATATTGTTTTCTCAAATTTACAGAACCCAGTTACTATAAACGCACAAAATTTAAGACGCTGATAGCTGCTTTTAAGATTTGGGGGGGACTAAAGAAAAAGATTGGATTAGGGAGGCTTAATTTCTATACAGTTTTGTTTAAAAATCCAATGCTTCCCGAGGTATTTTCGGATGAAGCTATGGCTGGATGGGCTAGCAAGGGTATCCGTCAGGCCGGGGATTTAATAGAGAAGCAAGGCTTCCGACAATTCAAAGATATACAGAAAGACTTTGGGTTGGAAAGTTGTAATTTTTTTAAGTATCTACAACTTCGTATTTTTTTTTGTAAGAAAATTGGTGGGGCATGGGGGTTTGCTAGTAATAGTATAATTGACATTATGAAAAGTGGCGCTAAAGGGACGATTAAGTTAATTTATGCAGAATTGATTAATTTGAAACAAGATGATTTAATTAAACATGAGGGTAAGTGGGCTGAGCGTGTTGGGGCTACCCCCGGAACAGTTGTGAAATCTTTAAAGCTGGGTCAGTCAGCTCTATTTTTGGCTGGGCTTCAGGCACAACATTTTAAAACTGTTTTCTCTTTATATTATACCCCGGCCAAAATAGCACAATGGGGCGGCTCTACAGGGATTGTATGCCCACGGTGTGGGGGATTGGAAGCAGATTTGGTGCATATGTTTGCTTCCTGTCCGCGGCTGCAGGCATTGTTGGATTCAATTATGGAATATTTAGATCATATACTTGGGGTAAAAATAGCTTTAACCCATGAAATTATTTTGTTAGGATTAAGCTCTTCAAACCAAGATAAGACTACTTATCAATTTATTTTTGTTGCTATGGCGGTTTTAAGGATAAACATTGCCTCTGCCTGGTTAGATCCCCTTCCCCCTACATTTCAACAATGGCTAGCTCGTTTACTCTCCATATATACAATAGAAAGTGCAATTTATGAAAGGAAGGGAAAAAAAGCGAAATTATTGGGCAAAAACATTTGGGCACCTTTAATAAAATGGAAGGAATCATTATAATTTTATTTATTATGTTTAGCAAGATAATGATGGTTGTTAAGAAGGGTAAATTGGGTTTTCCCTTAATCCTCTGTAGGAGTGTTGTTTTTTTATTTTTTTTATCTTTCTTTGCTCCCCGCTCTTTCTTTTTCTCTTTGTGTTATATGTACACTTTTTGTTCCTTAAGATTTTCTATCTGCCTTATAAGACATAATATTTTGTGGATATTTGCTTGCTGCATGATATTATGTACCTGCACTGATCTCTCATGGTTAATGGGGGATTAAAATCTTAATAAAGATATTTAAAAAAAAAAAAAAGAGCAATGTCAGTAATCACTATATTTTGAAATAACAGTTTTTAGAGCTGGACTGAGAGATACATGCAGCTATGGAAAAGTGTCAACTCTATTTTGCATTTAGTGAAAGCAGCGAGTGAGCCTAACCTTCTGCATTTCAGTTTTAGCTTTTTTTGACACAATTTTCCAAATCTATTGGCTAAACAATTCTTAAAGTAATCATTTCCATAAAAGAAATTAATGAAATGGTCAGATACTTACGGCCACTTGTGAAGTGCATTTTATAAAATGTATCTAATTGATCTTTGCCCCCCAGCCGAGCAAAGACTCTATTGTTAAAATGTAATATGCCCACTTAGTCCTGTGATTTCCAGTCGTGCACTACGTGCCACCATCTCCTACAATGTCATGTAGTACTCATTGTGACATAATAAAACAGGTGGTTTGTCCTTTGTAACAACCCTTAAGTCCACAAAGAGGCTATAATGAGGCGTGCATTCCAACAAACTTGCATGAGCCACCCCAACACACGTTTCAACAAAATATCATCATGTAGGACATCATAGATTCAGTGGGTCAATTTACCACCACCTTTTAAGGAATTGTATTCCCAGACAAATAGGCCTCCTGCTAAAAAGAAAACTAGTCCAGGGCTGTGTTGATGTCTTTGCCAGTGTATGCTGTCCTAGGTCTAACTCTTTCTATCCCATAGCCAGTAGCATTGACTTACTCACAGACCCATGGCTGTGACTATAGTAATTTTCTTGCCTTTCTTGAAATTTAAGAATTTGCCCCAGTAGGAAGTACTCTTGTGCCTGTCAGTTCATCAGCTGGTCACCTTGCTCAAGTGAGATTCTACCCTTCTCTAAACTCCTAATCCAATCCCTTCTACGCAAAACATCAAGTATCAAATCCACATCCAAGATACCTCTCCTCAGTACCTAGGTTAATTTTGTACACCTCCACAGGGTGTTCTGAACGTGTGCTGCAGAAACTTTAATATGTTTAAAGTGCATATTGTCTGACAGTAACTTAGTGTGAGCATAAACAACATATGTATTTGTGAAATGCATATCCACCCAGAAGGGTAGCTTGTAGATGAATAACCAACCCTTATTGTTATTAAACTTAAAGGTACTTGTTTTATCGACCTTACAAGGATTTGTGCCTGTTACCTTGAGGCCAAACTCCGTTTCTTACATTGGCTGCATTAGTTACTGATCCACTAGACCCGGTACTTTCCTCCAAGCATTATAATCAGTATGCCTTCCAGTGTTGATCTTTTGGACCCTAATGTTGCCTTCATTTCTACTTCTGGGAGGACACACACCTTCCACAAATGAGATATCTTTTTTTCTTCATTTCTTCAGTTTAAACATGGTGAACATTGTAGATCTTGGAGTCCAATGTGTCTTGGACACATTTCTTTTATGTCTCTTAAATCAAGCACCCGAGTCAAGACTAATTCTAAGTTTGAAGAATGAAGTAATCTAGGGATGATTAACATCTTGGCAAAACTCTTCTTCTTCTGACAAGGTGGTGATTCAACCCATAATCAGATTAATGTCTACACATTTTAAACCAATACTAACCCAAATTATTTGTCTCAATTTCAGTTCATGTACTGCAGTGATCTTTTCTGATAACTAGAGAACCACATCATCTTTGTAGAATGAGACAACATTGTGCCCCTTCCATACCAAATTGTTGTTAGTGGGTGTGTTACCAGTCCAATATGGGGGGAAAGGGTGGGAATACTAGAAGAGTTCTTCTTCTGAACAGCCCATTTTAACAATATCATCTGTCTAGACTGCGGCCTGCAACTCAACATAAAGAACACTTATTGATCACAAGAAGCAAGGGCTAAACTCATAACCCCGGCCAACCTAATGGAAGCTCAGTCAAAGGAAGTACTAGATGTAATTTTCTAAGCTTGAAATACCAAAATCATCTTGTTCATATCTGAACTAATTAAGCACTGAGCACATTCTTCCCTTAATTAAAATGGTATTAATGTTTAGAATAACCCCAGAATGATGTTACTCACCGTGCAATATACTCGCTAGAAGGAGGGCTTTTTCAGAAGAATACAACCCTATAAAATGTGGCATCTTTGAAAGTCTGTCAACTGCCACCAACAGTTTTTTTCTTTATCACCAAGGAAGATCAATAATAAAATCCAAAGAGTGTTCTTCCCACACTTGGTGAGGAGTCATAAGATGTTGAAGATGTTCGGTATGGATCAGTCTGTTTTAGTTATGTTACAAGTATTCCAGTTACAAACATGATTGCATCCTTTGTCCAATTTGACGACCAAAGCTTTCTGCTTACCAGTTCAAGAATTTTAGTTCTTTCTGGGTGACATGCCATTGGTAAAGCATGACACCACTGTAAAACTGATTTCTGAAGTCTCTGGTAGACACAAAGAAGGTTTCTCACTGAAATGTAAAACCTTTATGGATGGCACAGGATTTCACTTTGGCTATCCAAAAAATCTGTTTTTCCAAAGGCATTATTGTCTTAATGTTGCTTAAGAATGTATCAGCATGGGTTACTCCTACAATTTGTTCTTCTTAATCATCAAGGGTTGATTTTCATTAGACTGTTTGACTGTTGTCATAGTGTCATAATGAATCTACCTCATGATTTGCACAGCTAGGATGGAAGGTAATTATAAAATCAAATTCGACAAAGAACAGTGCCCTTCTTACTTGTGAAGGTTGAAGTGAGAGTTGGAGCACAATGCAGGAATTGGAGCTTTCTATGATTAGTGAACACCACAATTGGAAATGTTTCTCCTAGTAGGTAATGTCTCCAGTACTCATCCATGTATAAACGTTCCTTCTCTTCGATTGTGTAGTTTTGTTCCGGAGTTTGTAACCTTTTTGACAAATGGGCAAGGAGGTGTAATTGATCATTCTTCTGGTTTCGTTAGGATAATATTGCCCCTGTGGCAGGATCTGAAGCATTGGCTTCAGCAATTTATGGTCTAGAAGTGTCTGGGTGTTCAAGTATAGATGCTGTGTCCAAAGCAGTCTTTAGACATTGGAAGGATTTTTCAGTCATAGAAACCTTGTTTCGTTTCTGAGCAATTTGGTGAATCTTTGATGAAAATATCTGGAAGGTGCCTATTAATTGGCAAATCCTGGGAAATGTTAGATGTCCTTAATGTTTTAAAGCCTGGGCCATTCGATAATAGCTTCCTTTCTGCCATTGAGATACCTTGTAGTCTGAGAATGAAACACAAAACTTACATATTGGAAGTGTTAAACTCACACTTGGACAATTTTCAGTAGAAGCCATGCTCTTGGAGCATAGCTAGAATGGTCTTAGCATACTCAACATGGTCTTCTGAAGAACTGGAATAGATAAGGATACCATTGATATAGACTGTGACAAACCTCTCAAAGAACTCATGCATCACATCTTACACAAATAATTTGAATGTCGCTGGGGCATTACAACTGCATCACACTATTCGGATAGCCAATATCTGATACGAAACGCTGTATTCCACTCATTGATTTTTAGGTTGACCGTGAATATGAACTAACTTTGTTTGAAGTGTGTGATAACTCCTGAAATTAACTGTCCCATCGACTGAGTGTACTTGGGCTTTTCTTTACGTGTTGTAGGTAGGCCTAATGTTTTGCAGTAAGACACATCATTAAAATATCCTGTTGCACTCCTAATTTTTCAGTAAGACACATCAATAAAATTCCCTGTGGCTCCAGAGTTTATCATGACCACTACTGTTGTTTGAGCCTGGCCTATTTCAATATAAGCATATATGGGGAAATGCATGTTTAAACAGGACGCATGTATGGTTTTTTTTGTCACCTTTACTTTTTAATAACCAATGATCTAGCCCAGGGTTCTCCAAAGTCTATCCTGAAGGGCTGGATAAATGCCAGATTTTAGGATAACTACATTTATTTAAGTGGGGATATGCTAAAAATCTGTCATGGATCCGGCCTTCCAGGACTGACTTTGGAGAACCCTGATCTAGCCTCAGGCTAAGGCTGATGAGATCTACACACAAGGTAGGCTAGGAATCAGTCTGAGCCAAAACATAATTCATTTTGTCTTTCATCAATGATAATACTTGGCTGCCCACTTTTTCCCGCAGCCCAGTTTGTTTCCAAAATAAACTGATTGAACTGCACTGGTAGGTTTTTAAATTCTCAAGTCAACATGTTTCGGCCAACTTGAAAACCAGACTGGTCAGGGGCCTGCCTCAGGACATGGGCTCCTTAGCACTGATTTACCCTGCCCTACTTTGTATATTGTGTAAGGGAGAGTGGCAACCACACAAAATAAAAGAAAATGCTTGCATATTCTGAGAAACAGGTAATTCTAAGTAAGAAAAAACTGATATCCATGTCACACATACCTGCACATTTTTGGCAGAACAAGGAATGCATGGAGTGTATTAATTTGTCTTTTAAAGTAGAACACTGATCCTAACCTACCCTTTACGGAGGTGACGGACCACATAGAGGGAGAGAAGAACACTCCTTTTTAGTCCATCACTGGAAAGAGGTACAGAAAGAACAGTCATGCCATACTCTTCAGCATTGTTAAAGTAGTGTCCAACATAAAGTGCAATGCAGCTTGGACAAAGTGGCCTGCTTACTTCATCGAGCGTAGATGCTGGCCCACTCACCTAGTAACGGCCTTCCCTCTGCATGTTGCCCACAGCAGGACATCAACCCAGTTTTAAACTATCCAGAACTCTGAGCCTTTTCCGGGTTTGTGGGCCCTGTGCATGTGACGTCATGGCGGAGCATCACATTATGTCATCTACATAATACACAGACCTCCCCTGTATACAGAGCTTTGGCTAGATGCTCCATCTCCTTCTGTAACAAACACTGCTTGGAATAATGGGGTCTCAACACAATAATGGAAGACCTTGCTGTGAAATGTAACCAAAGATCCGCAGCAATTCCCTATATGCTGTCCCCTTTACCAGAGACCCATTCAAAATACTCTGATAAGAGGTGTGTCATTGTCAAAAATCAGAGTATAGAAATGTAAAGATGTTCGAATTAACCCTTGTGTCAAACAGAATGCATAACAAGATATCCTTACACAGATATAAGGACTATAACGTGCAAGCACTATAAAGTTCATATAACAAATAAGAACCCTGATACTGTTTTGTGAAAGTAAATGAAGACTTGAATGTACAGACGAGGCAAATGTTGTTTAATGGATTGTTCTACGAAGGATCCACAGTAGCATAACTAACCTTTTTTGTGCAGTAAACAAAACACTCCTGTCAGATGTCTATGCCACTAGGAGTCCCTGTCTTTAGGTCCCAGAAGCATCCAGGTCACATTAGTGTTCTTCCTGGTGATTTATTTGGCACCATGGGATCCAAGCATTCAAACCAAATATATGTATTAGGTCTACACACCCATCTTTGTTCTCTCTCTTTGAAGCTGGCTGGTAATATTTGAAGTGGAACGATCCACCGGATGTTTTTCAATAACCATTCATTCAAAGTCTTGTTCATCAAGAAAGTGGTTTGTCAAATGTGTTGTATTCAGTTTACAACAATTATTACATCTGCTTTTGACTAGTAAGACCGTGTTTCTGACTGCTATCACCTCAGCGAGTTAACTAACTGCAGGCTTTGTGTGTTCATCCTACCTTTAGTTATTTCTTAGAGGATAGCTGGTTCTCAGGACAAAGGCTGCATTCCTCATGAAGGTGGCCGCCTCATTTCACTTGGGGCAATAGATCACACTCCCAACTTTCTATCCATCTAATCGTCCCGTGTAGGAGAAGGAGAGGCTCCACTGCTTAGATCCTCCAGAGTTCTCAACTTTTATGTGGTTCGGAGCTGGGAATACCAGATGAGTTTGTACCGGCTGTTCCTGTACTAAGAAGGGAAGTGCAATTCAGAAAAGGATGTTTTCCATATAGATTGTATTGTGTTACTCTTTTCCAAAAGGAGCCGCCTGCTGGCATCAGGATAAAGGCAGTTTTTTCAGTGCCTCTTTGCTGCTATCCAGGAGTGTTCTGGTCCTTGACATCTGTCGAGCTGCAGCATTTTCTTCGGTGCAAGCACTCAACAAGCTTTATTGCCTAGTTCTTAAGTCTACAGGGATGGCTGTTTCGAACATCTGTTCGACAGGTCATTTTGTTTTGACCATCTCCTCTATACCATGTCCAGGGAGATACTGCTTGGGTGTTGATTAAATAGGTTAGGAATTTTCTGGTAGAAGGGTCCATCACAAGAACAAGTTACTTACCTTCTCTAATGGTCTTTCACATGGATACTCTACCTACCGACCCCTCACTGATCCCACCTGCTTCCCTGTTCTGAGGACTGGTCATAGTCCCATTATTAAAGTTCCTCTTTAATGCTTGTTACACTGCATAGAACGATAAAACTCCTCGTCCTCCTTTCCCCCGCTAAAGTCATAGAAATAACAAACAGGAACTCCTGGCCTATAGGGAGGTGGGCAATTATGGGTGTGGGGTGTGCGTACTGCCCGAGGCAATAGGGCTCATACTGCCACAGACCTTTCTGATGCCTTTGCAGGCCACCTAACCAAACTCTTTCTTGCCTGGGGCAACTAGACCGCTGACCAACTGACACAATTTGTGAAGGATCTACCAATCCCCACCATGCCCTTAAAGATGGGGAAAAACCTGGGAAAAAGATTGAACCATTGGAGGTAACGGAAGCCATCAAAAAACTAAAGTGGAAAGTCTCTTGGCACAAATGGCCTGCTTCCAGAGTTTATCAGAAGCATCGGTCGACACCTCTGTGAGCCCCTCACACGGATGTTTTACCAGGCTCGAAAGGAGGAGACACTCCTGGAAGATGTCCGCACAGCCAATATTTTTCTGATACACAAAGTGGGAAGTCAGTGGAGAATTGTGCAGCCTACTGACTTATCTCCCTTTTGAATATCGAAACGAAGATTCTTGCCAAATATAGGCCACTCGACTGTCCAAAGTCGTCTACCAGTTCATAGGCCCAAACCAATCGTGATTCATGCTTCATAGATCGAACAGACTGAACCTGCACCGCTTGTATAGTGTTTTTTACAGAGCCTCAGGGTTAAGAGAACATGCAGTAATACTTTCATTGGATGCGGAAAAAGCCTATGATTCACTTAGATGGCATTATCTGATGGTGTTCCTCCAGAATGGGCTTTGGCCCAGAATTGCTGTCCTGGGTTCACTTGCTATATAAAGACCCTATCTACAGAGTAAGGGTGAACTGTACACTGTTGCCACCTTTCTCATTGGGCCAGGTACTACGCAACGCTGTTTCCTCTTCTCTTCATTGTTTGCTTTAGCAATTTAACCTTTGCCGTGCTGGATCCGATGTGACGCACAGGTAATGGGACTGAGATGGGACCCAAACTGGGAGGATCTTACCTACCTGTTTGCTGACAACATCCGTCTCTATATGTTGGATCCAAAGCGATCAATTCCCAGAATACTTGACATATTGCACATATTTGGGACATATTCAGGTGTGAATATAAACTATCAGAATTCAGAGGGATTTTCCCTCACAGACTGGAACCTGTCTGAGACCGATACAGTGGACACGCAGTGGGTTCCGGTACCTTGACATTTATGCCACCAGAGACCGGTCAGATTTGAGGAGTCAAAGCTTGGATAAACATCTGGCTGAATACCAGTCTGATGTTGAACATTGCAGGAAGATCTAATGTCAATAATGGGACAGGCAGCTCTCTACAAAATGATTATTCTCCCTTAATACCTGTACGTTTCACGGATCACACAGTTTCAAATACAGGACAGTTTCTTTGCGCGGGTAGATTCAATTACCGGAACACTCCTGTGGGATGGGGGGCTGACTAGAATAGCACTCAAAACTCTTACATCTAGTCCTTATGAGGAGGTACGGCTGTATTACTGGGCATCGCAGCTGGTCATAATAAATGACAACCTACTAATGTGGAAGAGTGGTTCCCTCTAAAATTAAGATTGCTGATGACCCCTGCACCGACCTGCGATATCACAGGTTTACTGCACAATTCTCAACATCTATGATCTACTCTTAGCAAAACTTGGAGAGTGATGGGAACAAGACCTGGGGGATATAGATAATACGGACTAGGTAGAGGTGTATAGCTACCAAATGGAGCTGGTGATGAGCTCAGGGTTTCGGTTTGTGCAACTAAAAATTCTACACAGAGCATATTACGCTAGAATCAGACTGGTACAAACGGTGAAGATAAAAGATGACTGATGCCTATGGGTATCCCAGGAACAATGCTTCATACTATTTGGGGCACTATACAATGTAATTTGAGAACTGTCACGCAGACAGTGCTACAACTGGATGCCTGTGTGGTAATACTGGGACTATGGGACAAACAAACAATACCACAATACCTGTTGCTATTCTGTAATGCGCCCTAATAATGGCCAAGAAGAACACTGTAAACTATGGGGTTCAGAGGCAGTGATATTAGTGGTGGACTGGTCCACAAACATGGACTGGTGCAAGGATGCCAAGGATGCAGTCTATAAAGCCTGTGACTTCCCGTGAAAATACAGTGAGGTTTGGGGCCTTTGTGTATACAAAATACACAAATGCCTGGAGGAGGCCCAGGCCGTTCTCACCCGTGCAGTGGCAGAGGGTAGGGATGCAGCCAAATTCACCATCAGATATGGGCTTGATGCTGCCGACTCACTGGGCAGAACGGTTTCTACGTCTGTAGCCCTTAGGTGCTACACCTGGTTGAGGACATCTGGTTTTTCTAGGGCTGTCCAGTCTACCTTACTGGACATCCCCTGTGATGGCGTCACCTTTTTGGTGATAAGGCAGACGCTGCGCTTGAGCGCTTCAAGGATTCTAGGGCTACGGCCAGATCCTTTGGCCTCGTGGTGACCTCTTGCCCCACGCAGTCTGCTTTTCGCCCCTTTCGTGGCTACGGAAGGGGGGCTCAGTCTAGCCACCGGTTCACGTAAACTGCCAAGCCTGTGCATGACCGTGGACGTGGGACCCAGCGTCACAGGTCTGGGGGCCAGCGGGCGGGCCAGTCCACCCATAACCCTCACTGGAGCAGCCTCCATACCCTTCAAGGCTGACATTTCAGGGCCACCAGAGGCCAGTGGGCAGCAGGATTCGCCATCACATCCCCCACTGGCAAACCATCATGTCGGACAGGTGGGTTTTGCAGATAGTCCGAAGGGGCTACTTCCTCCCTTTCGAGACTACCCCTCCCTACATGCCACCTTCCTTTTATCACATGTCGGAGGATCACTTGGCCCTTCTCCGCCATGGATTTGCAGCTCTCTTGGCCAAGGGGGCTATCAAAGGGGTCCCTGTGCCAGAAGTAAATCGTGGTTGCTACTCCCACTATTTTCTGGCACCCAAGAAGGACAAGGGCCTGCGTCCTATCTTACACCTCAGGGACCTCAACCATTTCCTCAGCCTTTTCTTTTCAAGTCCCTTATTGTAAATAGATTTGTAAAGGGCATTACTCATCTCTTTCCTTCTCCGTTCATAATGCCCCAGTGGGACTTGAATCTTGTTTTGACGTATCTCATGTGTGCTCCCTTCGAGCCTCTTCATAACTGCCCTATCAGACTCCTTACTCTGAAGACTGACTTCCTTGTCGCCATGTGTCAATGTCTTGCATGGCTCTGCGCTTCTGGCGTGGAAAGCCGTGTCAGAACTGACGTCAGCGCGCAGGTGCGGCGTCTAAGAAGACATCGCAACATCCTCTCGGCGACCAGGATGCGCAGGGGTACTGCAAAGAGAAAAATTCTCAGGATCCAATCTAATGCCTGGGGGTAATTCTAAGGTAAGGAATCTATAACTAACAGATGTCTCTTGCAGATACATTGTTACCGAAGGTAAGTAACTTGTTCTTTAGTTTGTCTTTGAGCCCAAAGCTGGATTCCCAGGAAAAACTTGTTCAATCTCTAAATAGATGAGGCCCTTCATCAGTAAAAGTCTGGTAATGTCAAATCATCGTACAAGTGGTGCCATTGAGTCTCTTTCAGCCAGAAAAGGCTTTTCAGTTTTTGAAGTTGAAGCAGTGCTTTTGTTGTGGCAGAAACCCTCTCTTCCTCAGGAAACATCTCTTATTAAATCCTTCAAGTATTTCATTTAGTCACTTCTATCTAGTTTATATTCATTTGAGAATCATGACCTTGTTTTTCTTTCTGGGAATGTACTCTCAAAACAAGGGAATTCAGATGGTAAATACACATGCTACAAATGCTAATGGACAGTTTGCAATCTAGTGCTTACGACTGAAATTAGTAAAGTTCCATTTTGTGGCATATAAGAGAAGTGAGGTTCAGAAAGATGAAGCAATTTGCCAAGAATCACACATTTGTGTGCATTGTAAGAAGCTAATCACTAGTTTCTGTTGGATTCATATTATATGGAAATTAGACCATAGGTTACAAATACTTTAATCATCATTCTTTATTAAAGGAAATCACTTCCGTTTTAATACAGTTCAGTTCTTCCAATAGGATCCTTCAAGTATTTCAAAGCACAAGAGTCTTTTCATTCTGGCTGGAGCCTCTTCCTCACAAAATATGCATTCACCGGCTCCGTCTGCGGCTGTTGGTTACCATTGACTCCTCAGACTATGGATGGGAAGCAGATACCCAGGAAACTGTGCAAGAGTGACATTATGAACTGTAAGAAATCTGATTAGTATTTGGGATGAGTGACTATCCACTTTAAGGAATAATCACAATTTTTGTCAGGGTGATACCTCAAAGTCACTAAATGAACCTGAGCTGAACTCCCTGGTAGCTATGGACCAGAGGAGACAGGCTTAACGTCAGGCAATGTATAAAGTATTTATGCAATACCTAAAAAGTAATAAAATCAAAATGCAAAACAATAACAATCCTAAACTAAACTAGGAAACTGGAATAAATTGTAGTTAACAAAATGGCACCCAAATGGCAAAAATGCAATAAGGGTAACTGGAGTTATGATTTTTTTAAAACATGTATGTAGAAATAGTGGCAAGAAATGCAAAACGCCAATGAGAATCTTTAAATAAAAACATTTTTTATTAAATTTTTATGAACAGACAAATCGTACAATAAAAGAAAACAAACAGGCTAGCAAAGGCACTCTCTATCCTTACAATTTGTATCCATTTCAAATGTGCATAGCACAACACAACGTACAGTTCCATTTTTATATACAATCAAAGTACTACACTTTACACACTGGTAGTTAGTACCTCAATAGAATGTGTTTGTAAATACGCCGTTAATGGCATCCAGTAGTCTCTGGGTTTGGATCTTGTTGGAAGTTATTCCTCATAAGTTTGTTGTGTGTCCATACAATATATCATGCCATGCAACCATTGTTTACATGTGGGGTATTTCTTGCCATTCCAATACATAGATATCCGTCTTTTTGCCAATAAAAGAGCTACTACACAGAATTTACGCTAGATTGATCTTAAATGTGTCACAAGACCCAGTAAACATACACAGATTGTACAATCTACCTTGGTTTTCAAAACAGCACTCAGAATTCCGTTTAGGTTTTCCCAGTATTCTCTAATCTGTGGGCAGTGCCACGCTAAATGTATAAAATCGGCATTATCGGCCTTAGATCTTCTTCAACATGCATCAGGGCAGAGCCCACATTTCTTTAACTTGACTGGTGTATGGTATTTTTGATGGAGAGCTACCGTTTGGGGTAAGCATGTCTGTTAGTGCACAGCAAGTGGCCCATTCCTCGTCAAGGGGCTCATCTAGAACATCTGACCATCTCTCTTGCACCTTCTGTGTAGTTCCTGCTATATCAATCTGCAATAACGCATATAGTTTGGTCACTAAATGGATATTATGTGGAGTAGTTATGATCATTTGTAGAGTATTTCCGGTTCTGCAGGAAAAGTCGGATAAAAATCTTGAATTGCTCCCCTCAATCTATGATAAGCAAATTTAAATAGGAGAGTTTGATTGCTAATGTAATTAAGATCAGCTGGTTCTATAAAGACTCCGTCGTTATATAAGTCTCCCATCACATCTATCCCAACTTGTTGCAGCAATGTCATACTCACTTTTTCCCAAGTTACTGACAAGGCTAGATGTTGTGGCAGAGGCAGTGCTGGTGCATAAAGTGGCAGTTTATGCGCTAATTTCCCCATTCTCTGCCAGGACAAATTCGTAGTGCGAATGGTGTTTATTTCATGCCTCCGTACATGTGTGCGGGGGTGTGGTAAGATGTATTGAAGCGAGATTGGGTGAGCGTCCCCATCTTCTACTGCCATATGAGGCAGGTATCGCACTGGGTGGTACCAGTAATGCGCGTATTGCGCTTGCGCACATAAATAATAGAGCAGGAAATCAGGTACCTTAAGTAAGGCAACGTCGACGCAAGCAATTCAACGCGTGCTTGCTTACCGGCCCAACTAAGGCAGGTTACGCATGCTTTCAAGCTCTGAAACAAAGATTTTGGTGGGGTAATGGGGATGTTATTGAAGAGATATAGGAACTTGGGAAGTATGACCATTTTTACTATAGCTATTCTGTCTGCCAGAGATGATGGCATATGTATCTATCTTTCATTTCTTTCTTCTAGTTAACTAATGGCAGTGCCATAATTTGCTCGTATAACCATGCAGGGTCTTTGTGATACCAAATTCCGAGGTATTTAACGGGGTCCAGTTGCCACTCCATTGGGAATTCTACTGGGTGCGGTGTCGTAATATCTGTTAAGGGAATAATGGTGGATTTACTCCAGTTTATTTGGAGTCCTGACTGTCTACCAAATTTAATGTATTCCCGTAAGAGGGGTGATAGATTTACGTGGGGTTCATGAACATAGAGGACCATGTCATCTGCGTATAAAAGAGATATTTATAGGGCACTGTAGGAATTGCAAGGCTGTGGTCTTGTGAAGCTGTCTAATCTTGTAAGCTAGTGGTTCTAGTGCGATGGTGAACAATAAAGAGGAGAGAGAGGACACCCCTGTCTAGTGCCCGTTTAATGTGTATTGTATTAGATACATACTGAGTTACCTTGATTTGTGCCACGGGTTCCATATATAATATTTTGATCCATTGCAGTAGTATCGGGAGCATAACCAGTTTGTGTAATACTGTAAAAAGATATGGCCATTCGACCGAATCAAATGCCTAGGTGGCGTCTAATAAAAACCGCCGCCGCTTTGAGGTATGGGTTGAGTTGGTGAGATAATGCAAAGAGGGTTCGTATATTATGTGCTGTGGAGCGATGGGGTATAAACCCGATTGATCCGGCAATCCAATATTAGCCATGAGTGGCTGGAGACGTTTGCCAATAAGTTTAGCCAATATGTTAGTGTCCGTATTTATTAGGGACAGTGGGCGGTAGGACTCACAAATTTCAGGGTCTTTATCTGGTTTTAAGAGGGCTATTATCATGGCTTCCCGGAGTGTGGGTGGGAGGATTTGTTTTTCATAAGCATCCCCATACATGTTCACACGATGTCTCCTGATTGTCGCATCAAATATGTTTTACACAAGACTGATGCTGGACCAATAAACACTTATTGAAATGTCCTAATCACCATCCTGCATATTTTCTGAGAATAAGTGAGCACGAGTGACTGAGCGAAAAGTATTGTAGTGTTTTCCACTATCCCTGAGGAATCAGGCTTGTCATGTTCAGTGGTTGCCAGAAACTACCTATACCACTGTAAGATACAGGGGGGTGGTAGTGGCACTGTTGAGCTAGCTGGTCTAACGACTGACATATCCTGTGGGGGTGTCCGGAAGCGGGTGGGACACCAAGCTCTCAGTTTAGGTCATCCAAAATGCGAAGGTCCTGGGGATTCGAGGTAACTACACAACACTAGTGCTTCATCAGGGCATTTGAAATATCTGTTACATTCTCCAGGCAGGTACCTGCGTGAAATCTATGTTTGGGCGCTATCTGAGCTACCACACATTCATTTTGCTGCCACTTAGCCCTTGAGCTTCTTCTGGGATCGTTGTAAACTTTGGGCTGGAAGTTCTTGCCAATCTCTTAGTCTAGCCTATGGTCCCGGATGCCACCTTTCCCCTCCTCACCTTCTCCTTCTTTTTTTTATATACTTTTTTTCGATTTTCAAAAAAAGGAGTCATGTCCACAAGCCAATGTCATATACATAAACACAAAGACTATGAATATGTCTGTGTATCACACATTTCACAGGGTGGTATATACAATCTACAGTAAGTTCAGGGATTCTAGGGAAACGTATTGAGCGATGACATCCCATTATGTTGTTCCAGTCTCTGGGGGTGGTGGCTCCTGCCTTGTTTGCCCATCCGGGGCAGGGTCTAGCGTGAGAAGATAGGAGCGTAGTGGCTGCCAGATATCTTGCAGTCTATAAGTAAGGGGTTGTAGAGCTGCGTATAACTCTCTATTGGTGTTGTAGTGGATCAGGCTGTTGATTCATATGCGTTTGTTGGCGGGTGCTTACTGCCCCAGTGTATTACGAGTTCCCTTTTTTTGCCAGGAGCAGTGAAATTGCTACGTATCTGTGTGATGATTTGGGGATAGTCTGAACATAGCTCAAGAGTGCCAGCAGTGGAGAGGGCTCAATAGTGAGTTGTGTCATATGGGATATGGTCGTGAATATGTCTTGCCAGTACAATGCTATTTTATTGCATGTCCAGGTCATATGAGCAAAGTCTGCCCTGGGCGCATGACATCTGGGACAGTCAGCTGGGCGGTTGTGGTCAAGCCAATGTAGTTTAGCAGGGCTGGCATACGCAAGCCAGAGAAATTTAAAGTGTAGTAATTTGTGTCAGTGGGATCCCACTTCCATGCGGCCGTACGTTGTTATCATGGGTGGGAAGTAATGCTAGGCTTGCATGATATAGTTTAGAGATGAGATTATCTCCACTTGTGTCAGTTATAAGCATGGTCAATGGCGCAAACTCTTCTGGTTCTAATGGGTACGTTGGCATCTGAGCCCTGATCGCTCCTTGTAGTCTTCTCAGGACGAAATTGTCCATCAGGGGGGCGTTTTGGAAGTACACTTCTTCAGTATGCAAAAATATATGTCCTTCTGGAAAAAGGTCCCCAAACGTTCTGAAGGAGAACCTAGATTTTATTTTATTTTTTTAAACATATTTTATTGGCATTTATGCAGTAACAGTGCATACAATTGTACATATCTTGGCTCAGTCTGCTGAAGTAGTACCTAGATAAGATTAATTGGACCTAGCTTCCTGTGTAATGGGCACCCAGGGGTTGGCAGCTAGCAGAAGTGCCGGGGAGTACAGCAGATGTCCTCGGCTAGAAACTGTTGGTGTGCCTTAGAGAGCCACACCATCTCCTCGAAGTATTGGGTCCAGCATCTGGGGATACCTTGGAGGTATAAAGATCGGTGTAATATGCAAGTACTACATACTGGATACCGACGGTGTCAGTGATAAGTGTGCAGTCAGGAACCCTAATAGCGGAGATATAGGATTGCCCATGAGGGGGGTGTAGCAGTTTAGCCAGTGTGCGTCCAGGTCCCTCCCCCTCTCCATATCCTCTTATCTGCTGCATATTTCCCCAGGGCTCAAGCCTCCCTCTCAGCGGCTTCTTGAAAATCAGCAAGCAGAGCTGCGTGTATCTGAAGATAGTTTGGTATCTGGTGGCTGCGTTTCTTGCAGCCCAAGACAGTCAGTTTATCCTCAATCTGGGCAAAGGTGTTACGAAGGTCTCATAGAATCCCTGTGTGTTTGGAGATACAGACTCCTCTGGTGTACACCTTAAATGCTTCCCAAAGTGTACCCCATGATTTTACAGTTCCCTTATTAATGTCGGAGTATTCCACTATGGCGGTTTGGAGTTCCACGCGGAACACTGCATCCTGTATGGCCATACCCGAGAATTTCCACGGCCTATCGAGCCCCTGAGCTCTAGGGACACGCAGCTTAAGTATTACAGGGGAGTGATCCGATAACGTACGCAGGAGGTGTGCTATGGAGGATAGCCATGGAAGGAGAGCAGGGGTTTAGCAGCCAGTAATCCAGACTGGTCCCTGTGATGTACTGTGCTCAGTAGTATGTGAATGCAGTTTGGAGGGGGTTACGCTGGCGCCAGGCATCCACCAAGGTGAACATATCGCAGAGCTCCTGCAGTGCTCGTCTCGCTCTGGGCTTCATAGAGGGGGCTCGTGCAGTGCTCTCTAAATCGGGCTCAAGTAATATGTTAAGGTCCCCTCCAATGCAAATGTAGTCTGCCTCAAGCTTGGCCATTTGTGTCTGTAGATGAATATAGAATTCCAGGCTATCTGTTTTTGGAGAGTATATATTCACTAGGAAAACACAGTGGCCTAGGGCTGTCTTAATACTAGTAAGTACCGTCCTTTAGCATCGGTGCGGAGCTCCAGCAGCAGGTAGGGTAATCGTTTATGAATCAGTATGGAGACCCCTCCGGCATATTAACTATAATAAGAGAAGGAGTAGTGGCCCCGTAGTGAAGGAAACGTGTGCAGTGTCTTAGGGGGTAAGTGTGTCTCCTGTAGGAATACTATGCATACTTGGTGGCACTCCAGGTAACGCAACACCTGTTTGCCTTTACGTTGGTTATTAAGCCCCCAAATATTCCAGGTTGCCAGTGTGATGTCTGCAAATGGGTTTGTGTTATCGCTCCTCCTCTTCATGGTGTAGCAAGTGGTGTGACAGATGTAGTTGCAGTTGTGGCTTAAGACTCTACTCCAGTAATATTAGTGTAATTGCAAAAAGTCCCAACGTAGGACAGCTACCCATTCCCCTACACCCCTCCCATCCCCAGATTCCATATTCTGAGGACAACACCCCTCCCCCATCCCCCCCCCCAATAGAAGGAAAAGAATCATTTTCATTCATAACAAATCAAACATGCCCAGCCTGGCTCTGTGTGTAACTACACCCAGGGGTGGCAACACTGTGCAGTGCCCCCTCAGTGTGACGGAGTTGTGCTCTAAGGAGAAGCATCATGTTTCACCACATCCTGAGTCCAGTACTGCATACCGTAGTATCTTCCTGATTCCTGCACAGTACTCCTATTATCCAGGCATCAGACCTGTTTTGTTCCCTCTGCCGTGCAGCCCATTATGTTGTCGAGACGAGGTTCACATTAGCATCAGAGTGAGTAGCCGGTGGTGTGCCCCCTGGTGATCCATGCCCCGGCGGAGGATGTTCCACAGAATACTACCAGCAGAATTCCTGCACCTCTGTGGGTTTGTCAAAGATGCGTGATTTGCCATTCACGTCCACCCGGAGCCGGGCGAGGTATATCATTCCGTAGTGTAGGCCAGGCAGACAACTAGAGCCAAATTTCGGGGGGGGGGGGGCTGAAAAAGATTTCGGGGGGGGGCTAAGTCTTCCAGCCATAGGCAGAATGGCTGTAAGAAGGGGTGAAAACACAACAAAAGCCTCATTAACGAGTAAATGGTCTTTTAAAGACCCGTGAAGTACTCTGGTGCGGCTGCAATTAGACGGACGCCAGCCCGCGAGGCTGTCTCAGCCGGGCTGTCACACACGACAGCCCGGTGAGCCCAATGGGTTTTGCGCGCCTGGTGTAGGCCCAGGTTCCGGAGCGTAACCTTAATTCTCGTGTATTTCCATCAGGTCTACCCGACCATTGCCTTGATGTCGGGGAAAAGGCTCATTGTGGAGTCCTGCTAGTTGAGCAGTCCCTTTTCTCGCACCAGGCGCATGGCTTTCTCCTGGTCCCTGAAGTTCAGTAGTTGGGCAATGATCGGTATCGGCCGGCATCCGGGGTTAGGCCTTAGTCCTAAAGAGCGGTGAGCCCTCTCCACCATGAATGTAGATGTGAAGTATTCTCTTCCGAAGAAGTCCACCAGCAGGTTCTCCACGAACTGGTCCAGCCAACCAGTGTTTGTAGTCTCGGGAAGTCCAAGAATTCAGATATTATTCCGTCTGCCCCTGGCTTCCAAATCTTTGTTTTTTAGAGCCATTGTTTTCAAGACTTTTTTCTAGGCGCTCCATCTTCCTCTTGGCTTGTGTCACCCATCCTCCAGATCTGATATCCCTCCCTCAGCAGCGTCCAGTCCGTGCTCATGGCGGTCTATACGTTCGCCCATTGCATCCAGTCTCTTGTCTAGGACGTTGAAACAGCCCTCCAGTGCTCGGAATCCTGAACGCAACTCAGCCATAAGCCCATCAGTTCCAGTTGACTACACCATAGAGGCCTTGGGCTCCCCCCTCCTTCCGCCATTGTGGGAGTCAGTGTGGCACTTGAGGCTTTGGTTTTATCGAAGTTCAGGTGGCATTGTTTGGGGTCTCTGCACGCCATAGTCTGAGCCCAGTTGGGGGGGTGGGGGGGGGCGGTATGTTGTAAGACAGTTTTTGCAGCTCCACCAGTATCCTAGTCACCAGCCGGTGCGACCAAGGTGGGGTCCCCCCTACATTCTACAAGTCTGATTCCCCGCTATCACCTTTCCCAGGGGGGTAGGTTCGTCAATACCCTGGGCAGTGATCTCTCTGCCTGTCTGCCACTAATAGTTATTTATCACTAGTCTATGCCGTACTGTCGGGCTGCACCATCGAGCATGAGGCAAAATGGCAGAGTAATGATCCCAGGTAGGCCAGTAGTCCAGGGTGTGTGTGTCCGAATTGCTGAGGGGGGTGTCCATCAGTGTGCACACCAACGCTTGAGTAATTGTGGCACAGGTACAGTAATCAAAGGAGATGTCACGGGGCCAGGGGTAGCATAACAGCCCAGCCGGATCTCGCAGTCGGGTGGATGCACTCTATCAAGGCTACGCCCGTCCACGTTGCAACAGGCCCAGCATGATCTTTGAGCACAGCAGTGGCCCCGGTCCTAGCCAGTGCACGTAGAGGAGGGCGCAGCGGTGGCCAGCAGCTAGGAGCAGTGCTAGAGTGACGTAGATGGCCCATTAGGGCCAGATCGGCCAGTTCCTCAGGCTCACCCGCGGTCCTTGTCACCACGGGCCTTTGGGGATAATACGGGCCGACCTCATCTCCTTGCTCGGCAATCTTCAGTAGGGCAGCAGCGTTCCTCCACTGCTGACAAATCCTGCGGCTCTCCCCTCTCTGCAATGGTCCCTCCGCAGTCCCAGCCTCCCATCGCCCCACCGCCTGCACACCAGCAGCCCTCAACCACCGCAGGGCACTGCCCCCGCTACCTCTCCCTCGGCGGCGCTCCGATAGGGCACTGTCACAACAACCCAGCGTCCCAGCCCCTGGTAGAACGGCACCGCTCCACGGCTCCTCTTCAATCGGGTCCATTCGACAGCATCTCAGCAGCAGGCCCCAGGAAATCCCCACTGGGCCTCGGAGGGTTCGCCACAGGCGCCGTGGCTGTAAATATGGCTTTTGGGTCTCTTCCGCTGCAGCAATTGGCTTCCCGCTATGGTCAGCAATACTCTTTGGGACTATATCATAAGGATGGTCATGTAGGAGCTCAGAAGTGGTTAGGATTACCGGGGATGCCGGCAGAGCTTGGCCATGCCCCCTCACATTCTCATTAGCTTTAGACTCTACCAGAAAAGTAAAAATAAGAAAGAGTTAGTGTAGGAAGGTGGCTCTGTATATAATATACCAAAGTAAGGCATAGTGTGCACAGAGCCCAAGGAGTCACCTGAGGTATAGCCGAGGATAAATTAGGTGAGTACTAACAGCTCTCTTTGTGGTAGTGTGGGCGAGCACTTAGGCTTATCCAGAGGATGTGTTCAGTATTTATTGTACTCAATCAAGGACTGATACACTCCATACCAATGAAGTAAGTATAAAAAAGATATACTTTTGTTTTATTTTGGAACCAAGCATGACTGGGCACAGGTGAGTAATATATACTTTCACAATGCAAGACTGTTCAAGGTAATGCAGTTATTCTTGAAATTACAATTGTTACAGGTTTGTATCATTTTCTTTTTTTAACTTTTTTTTTTTTACAGTAATCTTCAATCGGTACATGGTTATATCTCGACAGGCAGCATATATAAATGTTACATTCACATTTATAGTTTCTTATTCTCTCATATTTATCCATAGTGATTGTCCGTGTATATTCTAGGTATACGGTTGTGTGGGTTTGTCTTATAACACGTAGTATTTCTACTTTAGTCTCCATTAGTCACTGTCATCTGATAGTGTTTCCTCTTGTGGGGGCTCACATATATTTCCACGGAAGGTGTTCCATTTACCCCTCACCCTGGACCATTTTTGGGGAATTCCCTATGTACATAAACTACTTTCTCTGTTACCATAACATTGTCCATGCCACGATACCAATTTTGCTGGGTAGGACTCTATCTGGATCCCCAGTTACGAGCTATATACTGCTTCGCCATTGCCATGCCAAGTGTTACCTAGTCCTGAGTGGCGTGGTTAAGGTCTGTTGGTTCCCAGACATTGATTAGGCATCTTTTTGGTTCAGGCAGAACTTCTACCCCCGTGACCTGTGAAATTGTTTTCATGACCGCCTCCCAATAGAACGTGATTTTAGGGCATTCCCAAATGGTGTGCAGAAACGTCCCAGGCAGGCCACACTGTCTCAGGCAAAGCGGTGTGTCGGTAGTGCCCAGTTTATGTAGAAGCATCCGTGTGTAATATGTTCAGTGCAGAACTTTCAGTTGCACTAGTCTTAGTTTTGAGGGGATCGCTACCTCCCTGGGAGATGCCAGCGCCTCCTGCCAGTCCGTCTCGTCCAGTGTTCCCAGTTCTCGCTCCCATCGTTCCTTAAGGGCTATCATGGGATCTGGCTGATAGTTTATTTTTTTCCGGGAAATCCGAGAGATGGCTTTCTTACTCAGATGGTCTGTTATGAGTCTGTCTTCCAGAGGTGAAGCCTCTGGTAGCTGTGTGCCCTGCGGGAGTGCTCCCAGGAGCGCATGTCTGATCTGCATGTATCGAAAGGTCTCTGTCTATGCCAAACCATATGTTGTCTGCAATTGGGCAAATGGAATAACCTCGCCTTTTTTCCAGCTATCCCCGACCTTGCAATACCTATCAGATCCCACTGTCTGAATCCCTTTGTATTTCTCAGTTTACCTATGCGTCGGGTGTCCCATAATAGCGTAGCCTGTGTTATCACCCCCTCCCACCCCATCGCGCGCTGTGCGCCAAACCATATGCGGACCGTATGTGCCGTCGGGGCCCGTGAGTGTCGGTCGTTGCGATTTATTATATAGTGTCCCCAGAATCCCTTCTTTATTAAGGAGGTGTCTGTCCATGCGGAATGCTGGCTCCTCCTGCGGCACATGAAGCCATTGGTTTATGACCATGAGTTGTGACGCCCAGTAATACTGCTTTATATTGGGGAGGGCAATTCCACCATCATACCATCCCCTCATGAGTATGTGCATGGCTATCCGACTCGTCTTACCGTTCCACAGCAGATTGGTTATTTCCGCATTTATTGCTGTGAAGTATGTGGGGGCAACTGGGAATGGCGTGTTTTGAAGGGCGTATAGGAACTTAGGAAGCGCCATCATCTTAAAAAGGACTGCTCTCCCAAGCAGTGTCAGCTGTAGTAAGCACCAATGTTTGACATCGTTGTGGAGTCGTGTCAGGGGCTGTGTGAGGTTTTCTGCGATGAAGCATTTTTGGCTATGCGTAATGTGTATATATACCTAGATAATTGAATCCCTCAGTCATAATGTGTATATTGCAGTGACGTAGAAGACTTTGTGAAGGACCGTTGAGTACATAAATGAGTGACTGCCCAATTTATCGTGTAGCCGGAGACCGGCCCATATGCCGCACATATATCTAGTAGACTGTTTATGGAGCGTGCGGGGGACGCCAGGTAAAGGAGTATGTCATCCGCGTAGAGCGAAATATGGTCTTCCAAACCTACCACCCATTTCAGTCCACGAATAATCCGGTCTTGCCGGATCTGCGCCGCCAATAGCTCCAGTACCAGCGCGAAGAGTAGCGGAGATAGAGGGCAACCCTGCCTCGTCCCTCTGCCTAGAGGGAAGTCTGCCGAGATGCGGCCATTAACCCCCACCTGCGCTAGGGGTTTCACGTATAGTAGCTCCACCCACACGCAAACTTTTGGACCAAATCCCATGTGGAGAAGAACCGCGAAGAGGAAAGGCCATTCAACCAGGTCAAATGCCATACAGGCATCCAAAGCAGGATAACCGCGTCTTCCTCGATCGTATCTTGCGTGCCATGACACTATGCAATCTACATAGGTTGAGCGCTGTGTTACGGTTCGGCATGAAGCCGGATTGATCCGGGTGGATTAAGGTCGTGAGATGTGGCTGGAGCCGCTTGGCTAGTGCTTTGGCCAGTATTTCAGCTTCTGCGTTTTAGTGAGATCGGTCTATACGACACGCAATCTTCTGGTGGTTTGCCTGGTTTTGTATCGCGACCATCATCGCTAGGCGTTGATCCCTGGGCAGTTCCCCTTTGTCCAGACTGTCTTTAAACATATTGAGCATGTGTGGCATAAGCTGTGTTACTGCTCTTTTGTAGAGTTCTACTGGTAGCCCATTGGGCCTCGTGTGTAATGTCCCTACTGCTAGCATAAGTTAATCACTTGTCAGATCAGCCTACAGATCTTGGGCCTCTTCAGGCCCCAATGCTGGCATCTGTATGTCTTTTAGGAAAACTACGTTTTCGGCTACCATGGCTGTGGCCTGGGGTGTGTATACCTGCTGAAAATGTACCGCTAATGCCTCGACTATTTGTTGCGGGTCCGCTGTGAGTGCGCCAGTCTCCAGCCGGAGCTATGCCACCCATCTGTCAGCTTTCTCCTTCTTGTCAAGCCATGCTAGGAGTTTCCTAGCTTTATCTCCCATCTCGTATACATTGTTTTGGGTGTTTGAAATCTTAGATTTCGCCTCCTCCCATGCATATGCCCTGTATTCCTGTTGAGCTAAGTGCATCTTTTGCGTCGTGGTCTCACTAGTGTCTGATGCGTGCTCTGTCTCCGCCTGGGATACCTCTTGTTCCAGAGTCTCGATATGTTGCCGTTTGTCCCGTTTGTGTTCTGTCTCTAGGAATATGGCCTGTCCTCTTAGCACCGTTTTATACACTTCCCATAGCGTCGACGGGCATGAATCTGTGTGTTCGTTTTCAGTGAGGTTTGTATCATTTTTAAATGCAGTTTGGATCATACAGTAAGCATTTTCAGATTACTTTTGAGTTACTTTGGATAACTTTGAGTACTAGGGTTGGTATGCCTAGATACCACACCTTAGGAAGTACGCCTTTTTATACTTTACAATTGAGTTCACTTTTCCCCATTAATTAACAGTTCCACACTTAGAACATTTGTAGGCCCACAATCTTATAACATGGGTTCCTATGGGAGGAAAATGGTTATCAGTTTTGAAGGTAAGTACTCCACTCATGAATGTGAGCTTTGGGGGTTAGGACCAAGGTTCCCCAAGGTGTAGATGGGCACTCAAGTTGCACCACCAGAGTGCAGGGGCCCAATGTTAGCTAATGTGGCTTAGGGGGCCTTAGCTTAGGGGCAGCTGACGAGCAGGCCACTCGGTTGTAGGAGCCAAGCTCCTGGGGTTAAGGTCAGCACTGCAGGGGCCAACGACCACCACAGGAGCCGCACCACCAGCGGTACTCGGGCAGCCGGGTGCAGTGTGCAAAACGTGCGTCGGGGACCTTGTGCTTTCCAATGGAGAGCTTTGGTTTCGGAATGATGCTGCAGGCTCGGACAGGGAGACTTCCTGAAGGCGGCTACCAGCTGGAGAGGTAAGTTGGGATCCTGGGGGATGCCTGGACACCCTCGGTTGGGCCACCCAAGGGCATTGGGCGTTGGGTGCAGGGGTGTCTTCTGGCGTTGGGTTTTCTTACCAGCTCCGGTCGCGGTCAGGGGGACTCTTCAGGTTGAGGCTACAGGCGTCGTCAGGAGTGTTGAGGGAGGTCAGGGATCATCAGATCCCAGGTCAGGATACCTGGGGAGACCTCCTTGGGGTGTTCGGCCACTCGAACTCGGGCCGTAGTCGTCGGGTGCAGAGTGGTGCAGAATCGTGGAGTCGACGGAATCCGGATTCTGGAGGTGAGTCTTTGGTTGAGCAAATCTGGTACTCATTTTTTTTTTTTTGTTGAATATTTTTATTGGCATTTAAACACTCCGAAAACAATACAAGCAACGACTATCCACAGTACACGGGTAAATCGTTGCTCCCCCCAGTCACCCTGCAGGATAATCCTTAGAGGCCCGCCCCCTGGCGGCCCCCCGTAGGCATAGTATAGACTCGCAGGGCGCGGGGTCCCCACACAGATAGTACCCCCGTGAAATTGGAGCAGCCAAACAAAGTTCAAACTTCAAACAACCACCCCCTACTATGACCCTTCCCCCAACCGCCCCCCCCTACAACCACCCCCCCCTCCGGCATGACTGCTTGACAGGATACCTGATGATACATTAAAGTTGAGAACTCTATATCCCTGACCTTCCCAATCCAGGCCCGCCGACCCCCCAGTTGTGCTATGTCCCAATCGCTACTCTCTGCCCTAAGCAGATGCAGGAGAGGCCGGTACCTGCCCGACCTCCGCCTCAGAGGCCTCATCCACAGTAGGGTCAGCCACCTTCAGCAGATCCACCAGCACACCCCAAGCTCGGGCCGACTCCATCGCCCTATCACTATGCACCCGGGCAGCCGACTGCGTTCGAAGGACCGCCTCGCAGTCCGCCCATCGAGTAAATTCCGCCCTCCACTTCTGCAAACGTGGTCCCCGCTGCAACTTCCAGTTAGCTGTTATTTCCCGCTTAGCTAACACCAGCCCCAGATCAATAAATTTGCTAGTCAGTTTATTCCGGGAGGTGTGGGGGAACCAGTGTATTAAGCTCGGGCTGATGCCAAAATCTATCTCCCTGTCCGTGATTGATAGTGCACAGCAATGTCCACACCTCCCGCCAGTACTCCCTAATCTGGGGGCAACCCCACAGCATGTGGCAGAGGTCGGCACCCTCCGCCCGACAGCGAGGGCAGAGCGCCGTGAGAGTATGAAAATAACTCTGGATCTTGGTTGGGGTGAGATAAGCCCGGTGCAAAATAAAAAATTGAATCTGCTGAAAACGAGCATTCCTAGAGCATTTCCAAGGACGCTCTAGCAACTCAGCCCACACCTTATCAGGAATTTCCCTTTCAATATCCTCCTCCCAGTGCTGCTTTAACCTGTCAAGGGGGGTCAGTCGCTCCATCGTCATCCGCCCATATAAACATGTAACCGCCTTTAGTGTGCCCGCCGCTAAAACCACATATTGGCAAGATGCGGAGGTCTGTGGCTCCGATAAACCGGTCCGCCACCGACGTTGAATGGCCGACACCAGAGCCGTGTGAAGCAAGTAATCTCCGCACGGCAGCTCATAACGCCCACGGACTGAGTCGTACGGCAGGAGCACACCATCTTCGTATAAGTCATCTATCGTCGTCAGCCCCGCGTCGCTCCACCCCGATAACGCCGCCCAGTCGCCCCCGTGCGGGAGCTGCTCACACATCAAGAGCGGTATCTCGGGCGCATAGGGACGAACGACCCGCGCTCTCTGCTGACTACTAGACCAACACCGCCGAAAAGTCTGCACTTCAGCAGGCAAATCCCCCACTCGAAGCGGCTGCTGCAGGATTATCTTTGCCAGAATTGAGGCCGGTATCCGCCCTCCCGCACCCTCGCCAATTCCCCGGAACTCTCGGGCCACAGCCTGGGTCAGCCACTGCAATTGAGCAGCCAAATAATAAGTCTCCAGATCGGGTACCGCCAGACCACCCTCCCCCCGCGGCCTCATCAGCTTGTGCAGGGCTACTCGACGCCGGCCCGAATTCCATAAGAACCCCGTGATCATCTGCTGGAGCCGTTTGAATGTCGACGCCGGAACCCAGATTGGCAGCGTCCTAAAGTAATACAGCAGCCGAGGGAGTGCCACCATCTTAAGTAGAGCCACTCGTCCAATCAGGAAAAGTGGCAGCGTCTGCCAGAAGTCCATTGTGCCTCGGAGACCCCGCACCGCCTGGTACTCATGGCAGACAGAGTCTGTGGGAAGTTGCAGGGCAGGTGCTCCTGGCTCTGGGGGTTGCTGGCTGCTGGACTCTCCGGGGTTCTTGCTGTAGGCAAGTCGTAGACGGGACAGGTCGGTAGGGTTGTAGCCAAGGCAGTGGGTGTCCTCTTCCCCTTCCTGGGTCAGCACGTCTCTTCGATCCTTATTCTTTCATCCTCAAGTCTGAGGAGGCAAGGTTCAGGGTCGCCCCTAAATACTAGATTTAGGGGCGTTAAAGGGGTGTACAGGTCGGGACCAATAGGTCCCTTCCTTCGGGTGGGTACAGCCCCCTATTATGTCACCTCCAGTGGGAGCGGGCGTGAGCCTCTTTAGGATTGACCGAGTCCCCTCATCTTCAAGTTGGAGGAAACTGAGATGTGTGCTTCACCTAGCTTCCCCCACATGAGGGGTGGGGTTGGCATAGGTGGGCACACCTCTATTCCGAGTTTGAATTTCTGGCTGAATCTGCCACCCAAAGTGGGAGGCAGTTGCTGGGGGCAGCAAAAGACAGCAACAGCGTCCAAAGGCAGCAGGCCTTTGAAGTTTCCCCTTTCGTGGGCCCAGCCCATCCTGGGGAAGGAGGCATGACACCTCTGCCCAGGATTTTGTTTCTGGACCCAGAGAGCGGAGGTTCTCTACCCAGGCGTCCAGAAACCTGTCTGGTGGTGGAAAATGGCGGGCACCGTTCAGGCCAGGGCTGGTCGATTTTCAGGGGGCATCTCTAAGATGCCCTCTGAGTGCATTTTACATTAAATCCCACACTACCATCAGTGTGGGTTTAATGTGCTGAGAAGTTTGCTACAAAACTATTCAGATGTTAGTAAAGCCATTATGGAGCTGTGGAGTTTGTAGTGACCAACTCCCAGACCATATGCTCTTTATGGCTTAACTGCTCTTACAGTGTTAAGAATGGACTTAGACACTGTAGGGGTGCAGGGCGCATGCCTTCTGATATTCTTACCTTAGGGATAGTGCACCCTGCTAGAGGGGTGACTTCAGGCAGTGGCTTGCAGCCATGGCACAGGGATGTGTGCCATGTCGACTCTTCACTTTTCTCGGCATCATAACATGCAGCCTGCAGTGGCAGTGTGTGTGGGTTAAGTTGCAGGGCCTCTAAGGGTGGCACAATATGTTCTGCAGCCCTTAGAGGCTTTCCTTGGTTGGTCACAGTGCTCTTTCTACCCATGGTACCTTTTACAAGGGGCTTACCTGTGGCCAGGGATGTGCCATTTGTGGTTACAAAGGTACAGTCTTGGGAAAGAACACAGGCCCTGGGACCTAATTGGCAAGGACCCAGGGCACATCAAGTCAGGTTGCATCAGATGTCATGCAAAAAGTAGGGGGCGGGGGTAACCATGAAAAAAGGGGTACTTTTCTACTGGTAGGGTGTAAGAGTACGATAAAGTTAATATTATAATTCTTTTATCTTTAGTCCTTAGGGCAGTTCCCATTATCAACAACTTTCTGCTAACTCCTGATTGCTCAGCCAGAAAACAGAAAGGAATGGCCAGGACTTGCATATGCACACATATTGGAGTGTACTGTACATAAAGGAAACATATTGTTATTCTTGGGGTAAAGTGGATTAACAGCTGCAGAAATTTGTAGTAGGTGATACAGTGTCTCCTTTTGCCAAATAATGTTTCTTAAATAACAGTGCTATAATAATTTCAAGTGAGCGCTTAGTTTAATATTTTATTTACATTTTCAGGATCGGATTATATACAGGAGCCGTCAGAAAGATGACATCAGCTTACTTAAATATGCCTCATGCTCGTTGTTAAAGACGTCTGACCACAGGCCAGTGTTTGCATTATTTCAGGTCAAACTGAGACCAGGAAGAGACAAGTAAGTTAAGGATGACTGAATTACATTGTGCATAGCATTTGTTTTTATTTTACTTGTGTTCTATTATCTAACATGGAATTTCTATTTACTCCTCATCAGTCTTTCTTGCCACAGTCCTTAAGGAAAAATGCATCACTTGCCCCTTACCTTGTTGAATTTGTTGAATTTCTCTTTATTTGCAACTGGAACTTACTGGTAAGGTTTATCTTTCAATCAATCAATCAGGGAATTGTAAGCGCACTACTCACCCGTGAGGGTCTCTAGGCGCGAGTGGTGAAGGGGGGGGGGGGGTGGGGTGGGGGGGGGGGTGAGCAGCTCCCTTCAGTCTAACAGCCAGGTCTTTATTGACTTTCTGAAGACGCGAGGGGAAGGGTGCGCCTGATATTGATTGGGAGCTCATTCCAGGTTTTGGCCGCGATGTAAGAGAAGGCAATTCCTCCTGTTCTGGCTCTGCGTATGCGCGGTGGTTCGGTGAGGGTGAGGTTGGCAGATCTGAGGTTTCTTTTGGGTACGTGGAAGGAGATTCTCTTGTTGAGTTATTGGGGTTCGGTGTTTTGGAGGCATTTGTAGGCGTGGGAGAGTATCTTGAAAGTGTCTCTTCTCGATGGGGATCCAGTAGAGGTTCCGTATGAGTTTGGTGATGTGTCCGTGTTGGGGGATGCCGAGGACGGGTCGGGCTGCGGTGTTCTGTATTGTCTGGAGCTTGCGGAGTAGACACTTATTGATCCTGGCGTAGAGGGCATTTCCAAAGTCCAGTCTGCTGGTTATGAGTGCGTGGGTGACTGTCTTCCTTGTTGTGGGGCAGGGGATCCATTTGCTGGTCTTTCGGAGGATGCAGAAGGTGTTGAAGAAGCTGGAGGCGACTGCACTGACCTGTCTATTCATGAAGAGGGAGGATCAAGCATGATGCCGAGGTTCCGGGTGTGGTCCTTGGGAGGGGTCAGTGGGCTGGCGATGGGCCACCAGCTGTTGTCCCATGGTGACAGGGAGGTTCCGAGGATGAGGACTTCTGTTTTCTCGGAGTTGAGCTTCAGGCAGCTGTTGCTCATCCAGAATGCAACGTCCTGCATTCCTTCCTGGAAGTTGAGTCTGGTGGTGGTGGGGTCCTTGGTGAGAGAGAGGATGAGCTGGGGGTCGTCTGCGTAGGACACTATACTGAGGCTGTGCTGTCTGACGATGGTGGCAAGGGGGGGCCATGTAGATGTTGAAGAGGGTTGAACTGAGCGAAGATCCCTGGGGTACTCCGCAGTTGATTTCCGTGGGTTCAGAGAAGAAGGGTGGCAGTCTTATTCTTTGGGCTCTTCCGGTGAGGAATGAACGGATCCAGTCGAGGGCAGTTCCTTGTATGCCAGCGTGGTGGAGTCTTGCGGCGAGTATGGGGTGGGAGATGGTGTCGAAAGCTGCTGAGAGGTCGAGTAGGACCAGGGCCGCGGTGTGTCCTTGGTCGAGGAGGGTGCGGATGTCGTCCGTGGCAGCGACTAAGGCGGTATCGGTGCTGTGGTTGCTGCGGAATCCGGATTGGGAGGGGTCAAGGATGGAGTTGTTTTCGATGATCCTTGTTAGTTGTGCATTGACGGTCTTCTCAGCAACTTTTGCTGCGAAGGGGAGAAGAGAGATGGGACGATAGTTTTTGAGGCCCGTGGGATCTGCTGAGGGCTTCTTGAGCAGGGGGTCTGACTTCTGCATTTTTCCAGTCATTGGGGAAAGTGCCGGTCTTCAAGGTGGCGTTGATGGTGCAATGTAGTTCTGGTATGATGGCGGTGGCAGCTCTTTGATAGATGTGCAGTGGACAGGCATCTGTGGGGGCCCAAGTGGATGCTTTGTATGGTCGAGGCGGTTTCATCGGTTTTGACCAGAGTCCAGGAGGAGATGGTGGGCTGGCTGGCGTTGTCGGCGGCAGGAGTGGTTGTGGAGTCCGGTGTCTTGTCGTTGAAGCTATAGATTTTCAGATGAAAGAAAGATCCAAGCTTGTTGCAGAGGTCCTGGGATGGGGTGATGTCCATGGTTTCGCTGGGGGGCTTGGTGAGTTCCTGGATGACGCTGAAGAGTTCCTTAGAGTTGCTGGAGTTGGCGAGGATTTAGTTGTGGATGAAGGTCCTTTTGGTGGTTATGATGCGTTGGTGGTATTCTGTCATGGCATTCTTGTAGGTGGTGTGGTCCTCAGATGTTTTGCTGTTTCTCCGGTTCTTTTCGAGACGTCAGCAGGTGCGTCTAGCTTCTTGGAGTTCGGTGTTGAACCAGGTGGCCTTCCTGGGGCGCTGTCTGTCGGAGTTGCGTAAGGGTGCAAGCTTGTCTGCGCAGTTAAAGATCCATTGTGCAGTTCTCTGGCTGTGAGGTTGGTGTCTATAACGCTGGTGGGGGTGTTGTGGTTGAGGGTGGAGTTGAGTTGATCCTCCGTGACTTTGATCCAGTGTCTTTGCAGAAGGTGCGGAGCAGGTTTCAGCCGCTTAGGTTTGTTGACGAGGAACTGTACTCGGTGGTGGTCAGTCAGTGAGGGTTGCGTGGTGTGGCTGAAGTGGATGTTGTTTCCTCCTGCGTAGATGGGTTTGAGAGTGTGTCCTGCTTGTGGGTAGGCGTGGTGACGAGCTGTTTCAGTCCGAAGTTGACGAGGTTGTCCAGGAGGGTGGTGGTGTTGGGTTCACTGGGGTGGTTGAGATGGAAGTTCAGGTCTCCGATGAGTACCTAGTCCATGGAGGCGATGGTGTGGGGTGTAATGAGGTCGGTGGTCGTGGTGGCGAATGGTGCGCAGGGGCCGGGGGGTCTGTAGGCGAGGGTGCCGCAAAGTGTGGTTCTAGGGCTGGTCTGGACCTGGAAGTGAAGGTGTTTGGCGGCAGGGAAGGTGTCACTCGAGGTAGAGAGGCGAATTGAGTTTTTGTGTGTGATGGCGAGTCCTCCTCATGGGTAGTTGGGGCAGTCCTTCCTCTGGATCTTGTATCCGTCATGGATGGCGATGGCGATGTCGGGGCCGGAGGCGGCGTTGGTCCAGGTTTCGGTAAAGAAAGCGACGTCTCGTGAGAGGGTGTCCAGGAGGTTCCAGATCCCTGCGGTGTGTCGGTGCAGGGATTGTAAGTTGAGGAGGATGCACCTCAGGGCGTCAGCCGTGTTGGCGGCAGGAGAACTGGCCGAGGGTGGTGTTCGGCTTGGACAGCTGGCAGTTGCTGTTCCTTCCGGGGTTGAGTGCGAGGAGGGCAGCTGAGTCGTAGCGGTGGAAGGTCAGAGATCCAGGGTCCTTGGCGCTGGTCACGGTCGGGCGCAGACGGGCTTGCCTTCGGCGCGCCAGCGGCGCGACCGTACTGCGGCCGCCGTTAAGTAGGGAAGGGTGAGGGACGTGCAGCTGGGAGGCGGGAACAGGAATCGGCAGGGGGGAGAGGCCACAGGGGCAGCAGCGGCGGGGAAGAGCAGGAAGGCAAAACTGGTGCAGGGCACAATACAACAATAAAGTACAAGGCAAAACAAGGCAACTAGCAATGAATTAAGTAAAACGAAAGACGAGGGGTAGACTGAGCAGCAGATTAAATACAATGATATACGATGGAAACGAGGGGCCAACTAAACAACAGAATGAATACAATGAACAACGAGGGGCAAGCTAAGCAACAATTAATACAGTGAAAACGATGGGCACACTAAGCAACAATAGGGTAACAAGGCACTACAGGGGCACTGACCAGGCTGGAACAGCCATATCACCGGAGCGGACAACAGCGGCCTTGAACACCTACCAGGTGGAGGCCAAGGGAGTCAGCTGCGAGGCACGCACGGTGGAGCTGCTGGGGAGAGAGCAGGACTCAGACCGGGGTCAGAGGTCTTTCACAAGCATCTTGACTTATAGAAGAATGCCAGACTTGGATGACTTCCATCAATTGCCTTACTGATGGAAAGGGTCTTGCTTTAGCAATGACCTGTGTCCCTGGATCTTTGTTTCCCGGATGGATACTCAAGTACATTTCTGTTGTCTTACTTTATGAGGTGGTGGTTATAGTTTGGTTATAGATTGGGGCTGCCAGAGGAGTGGCTTTTGTAGAAGTGTAACTACAGGAAGCTGTGCTGCACTACCCTGGCAGATTGAAGGGTAGTTGAAAAGGTGAAAACGCCAAATTATGGCAGGGTCCCATGAGAATCCCGGAGTGGCCTTATAGCATACCACAGGGGATTATGTCAGTGGTCAAGCTCACCTGTGTTCCCAAATCTGCTGGGGAGCTGCATAACTGTTATGGCACAGATGTTGTCCATCTTGTGTAACAGTGCACCACACACACTGGCGGTTGCCCTAGCAAGCAAATAGGGGACTGGGTATTTGCAAGCATTGTGACATTTTTACTGGCTTCCAAAATAGTCTCTTGCTATGGAGTAGTACAGTCACAGACCTCACCATTTAAAAGCAGGCTGCAGGCTCTAGAACCCCTGAGTCGTGTGTCCCAAATAAACAGCTCAACTTGTAGTTTTGCAGCAGCCATTGTCACAGCTAATGAATGAATGAATGACCAGTATGTATAAAGCGCACAGCTACTCCGTCTGGAGTGTCCCGGCGCTAACCGTTCACATGAGCCTGCCCTACTAGGGGCTTAGTTCTTAAATAGCCATGTTGTCAGCTGTTTTTTGAAGTGGGAGAGAACTGTTGATGCTCTAAGAGCTGCTGGCAGTTTGTTCCAGGCGTGTGCTCCTAGGAAGCCGAAGGACCTCTGCCTCTGCATACCAGCTGTGTTTTGGGAATGCAGGCCTGGTCGGCGAGGACGATCTGAGTGTTCTGGTAGGTACATATCAGCTAACTCGTTTTGTAAGGAAGGCGTCGCCCGTGCCAAGGATGGATTTGAAGAAAATAACCACGGCCTTAAATTTTATTCTTTTACTCACTGGGAGCCAGTGTAGGGGCTTAAGATTGGGGGGTGTGGGGGTCATATGTGATCTGGGTTTCAGTTTAAGAATCACCTTTGCTGCTGCATTTTACACTACCTGGAGGCGCTGGAGAAGGTAGTCCGGTAGTCCCAGACAGAGGGCATTAGCATAGTCCAGTCTGGACGTGATCAACGCCTGAACCACTGTCCTGGAATTAAGGGGGAGGAGCGGCAGAAATGTCTGCAGCATCCGCAGTACCCCAGAACAGGTTTCCACTAGGGCTTGACCCTGGGACCTCATCGAAAGCTCATTATCGATGTAGATAACCCAGGTTTTTGACTGCCGATTGGGAAGTTCTTGGGGTGGGGGGGGTTGGGGGGGGGTTGGGGGAGAGATCTGCGGCCCACCACAGACTCCAATTGCTCGCAGCTGGTTGGCTGAAGAATACAATCTCAGTTTTGTCGGGATTGCATTTCAGCTGGTTCTGCTTCAGCCATATAAAAACCTTGGTGAGGCAGGATCTAATTGCATCCCCGTTGAAGTCCTCCTCTTATGCATGTATCATCAGCATAAGAGACTATAGTGGCGCCCTGTGCCTCTCCTAGTTATGCAATGTAAAGGTTGAACAGAGTTGGCCTTAGTGAGGAGTCCTGCGGGACTCCAACCTGTATGCTTGGCATTGGGGCTGAGAACAGAGGGCTCCAGATGACCTGTTCCCTGTTCTCCAAAAAGGATGTAATCCATGCTAATGCTTTCCCTTCTATGCCCATGTTCCTCAGTCTGTCTTGGAGCATCCTGTGGGGCACTGTGTCGAATGCCGCCGACAGATCCAGCTAAAACAGCTGTTCATGCAAAATGAAAAGTTGGCACCAGTTGTCCAAGCACAGAATATTAATTCTACTCCCTGCAAAGTATGGCATATGACTGGAAGACTGCTACTAGTCCTTGTAGGATTAGAATCCATGGGCAGCAGATACATCTGAGGTGCTGAACTGTTCGATAACCTATTCAATTTTTTGCGTAGCCTCCCTTCCCTGGAAAGTGGGATCAAAAGCATCTGCAAAATCACTGTTTCCTACATTTCCTGATATTTATTACTTAATTTCTGTTTGTGCTGAAGCTTGACTCTGCTACTAGCTGGATAACTTCACATGTATTCATGATACTGCATTGTAGGATCTCCTAAGGGAAGCCCAACTGCATGCACCCAGAAAGGCACAAAAGACACAGATCTCATCAGATTTTCCTTCAGTCTCCTACTAGGATGATGAATTTCTCCCAGCATATTCATCAGTGTGTCCTGCAGCTACTCCTTCCTGAATTTTACCGGTGGGTGACCTCACCACCTTCCATGCTATATGTTGCGGCAGTGCCACTAAATTAAATATTCCTTTGATAGCTCCTTAAGCTGCAATTTTGTTTATAAAGAAGCCATTACTACCAAATGCCTCACCAAAGCCTCTTCTACCTTTAGCACTAAGCCTTGTCAAAATTGCAGAAAATAAATTCCAGCAACAGTAAAGACAGCTACACATCGCTTTCTCAATAAATAGCCTCTGCAGCAAGATCCAGAGTTCTTAAGATAATATCTGAAGCCTGACTCCATAATAGTGACATCAGTTGGATGCGGAGATGCCTCAACCCCAGAGACAACTTTGCTGCTGGAAAGGGAGAGCAAGAGTATAGTTGCAAAAGGAAGAACAATATATTCTGTGCAGTAGTTACCGATCACAAAAATACCAGTTTGAAATTTCTTCTGAGAAAGTATGGCAGAGGAGTAATGGGGGGATACAGTTGTTTATGGATATCTTTCCTCAGCACAGGTAGCAGGGCCTCTAGAAAATGGTAAAAGAAGAATCCTTGGTAGCAAACCAAATCATCAGTGTTGTTGTTGATGAGGCGGAGCTTGCAGCCAGGGATTACTGCCATGGTGACTTTCTACGTAGACCGCTGTGGCTTCCATTGACAATCCTTAAACCAGTTCTCAACTAAAGATATTGATCCCCCTTCTCCAGATCAATCTGCAAAAGTCCGTATCAACACTTGCGCAACATCTATCCTATCTAGAAATGACACTACACACAATGGAAGGAAAAATGTGTCTGAGACAATTAACACCTTCTATTGAATAACATCAACCAGCAGCTCAGCAAATCTACTCCCTTCTCAATTCTGTGGCTTTCTGCATTTTCTTTTGCTCAGAATGTGAGACTGCATATGAGACCCCTGTAGCAGTGCCTGGAAGATCAATAGTCACAAAGACAGGATGATTGGGATGACAAGCTTCAGCTAACATTTCCTGCAAAACAGTGCCTCTCATGGGGTCAGAAGACAGAACTTTCTGCAAAGGAGTTGCTTTACAGCAACAAACACTGTTACAGATTATTTTCCACAGATGCATCTCTAATGGGATGAGGAGATTGTGTAGGACAACTGTCCGTTCGAAGCAGTCAGACAAGGAGAGCTCATATCACTTTGACTATCTGAAGTCAAAAGTGGTTTGTCAAGGCTTTTCTTATGATGACAATCTTCCTTTTTCACACTGAGTACCATGGTCATGCACTCCCTAAACAAGCAGAAAGGTAAAATGTTGAGACCACTCACGCCGGAAGCACTGAAGACCATCACTACGCTCCTAATCAAACTATCTTGGGCTGGGAAACAGGCCAGGGTTAAATGGGACGTCTTGACTCTCCCCTACCGGTTTGGAGGTCTGGGAGCCCCAGACTTAGATCTGTATTATAGAGTGGCACAGGCTGCCCATGCACACTATTGGATGCATAGTCCACCGGGCACACCCCATATTCAGATTCAAAGATTGGCGACCGCACCACTACCGTTTCCCGCTATCTTGTTTACCCCTGCGGATTGCCGGACTGGAATTTTTGACTCAATAAATGCGACTAGACATGCAGGGTAGCATCTGCTCAAGCTTCAAGCTGGAGCGATACTTTATTCCCCCCTTGATCCTCTCGCTTGGTGTCGTTGGCTACCCCCGTGCAAAGATTAGTGACAAGAGCACTTGAGGCTCTGGAGGTAGCGACGATTGGGCATCTGTTCCATAGAACTGGACATGCCTTGGCAGATATTCTGGGTACCGATATGGAAGAACCACCGGACATTGCTGCACTCACATATGTGATAAAAACTGAATCCCCCACCCATATAGTGTCCAAAATCTACAAATTAACTGTGGGGTATCGGGAACACTTTTACACTGAGGCGAGACTAGCATGGCAAACTGACTTAGACAGAGAATTAGACGATGAAACCTGGCGATATTGCTGCACTAATACAAAGCGAATATCACTCAATGGGAAGCGTAGGTTAATCCATTTTAAATTCCTGAACAGGGTATATTACACCCCTGAAAAGTTAAGCAGATATGGGTTGCGCGCGATGCCGGAGTGTGACTGCTGTGGGGCACATCTGGTGGACTTTTTGCACTTGGCTTGGAATTTGGACCTGTCCTGGAATCGCCGGCTTTTGGGCGCTTGTGTTTAAGGAAGTAGGTGGAATTATCGATAGGCAACTTACGCCAGATCCTCTTCTTGCCCTACTGGGCTATTTCAGGCAATTGCCAAAGGCGATACGCCGACTGGTAGACATGAGCATGCTGTTAGATAGGCGCAGGGTCGCAATGCGCTGGATGTGAGGCCCGACACCTACCATTACGGAGTGGTCCAGAGACATGCTATACTGCAGTACGCAAACTGAGAACTATAGCGAACTACCCCCACCACGCAGCCGCCCCAAAACGTTTTGGGCACTATACAAGACATATCAAATGGTTAAGGAAAGTGTGACCACAGAACCTAATGCTATTATAGATGAGGTAGGGGAGGAGTGAGGGAAGGAGAATTTACTCATTTACTTGACATAGAGGAGGAACATAATGTTAGAATTCTGGCAAAGATTCGATCTGCGGGCACTGTGGGCGCTGGGGTCACATTGTATTGAGATGTTGATCCTTCAGAGTGAGTAACTGCCATGAAAAACATTACTGCAACAGGAGGTATTTGTTTTTTGCTGTGCATGACTAAAAGTGTGTGGAAGGTGCTAACTGCGAGGGATAATGCTGAGAATAAAGTGTACCTTGCTACATATTATAAAAAGACTAAAACCCTGGTGTCCTCCTTCAAAATTCCTGTCCTTTTTACCCAAGGTTGTGTCAGAATTACATAGTAACTAAACCATTTCTATGCCTGTCCTCTTTCACAATCCTTTGACAGCACCATAATGTTCCCTGTACTCTTTCAAGTCCCATTAGGGCATTGCCATATCCAAACTATCTCTCACCTGCTGCATAATGGCATGCATAACGTTGTGTTACCAGATAGCAGACTAGTTCCTCCTCTCAGGAGTACCAAGAGCTCATTCCACTAGAGGTAAGGTATCCACAACAACTTGCCTCAAGAATATACCGCTTGCCACTTGGAGGTCGAGGGATATGTTACGTTATGTTAATAAAATATATTGAGCACACAAATACCCGGAGGTGTCTTGGCGCTGAAGACTGTAAGTAAGCCTGTAACAGGAGTAACCTAATTCTGAAATAACCATGTTTTAAGACCCTTTCTAAAAGAGGCAAGTGAGCTCACACCTCTGATATCAATTAGAAGCGTATTCCATAATTTAGCCGTACATTAAGAAATGCTTCAGCCTCCCCAGCTGGAAGTGCGAATCCTCTGAACCATCATAAGTCTTGCGCCAGTGGAATGCAGCTGTCTGGCAGGATGGTACCAAGAGAAGAGGTTTTTAAGAAACACTGGTCCGATATTATTCAGGGCCTTATATGCTTAGCATAGTGATTTGAACTTGATACGATGTGCCACAGGACTCCAATGGAGTCTCCTAATTTCCTTAGAGACTGGCTCGTACTTAGGGATATTAAATAAGAGTCTTGTGGCTGCATTTTGTTCCATCTGATCCAGGGTCACAGGCTACTTCCACAAAGCATTACTGCCACCTGGAATCAGATACAAAGACCAATTATAAGATTGTTCAAGCTACTGTTGGTTAGCCACATAACATTCTCAGTAATGCTGTGTCATTTATATAGCTTCTGTTTCTTCTGTCCAAAAACCGCAGTGCAGGTTATCCCATTTGAATGTTTGACTATCAAAGAATGTCCTACAATGCAGAAGTAACAGTTGCTTAGTTTTAGTCCTGGTTCTGCATCTTAGGAATCTTCATTGAAGTTATAAACAACCCTCCCTTCTCCCTGACTTTTTCATGGTGGCCATATACTCTCTTGTGAACCTCAGAAATAGCTTATTTTGGGAGACAACTTCCAGTACAATGCATAATGGGTAGTGGAAGCTCCTGAAGCTTTAAAGGGGTAGGAGTCTCTTTTCACTATACTCCAGGATAAGCCTATCAGGCTGCACTTTTCCCTCATTTTTAGATAGGTTCTTAGAATTTTGTACCACACTTGCTGCAATGCAGTATTGAGATACCTTTTTCTGGAGTTTAGCAGTCTACATTTCGGAAACAATCTTGCTTAGGATTAGCTTCTGAAGTGTGCTAGTCATCAAGTACAGATATGGTTGGTTTGTGCCCTGTGTGTGTGTAAGATTCTGGACAAATATATGGAGATTAAGGGCCATATGTAGGTAAAAACCAAATTGCGAGTTCTTAATAGCGATTTTTACTGAATCACTATTAGGAACTCGCAAAATCCGATGTAGGGAAAAATCAATGCCATAGGTGTCACCCTGCGCTCCATCGACGAACTGAAGAAGTGCTGGTATGACCTCCGCAAACGTGCCAAGGAGAGGGTGGCTGACAGGCTCAAACAAGCCAATCAGACAGGTGGCGGAACATCCACTGCGCTAGTAGCAACACCCCTGGAAGAATTGGTGGAGTCCACCCGCCAGACGGAGAGCATCATTTGCATTGGAGACGCGGACAGCTCAGCCAGAGGAAACAGACCAGGTAAGAGGCATGCACAGCATGCTGTGCCTCCTCCCCAATCAGCAAGTATAAATCCCACTCCAGTCCATGCTTTGCTAACAACCAGCAATGCATCTTAGGAGATGTAGTCCTAATTAACACATAGCATACCAGTTAGTCCACTGCACCCAAGTGCATGTGACCCACATCAGTAAATAAGCAAGCTGGGGACTGTCAGTTTGAATGGCAAACATGTAATTTAATGAAACACAAATGCTGCAAGGCAAGTCAGTAAATGGACATTCTGTATCCACAGGCGAACCTGCACCACAGACTGCTGAGAGGGAGACACAAGAGGCACCTAGCGAACACAACACTCCGTATGAGGAGGCCCTGTCATCTGCAGATGTCACCCCACCACCACCACCGAGACGCAGGAGGTATACAGTGGGTAGCCTTCAGGAGATGGAGGGGTCAGAGGAGGAGAGCACGGGAGCCCCACAGCCCATGCAGGAAGAGGCAGAACAGACCCCAGAGACACAGTTACCCATGGAACGTTGCCACACATGTGCCCGACGACGCAGACCAAGGGCACACAGTCCAGATGCACAGGGTGAAGAATCCAGTGTATTTTCAGGTCTGGAAGGAAATCTGTTAAAGGTGCAGCGGCTGCAAGGCAAGACAATGCGGTCAATGCAACGCCAGATGGTGGCCATGAACAAACACATGAGGGACATGAAGGAGGGCATATATGTTCTGAACAACACCGTTGCTGAGGTCATGCGGGACATGTGCTGCAAAATGGATATTGAACGTGGGGCAAGGTGCAGGGAGAAACAGCGCATGGAAGGGTACACAAAGGCAGTGAACCGGCTATGCAATGCCACCTCTGTCCTTAGCAGACTCTCAGTGGCCATGCAGTTGGAGATGGCCCACTGCAGCCGTGATGTCGCTAGGGGGTTGGTCACTGTCACCACTGCGTTGGAAGAGCTGCAGACAACACACATCGCTGCCACAGGGTCTTGGGATGGGGGTGAAAGTGAGGCGGTAACAAGCCACAGCAGCATCACTCCACCAATAGCAGAGTCCAGGAGGCGCAGTGCAAGGCACAGTCCAGCCGCAGGACAGTCCTCTAGGGAGGGCAGTGTGCAGGGTGAGCAGGGCAGTGCTGTGCGTGGCCACAGGAAATGAAACCATGCTTCAGCTGACATTGAGAGATGGGTGAAGTAACCCATGTAACCAAATGATAAGAGATGACAATGAGCATGCAGTGTATAAATGCCATGCTGGGATTGTTGAGGCACTGAGAGGCCAATATGGTGCGGTGGTGTGCATTCCTATTGCCTGACATTAGGTCAATAAAACACCGTTACACAATTGCTATTACTCGCTTTGTCTCATTACTTACTCAGAAATAGTTGCGCGTGATCTCAGCCAGTCTGTGTCTCCCATCTGGCGCTGCTGCGACACCTGCTGCGCGGTGCAGTGGCTGTGAACATTCCTCATCATCATCATCATCATCATCCTCTGATTCAGTGAGTTCCACAGGTGTTCCCTTCTTTGTGGCCAGGTTATGTAGCATGGCACATTTTGCTATTATCTTGCAGCAGATGAGAGGGTGGTACTGCCGTGCACCCCCACTGTTGTGGAGTCAGCGGAACCTGCTTTTCAGGAGTCCAAATGTACGCTCCACCGCATTCCGCGTTGATTTATGAGCCACATTAAATCTCCTCTCACTTAGGGTAGATGAGTTGAGGTATGGATTCAGGATAAATGACTGCACCGCATATGCGCTATCACCTAAGTGATAAAAGAAAACACATCATTCACAGTCAGGTCAGCAACAGATACTTTCAAGGTATACATCAGGGTGTGTCACATTGATTTACCTAGCAGGTATCCTTCTCCAAATTCACCCCCAGCAAGACGTGTATAGGTCCCACTGTTCCTGAAGATGTAGGAGGCATGCGTGCTCCCTGGAAATTTTGCAACAATATCGGTGATGATGTGAGACTCATCACAAATGACCTGTCCTTTGATTGAATGTGTTGATTTGCGGTGACGATATATGTACTCAGTAGCAGAGGGGGGAGAGATTGGAATATGTGTCCCATCGATGCCCCCTATGACATGTGGGTACTGGGCCTTCTGATAGAAATCCGTCTTCGTCTTGCAATGACATAGAGGGCCGCCATTGTGTTCACGCAGATGCATTCGGGGGCTGTTTATATGCAGTGCACCTGGTTACCACCTGCTTTTAGTCAGTGTTAATTTTGCGACTTCATAATTGCGATTTTTCAAATAATCGCTATTTGCGATTTTATGTACATTGGTTTGCTACTTTATTTTGCGATTCCTTAATTAGCAACTCGCAAAATAGTGAGTCGGTGTGGCATATTCGCAAAATAAAGAATCGCTAACTGTTTTCCTTCATGTTTAGCGATTCTTTATTTTGTGAAACGGTTTTTCTGTCTCTACATTTAACATGGGTTATTTGCGATCACAAACATGGAAATTCTGCGAATTTCTGCGTTTGCGATAGCTATTTGTCTACCTACATCTGGCCCTAAGTGTTTTGGGTTGCACTCATGCAGCTGGGTATTATTCTAAAGTTTATGACTTCAATGAGGATTCTTCAATTAAGAATCAGGACTACAATTAAGTAACCATTTCTTACTGAGGATGCTTCCCATCCAGGAGGACAGACAGGAATGTGGAGATGGTTGTGAAGTCCTTGGTAGCCATGACTTTTTAAATCAAGAAAGAAATCTACTTATGTTTCCTATATTCTCTAGTCACTTTATAAGGTCTTTACAGGTCTTGAATTTCTTTATTATGTGTTGATAATTGCAAACCCAATGTAAGAATGTTTTCATAAGTACTTGGAGAAACATAACTTAGATTGCAATGTACATCTTGCCTTCTATATTATTAAATATATGCAGGAGGCACTACATGTTCTAGATATTATTATAATCTATATGTGTAGGCATCACCATATTCCAAGTAGTCACAGTTATAACATGTTCACAATTAATTTGATATCATCTGATTTCTGAAGTCACTTCAACGCCTTTCTCTGAATATTGCCTGAATTCTGAAGTCACCTCAGGGTCATTCTGAGTCAGAGAGGTTCAATTCAAATGAACGATCAGAGAATGTAGTTTGTATTTTCTAAAAATGTCCCCATAAATGTCTTGGTTGTGTTTTGGTATTAGATGTTTAAAATATGTTTCATTGGAATTGTAGCTTTATGAAAGGTCTTTTACCCCATCTCCTACCAAAAACCAAAAAAGCTTTCAAAGCAATCCCACACTTTTCCATCAAGAATACAAACTAATCTTTGAGAGCTTCTCCACTTAAACCCAACAGTGCAGCACTACAACAGCTATGCTTTGTAGAAAGTCAATTACATGTTCCCAATAGGAACTAACAATGGAGCAAGTCAGAATTGGCAAACAGGCTAATGATGTTAATACCAAACCTTATACACCCAGACCAAATGGGATTCACTACAATCAGGCCTACTAGAGTAAATCTGAGAAGAGTGCAACATTGGATAAACAGATGGGATGGGAGATACTAGGAGGAGGTGAATTTGTCCATTGACGCAGAGAAGGTGTTTGATTCTATCCAATGGAAATGCACTTTTTGCGTACTAGAGAAAGAAGATATAGGTCTGACATTACAAGCATTACATTCCTTTAAAGCCCAATTGCTAATGTAAGAATCTATGAAGCAACAGTGTGCTCTTTTTGTTTTTGTGTGTTTTTTTTTTTTAAAGGGGGAATGAGGCATGGCTGCCCCCTTTCAGCCTTCCCATTTGCCATTGCAGTGGAGCCCTTGGCCTGTTGGATATGACAGAACCCAAAAATACAGGGTTTCAAATGGTAAATGGAACGGGGGATACAATATCTCTATATGTCCTCTTCTACATGACACTGCCACATAAGACAAAACTGACCATACTAGAGGTTTTTGGGGAGTTGCACATAGGGTACAAAATAAATAGGCAAAAGACTGTAATAAATAAGAGCAGATGGTTTTCGAAATCTGGGATAGAAAATGATTATTATTTTCTAGGAATAGAAGGGTGTGTGTGTGTGTGTGTGTCTATATATTTATCAAACCAATACCCGTTCAGAGTTAGAGTACTGCATAAATTAAGCAAAGAGAACCAGAGAATTGCGGTTCTTTATACTTTTATTTCCCACTTCTGAGCAGCACCTTTAAAAGCTCATGGAATCTTGTATAACATCACAATCCAAAAAGAACTTTCAAAATCATAAATAACATGAGGCCACCATCTTCCTCCTCTTTTCGTTTGCCTCTTCAACTCTTCTTCAAACAACTCTTCTTATTAATCCAAACGAGAATTATCCAAAATTAATTCTCTACAAAAGGAAAAACATATAATAAATTAAACATTCTTCTTACCATACTAAACTTCACAACTAAACCACATAACAATTCTATTTTTATAACATAACTCATTTACACCCAGGGAAGGGTGGGAGGGATAATGCTAGCCTCCTTGTCTTTAATAAAATCCCGATTCTAAAATCAGAAAACCTATTAGAATCGCAATTTTATGTCAAGACAGGAGGCTAGCATTATGCATGTTTAAAGCTTTCTAAAACACATTTAGAAACATGTTCGACTGATTCAAAATAGAATCTTCTAAATGTAGAAACTGAAGACCAGTCAGCTGCCTTCATAATATCTTATAGTCTACCACCTAACATGCTTACCTTACTTGCCATTGCTCCACGTACTGAATGCGCAGTAAACTTACACATCCACACCAGCCTCCTTCATTGAACATTTAACCCATCTAGCAATTGTCGCATTAGAAACAGCCTTATACGGATTTACATAAGAAATCAACACTTGGTCTACTCCATCCCCCCTGTTCTCTAACATTCTTTCATATTCTTTTAAACATCTAACCACACACAAACTGGAACACTCATTAAACATTGGATAGAACACAGAACTTGACATAGTCTTTGTCCATTTACAAATATCGAACAATACACCATTTGGTTGAAAAAAATCTATGTGAAATTTCCAAAGCTTGTACATCAGAAACCCTCCTAAAAGAAATGAGACATAACAAAGTGGCTAACTTCCAAGATAACTGCCTATAATCCAAAAACGTATTACTAGGCCAGGCCATAAATAACTTAAGTACCAAATCAACATCCCACAAGGATTTATATTTTGATTCGGGTGGCCTTCTCACCCGAATCCCTTTCATGACTCTACAAACTAAAGGACTCCTACCAATAGTCGTACCATGACTTAAAGAATAACCAGCTGAAATTGATGATCTATAACAATTAACAGTCCTATAAGACATACCCTTTTCAAAAAGACCAGCCAAAAAAATGTGCTACCTGTACATCATCTGCTTCCAAGGGATCCAAATCCCTTTCCATGCACCAACAAAACCACACTTTCCACGATCCTCTATCCCTTCTTCTTGTTCCTGGTGCCCAAGATTCAAACAATAACTCCGCAGCCGTTCCCGAAAGATCTGTGTATGCTCTTGAACCCCTGATATATTCCAAACTAGAAGGTTGAGAGAGCCTGACTCCACCAAAGGATGTTCCTCCCCTTCCACGTTCTTCTAAAGACCTCTGAAAGCCCAAATTACAATAGGTTCTGTCACCGCTAACTCCATCACTGAAGAGAACCAAGCTTGACTCTTCCAAAAAAGAGTTACTAACACTAGCTGACATTTCTGCTTCCTTACCTGAACCAGAACTCTGTGAATCATTGAAAACGGTGGTAATGCATAACATTTCCACCTTCTCTAATCTTGTTGAAACGCATCCACTGCTATAGCACCTGGATCCAGTCTCCAACTCACATACCTTTCTAGTTGAGTTGTCAGTCGCGACGCAAACAGATCCACTTCCATTGGGCCCATTCTCTCCTTCAATTGAATAAAAACTTCTTCTCTCAGTTTCCAATCGCTGAAGTCTATCATATTCCTCAAATTCCAATCTGCCATTACATTCCATACACCTGGTAGATATTCCGCTTTTAACCCAATCTTGTGTTCTAAACAAAACTCCCATATTTCCTTCGCTAACTCTGCCAAATCTCTCGACCGAGTACCACCCAGTCTGTTTATATAAGATACAGCAGATACATTGTCCATCCTTAGAAGAACTGATCTTCCCACCAAACCTTTTTTGAAACTCTTCAAGGCAAACAAACCTGCCTACATCTCTAGCGAATTGATATGACTTTCCTTCTCCGAAAGAGACCAGACCCCACCAGTCTCTATCCCAAGACCAACTGCGCCCCAACCTAAGTTGCTTGTATCCATCTCCAAAACAAAATCTGGGCAAACACCAAAAATTGCCCTTCCATTCCATGCCTCCATGTTCTCTCTCCACAAAATCAATTCTTGTTTTATTTTCTTCACCTTTTTCTCCGGGAGACATAACTGACACAAAACTGTGTCTACCATGAATCCCAAAAATTCCACCTTCTTTACGGGTTCCATAACTGACTTCTCTAAGTTTATTAAAAAAAACAAATATTGCAAAAATTTCATATCAAACCTCAATTGTTCTTTTAGAACCACAAAATCCTGTTCATTATCACAATGTATTGTCTAAATATACAATCATCCTTATTCCCCTCTCTCTCAAAAAACCCACTACAGGCCTCATTAACTTAGTGAAACACCAAGGGGCAGAAGAAAGTCCAAAAGGAAGGCTTTTGAATTGATACAACTGACCCTTCCACCTGAACTGAAGAAATTTCTGACTCTCTTCTGCAATCGGAATAGTGAAGTAAGCATCCTTCAGATCTAACTTCATCAATCAATCTCCTTCCTGCAGAACATCTCTCAATAAATGAATTCCCTCCATTTTGAAATGTCGGTAAGTCACATATTGATTTAAACTTCTTAGATTTATTACAGGACTCCAACCTTTCCTTTTTTCTCTACTAGAAAAAGAGTACTTAAAAACCCTTTCCTTTCTTGCCTCACTTGAATAATTACATCTTTCACTAACATCATACGTACCTCGTTTTCCACTATTAACATTAACTCCTCCTGAAACCTTAACTCCATAGGTTCTTTTTCCTGATAAGGATCTGTTATGAATTCTACTCGAAAACCCTCTACAGTTTTTAGAACCCAAGCATCTTTTGACACCTCCTTCCATTTCTCTTTGAAATACTTTAATCTTCCCCCAACTTTTTTCGGGATAGAAAACATTCCAGTCTTCATACTCACCCTGGTTGTGATTCTGTGACTGACTTTGACCTCTTCCTCTATTTCCACGTGTCCTGCTTCTTCCTCTTTGTGGAAAGAAGTTGTAACTATTCTGTCCTCTTCCATAATTTCCTCCTTGGTTTTGATAATGGGCCCTGTAGTTTCCACGGCCGGTAGCTTGCCCTCTTCTACCGGCTCGACCATATAACCCACTTTTGTGGCTGAAAACTCTACGCATATTAAATTGTGCTCTATCTAGACTAGTGAAAGTATTCACAAATTTTGATAAAGACTTCACCATTCCATCTCCAAAAAGAAGACCTCTTGCTTCTTCACTTGACTCCTTATAAGCTAGATTTCCTAATCTTGGAGTTATCCTCATAAGGATAGTTTTCCTTCTTTCTGACAGGATGCCAGCATTCGCATTGCCTAAATAACAAATTGCTCTCTGGCACCTTCTACGCATTAAAGAAAGATCCAGATTGATATCCTTTAAATAGGCTTCCTCCATTGCATCAAATATTTTTGCCAAAGGCCCTAGGATATCAAGAACCTTATCCTGACACTGTTTCAATGAGCAGTCTAACCCCTTTCGTGGATCTTTTCCTATCTTGAAGAGATATGAAATTAATTCAGGGTCAATATTCAGAGTCATCGTGATATTTTCTTCCAGATTAGGTCTCGAGCATTCTGCTCTCATAATATTTCTTTCCTCTATTTCAAGAGGCTTGCGCAGCCTAGCTTTTATGTAATCCGCCACATGCTCAAGTGGCCACCAATCCTTCCCTCTTGGGTACCTTATCTCTTTCGGATTAAACATCACTCACCAAAAGGATCAACCACTTTATCCCTTACTTTCTCTCTAACGTTGATTTTGTTCTCCTCTCCTAATTCATCCCTGTATTCTATGTCTAAAATGTATTCATCGAAATCATCATCATCACTCTGAGCATCTCCCGTTGCATTTCCTCTCTTTCCAGTGTATAACTGGCCCTCTTGCGTACCGCTTAAGATACCTTTCTTTTTTGAGCCGCTTTGGACTCCACTCAGATCCTTTCTTTCTCCCAAATGTTTCTTTCTCGCTAAACATGTTCCTCCTGGACCTCTATCATTCTCTTCTTCAGATATTGAAAAATATTCTTCCTCATCATTATTCTTCCTTTTTCCTAAAGCCTGTTCCACTGTCTCCTGTATAGACTCTTTCATTTCTTTATTCATTATTTCCCTTATCATCTTCTCCTGTTCCTCATTTGTTTTCTCCATATTCTATTTAATTCTCCTCTAACTCCTCTCTTTTAAAAAGCCTTCCAAACTCTATTTTCCTTTAACAATTTCCTTTTATTTCTCTTCAAAATTTCCTCTCAATAGACCCTGAACTCTTTCACCGATCTCTCCCTCGACGCGATGTCTATACACTCGTTTCTATGGAAACCAGCCTCGAAGAGCTAATTCCCTCTGAAAACTATCCTCTCGTCTAAAACAAGCTCTACTCCCTATAAAATTCAACCTCACCGATATCCAATCAGCGTTCATGCCTCACGCCTGAACGCGTCATCACACATTTCCTCAGCTCTTTCCTCGAGCCCTCTTGCATTACCGTTAACCTTTCAAAGAAGACACTAAGCGCAAGCTTGCTTATTTTTCAAAATTACATAGCACTTCAGTTATAATGCGCCTGCGATTCCTTCGCTACGGCGCTCGTGCTCAAACGCATTTATTTACTGAAAATTTACTTATTCCTTTAATAACCAATAATTCTCTAATAAGCTCGCATTTTAAATAAACTTCATCGTAAACTCGTCCTCGCACTTGCACTCGCGCTCTCAATTTGACCCAAATATAAACCTTGAAAAATATGAATGTTTATAACAATCCCTAATTTAATTCTTTCCTTATTTGCTTTTATACTTCAATACTTGTATTCCTTTACCAAATAAATCATACTAACCATAATACTCCTCTTTTTCCCAAAATACTGAAATAGACAAATACAGACACAACTCAAATACATACCCATAAATTGGGTTTCCACATCATTCCTCAACATCCATCAATCTTATAAACTCTATATCAAATATTAAATTCCATAGAGAATACCTATCTGCTCAGAAGCAGCAAACAAAAGAGGAGGAAGATGGTGGCCTCATGTTATTTATGATTTTGAAAGTTCTTTTTTGATTGTGATGTTATATAAGATTCCATGAGCTTTTAAAGGTGCTGCTCAGAAGTGGGAAATAAAAGTATAATGCATAATGCTAGCCTCCTGTCTTGACATAAAATTGTGGGTTGTTCCCAAGTTTAGGTGGAGAGCAGCTCCTGTATAGAGCACCCTACAACACCAGCGACACTCTGAATTTGCTCACCACAAATGTCTGTTTTTCTAGAAAGAGTTTTGAGCAGAATCAGAGTGTCGCTGGTGTTATAGGGTGCTCTATACAGGTGCTGCTCTTCACTTAAACTTGGGAACTTATACTGGGTGCTCCCTTTTGTCTGGACAAAGCTAAGCCTCTCTAAAGAGCTATAACAATAGTGAAACACGTATCACGTGTCAAGGGTTGCTTTTATTGATTTCAGGTTGGCTTGGATGGTATTTTGCCAATCCAAAGCTGTAATACTGTTCCTGGAGTGATAAAAGGCTTTTGTCATTTTACAGCTCAGCTTGGATGGCACTGTGCTAATCCTATGCTTAAAGATTTTGGTGTAAAAATGGCAAAAGACTGTCACTGTCTAGCTTACGTGGATGGCATTTGCTAATCCTATGCTTAAAAACTTTTCTGGAAAAATAAACATTGAGGTGAGCAAATTCAGAGTGTCGCTGGTGTTGTAGGGTTCTCTGTATAGGAGCTGCTCTCCACCTAAACATGGGAACTACACAGAGTCTCTGCTTTTTTGCATATATATATATTTTTTAAATGTATTTATATACATCTATATGTTATTTGAAAACCTACCACAGCCAACCAAGGCAGTCGTTAAAGTCTGAAGACTAGCAATGGTGGGTATGGAGTAATACTAGAGTAGAGTCCAGAAAACTCCTTTTTGGACAGGTGAGTTGATGAGCAACTTAAACCACCTAAGAGGTTTCCAAAATAGGGACATCGTTGGCATATCAGAATTGGGAGACGTTCGCATGGAGTAAAAAAAACCTTTGAGCAAGTCTAAAATAATATGACCTACAATCCTCATAATACTAGAAATATATGCAACTCAAACATGCCCTAGAAACATTAGAGGAAGACTGGATGGAAGTACAGGAGGCGGACCCTCTAAAGAGAAGTTGGTTGGGGTAATCACTAGGAAAAGGAAAAATGCCCCAAATCTACAAACCTTTACAAATAACACACTAGAAATCTTCAATCAGTCATGAGAAAGATGGCAACGAGATTCAGGAGAAATGGAAGATGAAGCCTGGGAAGAAGCACTTTGACACCAACAAGAAGTAGCAATCAGATCTATCATTAGATTATTCCAATTCAAAATTCTGTATACAGCCACTACCACAGATGTGTACCCTCCAAAATATGTTTGGCCCCTGCGAACAATTGTGTTAAGTGTAGGACAGTGGAAGGCACTGGATACATGGTTAGTGGGAATGTAAAATGATTCAAGGTTTTTGGGAAAAGGTTGAAAGAGAAATATCAGGAGCAGTGGCGAAAGAAATAACACCAACACATTTAATACTGGGAATTGCAGGAGAATCATGCCTTACCACATATAAGACAATCTTTTGTGCATTTAGTATCATGCTTGCAAAGAAGGACATTCTGGAGTATCAGGTGGAGGCTCAAACCAATGCCAACAATAGACGAATGGAGATGAAGACGAAGGGATGATGGATAAATGTATCACAGTTGCAAAAGTAATATATGAGGGAAGAGGGTGCCAAGGAAAATGTCAGAAACTTTGGGGATTCTGGAGAATGCACATGGGACTGCTTGAGGGAGAGTGAAGGAGAAGAGAAGGTGGGTATTGGGAAAATAAAAATTGATACCACGTAAGTTGAACATGATCTATTCTTACTTTAAAAAAGATTTGCAGGATTGAGAGACAGAATTATTTTCTTTATGGAACAGTCAAATTAGCTGTGATATAGAAATCTTAATTAATGAAGTAATGAAAACCAATAAAACAAATGTATTAAAAAAAGAAAAACAATAGGGCAAGTCATTCTAAGGGTAAGAAGCCTGCCATTGATTGACCACATCTATTACTTCCTGTAATTTACTTATGGGTCCAACTTATGTAGATACAAAGGAATGTGAGAAACCCTTGGCACAACTGGAATGGAAGATCTTTATGCCTTATGTACTAACCTCTTTTGTAGTTCCAAACAGTGTGATTTGCAAAATAAGTGTGCTTGCATCTGCAAAATAAGTTTTTACTATGTATTAATCCCGTTTTAGGATTCAGTAATCTTTTAGCAACTCCTAAAATGCAATTGCTAAAGGAATCCGATTTGTGATTTGGAACTGGTGCCACACCATGCACTTTAATGACAAATTCTAAGGGCCTGTAACATCCTGGAAGTGTAAGGGGTTGTTAACACTTTTCTGATTACAAATATATTATAAGATAGCTAAGGGGTTGGTGACTCTCTCCCAGCCTCTTAAATAAAATTCTCCTAGAGAGATGACAATAACCAACTTCTCCATCATTGATATTTATAAATTGTAGAATATCCCTCTACGTTTGAGGGATACTGAAACATTTTTAAATGTACATATTTTCACATTGAAATTAATTTGAATAAGCTACTATGCCCCTAGGAGGCATAATTTTCTGGCTGTTCTGCCAGTTAGCCAATTCAATCATTATGAAGTACGGTTTACTAAAAACGCTATCCTAGTACTGCTTTGTTTTAACAAAAAAGAGAGGTAAGCGGTCACTATGCTTAGAGTGCAGAATAGAACAAAACTGGTGTTGCCCCTTTGTAAACTCTAAATGTTGATGTATACTATTATGCACAACTAATAGTTTGTCAGACACAAGTATATTTTCCACTTATTAAGCAATGATCCCAGAACACCTCCCTTTTATCTGGCTTTTTTCAGAATGAAAACTCCGTTTATTTCACCTTGAGTCTTTGGACATTAGATGACTAAGTTGTTTTGCTAAAGTAAGACCAATTTTTCCCCTGTTTCTCTGGAAGTTTTTCTCTCCTCAGCTGGGTTTCCAGCGAGCATCCCTGTCCTCTTAGGCAGGAGTCTTCCATTTAAGATGACTACAATGTATGTGTGGTCTGATTTCTGGATTCTTGCACTGTTAAGGACTGTAACATCTGCCAGGAGATATCTTACATGATATAGATAAAGAGTGGTCCTAATGGCCCTTCTTAAATTGACAGCAAACGCTATGGACCCAAAATATATTGGGTCTGTTACTACACAGTTTGAACAAATACATTCTTATATGAGAGAGAAAACATATTTTTTCATACACAACCAGAGAGAGAACACAACAATATTTTTAAGGGACGAAATCACATTTATATTTTCTTTTTGAATAACAAACCAGTAATACATATAAATTCAAATGACATATCAATAAATGGTTGCTCTGAAAGGGTGCAGAGGTGCAGGGTGAATAAGAAAAAAGAAATTCTCGAGAGAAAACTTTTATCATCTTTGACATCGACACAGGCTGGTATAACCTTAAGATAATAAACCGGTGTACTGTGGCCTGTTTACACAACACTTTTTCCTTTTCTTCAGTGTCTGTGTGGAAGGATAGTGCTTGTACACTCGTGATGCACAATCCAAAAGGGAACTTATAAAATGTAATCCAGGTCACACATTAAATGCTGTCGACGTTTCAACCAGACTTGGGCATAGAGGGTAAATTTAGACCTCCGCATGCGGGTCCTCATCAGGACAATATGACATGTACAAGGGCAACCGTGTGTTGCGCCCAAAGGGTCAAAATTGGTCAGTCACCAACTTTCAATAATGAAAAGTCACCACAATGGTGTGGAATAGTTCATGTCACTTAGAAGATTCTTACAAAATAAATGTAATGTTTTTAGCGTACAGAGATGTCGCCAGATAATTGTAAGCATGATCCCCGCAGATGTAGAGGCGACCGATTCGCAGTGTTACTTGGCTGACCCAGCATCTGTTCAGAACGTGCTGGGCAAATCGGCATCTGTCTGGGTGCGCGAGAGAGACAGAAAAAAGAAGGGCTCCGTGCATGTCAATTGTGCACGTGGAGCTGATCTGATGTTTTTCACCTTAAACTCTTGGTCAGCCCATGGTTTGGTCTCATCAAGCGTAAGGTCTCCTCTTGTATTGCCCCTCACTTAGAGGACTGTGAAGCAGTGTTCCCTGTTTCCTTTAGGTTCCACATGTCCCTTGCAGGGTATGCAGATGTTTCCTGTCTCCTGTGGTTACTATCACAGTAGACTCACAAAAATATACCGTAGTGGAGAGGATATCAAAAGGTTAATTACAAAAGTGCACAGAACACACACCTTCAAAAATATTAGTTTTTAAAGACGAGAACCCTCACTCACCAAGATGGTGACATGCTTCATCATTGGGTCCCCTCTTGCACACAGTGTCCGCAAGGTACACTGTGTGGGCTTCTACTCTCCCTTAGGAGAGGAGCTGAGGTGTTTTGACACTCCAATGTGGATATGTGAATGGGGGGCAGAGTGCAAATAATATCAAATGTGATTTAAAACCATCTCTCTAAGGCGAAAAATGATTTATTGGCTCTCCCTTAGGGATGGATCTTAAAATAAGGAGTGTGACGATAGGGATAAGATATTTCCTATCTGACTAGGTCAGGTCAACATGTTTCTGCCAAACTGAGGTGAATTCATGGCATTCATCAGGACCATTGTCTTGTCACTCTGCTTCAAAATGATAAAAATAAAAACCATACTTATAATTCGTAGGTGTGGAGAGACCAACATCAGTTTGGTCTTCTTACATAAAGCAGATCAATACCTGCCAATACCTTTTATTGGTCCTTATGTTAAGCGGGTATCAAGTTACACCGCCAACTTCTCCCAAATGGAGCCGTACCCGTGCGTCTGGGGTGCCTTAAACATCTCTGGGTGTGAAAGTGCCATGTTCAAGGTCTCTGTCAGCCCCGAGTTTACCCTGTCCGGGATGGTCGTTTATCGCCCACCCGGCAGTGATGTAGCGTTTAGAAGTGCCTTCCCTGACACTGTTGGCCCTTTGGTCGCCGACTGTGCCAACTTCTCCATCTTGGGTGACCTAAACCTACATTTTGACACTCTCTCTGGCCTGACAGTGCGCTCCATCTCTGCTGACCTGGAGGCCTTTCAACTTCCCCAGGTGGTGTCCCAGCCTACTCATCTGGGGGGGCATATTTTGGATCCCCTGTTTTCTAATCTGGTGGGGATTCAAATTAAGTCTGTCTCTCCGATGGAATGGACGGACCACTTCTTGGTGTCCGTCCTTTGCCCGGTCTCGGCCACTCCTCTCATCTCTTCGGTCAGAAGGGTTCTGAAGAGGGCATGGAAAAAGCTTCGGCTAGAGGACTTACATCGTCTTCTATTAGAGGAGCCGCTGGGCCCTTTGACGGATGTGGAAAGGGGGTATGACCTCTTCTGTTCTTGGATAACTAGGGCCTTGGACTCTCTGGTACCTATTGTGTCAACTAAAATCAATTCCAGAGAGTCGAGTCCCTGGTACGATGACACTCTCCGGGCCCTAAAGGGAGCCTGTAGACGAGCAGAGAGGGCTTGGAGGAAAACCTATGGGGCTGAGCTAAAAGCTGCATACGCCAAGTCCGTTAAGCTCTACCATCGAGCTATCTGCCGAGCCCGTGCGGCTTTCTATGCCATCGAATTCCGGAACAGTCCGAATCCGTCTAAAGCTATCTTTAAGGCCGTAATAGATCTTACAGCAAAGCGGACTACCTCTACGACCGTAAGCTCCCTTTCCCACTGTGAATCCCTTGCATCTTACTTCTTGGGGAAGGTCCAAGCTATATATAGGACATTCCCTAGCATAGGGTCCACTGAGGAAAGTATAATTGGGGTTCATCACCAGACTATCTTGCTTGTTTTTCCCCCCCTCACCTTGGATGGTTTTGATAAACCAAATCTGGGTCCCCATCTGATCCAGTGAGGCCTACTCTCTTTCGAGATCAAGCTTTTATGGGGCGTACAGCTGTATGCTCCTTGGTCAACCTTTCCTTGGAAACGGGAATTGTTCCATCTAAGTGGAAACAAGCTGTGGTGTCCCCGATTATTAAAAAGCCCACCCTGGACCCTTCTAAGCCTGAGAGCTATCGCCCCATTTCGTTGTTGCCCTGGCCAGCCAAGATCACGGAGGCCCATGTGAACCTGGCCCTGTCTGAGCATCTGACTCGGACCAATGCCCTCGACCCCTCACAAAACGGATTCCGTGCTGGGCACAGTACGGAAACTGCGTTACTTATGATGGTGGAACATCTCCGGGCAATGTTGGATGCTGGTCAAACGGCGGCGCTTATTTTGTTAGATCTTAGCGCCGCCTTTGATACGGTAGATCACAGCATCCTCCTGCGTCGGCTCGAGGAGACTGGTATTGGCGGCCGGGTGTTGCAATGGTTCCGCTCCTTTTTAGATGACCGTTCCTTCTGTGTTGCCATCCCTCCCTTCAAGTCCAACTACCAACCACTGGCCATGGGGGTTCCGCAAGGATCCTCGCTGAGTCCCACGTTGTTCAATCTCTACGTGAGACCGCTGGCAGATGTCGCGAGGCAGTGGGGCCTTACCTTAGTCTCATATGCTGATGACACTCAGCTGGCGGTTACTCTCAGCGGGGATGCGGAGATTGAGGCCCCCAGGTTTCAGGCCGGACTGAAGGCGGTGGCTAGCTGGCTGACAGGCAACTGCCTTCAGCTTAATGCCAGTAAAACAGAGGTGATGGTCGTCGGGAAGGGTGTGGAGCTGTGGGGCGACCACTGGTGGCCTCTAGAGTTGGGACCCACTCCGATCCCGGTATCGGAAGTGAAAAATCTGGGGGTATGGCTGGATGCAGGCCTCTCCTTTGTTGGCCACACTAAAAAAACCGCGGCCTGTTGTTTCGGTCTTCTGAGGGGTTTGAGACCTGTTCTCAAGTTCTTTGATGCCCCGACCAGGCAACTGGTAATCCAGGCTACCATCATCTCTCCCCTGGATTACGCCAGTTCTCTCCTGGCTGGGGCTAATCAGTCTGAACTAACCCGTCTACAACGGGTTCAGAATGCTGCGGCAAGGGCGATTGTGGGCCTGCCCAGATTCTGCTCGGTGACAGATGTCCTTCGCTCCCTACACTGGCTTCCGGTCAGGAAGCGCATCCTCTTCAAGGTACTGTGTCTTGCTTTTAAAATCTTGCGAGGCACAGGTCCGGAGATCTTGTCGAGTTGTCTGTCGTTCTATGTTCCTGCCCGCAGCCTTCGCTCTCAGGGTCTGGCCCTTGCGGTGGTTCCCAGATTCAGGCTTAGCCGTATGGGAGGCCGCTCGTTCAGGGTTATGGCTGCGTCAGCATGGAACTCCTTGCCGGTTGAGATCCGCATGTTGGAGGACCTTTTGACCTTTCGGAGGGCTATAAAAACCTTCTTGTTTTAGCCCTCTTTTAGAATCCGTTTTTAGCTTGTGGTTATGTTACGTGCTTCCTTGTCTCTGCGCCAGGACGCTCCTTGGCTGGAGTATCTGTGCGCACAATAAATAACCGTAACATAACATAACATTACCTGGTTAGTAATCGCAAATGCAATGGATGGGGAGTTGGATAATTACTCTTGGGAATCACCAATTCAGAAGATGGAGTTTAGGGAGGAAGCCAGACATTTTAATTGGGGAAGCTGTCTGGTATTCAGTGAGTTCTTGTGGCGTTTGCTGCTTTGTTGCAAGTTCCAGTAAGAGAGCCCTTACTTCAACTGCTCAGGAAGAAACCTCTGCTAGGAAATGGGAATTCAGCATTAGGAATTTGGGCATTGGGACCACTTTGCAGGGTTTCTGAATCTTCTGCCACATTTAGTCTTCAGAGCACATACTTATCAACTGATCATCACAGTATCAAGCTAACACTGGTTAAATCATTTGGTAACAGTTAGGAGTATGTTCTTTTTGAGATTCTGTTCCAAAGTCTTGTCCCGCAGGACAGGAAGGAACGATGGTAGTGGGGTTCATCCACTGTTATCCGTCGTTCAGATGCTTGTGATGCTGTTATTTTGTTGGCTCAGGTGTCTTCTTTCATCATCTTCCTTCAAATCCCTTTCATTTCTAAAATGTTGGTGACAATCCACTGAGGATTAGTGTGGCTGTGGAGAAGTGTGGCTCAGGGGTTAGAGGCGGCAGACCCGGAAGCTGAAATCGGTCCTGGACCAGGGTTCAATTCCCCGCCTCGGCGGGTCTTGGGCTAAAAATTCCATGGACTCGATAATTCTCGCCCCGGTGCCTCCTCGACTCATGGATTCACACTCTGCGACTCTGGGCAATAGCTTGCTTAATCTCCACAACGGCCCCTCGCGGCGGGATGCCTGACTTTCACCTTGTGGATACCCTGCTATCTCACAGGGGAATACCAGGACGGGTTCCCTAAGCAAGCGCCGGGAAACCCACTGCGGGTAGCTGTGCGCTATATAAGCTCAACTACATTTACATTTACATTACAGTGTAGTTGCTGCCTCACCCTGCCACCCTTTCATGTTACAGAGAGTGCTTGATTGGTTTTGCATAAGGGGCTTTGCATAAGGGATAGGTTGAAATGGTGGAGCTCCAGAGGAAAATGTGTTCATGGAAGATTTCTCTCAACAGTCGGCTATCCAGTGGTATTCTCACACTCTAGAAATTCATAGCTGACAATGGAATAGCTTTTCTGGGTCTTGCTGTATAAATGGGTTTCACACAACATCCTCCACCCCATTCAGGAATATACTTTTGTTTGACATCTTGTTTTCAGTATTCGATTCTTTGAAGCATTAGTAAAATGTTCAGAGAGTGAAGCTCCTCTTTGGGATGCTTTGCTTCGCTCCTGCTTCTCAGTGTTGTGAATAGGATTTGTTAGTTGACTTTACTGATCCTGCTTGGATTTGGCTGGTTATGTGGACATTTTGATGATTTCACATTTGAGTTGTTTGTGGAATGTTATCTTACATTTCAGTCTACAAACGGATTAGTCCTTGTGGTCATCTCTTTTAGATAAGGAAATCTGGGAAGTAGAATCCTGGTCAGGTCATTAAACGTATATATTTCCACAAGATGGTGCGTTGTTTAGTTGTGGCCTGATGTGTGTCCCAACGTGTGTTTCCCTATCCACATTCTCTTTAAAGCTATTTTTATCTGGTTCTAAAAAGGTGCTGCTACATTCTATCGACATGCAGTTGGTGCACCAATAGACAGATTCGGGCACTATGGCTCTCGCTTTCAAAAGAAGATTCATTGATTGTGTGGGGTTCTACACCATCTGGCCATTCTGCTGGTAGACTTGGCTACCCATTTATCCCTGGATCACAGTGAGGGGTTCCTTGCTACATCAATTGTCCATTACTCAACTTTACCTGTGTTGACTTTCAAAACAGAATCCAGAGGTTTCTATCGGGGATATTTACAATGTTATCATATTGGCTAATCCACACACATTTGGTAAGCAAGGTGGGAAGGGCCTACATACGTAACGAGGTATCTTACTTACTCCGAGTCTAATAATTCCCCTTCACATTCCCTTTTCCCCAGATCTGAATCCATATATCTGACCACAGGCTTCTGCTTGGTACTTATGGGATGTGATAAAGGAGACGAGAGATTTGAATTCGGAGAATAGAGAAAAGTTGAGGTACTTCTGCAACCCGGTACAATTAGCATTGTAAATATTTTGTTAGCTAAAAGTGAACAAATGTATTAGCGTTGGAAGCAAGCATGTCTCTTTCCAGGGGACAGCTTTACCAATTGTAATGCGTTCTGTGAACAGACAGACATTGACTTAGTATAATGAGGATATTACTATGGTCTTTAGATCTTTATCGTCAGTATCATTTCAGACCCGATGGGCATCCACCTTTTAGTGCACGCTTTGAAAATTCTTAAGGCTTTGAATTAACGTGTAGAATATCTGCTTTGCTTGCTTTCTTTCAGTGAAGACTAAAACCTGAGAGAAACCTAGTGGCATGTAGCATTCTATTACCTGAATTTTGAGCATCAATTTGGCAGGCATGCTATTGTTTTCAGTCTGGTACAATTTGTTTTTGATAGGTTAGTTTAACACGTTTATTGGCTATTAATCAGATTTCTATTCATCTACTGCACTAACATAACTAGAGTTTTCCCATGTTATGATTGTCCTTTGTTGCACTTCAAGGACTCGATGTACAGCTTATGTTTAGAACGACTGCTGGGTGAATAAATAAGTCCCATTTAGATTCGTTGTACGTACGTTTTATTCCATATTGCTAGTTTTAAAACTCGGCATGGAGCTAGCTCTTGTTGAAAAACGTTGGACACCACAGATTTATAAGGTACATTTCTGCAACAACCAAACTCGATTACATAGTAGTCTGACAGCAAGCTGTCGTGTCCTCTAGCTAAAGGTCACAAATACAAAAAGAAAATTAATCAACTTTATTTTTTTTTTTAAATAAATGGTCTCGCACATTTTTTGTAAAACCACAGACAGACAAAAATAAAAGGAAGCCTTTCAACACTTAAGCAGCAAAGATGGCTGCAGTCACTTTACCGACCTCCTTGTACTCCTTTCTAATCTGCATCATTGAATATAGTAATTCGACTCTCGCCAAAACACAGGCAATAAAAAGCAGGAGGGAACAGACGAAAAGAAACAGCAGCAATGCTTGTAGAGATGGAACATATACCACATCAACCTGCTGCATCTCAGGGTAGTTCATCTAGTCATGACAACTTCTATCCATTGTTCGAGCTCATCAAAGTCTTGGTCAGACAGACCATACCACCACTGTATTATCTGAGCAAACAGGTGCCACATGTCTGGGGCCAGTGTTTCAAAAGGTGAGCATAGCTAGATTCAGCAGCAAGAGGGACACAAGAATAAAGGATACATATTGACAAGTATTAGAGCTTTACATCCCCATCTACCTTTTGCACTCAGCCCAAAACAGTAACACCTGTTGTCCTGCCATTTTCCTCTTTCCTCCTACATCTTTAGCCTCCAAGAAACAATATTCCAAGGCATCCGTCCACTCGCCCCCTTGGCTACCCTGCCAGAATAAAATGAAGATATTGCGGAGCTGCTACTGTGTGTGCTGCTGCTCTGCTATCTCTCTTTCATCTCAGAAGCGGCGTCAGAGCATGGCAGTTTTCAGGGTGAATTATTTGCTTCAATTTGCGCTCCTATATTGTCCCTGCTCTCACATATATAAGAGAACGAGGAAAACACATGCAAGCACCTTCCTCGGGAAGAGCAGCTGCAAGCGATGGTCTATTCTCAACTCTGCTCTTGTTCATTCTGCAGATGTAAAAAGGTCGGGCCAGAAACTGAGGAGGCATTGGACTCTTCCTGCGTCTTGAAAACAGAGGAGTGGCAATCCCTGTCAAACACTGTGACGTCACAGCCATGGAAAAGGGCTTCAGATTTTGCTGCTCCATCCTTAAGACACATAGGAGCCCATTAAAAAATTATTGTCTATAGATGGATATCTGCAAATAATAGTTATCTGTGTTGTCCTACTGCAACCTGAGGTCTATGGAGATTCGAGAGAGGCATGAGAATGCAGATGTCACTGCCAGCTGCCATTTTGCAATCTTACTCTGGTCTCTGGAGGTCTGAGCGAGGTTTGTTCACACCAATAGCTCTCTAGCAGAGCCATATATAAAAATCATTTTTACCTAGGTTTGTTAGCTCTTGACAAATTGATAACACGTTGAATGGACTAAATACCCATTGGCACTCTAATGGACTGTTTTTACACACAATTATTTTGTATTTTTTCGGCATAGAATCTCATTTAATAAGCATGCAATACACCTACATTCTGGTTGCAGGAAAGAATACTGAATGAATTCAGAGCGTTCTCATTTTTAAGGATCGTGTGGGTTATCAGCTGGCTTTAATGACATAATATTGGATGTGAATTCAGCATTTGTATTGTTGGTAAATTGTTCGTTTTTTCAAATGTTAAATTGTTGATTAGTAGTTAAAAAATGTCTTGATTGTATTAATACTTATTCTTCTTTTCCTCAGCATACCACTTGCTGCAGGGCAGTTTGACAGAGAGCTGTATTTATTAGGTATGAAAAGGCGAACAACTAGGGAACAGAGAACGCGCCAGGCACTTAAGGACCAGAAAACCAGTAAAGTTTGCAGCATTTCTTGACAAGATGGAATGGTATTTTATGAGCAACCATTCCTCAGATCCTGAAGCATGTCAGAATTGCAGGATGATGACCTTCTGAAAGAGGACTAAGGGCTAAGCCTTGATTCGGCCTCAAGGGCTAATTGTCTTCCGATGATGGATGATTATCGTCGTGATGGTTTCAGCAAAGCAAACAAGCCTTCGGAGGTCAAAAAGGTGCTCCTGATGAATTCATCTATTGCAACCACCAGAATATTTACAACAGATTGTCAAAATCCAAAGTTTGGAAATTAGCATACATTGCTGAAGATGAAATTCCTGCTGGTCAGATGAATCGCTTTGTTAGAGGGCCTGTCTGTAGTATAATTGTGTTGCCGCAAGAATGTAACTGTTGTCCTGCTGGTAGCAATATTTGGGAAATGGAGACAATGAGAGAAGGCTCTGCAGGCGTTTTCACAGACCAACTGTGTAGACTTGGTATTTTACAGAATGACAATGTGTTTGTCAAACCGCATATTTTCAAATGTAAGACATTTTTCATTGAATCGAATTAGCCGTGCTAAGGTACTAAGCGACCAAAGTAAACTCACAGTTGGAGAAAATCTTAGAAAATCCTCATATTAACAAGTCCTATCTGAAAGAGCGCTAATATGAGTATGTCAATAAATTAATTCATGTGATGGGTCTCAGCTTAGCATTGAAGTTAGATCCATTCTACTGCCATTTTGCTTGTTCGTCATTGGCATCAAGGGCCACCAGTGGAATGATTTTGGACCAGAGACCAGAAGGTTCACAACCTTGGAAGATGTATTTAGATGCGGACTACTGCTGTGGACTGCCTTTATTAGGCTGTCTTTTTTTTTTATACTTGATGATACAGGAAAATATGGTTTACAGCAGTGACTGATAATGTATGTCCTTTTTAAAGAATTTGTTTCTCAACAGTCTGTGCAGACTTGGTCTCTTAAAGTAGTTTTGATAAGGTGTTTTTGCAGGGACGCTTCACACTTGAGATCAGCTTCAGCTTCACTCATCTGGCCTTTCGCCATTTTATGTTACTTTTTTTAATTTATTTTCAATAAAATTAATATATTTTCCCTTTTGAATGTTGCCTTATTATGTCGTGCCACAGGTACAGCACAGCCATGAACAACGGACTTTAAATAACTATATTAGTTTCTCCAGCAAGGGATGATCACCTGAGTCACAATTTTAGAATAGTACCAGCCTCTAGGCCAGACCTCAGAAACAACTCTTTCCAGCATGTACTGCTATAGATTACGTATTTTGCACGTTCCTGCCCTTTGAAGTCCCCATAGCCTTATGAGTGTTTACAAAATGTCTGGTGGTAGTTCCAGCTCATCTTTGCCACACTGCTATTTGTGTGTTTCCATTTCTAGATGAATGGCTAGTAAAGAGCATAATCCAAGAGCAATGCCCCTTTTTCACATCTAGCTAGCAAGATCTCTCCAGCAAACATTAGGCTTCATAGTCCACGGCAAAAATATCGCACCTTTTGCCAGCAAAGACAGTCTTTCTTGGGAGCTTTACTGAATACGCTCACAGGCAAACCTCACCCCTTCTAGAAGAGAGTGATAGAATTTCAAACGATGCTCCCCCTCTTAATAGAAGTTATGTTCTCGGACGGCGAGGATGGTTATGAAACTGTTGGAAATTATGCTGTCTTGTATTGCAGTATTCCCAAGTGCTCACTTTCTCATGTGCTTTCTACAGGAGTGTCTCAGCAGACAATGGTCACAAGCGACTGTTTAGTGGGGCGATCTAGGGTTTGGTGAAGTCCAGAGTGCAGCAAAAACTGTTATGATGGAACAGTAACCTATGACAGAGAGGTTATCCCTTTAAGTGACCATCTACACAGACTCCTCCCCTACAGGGTGGGGAGCACATTTGGGCCATCTCACAGTTCAGTGCCAATGGTGGTCTCAGCAACAGAATCTGCACATTATTCTCCTAGAGTTAATAGCAGTTCAGTTAGTGCTCTGAGTTGTTTACAAACTTCAAAAGGCAAGTCTAAAGTATTACCGGTAAAGGTAAATCTAGCACCTTACCTGTAGAATAGACAGCACAAATCAATGTTCAAAATACCTGTTGAGGAATGTTTCAAAAAGAGTAATTCCTCCAAAAACTCAATTAAGTCCCTTCATGGTTTCCATCCAGTTCATGGGCCTGCCTTTTCTGCTGTCACTATCTTTCCCACACCCAGTTCATCTTGTGGAAAGTAGCCTTCTTTATTGTTATCATTTCCTTAATAAAGACAGTGAACTGCAAGTCCTAATGGTGAAGGAGCCTTTCATTCTAGTATTCAAAGATAAGATTGTCCTTGGGGTAAACACATTGCTTTCTGCTTAAGGCCATCTCCTTGTCCCATGTCACGCAAACCATAACTTGGCAAGTTTTTTTCTCAACCTCAATCGGTTGTAGAAGTCTCAATACATACTCTAAGAGAGCACGTGGGTACTACATTGGCCTTAATATGGCCTGAGTAGAGGTATAGTTTGGTTACTTCATCATAAGCATGACGGATGTTGTGTGCGTTATTACAATGCATTATGCCCTGTGTCACTTTTAATAAGGCGAATGGGATATCAGTCACATTTGTAATGGAGTAACTTGTGTGCCAAACTTTACATCAGACCTTGATCTTTTTTAAACAAACCAACTCTTTCCAGCTTTTGTCAAGCCCAGCGTAGAAAAGCCCATATACAAGAGGCCTTGTCATATGGAGAGTCAAGTGTAAGTACCCAAGTCTCCTGTGCCATAGTTAAATGCACAATTTATTCTGTATCTAGTGCACATTCCCCTCACAAAAAGAGGGCCACAATGGCTTTCCTACGCAACATCCCACTGGTAGACATTTGTAAACCTACACTATGCCACATATTCACCAAGCAGTACTGAGTGGATATTCATGCTTGACAAGAGGCACATGTGGGGCAAACGATCCTTAAAACAATATTGCAAATACCTCCCACTACAGCTCACAAACCACCGCAAGGAGAAAGACACTACTTTTAAATCTTTGCAAAGCATGTGATGTATAGCAGCACATGCTGCAAACAGAAAAGGCACTTCCATATAATAATCGGCTTTTGTGCCGTATTTTAAAATTTCGCTTCGATTTCCCCGGATGCGTGCTCACACTGAAATCCTAACCTTTACTGAGAAAAACAACATGCAACGTCCATGTCTAAAACTAGAAGACAGGAGCGTACAACGCATGTGAATCTACAGCAATACAAACTGCAAACTGAGTGTTACTTGTAAGTAATGTTTTCCTTGTACCTATACTTCACTCTTTTACTTTCTTTCTCAGTGTAAAAAAAATCAGAACTGGAGAAAAGGATTTGTCAAGACAGTGCTCCGAAAACCTGAAGAACAGGGCCTGTCTCTTTAAATGTATTTCTCTCACCAGTTGGGCTTACATCGGTGACAAATGCCGAGCACCACCATTTCTGTCGTACGTGTCTGGTCTGGTACAGCAGAGACTTGTACCACCTACACATGTTACATGTGAAGTGTTTGTTTAAAAGCAGCATTGTATTCTCTTCTGCAGCCTTTGGTCATGTTAGAAGAACCTGTTGACTGCCCTTCATTTGAATTTGAATGAAAGCCCTACATTCCTTTACTCAATTGAAACACTGGATTTTGATCTCTCCCCTCTTTCACCTGTTTAGTACAAACAAAAATGAATGTTGCCGAAATCACCTATTACACAACCCTGACACCTCAGATACATACCCCCCAACCCCCAAAACACACCGCTCAGCAGATTGTTGCAGTGCTCTCCCCCAGCATCATTTTCAGCATTGTTTGGCAATCTGGTTCCAGTCAGCACTAACAGGCTTTGGCAGAGAGGGCCTCTTTGATGCTGAGTGTTCTTGACATCAGAGCAATTACTAAATGTGGCTCTAGGCTAGGAGCTGCAAGTTAGGTGCAGAGATGGAAACTTCACGTTTTGTCATTGGTAAATAAGTTGCATTTTTGATGCCCCATGCACAGCTGATAAACAAATTGGAAGCCTTTTACCAATACTGACTCCGACAATGGGTAAGGGCAGTATCTATGTATATATTGTATGCCTTTAGGGCTTTCAGAGCACAGTACATTTCAGCGTCTTTTTGAACAAACATATCACTAACGCAGATAGGGTCTTTGCACATCTGCCACATTAAGCAAATAAAAAGTAGTTACCTTTGAGACGTTTGGGTCCCCTACTACTCCCAAAGGCACATTGACGTTTTCTTAGAGTTTATTTCAGCAATCTTCTTGCCACCACCCTCTAAAAAGGTGAAATGATGTATGGCGAATATAATTTCAAAGGATTTTATTATGCATTTCCAAAAGAAAAACACAAAGAAAAGGCAAACGGTGTACAGAGAGAAAAATTGATGGGATACATCAGTTGGATAGAAATGTAACAACTTCAGCAATATAAGCATGTGGTATTGTCACAAACGGTATACAAAAGTGTGGAGTACAAGGTGATACAAGGCACTGTACACTAATGAGTAATCATCGAATAGTTCACAAAATGAGAAAGAAAATTACAATTAATAATAAAATAAGAAAGAAGAAGAACGAAAAGAAAAATAATATAGTTATAGAGAGATTAAGTGGGTTGAGAGATTGGCCTACCCATGCTTATGTTGGGTATCGGATCAATATTCATGTATTGGAGAGAAGTCCTATGGAGGTAGAGTTTTGTAGGTTCAGTACGCCTGAAGTTCCTGAGTGCGTTATAAACATCCTTAAATACAATTTTATGGCTGAGTGGTTATGAAGGGGAAGTATAATATGAACAGTATCTGTAGGGTAATCATGGTGATTTGTATGTGGCGAAATACACATCTAGCTTGTCCCACATATGTCTGGTTGACGATTTCCAAAGTGAGTTTTGGAGAGCGATGTTATCTCTGCCCCTAATGTGTGTAATCCAATTCATCCAATATTTGAATAAAGCTTTGTGTGTGTCCTTCCAATTATTCAGGACAATTTTTTATTGCGGATGTGAGTAGGAGGTCAAGGAGAGCTTTGTCCGTACAGTTTATTGTATCAGCACCAAGAAAGTCAGCAATTAAAGTGGAGAATTCTCTTTTTAGTCGGCAATTGAATAGTTTTGATAGAAGTGCAAATACTTTGTCCCAATATGTTGATAAAACCTTGCAATGGAGAATAAGGTGAGCTAAATCGCCTACCTCTTCCCTGCAGTTCCAACAGATCGGATCAGAGCGGAGACGTTGTGAATGTAGTCAAGCAGGTGTCCAGTAGGCTTTATGTAGGAGCCATAGTTTTGTTTGAGATGAGACCGGAGATATTTTATTATGGGTAGTGGAGCTCCATATTTGAGACCATTTAGTCTCAGAGGGCTAGAAGAATGTAGCTCCCAGAAGGTGTTAAGATTTTTATTAAGAGTCAAAGTTTTAGGGCAAAGCAGTTTGTATAAAAGTGAGACTTGGGGGCCTAGCTTATTGATCTTCGTAACAAAGTTTGGTAGAGATGGGGATGAGTTATGCAGTTTGGCTTTTGATAATGCTGTTCTGATCTTGAGAAAATTGGAAAATTCCATATTATCTAAACTATAAGTAGTTTGGAGTTCCTTAAAAGTTAACGGGTATGAGGAACGTTCTAGCTGCTGGGGGAAGAAGATCCCTTTGTTGATCCAAGCTTCATATTGTAAAGTTTTGCTCTTATATAGGATGTTGCGGTTATTCCATATGGATTCCATCTTGGAGAGCTTTATGCTTGAGTTGAGTTTCTTATCTAATTTTAGGAGCGCAGCTTTTGTGTTTTTAAATACTGACTTTGATCTAAGTACATTTGTGTGGCTAGAGGTGAGTAGGGCAAGAGGGTTATGGTTGTCAAGGATGGGCTTTTCGACTTCTAACCTTACTGGAGTGTAGTTGCTGGGAGGCGAGAGCCAGTAGGAGCCCTGCTTTGCCAGGTAGGCATTTTGGTATGTTTTAAAATCGGCTAGATTGATCCCACCTAGGGATTTTGTCCAGCCGGACTTTTTATTTTTAGTCCTGTTTCTAGCTTTCTTGCCTTGCCAAATGAATTTTGATAAGAGGATGTCAAGTTTATGGTGAAGTCTTCTGTTAAGATCAGAGGAAGCATATTGATAAGATAATTAATTAGGGGGGCGATCATCATCTTTATCGTTTCAATTCTTCTCCAGTATTGAATCTTTCATAGATTCACATGCTTGTATCTTTCCCGTCGTCATGGTGGGAGTCTCACGGTAAATGAATAACAATAGCAGTAAAAGAAAAAACTGCATAGAAAACCCATAGGGAAGTATAGTATTATATAGCCTATCATCATTATTATGTGGTCCAAAAGTCAGCCAATCAGCTGCCAGCCCTGACATCACACTCCCCAGCAGAGCCACCACACCTCAGATTTCCAACTGCCGTCGTGTGAGAAGGAGTCTCCCTGAGCCTTGCTCAGTTTGTTCCCTGGTGAACTTTTGAAATTTCTTTCAACTGAGTTTGAGGTATTCTTTACTTCTCTTGTCACAAAATGTCTGAAGGCTCTAAAAAGAGGCTTTTCAGACCTTGCAGGTTCTGTGGGAAGGCCAGATTATATTCTGAAGACCCCCACAAAGACTGTTTGTATTGCCGGCATCCCAAGCATGTGCCTAAAGAGTGCAAGCATTGTCGAACCTTCTCTGCAAAAACTCTTAAGGGTAGAGAGGCTCGTTTACTGTTGTGGCTTCAGAAAAAGTTCACCTCAGAGACTGATTCAGAGGAGGATTCTAAAGCACACTTCTCTAAAAAATGGAAAACAGAACCTTCTGAGGAGAAAGCGGATTCGAAAAAGCAGAAGATAAAAGACAAGGAGTCATCTTCCTCTTCTCTGCCTCATACACCTCGTAAAAAGTCCTCAAACGAGAACTGTGTCGTCAGCACCGTCGCCGAAGACTCGAGTGTCTCTGTCGCTTGTGACTACGAAGGGGTCAACGACCACATCGTCGACGAAGACGACAGCGTCGTCGACGGCATCTATGAAGACGACACCGTCGAGGACAGGATCTTCGACGACCCCGTCGACGGGGAAATCGACGACAACACTGTCAACGACGAGTATTCAGTCAACCTCGTCGATGGCCATGCTGGCATCTCCGTCGACGGCAGCTCCGTCGACGACGACTTTCAAGTCTCCTATGTCAAGATCGCTGACGACGATCTCTATAAAAAGGTTTCCGCTGTCGACGTGCTCGTCGACGGACAAGAAGAACACGGAATGTACCAAATGGACCAAAATCTCACCGCTTCCTCCTTCAAATCTGCTGGATTTACAGAAGTCGGAAGATGAAGGACCATATGGAGTGGCCTACAGCCCATCACAATTGCAGATTAAAAGCCAGGATACAGATGAGGACGAAGGCCAAGAAATACAAGGAGCATTTTCTTTGAAAGACCGCCCAGTATCCGGCTCCAAAAGATAGGAGTCTTTCCAACAATCGTATGATTATGAGGAGGAAGAAGACACAAATCCTAATGTGAGAGAAGAGACCATGTCTATACCTCTTTCGCTAGTGTCTGACTTACGACACATGATTAATGACTATTATCATTGTTTCCCGGATGCTAACACCCCAGCCACAGACACCTCAGGTGGTTCACAATCTGCGGCCCAGCCTTTGGTGGTTCAGACTCCCCCTTCAGTGCAGAAACTACGCACCCCTCCAATAATTACAATCAGAGATGACTTCGCTGAAAGCGATGAGGAAGAACAACCAGAAGAAAGGGAACTTCTTCAGGAGAATCCAGTGGGAGAGGAATGGGACCAATATATCTTACCTACTACTCCGTGGCCGTCGCCATCCCCGGCAAACTCCCCACCGTAGGACATCGGAGGATTCCATGACATCATGGAAAAGGCCTCCAAAAGGTTTGATCTTCCTCTGCCAGTGCAGGAAACTGATTGTTTCCTCTATGATTTCAAAAAATCATCCAGGAAGTCTATCAGGACAATTCCAATAATTTCTCATATCTGGGACGAGGGTTTAAAAATCATGAAGAACCTAGCCTCGGTTGTAGCCTCGGTACCCAGAATTGAGAACAAATATCTAGCTCTGAGTCCTCCCCAGCATGCTTAATTGGGCATCCACGCCCTGAATCTGTGGTAATGCAGGCGGCGCAGAGACATTCCAAAAATCCGGTCCCTGCTACTTCAGCTCCTCCCGACAAGGAAGACCGAAGGATGAATGGCGCAGGGAAGCGCTTTGCAGTGTTGGCAGCAGCTCCGATTAGAGGGTCAAATGCGCTAGCTCTTATCAGACGATTCAATAGGCAGATGTGGTCGAACATCGCACCACTTTTATCTCACCTGCCAGAAGACAAAAAGGAAGAAGCAACGGTTATTTTACAGGACGGGGCTAAGGCAGCCTCCGAAACCATAGACATTGCCATGGACATATCATCGGTGGCGTTCATACAGATGGCCGGAGCAGTGGCGCTCCGTAGACAAGGATGGCTTAAGGCTACTGCATTCAGGCCGGAAGTCCAGGCAAAAATTGTAGATATGCCTTTTGATGGGGAAAATCTCTTTGGTAAACATGTCGATGATGCCCTGCAAGGGATAAAATCGGACACGGACACAGCAAGAGTGTTAAGTTCTCTGCAACAAAATAGGTTCCAGTTCTTTCGTAGAAGAGGATCTAGAGGCCAATATAATCAGATCTTCCTACCAGTATATATATAATATATATATGTATATGTTTGCATTGTAAGGTTTTTGTTTTCAAGGCACTGTGGGTATTTTTTCAAGAATCATGTTCATTAGATGATATGCACTAAGACAAGCAAGCGTTTTTCGTCATTATAAGCCATTATTTTATTCTGGTGATAAGGAGCAGAGCCCTAAGAGAAAAGGGTCTATCCTGGAAACACTACATAGTATAAGTACTGCTCCCTATTCTGATACAAGCATGTGAATCTATGAAAGATTCAATACTGGAGAAGAAACTAGTTACTTAACTGTACACTATGGTTCTCCAGTATTGATATATTTCATAGATTCACATGCGGCCCGCCCGCCTCCCCGTTTTCTCAGGTAGACCACTTTTTATCTCTAAATACATCCTTGGCTCACACTTGGGTCTGGAAATCTGAGGTGTGGTGGCTCTGCTGGGGAGTGTGATGTCAGGGCTGGCAGCTGATTGGCTGACTTTTGGACCACATAATAATGATGCTAGGCCATATAACACTATACTTCTACTTCTATGCTGTTTTTTCTTTTATTGCTATTGTTATTCATTTACTGTGAGACTCCCACCATGACGACTGGGAAGATACATGCATCTGAATCTATGAAAGATATCAATACTGGAGAACCATAGTGTACAGTTAAGTACCTAGTTTCTATCCCACCAGGTGATACATTTTGGAGACCAACTGTCTAGGAGTTTCTTAATTTTCTCCAGTGTGGTATTTTTATTGTGATGTAGTGTGTCTATGATGTTGCTTCCAAATTCTATACCTAAGTATTTTATATATCCTGGCTGCCATGCAAGACCTGAGTTGCCTAGAATCTCTCTAGTGCAGTGTACATTTAAGGGTTTTACTTCAGATTTGTCTCTGTTTACCTTATACCCACAGTGTATAGAGTAGTTCTCTATTGTAAGCATCAAAGCATTGATCGAAGGGCCCGGGTTTTCTGTTACTATTACGATATCGTCCGCATAAGAGGCTAATTTAACCTGAATTTTCTTAAAGCCCACTCCTTTGATATCTTTATTTTGTTTAGTGTCTTGTAGGAGGGGCTCTAGTGCTAATAGGAATAGGGATGGTGAAAGTGGGCAACCTTGTATTGTGCCTTGTTGGAGAATGAGAGACTCAGAGAGGAAACCATTAATTGCAATACATGCAGTGGGCTTCACATAAAGGGCCATGACTATAGTTATGTAGGGGTCACCTAAGTAAAATGAATGCATGCAGTGTTTTAAAAAAGACCATGAAACTCTGTTGAACGCTTTTTCAGAGTGATTGCTATGGATGGGGCTGGTTGAAAAGCCGCATTTTGCAGTTGACGTTGATGAGGGATATTGGTCTATAATTTTTTGTTAGTAAGGGATCTTTCCCTGCATTAGGGATAACTATGATGTTGGCCTCTGTCATGGAGTTTGTTGTTCTTCCTTTATTAGCTATATTATCAAATAATTTTAACATGGTTGGTTGTAATAAATGTGGCTGTGAATACGTCCGGTCCCGGGGCCTTATTATCTTTCAGAGATTTAAAAGATTTCGACACTTCCAGTTCGCTTATTGGTTTCCTTAGAGAAAGTTTATCTGTTTCGTTTAGTTTAGGGAGGTTCAGTTTGCTCAGGGATTGAGTGCACCCTTCTAAGTTAAATTCCTGATTGTTCTGGTATAAATCCTCATAGAAGGATTTAAAGGTGTTTAGTATTTCCTTCTGTTTAGTGTGTGTTTGGTTATTTGCATCTTTGATTGATGAGATAATATTCTGGTTTTGTTTGTGTTTAAGGTAGGAAGCTAGCATGTTTCCTGCTCTGTTGGCTTCACAGAGTTTGAGGCCCTTGAATTTATTTATCCATACCCCTGCTCATTTACTCAAAATGTGATTGTATTCATATTTCTGTTGTTACTTGATTGAGAATATTATTATTATTTAGCAAGTTGGCATGTGTAAGCTCCAGGTGTTTGATTTCTTGTTCTAGTTTAATTAGTTCAGCGTTACAACTTTTATTGATTTTTGTTTTGATCTCGATGAGGACTCCCTTCAGGGTTGCCTTCAGTGCGTCCCACAGGGTACTCACGTTTACCTCAAATATAACGATCTTCCAGAGACAATCTGTGATCGCATCTTCAATTTTCTTTTTGTCGTTAGGGTCTGATAGAAGGTTTAGAATGACTGTCAGCTAATTTAGTGCTGACACATGAGTGATCGGACACTAACGTGGGTGAAATATCTGTCTGGTTAAGTAGGTGTGAAAGTTCCTGATACAAGTATATAGTCAATTCTTGTTTACGAGTTATGTGGGGCAGAATAAAAAGTATAGTCCCTAGAGTCTGGGTGTTGAAAAGCCAAGAATCCTTGAGGTTAAACTTAGAACATATTGTCTGTACTATGACGTGAGATCTTGTGGTGTGGTATTTGCAAGTGGATTGGTGATCAATTTTTGGGTTTAATGGGAGATTAAAATCGCCGCCAACTATATGATAAGATCATCTTGGGTTAGGTTGTCTTTTTTTTTTTTTTTTATACATTTCGCCAGAAACTGGGCTCGTCCGTGTTTGGGCCGTATATGTTTACAGCGTGGATGAGTCTTCACCCTTTCTCAGATGTGTACCCATTAATCTGCCCTCTTTATGTTGAGAATGCGATTCAAGGGATATGTTAGATTTTTTCGCTATTAGGGTTAATACTCCGTTCTTTTTGTGGTCCAGTGGTGAGCATGAAACATGTGAGATCCAATTGTGTTTAATGAAAGCTGTGTCTTCACTAGATAGTTTTGTTTCCTGTAGTAATATATATCACCTTTAGATTTTGCTAGGTAGTCAATGATTTTTCGCCATTTGATTGGGTGGTTAAGACCCTTCACATTAAGGAAGACGATGCTGAGGTCATCCGCAATGTTATGCGTCTTGATTGGTGTCATTGTATATGTAAGTGATGGTAGTTTGGCCTGAGTTTGTATAGGGGACGGTGTGTAGCAGGCGTACCCGGGGAACTGACACCATGTTAGGGCTAGACATATGGGGGGAGTAATACTGACTGTTGCTAATACAGTAACTCTACTTGCATTTATGAGATTAGCTGATAGTAGAAACTCTTGCTGAGTGTGGAAAGTATGCAATAGTGAGTGCGACGAACAGCAGGTCAGGAATAATAATAAGGATAAAGAAAACAATAGTAGAAATGAGAATACACTGGGAATACCAAAGTAAAAACAATAAAGCCCCAAGCCCTCCCCTCCTCCCTAACCCTGAGAACATAGTTAGTCGGAGGTGCGACGGCAGGAGAGTCAAACTGACAACTTGGAGAGAGAATGCATTATATAGTAGCTAACCTTCTGGTATGTACTATGTATTTATTATAACTGGAACTAAACATATCTAAGGCATACCTGTAATGTAGAAACCTTTCTGTGCTGAGCGAATGATAGGGTTAATGAATGCGGTCGGGAAGCTTACCAGTTAGGACCCCTGACTCTAATGACATTCAAATCAGTAACATCCCACTGGTATACATGCTTAGCAGTATAATAGTGAATTACCACATTTTATATTATGTTGTAGAGGCATCTTGAAACAGATTGTAACAGATTGAATAAAACGTAAACCAGTGCAACTATAGTGAAACACAACTAAGTATACACTTAATAGTAATCGTACCAATAAAACTGTGCTGTGCTACCTAAACATGTATAATACATGTCTATTCATACGTTTAGCAATAGTGTGGTAACGGTGCGTGAGTATGCTGGAGTGCATCGGGCATTATGTATAAACATAGTGGCATATTGTAAAAAAGGATATCAGGTCTTCCTTTTATTGGAGACTGAGGTCGAGTGGTCCATGTCTTGCGTGGTAGGGCAGTCCATGTAGTTTGAGAGATCATTCGGGTCTGTGAAGAAGTGGAATCTACTCTGATTTCAAATGTAGCTGGACCTGCAAATAAGAATTGGATATTTTTGTCTCGTAGTCTGTCTCTTAATAGCAGAAAACCTTTTCTTGTAACCACAGTAGGTTTTGAAAGATATTTTTTGGCCATTCCAAGTGATCCGGCGATTTTTACGAGCAAAGCTGAGGATGGCTTCTGTGTGTTGGTACCGCAAGGGTTTGCAGATGATTGGGCAAATTGTTTTCCTTGTTGTTGAGTTGTAGGTCGATATTCTGTGTGCTCGGTCCAGTTCTAGAGACGTGTGAAACTTAATGCCTGTAATTTGAGGGATCCAGCTCTCCTGAAAGGCTATACTTGATTCCGCTGTGTCTCCTGATCCTTTAGGAATGCCAAGAATTCTGATATTGCCTCTACTATTTCTGTCTGCTAGCTCGGCTGCTTGACGTTTCAAACCGTTGGTGATGGCCAGAAGGGATTTTATCTCTTTGCTGGATCAATTCGAGGAGTCTTCTACATCACTTATTCTTTGTTCCGCAGCTGTAATTTTAGAGTTGATTGTCTTCATATCAGCACGGATGGCGGTTAGTTCTATCTGCATGGCGTCCGTGTTTTGTTTGGTTGATTTCGCCAGAGCGTGGACATCCGCCAGTTTCTTGAGGATCATTTCCATCGTGCTGTTCATATCGGCTTTAATCTTGATGGGCCAGTCAGACAAAGCTGGTTCACCTTTAGAGCGTTTGTAGTGTATCTTGGGGTCTTTTTCCACCATGATATTTGAGGTGACTTAAGATGACGGTTGGCGGATGTAGATACGGCAGAAGAAGAGTCGGTAGAAGGGCAACGGTGGACCTGTCAGTATCCTGCGGGTATTTGCAGATGTTTGTGGAAGTGCTGTTTTCCGTGAGCCGTTGTTGTGGTTTAGGCACCGCTAAGAAACGTAGAGCAGCGGTTTAACAGCTAGGAGGCTGCCAAGTGACCTTTACTTGAGTGATGTGCAGATCTGAGTTTAGAAAGTCTGGTAAACCGAAACAGAGCCTTCTGCAGCTAATACAACTTTGCATCCACTTAGGGACCAAATAGGTACAAGGTAGCTCTTGTGAACAGATCTTGTGGTCTGCTGGGCTATATTTTGTATATATGATTGGTGAGCTGCAACAGGGCCCCTGCAGAGAGTAGCGCTAGAGATCAGTTTGGAGCAGCTTGAATACCAACTAGGAGCAGAGCTGCCTGGATCAGCTTGGAGACCAGGTTGGGCCCCTGCAGATCAATCAACCAATACATTTGTAGAGCGCGCTACTCACCCGTGAGGGTCTCAAGGCGCTGAAGGGAGGGGGGGGGGGGTGCCGTTATTGCTCGAATAACCAGGTCTTGAGGTGTTTCCTGAAGGTGAGGTGGTCCTGGGTCAGTCGTAGGTGTGCGGGGAGGGAGTTCCATGTCTTGGCTGCCAGGTAGGAGAACGATCTTCCTCCTGTGGTGGTTCTGCGAATCCGTGGGACGGTGGCGAGGGCGAGGCTGGTGGAGCGGAGCTTGCGGGTGGGGGTGTAGAAAGAGAGGCGGTTGTTGAGGTATTCGGGGCCCATGTTGTGGAGCGCTTTGTGTGCGTGGGTGAGCAGCCTGAATGTGATCCTCTTGCTGACGGGGAGTCAGTGCAGGTTTCTCAGGTGGGTGGATATGTGGCTGTGGCGGGGGATGTCGAGGATGAGTCGTGCGGAGGCGTTCTGTATGCGCTGAAGACTTTCTGAAGTTTGGCCGTGGTTCCTGCCTATAGGGCGTTCCCGTAGTCCAGTCGGCTGGTGACGAGGGCCTGGGTGACCGTCTTTCTGGTTTCGGTGGAGATCCACCCGGAAGATCTTTCGGAGCATGCGCAGGGTGTTGAAACATGAGGACGAGACTGCGTTGACTTGCTTGGTCATCGTGAGGGAGGAGTCCAGGATGAATCCCAGGTTGCGTGCGTGGTCTGTGGGTGTTGGTGCGGTGCCCAGCACCGCGGGCCACCAGGAGTCGTCCCAGGCGGATGGGGACTGTCCGAGGATGAGGACCTCCGTCTTGTCCGAGTTGAGCTTCAGACAGCTGTGCTTCATCCATTCTGCGACATCTTTCATTCCGTCCTGGAGGTTGGTTTTGGCGGTGGATACGTCTTTGGTGAGGGAGAGTATCAGTTGGGTGTCGTCGGCGTAGGAGATGATGTTGATGTTGTGTTTGCGTGCGATGGTGGCGAGGGGGCTCATGTAGATATTGAAGAGGGTTGGGCTGAGTGAGGAGCCTTGGGGTACGCCGCAGATGATCTTGGTGGCCGCGGAGCGGAAGGGAGGGAGGCGGACTCTCTGGGTTCTGTCGGAGAGGAATGATGTGATCCAGTCCAGGGCCTTTCCTTGGATCCCAGTGTTGTAGAGGCGGGTTATTAGGGTGCGGTGGCAGACGGTATCAAAGGCTGCCGAGAGGTCCAGGAGGATGAGAGCGGCTGTCTCTCTGTTGTCCATCATGGTCCTGATGTCATCGGTGGCTGTGATGAGGGCGGTCTCGGTGCTGTGGTTGGCTCGAAATCCGCACTGGGATGGGTCGAGCGAGTTGTTTGCTTCGAGGAATGCAGTCAGCTGTCTATTGACGGTTTTCTCGATGTCTTTAGCCGGGAAGGAGAGAAGAGAGATGGGGCGGAAGTTCTTGAGGTCTTTGGGGTCTGCTGACGGTTTCTTCAGAAGTGCGTTGATTTCTGCATGTTTCCAGCTTTGAGGGAAGGTGGCTGACATGAAGGAACTGTTTATGATGTTCCGGAGGTGGGGTGCGATGATCGTGTCGGCTTTGTTGAAGATATGATGGGGGCAAGGGTCGGAGGGGGAGCCAGAGTGGATGGTGTTCATGACGTGGGTGGTGTCTTCGGTGCTGATGGGGGTCCATGCGCTGAGGGTGGTGGTGGGGGTCGTTGGTTTGGTGGCTGGAGGCGGAGTCTGGGGTCCGAAACTGTCGTGAATATCTGCGATCTTGCGGTGGAAAAATGTGGTGAGGGAGTTGCAGAGGTCTTGCGACGGTGTGATGTCGTTGTTAATGGCGCTAGGGTTGGAGAGCTCTTTGACGATGCTGAACAGTTCCTTGCTATTGTGGGTGTTGTTGTCCAGCCGCTCCTTGAACGATGTCCTTTTGGTGGTGCGGATCATCTGGTGGTGTTCGCGGGTGGCGCTCTTGAGGGCTGTCATGTTTTCTGATGTCCGTTTGTGGCGCCAAGCTTTTTCAAGGGTTCTGCATGATTTCTTTGCGGCTTTGAGGGCGTCTGTGAACCATGGGGTTTTCCTGTTGCCAGTCTTGCCTGGGGGTTTCTTCAGTGGAGCAAGGTCGTCGGCGCAGTTGGTGATCCACTGTGCGAGATTGTGAGCTGCGTCGTTGGTGTCAGGGGTGTCGACAGGAGGGTTCTGGCTTAGCGATGTGGTCAGCTTGTCTGTGGTGCCTTTGCTCCAGCATCTGCGGGGGATCTGTAGCGTGTGGTGGTGGGATGTAGTCTTCTTGAAGGTGAAGTGGATGCAGCTGTGGTCGGTCCAGTGTAGTCCGGTGGAGTGGCTGAAGGAGACGTGGTTGCTGGCGGAGAAGATGGGGTCGAGCGTGTGGCCAGCGAGGTGGGTGGGCGTGTCCACCAGTTGCTTGGGTCCGAGGTTGGCGAGGTTGTCGAGCAGGGTGGTGGTGTTGTTGTAGCACTAGAGCTCAGCTTGGTTGCCAACTAGGAACAGAGCAGCTTGGATCAGTTTGGAAACCAGCCAGGTAAGTTCTTCTAGGCAGCTGAGCACTATTTTGGCACCATTTCAGGTATTTGTTAATTGTAATCTTAATTATTAACAGTGTCGCGATTGCTGAAAATGAGTAGCTGAAGCAATCTCAATATTTGTGCTTTTTTTGCTTCATATATAGTTCATTCAGAGATCATTCAAATATCTATACTAGTTGCAGGCAAAGGAGACACAGCGGGGTAAATGATTGCCCAATTTCATGATTGCTGGTGGATCGTGCTGATTCACAATGAGGCTGCCATTTTAGGGTCTGACAGAGCCTCCGGCTAACTCAGTCGTGTCCTGCACAGCACTCTGCAAAGAAGCTGGTAGCGGCAAAGGCGTAACCTTAGGCGAAAATGGGGAGATTGGTGGCACCTGGATATCACTCTGGAAGCTGCATAGGTAGGTAACTCAATATGATAACGATCCGCCGTAACTGTAGTTTGTAGTCATTGGATGGTCGCCATTTTGGGTGCACTGCGTGAAAGATAGTGGAGAAGGCCCCAGCACCAGCAGTGAATTAACAGGTTTTCTTTTTAGGGCAAACTGGCATTAACTGGTGAATTCAATCTATGCCTCATCGCGTATTGGTCCGAGGTCTGGTATTGCTGTGGTGGAACACCGTAATTGTTGATTGCAGCATTAGGTGGCTGCCATTTTGGGACCGCTATCTGAGGGATAGCGGGAAAATTACCAGCTGTGATGTAGCAGGTTTTCAGGATGAACCGGCATCATCTGGTGGGATCATTCCATGCTCCATATTGCGTTGATCCAAAGTCTGGTGTGATCGTGGTGTTTAGACCCAGAGCGTAGAGAAGGAAGCATCAATGTCTCCGCATTGTGCAGAGCTATGGGATCAGGCAGCCATTAGCTCTGCCATCCAAGCCACGCCCCTGTATGGTGAATATAAGATATGATTCTGATCCTTTTTGCTCTTTTCAGGACTTGGCCACCTGTACATATATCAGACAGGGATCTATTGTAGGGCATGGTTGACAGATCAATGTTAATGTTTCAGGATTAAAAAATAACACAGAGGAAAGTGGGTGATCACAATCTTCAGAATTTCTTTATATTGTAAAATATGCTTTCTGGCCAAAAAACAATCATAGCCATAACTACTTACAAAGTGATAAAATGGGATAACTCTTTTAACTCAAAAATATCCTTATTAAGGAACCAAAATTGTGTTGCCTCACAACTGAATTCTAGATTCCAATAAGTCCAACCCTTTTCTGATTTGTGTAATCATTGGAAACAGCTACTTATCAGAGTTGAAATTTATTTCACCCAACATTACTGACAGAGCCGACCCTCTGTGACCGCAATCTACTCGGAGACACTCCATCGGGGGTGTAGAGGTGGGTGAGCGAGGACAGCTGATGTGATTTGCCCGACCTCTTAGGGAGTGGGCGGGAGCAGACTTGCGGTGTTTCAGGCCTGGGCTTGAGTTGTCAGGCTCCACCAGGGGACACCACAGGGAGGAAACAGCCACATGTGTAGCATGGCCTAAAGTAAATGTACAGAGAAGGTATGCCCAACTAGTGCTTCACCGTGCGAGAAGTTCTGCTCTGAGGGAAGACCGCCAAGAGTGCTCAAGCAGCCTGAATAAAGAGAAGTGCCAGGAACAGGGCCTAGAAGTGTCCTCCTCCCCATTAGAAAGAGGCACAGAGTTCAGTCAGCCCTCCTGCTGGCACAGTTGACAGAACAGCATGACTCAGTTTCCACGGGACAGCAACTTACCATTTGAACTACACAAACATTAGTTGCCCTATTGAGTGCGTAGCAGCAAGGAAAGCCAACAGTGGCCACTCCTGCCAAGATGGGGCCACCATTTGGAGCCCAGATGCAAGAAGGACTACAAGAGAATCCAGGAGATAGTGGGCGAACACTGGGGGGCCTGCTACAGGAGAAGGCGACTCTGGATAAAATACTGGCTGCCATAGAAAAGACCACGAAACGCAAGAGGCCAAAATATTTATAGTTGTAGTGGACATAGGCCTCCCACACCAAGATGAAAGGAATTTGGGTCGAAAAGTGCATGGAAAGGAAATGGCCCTTGCAGACGTTCAGCCATGAATGGCAAATATAAACGTCAATGTAGCAAATAATTTGCAAAATTTACAAGTCCTAGAACAGAGATTGGATGTCGCTGAGGAGCGCAACCGCAGAAATAATATAGTATATTAGAACTCTCAGAAGATGTGGAAGGAACAGTTATGGTCAGATGTTTCAAACGATGGCCAGCAGAGGAGGTGGCCCCACAAGTCCTTCAGAAATTTTTCGCACTTTACAGAGCACAGATGATTCTGGCATGTTGCCCTCTACCAGGAGCCCCACCACAACCAGTAGTGGCCAGACTGCTGCACTATAGGTAACAGGACACAATTCTGCGGAAAGCAAGGCAGGCAAGTTTACTCTTGATTGAGAATCAAAAGTTGTCCATATTTCCGGACTATATTATAGCTGTGCAAAGGATGACTTTCACAGCTGTGAAAAGGGTTCTACATGAAAATAGCATCTAGTATGCTTTATTATACCTGGCAAAATTGAAAATAATGCTTGATTGCAAGACCACGTACTTCTCGGAAGTGTCAGAAGCTTGAGTCTGTTTGGTGGAAACGAGCACAGCAGCAATATGGAAAGCGAACTAAGCCCCCCACCCACCAAGTAACAAAGATGAAGGCCGGAAATCTGCCATTGCTGCAGCAATAACAATTGGAGACAGGAGCAACAACAGGAGACACAGAGTCACTGGAGACATCAGGAGAGGACTCTGGACATGAACAAGAATTCCTGGAAGGATATGCGGCTCCCGATCTCACACCACACACTGCGGACGATCTATATTGGACCCACCGCCGACTGCCATTTCATGACAGATTGAGCTTGGGGGGTGAGGGTTCATGAAGATAGGGGTTCAGTGATATCATGAGCACACAGAGAGTCAGAGGCTGAGGGCAGAAAGGGTGCTGTGGGAATCACAAGGCAAGATGTATTGAATACTGGGACGGGCGGGGGCAAAGGGAGCACAAAGGTGTGTATATATATATATATATATATATATATATCTGTTTCTCTCTCCCTCTCTTTCTCTCTTTCCACCAGTGCAGAGAAGTCACACATGCTTTTAGCCTTAGACGAATATTTGCCATGGACGGGTGCTGCCAGTCCTGGAGATTTTAAAGTTGCAGTAAGTTTCTTGAAGTTGTTGAACCACAATCTACTGGTAAAACTAAATTGGGTGACAACCACAGGTGGTATAGGGGCAACTACACAATCAGTCTGAAGGAGCACTACAGCGGCCCTACCCGAAAGACTGTGGCGGACATGGACGCAAATCACAATAAATCTATATCACCCCCCCAAATGCACATTCTTGACACGGAACATAAGAGGCATGGGGTCTGCGATGAAACAATACACGGTCCATGCATACTTGAGGAGATGGGAAGGCCAAATAATATTTCTCCAAGAGACACACTTGACAGCACATGTAGTAATAAACCTACAGATGTGATGGAGGGGCAGATATATGCCACCAGTCACTCTTCATATGCAAGGGGGGCACTGATTTGGATTAGGTCTGCGTTACCTTCCATTCCAGAGTGCTGGCAGAGACCCAGAGGGCAGATATCCGGCAGATTGGATGGACAGGTCATAATGCTTGGTTGTTTGTGTGACACAAACATAGAACAACCCAACGAATTTGACTTCATATCTGCCAAGTTAACCACGAAACCAAATGCCCTAATAATACTAAGGGGCAAAACGAAATGTGTGTTGGACGTTGCGTTAGACGTTGCGTTAGACGGCTCGTATCCACCTTTGTCAACTGCCCCAACAGCTAGAGTGGTGCAAGGATCTGCGAAATTACACCCTGCCAGTTCTTCTGTAAGCAATAATCACTAGTGACATGAATATCCCAGTCCAAGCACTTTGTGACCACAAACTAATTATGGAAAAAATCGGAAAGAAAAACGTTATAGGGCAAAAACCTAAGGAAGGCACCCGTAAGTAAAGGTAGGGGGTGCTTAGAAAAAAGAATGACAAGGAAAAAAAGAGTTCAGCAATGGGATGGGGCTCCACTTCCATTTAAAAAACAGTTTACAACATGCCACATTTGTGTGGTGTTTTTCAACGTAATTGTCATTCACCGCTTTCTTGTAAGGTTTGAAAAGTAGTAGAGATGAGGGCACATCGACATTCGAGGCATTCTTCTGTGGTGAAGTCTTTGCCTAGGCCGTCCCCGCGCCTTTCAGAGTCTCAAAGAGACCCCGCCCAGTTACATGAATTTTAGGAGGCCTCATATTTGGGCAGCCCTTCCCCCCCGCTGGAGCGCCTTGGGACCCCGACTAGTCTTCCGCCAGTGTGGTTGCCCCCGGTGCCAGTCTGCCCCCTTGCATCTGTTGATGGAACCATCAAGCCACCTGGACCTTCCCTGTCATCAGCTTCAATACCGCCGCCATCTCCATCGTCATCCCTGACTCTGACACAGAGTTGGACAGGAGTTGTCTGATACTGGCTCCGGCGCTGATGGCAGGCAGACTCCCCATGATGGAGCCAGTACCTTATTCATATGATAGGCTTGGACTGGGGATTGAAAGGGAGGGGTTTGCAGACCCTTTTGGATACCAGTTACAAGATCCTGAAGACAACTGGTATGAGGATTTGGATACTGGCTTGAAGTCGTTCTTCTACTGTGGCTGTAGGAGAGTAGGATCTGCTTCTTATAGTTACCCCCACTTTTTGCTGATGCTTCACTGTTTTTCGACTTTAGTCTGGCTGGGATCCTGCTATCTAGGAGCCCAGCCTAGCTGCTTCCTCTCTAAATTGATTGCATGTTCTTTAGGTACACAACAGATTGGATTCTGGGGTACCCTTATAAGTCCCTAGTATATGGTATCCTATATACCTAGGGCGTAGGTACCCCAGAGGCCTCTCAGGGGCTGCAGCATGTATTATGCCACCCCTGGGAGACCATGCAAAATGACACCACAGGTCTGCTACAGCAGCCTGTGTAAAGTGGTGTATGCACCCCTTACTTAGATATAGGTTCACTATATCTATCCATATTACTGCACATTTAAACCTATCAGTCACCCCTATGCAGGCCTTAGCAATCCTGAAGGGAGGGTGCTGGGTTTTATTTGAGAGGGTGCCCATGCATGAGCAGAGCCCCTCTGCAGCCTTCGGAACCTTTATTCCGGAGTTGTTTGTGATGCGGCCAAACCATATACTGTTAGGTACATTATAACCTTGCGGTAAATGCAAACTTTGGAATGGCTGCATGGAAACATGTCGTGTTTGGTGTCAAACACCTTGGAATCATACCTCCCTGCCAGTAACTGGCGAGGGAGGTATGATTCCACCCTACTAGAGGGAGAAATATGACTTCACCGGTACACCCGTACCTGCTTCACAGAACCCTGGCATCACAAAATGGATGCTGCCAGCCACAGACATGAGTCTACCCTCCTGCTGCTGGACGAAACTCCGGCAGGGGATGGCTGGACAATAGGTCTCCTGTCACAGGGAGGTGTGACCATCTCCCAGACAGGCTTTAGTGTATTTGGGCTGGGTGGGTGCACTCCAAGAGTGCTTTGATGTCTGCACTGGGGGCACAAGTGGTGTCCCTGCGCATAGTCCAGCTCAAACCAGTTGCAGGGGCTACTAGCCCCTGCTCTGGCGCGAAACTGGACACAGGACATGGGTGTAGCCACCCCTCTGTCCTGATCCTCCCATAGGTGGGTCCCCAGAGTTTGTCCCACCCCTTCCTTGGGTATAAAGTAGGAACCCCTGGCTACAGGACTTTAGATTTACCTGGACGAAACTCTGCTACAGAATCCCAGAACTTCAACTATCTACACGACGTTGGATGATCGAAGAATCTCCCTTGAAGTAATGGAGTTACTCCACTGCAAGGCAGGCACCAAAGACGCATCTGTCTGGTTTGCAACTACGCAGCTCCTGAAGGACTCCAAAGACTTTGCAACACAGGAGGTGGGTTTCCAAGCTTCCCCGAGGCAAACCTGAGATCCAAAGCCCTCGTGGGGACTGTGCAACCCGAACCCCTGGACACCGTGCACATTTGCAGCAGCATATGCTTTTTGGCGATCCCTGAGGCTGTGCTTTGGGCTACTTGCAGTCCAGACCCCAAGCAGTGATTCCACCGAAGATTGCTGGCCTACACTCCTCGAGTGTCCCGTGGGCTGGTATTTAGGGATTCCTCTCGCGGACCCTTCGCGATCCCTTGTCCATCGACTTGTGGGTCCCTGAGAAGAGAACTTTAACTTTCAACAGGCTTACCTGTTTGCTCCAGACGTGCCCTGACTCTCCCTCGCTTGTGGAATCCACAGGACCTTGCTGCTCCACCCCGAAGCCTTTTTACTCTCACCGCGTGGGTTGCCTTTGCCAAGGCTTGTTGGTCTCTAATCCGGACACCGACCCCCCCCCCCACCCCTCAACAATCAACATCCTTCATGGGACAGCTCACCTGCAGACTGTGGTGGTCTTCAATGTTTCCTGGTCCCCGTGGCAGTGGAGTCAAGCTTCACCTCTTTGCACCTGAAACACCCGAAATTGGTGGACATTGGTCTACCGTGCCCCTGGTCACGCTGAAGTGACCCAGACTCTGTCCCCTCTGCTTTCAGTTCCTTCACATCTCCGATCCAGGCTTGGATCACACCAGACACTTTCCCTCTTCACGGCAGCAGCACTTTGCAGCAACTCTCCATTGAAAACGACGAAGATTCCCGACACCATTTGACACCTATGCACCCGGCTTCCCTGGGTTAGGTAACACGAGTACTCCGGTGCTCACATGGGTGCTGGCCTTAGATCCTTCTAAGTCTCCAAGGGTTTGCTCCAAGTCCTCTCCCAAGTGTCCTTAATCTTTAAAATTCCAACTGCGACTTTCCCATAGGATTGTACGGAGCTCGCGGTTGTGTTCTCACACCGCACGCGTCCCCCGTGGGTCCCCTGTGTCACTACCTTGGGTGGTTCCTTGGGGTCCCAGCTATTCTACGTGCTCCAGGCACTGTGTCTAGTCAAGTCGTGGGTCTTATACCACTTTCTTAATCTATGGTTTGGTCTCCTCCTGGGGCCCATTGTATATTGTGCCATTTACTGTCGTTCTAGTGCTTTAATATTGTATATCTTGTTCTCTAATCTCATAAAGAGGTTAGTAGAGGGTGTTTAGAAATAAATACATATATTTTATATATACCCTGTGTGGTTCTACTTTCATTTGGTCATTCAGGAGGTTATAATCTGGTAAACCAAGCTGCTTTACATTCCTTCAAGACTTAGCCTGAAGGCTGCTCTCCATAGCTACCACTGGGATAGCTTTCAATAAAGGTTGTCTTTAACCTAATCATCAATAAGGGTTGTTTGGACTGGTACAATGTGCCCACTATAACTAGAGGACTGCATATACCAGGCCAACTTCTCACAGTGGCTATGAAGGAGGGTGTCTCATTCATAGTGGTGGTGCATAGGGTGACTGTGGTCCTAGACCTAACAGTACCCTCAGTGGCGGTTAAGACAAACGTCTTGATGGAAGTGCTTCAGCAGAGAGGTTCCCCTACCGAACCATTACTCCCATTTAATGAAGCCCTTACTGAGGTCCTACTCAAAGGCCTGGTCCAAGCCCTGCACAGGAGTTCCTGCGGATTGGAAAATCACCTGCCACCATCGCCTCACCCCAGGTGACCCCCCCCGTTTCCTCACTCCGCACCCACCGAGGAGCTTGATGGTCCAGGCCTCCACCTCCAAAGGTAACCCTGACGCATTCCCTACAACCGGACAGGGAATACAAAAGGCTGGATACCTTCAGGGAGAAGATGTTCTCTTCCACCAGCCTAGCACCGCGGTCAGTGAAGGCCGTGTGCCTCTTGGGCCAATACTCCAATACCATCTGGGACTTGGTTGCACAAGCGCTGTCCATGGTCTTGAAGGAGCCCCAAGTCATACTCTAAAGCAACTGCTGATGAGAGGGATGCAGCGAAGTTCACCATATGATGTGGGCTGGATACAACCAATTTGCTGGGAAGAGTAATTTCATTGTCGGTGGCCCATAACCCACAAGTCAGCAAGATGGAGACTGTCCTAAACATAGGAACAAAGTCTCCCAGGTTCAGTCTTAACAAGGACTGAAAGGAAAATGGGTTAATGCGTCAACGTTTCAGTCTCTGCTGAAATGAATCTACGAGACTCGTTAAATGTCAATGTTTAGAACCTATCAGTCATTATCAAGACCTTTGAAGTACCCCTTGAATTTTGGAACCCCTTACATAATCTTCATTTTTTTAATACAATATAATTCAATTAAGTTATACACCCGGTTGGATTGATTTATTCTTCGTTTTCAAATGTACTTTGACCATTGTGCTTTTCATTTTATTGTGGATGTTATGAATAGACTTCTAGGTAGTATTTGCTAATTTCACTTAAATACACCTTTAAATATATCCCTTGTTGGCAACATTATCCGACACTTACCTACACAAGCCCACAAGGGTGTATTGGGTTGTCCATTTTGATATATATATCTATAAACGTGGGCACTGAAAAAAAGGAGCAGGGCAAAAAAGTATTAATTTGCTAATATGATTGACACGGTGTGATAAATCTGCACAAAATTTGGCAGAAGCTAGGAAGGATTCGTTTTCTATTGGTATTTCAAGTTTTGTGCCAATCCATAAAGAGGAGGGTGTCCTCTTTATTTACTTATAACTTTGGTGCTGGTTGATCAATCTGTGTCAAGTGTGGCAAGTAGTTAGCAAATGATACCCAGTGCAGGTATATTAGGTTTCGTGAAGATACAAAGGGGGAGCAAAATTGAAGGGATAGGATGGGGGGGTTCAAAAATCTTTTTTATGGTCCTAACGTGGATGACCCCGCGTTTTATAATGATATCTGGAGGCGAATAGCGGCATTGCCCCCTTCAGTTGTGATTTGGGGTGGTGATTTGAATATGTACCTAGACTCGCAATTGGATAGATATTCCAATACAGTATGGCATGGTAAACATGCTGCACAGATGATTAGTGAGATAATGGCGCCCGAGGGCCTTGTGGATGTGTGGCGTAGCCGCAACCCTGATGGGAGGGAGGGCACGTTTGTATAGACTGTGCATGGCTCGTAGTCCAGGTTGGACTATTGGCTCTTGTCCAAGGAGGTTAGTTCATGGATGATCTTGGCCCGCCACCTCACTAAGACACTCTCTGGTCATGCCCCTATGCTTTTGGAATTGGACATACCGACTCACTCGAGGCTGGCATTTATTTCTCGGAGAATGAGGGCACGGTCGAGGGATCTGGGACTCTATGGGAGGCCCATAAAGTTACCATGCGTGGGGAATGCATAGGAGCGCAGGCCGGGGTCCTAAAGTCACTACGAACCAGACTAAGCACATTGGAGGATAGGATATGCGAGCTTGAAGGTACATATGAACAGGCACCCACCCCTACACTGTTGGCCCAAATGAGAGATTTAGTATCAGAATATGATGAAGTGCCGAGCAGGAATCGCAGCATAGATCCAGGAGATGGATTGCAAGCTGATATGGTGAGTGGGGTAGGCCGAGACACTCTTTGGCTAGCGAGCTGCGAATGTCAGTAGGCCAGGACCACATTGTAGAAATCTTGGACAATAACCTTGAGGCACGTCATACCACACCGGTGATCAGTCAGGTGTTTATGGGGTTCTTCTCTGGTCTATATGGGCTGGTGTCGTCTGATCTGAATTCTCACACTACTTGGACGACATAGCATTGGGCTGGTTATCACTGGGCCAGCGTGAGTATTAAAGAGGCCATAATGTTGCTCCCTAATGGCAAGCTGGAGGTCTTCACTGAAGCATATGAGAAAGGTATGCTTCCTCCTTCCCTGCGAGAAGCCCTCATTGTGACACTGTTAAAGCCAGACAAAATAGACAATAGATGGGAGTCATATAGGCCACTTTCCATGATAAACATTGACACTAAAATATTAGCAAAAATAATTGCTAACAGACTGCAACCTCTGATCGCAAATCTGGTCCTTCCAGATCAATCGGGGTGTGTACCCCAAAGATCCACAACACATAACTTACGAACTATATTTGCTGTGCTGCATCAGCTGGACCCTGAACTCCCAGCTGCCGCTGTCCTGTTGGATGCAGCTAAAGCTTGCGTTGGGACTGTATGTCTGTGGTGCTGCAGCTCATGGGGATGCCACAGTTTTTCTTGAAATGGGTACACCTCTTATATACCTGTCCCGCCACCAGGTTGCGCATAAATGGAGTGGTTTCTAATCCTATAGCTATCTGCAGGAATGGCCCCTGTCTCCAATGCTGTTCTCTTTGGTGCTGGAGCCCTTGGACTGCAATATAAGGCAGGGTCATGCTGCTGCGGCTCTGGACCTCAGGCGGCGCCCGCTCGCTATTTCCCTATATGCAGATGATATGCTATTGTATGTGAGGAAAACCGCGCTGCATTTGGATTCCCTGTTGAGGGAGTATGTATGCTTCGAACAATACTCAGGCCTTGGTATTAACTGAAGTAAGTCTACGTGTTTCCCCTAACTGAGTGCACGAAGGAGCTGGTGCTGGGGTTTCCGCTGGTTTGGTCGAGTGAACCTGTGTGATATTTGGGAGTCTGGGTGCACAGAGTCCTTGAAACTGTGATTATCATGAACTACAGGCGAGTGATTGCAAAACTAGATGACCAGGTTGCCAGATGGACCCGCCTCCCCTTATCCCTCGCTGACCAGATAGCTGTTACCAAAATGACAATCCCCCCCAAATTATTATATTTGTTTGTGAATATCACCTTAGAGCCATCTTTCAAGCTACGCAGTCATGCTTGCTAGGACTGGTTTGGGTGAGTAAAAAAAACAAGATGCAGCTGAGAAACAATGGCGTTACCATTTGAAAAGGGAGGCTTTGAAGTCCCAGATCTGCAGCTATATTATCTCTGTGCACAAGCCCAATTCATGCACTATTGGTGCTTCCCCCAGCATTACCTGCTGCACCTGGCGGTGGAGGCAGATAACGCACACCCGACCCCGTTGACTGCTATGATATTGCAACATAAAACACAGGGGAACAAGAAAGAGATTCGATTGTGTGCACGGTTAAGGCGTGGAAGGCCCTGGGTGCCCGTGCAGGACATGAATATCTATACACTCCGGCTATGCTGATTGCAGCTCACGCGGATATTTCGGTAGCGTGCAAGATGAGGGCACTGACTATAGTGTCCGGTGCGGGCATTACTAAACTGATGGATATGTTTTTAAATGGGAAGTTTTTATCCTTAAATGACCTCACAGCAGGGTCCCAATATGATGCAATGCAGGGGTTTGTTTACACCAGGCTGCACATTGCTTTTAGGACGTTGGATCCAGGATTCCCAGAGGAGCCGAAATGCTGAAAATTGCTTTATCAGTGGGGGAATCTACAGGGCTTATCACCCTGCTGTACAATGCCTCCCAGAGAGAAATAGATGTGAGAAGTTCCACTTCCTTTGATAATTGGAATAGACAGTTAGAAGTGCCGTTGGTCTGGGACGATTGCGTGGCATGCTGTGCACGGCCAATTGTAATCTCAGAATCATTAATTTCAAATTCCTGCATCAAATGTATTATACACCGGGGGGCGTGGCTAGCAGCCGATGAAGATGGCCGCCTTCAGAGAACGCTGCGCTAGCAGCCAGTGTCCAAGCTCAAGAAATCCGACATAATCCTGAGCCTGAAGGCTGTGCTACGCGGGGGACCGTGAGGGAAACCCGCAGCTGTCTGGCGGTGCGTTTCAACCCCATAAACTGAGGAGTGCGTGGCGAGGAGGAGACAGGCAGGGTGAGCGGCCCACAGTGGCAAAATGGCACCGTCCCGATGATCGAGGGACTGAAGCGGGCCTGTTGTTCGAGTGCAGCCGTTCTAGTGAAAGGCGGGGGAGCTGGGAGCGGTCGACCGAGAATCTGAACCCACCCTCGGAGGACAGCTGGGCTCCGACACAGCCATACTGAAGTGCGAGGCACGCTGATTGTGGACTCGGGGCGTGGACACCGGCGGGCCTGTAGCATCTCGGCCGAGGGGCCCCATCTGGTCCCTGTCTCCGGCCTGTCTGCCCGCGCTTTTTTCTGTTTGCTCCCTGCCGTCCTGCCACGTAAAGTAGCTTCCACGCTCGTATTCTGGATGACTGCCTGGGCCCGCACATACAACTCCTGACTCTGAGGTTAACTGTCCTGGGAGCAGCTGCCGAGCGTAAGATTGATAGGGGTCCTCAGCCCCAGAGAGTGATTGGGACTTTGTGAAGACATCTTCCGGGGCCACATGCAGAAACTACACTGGTACATTGTTTGTGAGGTGCGGGGGTTGTCCCGCCCCTCCCTATAGGCGACCCGGACATATCCCTTGGTGCCTGCCTGCAGGGACTGTCAGCTGCGCAAAGCAATAGGCGCCAGAACAGCAGGGCTTGCCTGAAAACCGCCGGTGGCTGGGACTGTAGTCCAGAGTGGGCATCGCGGCGAGCGGTGTCCTGACTTAGCCGGAGACCATTAATCCTGCGTTGGCTTCTGTGCGCAGAGAGGCATCGGAGACCCTGTGGAGGTGCTGCGGGTGGTGCGCTCCGCTTCCACGAGGTGGGGGACGAACACAGGAGCACTACCTGCTACAGGTACACCTCCTGTCAAGTGGACATATTGCGAGCAATACGCCAACTGCGAGCAATACGCAGACTGCGACCATGGGCTGAAACAGAGTTCTGGGGCCTGGACAGGCCAACCATATTGATAAATGCACGGTGGCCATGGGTCGCGACGATGGAGCGACGGGAGTGGGTCCACAGGAAGACTTTGAGGATCAGACCCCAGACCCAACCCTGAAGGATATTATGAAGGCAATACGGGAATTGAAGGGGACGCTGGAGACAAAACTGGACTCCACCATGGAGGAGGTAAACCTCTTGCGAGTCGACCTTCAGAAAATCTTCGAAAAGGTATCCATGGCGAAAACAGGCATTGGGGGCCTACAATCTAAAACTAAACGTTTGGAAGACCAGGTTGCCGCGCTCATAAAGAATCAGACAGACATTTACGCCCGGCTTGAAGACCAGGAAGGGAGGCCCCGGTGCAATAATATTCACGTCGTGGGAGTGCCGGAAGGAATGGAGGGACAGTCTGTGGCTTTATTTTTCAAAGACTTGATTTTAAACCACCTGAAGCCCAAACGCCTCTCAAACTTTTTTTCAATAGAACGCGCGCATAGGGCCTTGGGTGGTAGGCTCCGCCTTGGAACACCCCAGCGCATAATTATTGCCCATATTTTAAACTTTAGGGACCGGGATGCCATCCTACAGACAGCGCGTATGCACGGAGACCTCCAGCACGAGAATGCCGTCATCCGATTTCTTTCCCCCGACTTCACACTGCAGGTTCAACGGCAGAGGTGCACGTTCGATGCAGTCAAAAGAGCTCTACGTGAGCAAAATGTGAAATATATGATGCTCTTCCTGGCTAAAATCAAGATTATAGGTGAAGATAAGACCTACTTCTTTGACTCACCAGCAGAAGCGAGTGACTGGCTTGAGGGTTAGCGCACTGTTTGTCGCAGAGGAGGCAAAAATTGAGCGGCTGCGGAGAGTGGCCACGTTGTGGAGGAGTAGAAGGCGGACAAGTGATTTGTGGGACAATCCTTTAGTATCTGAAACTGAACTTTTCCACGATGTAAGCTTTGTGGGGTGCGGGTTGGACATGGGCCGCTGAACGGACTTCCGTGGTGTCAGACCCCCCCCCCCACCCCCGACAGGTCATTCATTTTTTACAGTGTATGGAGGCTCTTGTACTACTTGGTATGTGCTTGATACCATTCATCAGAAGACAATCTGTGCTTCATGCTGGAGGCTGGCTCTCGGCTTCCCACAAATGTTGTTTCGTAGTCTGGGCGACAGGCACTCTGCATGTTTGCGAGGTGGGAGGTTGGGGGCTCACCTAGCAGGGTTGCAGGGAGGGGGGGTTGGGTAACTGGTTTGTTTTGTTTGGGGGGGACGGGAACCATGCTCAATACAAAGAAGTCCAGCACTTGCAGGAGGTCATGGTGATGGAAATCCATCTAGCGAAGGAACACTTAATTACTACTCACCCGCTCCGAGGCTATGGGGGACTAACTAACATAGAGGTATGAACTTGGAATGTGAATGGTCTGGGGAATAAGATCAAGCGTACTCTAGTCCTACAACAGGTCAAGAAGCACTTGCCAGACGTGGTATTGATCCAGGAATCGCATTTAAGAGGGAGCAAATGTAAGGCAGCCGATTGCTTTGCGTACAAGTTGGTGGCTCACTCTGGGTACATGTCCAGGGCTCGCAGGGAGGGTATCCTGGTGCGCAACGCGCTGCCCTTAGTTATTACGAACACTTGTACAGATGATGCAGGCTGTTTTGTGGCAGCGGCAGGCAAATGGGAGGGACGCCTACTGGTGTTGTATTCATGCTACATTCCCCCAGGTCTTCACACAGTCATTTTCCCGGAGCTAAGCCCTTGGGCACTCTCTTGATTGGGGGCGATACCAACGCTGTCATGAACCCAGCACTTGACCAGTCTGGCTCTCATACGGGCCGTCAAGGTGAACGTGGCCTGGCTGATTTTGCTATGGCCATGGGTATTGTGGACAGATGTCGGGCGCACAATCCATCGTTACGGCACTACACTTACTACTCTGCACAACATGACTCCTTCTCTAGGATAGATCATTTTTTTCACACGAGACGAGTGATTTCTTCGTCCCCAAACACATGGCGAAGGGCATTTCAGACCACTCCCCGGTATGTGTCACTATTACAGGCCCACTGTTGAATAGAGCCGCATTCCCGAGAATCGACCCCTGGCGCCTGCGGGACCAGATGCTCAGAGACAAACTCCGAGAAGACTCGGAGCTCTATTTCAAGGAAAACAGGGGATCCGTAGACTCGCACATTTCCAAGACGGTGTTGAGGGGACAGGCACAGGAGCGGATCGGAGCCCAGAAGGAAAAGTAATCCCCGCAAATTCGGCTGCTAGAGCAAGAAATTCACCAGCTGGAGGTTGACAACGCGGTAGCAACTAGTGCTGACCTGTGACATAGGCTAGTGCGGAGACAGAATGACTTGAGAGCCCTGGCGGATAGCGAGGCAAGGACATATGCCCTGGCGATGCAACACAGTTTGTACGACATGGGGGACAAGGCATTGAAGCTCCTTGCGTGGCTGGAAAGGCGAGACAGGGAGCGATGCTGGGTGACTGGGGTCCGCAACCCAATGGGAGTGCTGAAAACCACCAGTAACGAAATAGCAGTAGTATTTGCCACGCGCTTTGAGCAAGTCTATGCGCCCGTTGCACGAGGTCCGAAACTGACTGCGAAGAGCTATTGAGGGACTTTACCCTGTCCATGTTGTCTGGGGAGGTGCGCGATGCGCTAGAAGCTGAACTCACAGAGGAAGAGCTGGGTGGCGCCTTGAGGTCTCTGAAATCCGGGAAGGCGCCGGGCCCAAATCGGCTCCCAGTGAGCTATACAAAGGGCAGGCCTCGATCATGATACCGCCTTTACGGGACATGTTGATTGATGCACGCGAGAAAGGACGGCTCCCTCTTGACCAAAGGGCTGCCACGATAGTGGTAATCTATAAAGCCGGGAAGCAGCTAGATCAATGTAGCTCATATCGTCCTATTTCTCTTATTAATATGGAGACCAAGTCCCTTGCGGACAGGCTGGTGTCAGTTATTGCAGACCTGGTCCATGTAAACCTATCGGGCTTTATGCCCTGCAGAAGCACCGGGCACAATCTTTGGAGATTATATGGCATACTTCACATGACGAGCGATCAGACAGCCCAACAGACAGCATTGATGGCGCTGGACGCATCAATGGCGTTCAATAGCATCAAATGGCCCTACTTGTTCATGGTACTCTGGCGGTTGGGTTTTGGTCCTAACTTCTGAGGTTGGGTATGGCTCTTATATGAAGCACCCACAGATTGTGTGTGAGTTAATGGAGCGTTGTCACGCTCCTTTTAACTGCGGAGAGGCACTAGACAGGGTTGTCCCCTGTTCCCACTATTGTTTGCCCTGGCATTGGAGCCACTGGCACACTGAATTAGGGGGGACCGGATGGTCTGGGGTATAATGGCCCTGGGGGGATGGGAGGAGCGAATTTTGCTCTATGCTGATGACATAGTTTTATACCTCGTACAACCCTATTGCTCAATGGCGCGAGTGCTCCACATCTTGGAGCTCTTTGGTAGCTATTCAGGCTACAATATCAATTGGTCCAAGTCAGTGATCTTTCCATTGTCTGGTCCCCCTACCCAGGGTCCTGGCGTGGTGCCCAGCCCCACTAGTGTTGGAGGGCTTCAAATACCTGGGGACCCACGTTACGGGCTACCATGGGGAGTTTCTAGAAAAGAACCTCGGGCCTCAGCTACACCGACTTAACACCGATGTTTGCCATTGGCGTACTTTGCCGCTCTCGCTTATGGGTCGAGCAGCCCTGTTTAAAATGATGACATTGCCACATCTCCTATATGTTCTCCAAAACACCCCGTGTCCTGTGCCCCCCCCGATAATTTTCAGACGAGTATCACAAGAAGTCAGAATGTTGTTGTGGCAGGGTGGTTCTCCCAGAATTGCGCTTCACAAGCTGCAAAAGGGGGTACATGATGGCGGCATGGCGATTCCTGATGTCAGGCTATATTACTGGGCCTCGCAGCTCCAGGTCGTGAACGACTGGGTATATGTTGATGTTGTGGAGCCGGCTTTCAGAGCAGAGTGGGCCGCTATGCCGGGGGGGAAACTGTGAGTCTCTTCTCTACTGCCGGAAGCCACATTCTGAGTGGCCGATACATACTAAAGTGGTGCTACAGTGTTGAAGGGAGGCCAATAAACTCCTTGGCTGGACAGGCAAATTGACTGGCCATACCACGTTAAGGGAGGGGGAACCTCTTCGTGCAGTAACGGCCCTCACGGGCTTTAAGGGGTGGAAATTGATTGGAATGGAGTATTTGGGAGATGTTTTTGAGGAGCTCCAACAGGAATATAGCCTCCATCAGACCCAGAGATACCATTATTTGAGATTGGTGCACGCTCTCAGAGTCCACATCCACAGTGGCACCTCGGTCCCGGAATACTCCCCGTTAGAAGACAGGTTATTACTGGACCCCAATCCTGAGAAAGCGACCTCCACGATTTATCATAAATTAATAAATAAATAATATACCCGACCCCCTGACGACACTTAGAGAGGCATGGGTTTAAGACCTGGGTAGCATTGACGATGAGGAGTGGCAGGAGGCTATCCAGAGCCCAAGAGAGATCGTGATTAGATCCAGATTCAGGCAGATACAACTGAAGATAACCCACCGCACCTACTATCCACGTACACACCTCTATACCTGGGGCAAGGCCCCTACAGCACTGCGTCAGGGGATGTCAGCAGGAGGGAACTTTTCTACATATTTTATGGGAATGCCCAGAAATTGCGAGATACTGGCATAGAGTTCCGGACTCGATGTCTAGGGTGTCGGGAGTGACAATTCCCATGGACCCCAAATAGCTCCTATTAATGATTAAGGGGGAATCCAACTGGCCCAGGTGGGTGGGTATTTGGTTGGCTCACGTGGCGGGGATCGCTAAGCGCAATATTGCCAGAGGGTGGGGGGCGCCCCTACCTCCGACGCTGGAGGAGTGGGGGCGTGACCTTGATTGGTGCAAGCGGGCAGAAGAAACTGTGTACAAGAGTAGAGGGTGTGGTAAAAAATGGGAATTAATATGGGCCCCCTGGCGAAGGTTTAGGGGGAAGAATTTGGGAGATTGATATGAGATAGCCGGAGTGTTGGGACTGGGGGATGGGATGCGTGTCACTAGCAGTGTCTCCAGCTCTAGAAATTCATCATGGGGTGTAGGCTCACCCGGGTCACTGTTTCTACTGTGGTTGTTATGATCACCTATTTCCTCGTAACTGAAATTCCTATTGTTGAAGATGTATAAACCTCACTGTATACTACTGCAAGTATTTAATGGAAATGTGGATTGAGCTGTGTTAATAAAAAAGAGTTTAAAAAAATTGCATTATACACCGAAGAGGCTGCAAAGATATGGGCTGCGTGAGGAATCTAGATGTGTAGAGAATGGGGCAGATTTTGCACATTTGGCCTGGTCATGTGGCTCCATTTATGGCTTCTGGACGAAAGTTACACGGACTCTCACGTTGAAAATAATGGAAACTGTAGAATGCTCACCCGAACTTTGCTTATTGGGCCTGGTAAAAAAGTTTAAGCCATGTAACAGGCGCATTGTAGCTGTCACTACCTTATTGGCGTAGCGAATGGTTGCAAAGCACTAGGGTGGTAGACGGCCACCCAAGGTGGGGCAAAGGCTGAAAGAACTGGTTTATTGTCAAGAACAGTTGGACGCTTACGCGGAGGAATTGCCGGAGGCCTCTAGACCTAAAAACTTCTGTCTGCCCCTTACATGCTATCTGTTCGAACACCCGGATGCGATATAGTCTCATGGCTCTTGGGTGTGCAGCACAGAGTCTAATATAATGTTCAACTATTGTATTATGTATGTTGACGGACAGCATTGGACTTGTAAGTGAATACGTGGTACTGCATAGCACATGTTCTGTAGCCTATTTGCTATAATAGAGTATATCTGGGATGTCAATGCAACTATTGTAAAGTGTATTGCATAATTTATCACTGTATTATGCTTAATGAATACAGTTTTTTTTAAAATATACTAATAACTTTACCAGCGTTTGATGGATAGGCACAACATTTGGAATTGACTTAGCACATATACGCTTCTTTTAGTATTTTGAAGTTTGTGCAGATCCATTCGAGGAGGGGGCGCACGTGTTCATTCGATCAGAATATTAGCACTGTGTGATGAATCAGCACATTTGGCAGAAACTCACAAGGTATTTGATTGGTACATGATGTTTTAGGCAAAACCATTAAGAGGGACGGGGGGAGATACACAATTTGCAATTGCTTGTAACTTTAGCACGGTTTGATGAATCTTCATCAAATAATCTAATGTGACAGGCAGTTACCAAGTTACACCCAGTGCAGGTGTTTCAGGGTTTGTACAGATCCACTGGGAGAGAGGAGTTAAGGAGTGGCATCAAACATTTTTGATTTAGCATTAACCTTTGCTCCCTTTGATGGATATGCATGAAATTCAGCAGGGACTTAGCATTTTGTGCCTACTCGTTTTTCTCCATTTAATGCCGGCCCATCTAGGGAAGGGACATTTCAAAAGGAGGGGCAGGTGGTGAAAGAAGGGTTCATCTGCTCATTCATGTGGCTCTACCTGATGAATCCGCACAATGTTTGGCAGCAGTTTCGCTTCCCGTTGTTAGGTCAGTCAGGGGAGACGTGCGAAAGGGGGAGGGGATAAAAGGGGGAGGGGATTAAAGATAGAGGGGCGGGGAATTACAGTGCCATTCAATAATAAATGTGCAGTTGTTCAACTAATCAGCATGACATTTGGCAGCCCTGCGACTAACCCTGCTGCACACAGATCCCTTGGTTGGGCATAGGGCAAAGGCTGTGCACCCTTCAGGACAGATGGATGGCAGGCCAGGCACAGCATGGATTCAGTATCCACAATGGTTGGAAGCAGGGCCTGGCCGCAGGCTCTGCTACGCAGGCCAACGATTGAAAAATAAATAAATTATAAAGAATGAAATGCACAAAAAACTGTTAAAAAGTACGTTATGGTTCTTGCTCAAACATGTCAAGCCACTGACATTCGCCAGTTATAGTTTGTTACACACACAACACACCATAAATTGCACCACCTGCCATGTGAAAAACACAAATTTGGCAAAAGAACAAACAAAACAGCGATCAAGAGAACATGGCACAATGGAGGCTGGTGCAAGTTATGACGCGTTAGGCATTGGGTGTCGTGCCTTCCAAATCCGAGTCCTCAGGGCTGTGTCGATGCTCTATGGGGGCCCACCTCTGAATCGACCCAAGTCTGGCGCATGTAGAATACACAGACTCTTGGGGCAATTGAGCGGGGGAAGGAAAGGATGGGGACTGCTGGGAGGGAGACCTGTAAAGAAAAGAAAGGCAACGTGCAACACATACACATAGGCAAATGAAGAAAATGAGAAAACACAACTACTGCACAATAAAGTGCTCCACCCTGGAACACATATCGGAACACGTTGTTGCCTGTAGAATGCCCCACCTGGAGCAACAGTTAAATAAGTGAACTCTGAGGTTGCCTCCTCAGATCACAACAGTTGCGTGGCTAAGGACCCCGCACCCTCTTTCTATATACTCAAAGTCAAAGTGAGGAGGACGGAAAAATATGGAGGTGTGTTTAATCCTCCCTCAAGTCAATTCACACACCCACACTCACTGCGATGAGCGTTCGCTCTGTTGTGTACTGTACTTCCCAAAGTACGAAAGGCACCGCACACTGCACGCTCTCCAAACAACTGTTTATACTTGACTGCGTGTCTCTTTCAAAAGTACGAAAGACACTGCACACTGCACGCTCTCCAACAACTGCTTATGCGAGACTGCGTGTCTCTTTCAAAAGTACGAAAGACACGGCACACAGCACGCTCTCCAACAACTGCTTAGACGTGACTGAAAGTTAGCTCGCGGGCACTATACCCTCCCTGCAATAAAGGACCACGAGTCGGCCTTTTTCCAACAGGGAGCAGGTAACCCACGCGCCACTACGGGCGACGACTCCCCTCTGCATGTAACGGCTGGGAAGCACGTTACGGCCAACAGAGGAGATCCCAGGACTTGGGTTGTCCGAATGACGGACCAAGGCTATGAAATGGCGGTTCCGAGAGTAAAGACTCCAGAACCCTCTTACCGCTACCACGGAGGCGAAGACTTTCTCTCTGCCCCTGGAGCAGACCACAATGGAGGAATAATCGGCAACGCCGCCCGGGGCTCTGCCGCTTTGTATCCTGCTTCTTGGTTCCGGCTCCGCCCTTGCTGGCGCACGTCGCGTCACTCTGGGGAATGTAGTTCCTGGCCGGCAATACGCGCGTACAGCTAGCGTAACACCCGGCCAGGAATCGTGACAGGACATTCCCCTTCCCAGAAGACGCTAGCTGTCACGTGGAGCATTCGGATGGAGTCTATAAAACCGGGCAATCAACTTGGGCGCGTGAACCGCATCCTTGGGCTCCCAGGAGTTTTCCTCTGGGCCATACCCTTTCCATGCGATTAGGTACCATAGTTTGCCACGAACCCTCTTAGCGTCTCGTATTCCCTGCACTACATATTCCGGCTCCCCTTTTATTAGCACAGGACCTGGCCTTTTCTGTATCTTTCCCTGCACAGGTTTCAGAAGGGAGACATGGAATACTGGATGGAGGCGCATATGTGAGGGAAGTTTGAGTTTGATTGCCACAGGATTTATGTGTTTCACAACTTGATACGGACCTATGTATTTAGGATGGAATATACTAAGTTTCTTAAACCGTATATGTTTTGTGGCCAGCCATACCCACTCCCCCTGCCTGTACCTCGGAGTAGCCCTTCTGTGCTTATCCGCTTGTTCTTTATACTTCTTTTTTGCTTGGATTAAGTTGTTTCTTGTCTGGATGAGCGTTTTCCGCATGTGTAACAACTTCTCTCGAACATCGGGAAAGCGGACTTGTGTACTAGGAAGGATCAAGGGGGAGAATCGGGGGTGAAACCCATACGTGCTGTAGAATGGAGAGTGTTTTGTGGATGAATGTATTGCGCTATTGTATGCTATCTCAGCAATCCATAGCCAATTGACCCATTCGTCGGTGTTTTCCGCTACGTAACATCTGAGGTATTGTTTGAGTGTTTGATTCAAACGTTCAGTTTGGCCATCCGTCTGAGGATGGAAGCTGGTGGACAGGGACGAAGATACCTGTAGCTCAGAACACCATGTTCTCCAGAACCCTGCGGTAAATTGAGCCCCTCTGTCTGAAACAATGTCTGTGGGCAGGCCGTGAAGACGTACTATGTTGATTAACAACAGCTTGGCCAATTGGCTGGCCGTGGGTGCTTGTCTGCAGGCGATGAAGTGACCCATTTTTGTCAAGAAATCGACCACTACTATTATGGCTGTGTTGCCTTGATCTGCTGGCAATCCAACCACGAAATCCACCGAAATCCTTTCCCATGGGATCTTTGGTGTGGGCATGATTTGTAGTTGTCCTTGCATTTTCCGGTGATCTACCTTCATCTGTGCGCATTTTGCGCATTCTTTCACCCAAGTTAGAACGTCGGGGCGCACCGTTGGCCACCAGAACTGTCGTAGTATATTCTCCAGGGTTTTCATGCCTCCTAGATGCCCGGCCCAGGGAAGATCGTGGCACCATGAGAACGCGATCTTGCGTAATCTCTGGGTAGGAAGCAGCACTTGTTGGTTTTTTACCGGGAGCCCTTGCCTCATTCGCCATTCCGGATGGCTCTTGATCCAGTCTTTCCACTTGAAGGAGCAAATTCCTTGACGTATTTCTTGTAAGAACTCATCAGTGCGAACAGCACCTAACACCCTACTGGGTTCAATTATGGAGTTTTCAGTGGGACATGTATCTGGGAGCGAGAGGTCTTGTCTCGTCAGGGCATCTGCTTTCTTGTTCTGGATCCCTGGGCGAAATGTGACCACGAAATGATACTCAGCAAAGAAAAGCATCCACCTAAGTTGTCGAGGGGTTAGATGTCGAGCTGCCCGCATAAATTGCAAATTTCGATGATCGGTATACACCGTTACTTGATGACTCGCCCCCATCAGCCAATGTCTCCATTCAAGAAACGCTTCTTTAATCGCCAGTAGTTCTTTCTCTGCGATGGTGTAATTCCGCTCTGCGGGATTGAATTTTCGTGACATGAATGCTATAGGATGCATACATCCGGTCTCTTCGTGTCTTTGAGACAGGACCGCGCCCAATGCCACGTCCGAAGCATCGGCCTCCACTACAAACGGCAAAGACGGGTTGGCGTGTCGAAGGACTGCAGCTGTGGTGAATGCGGTTTTGAGACTGTCAAAAGCCTCTTGGGTGTCTGCCGTCCACTCGAATGGTTCCTGTTTTCTGGTCAACCGGGTTAAGGGGGTTACCAAATCCGAAAACCGACGAATAAATCGACGGTAGAAATTGGCGAATCCTAAGAGACTCTGGATTTCCTTCACGGAGCTAGGACGAGGCCAGTCCAAGATGGCCTTCACCTTTCTTTCAGCCATGATCTGACCCGAGGGGGTGAGCATGACCCCTAGGAACTCTACGGTGGTGACGTGGAACTCACATTTCGTGATCTTGCAGTACAAGGAATGCTCTCGAAGGGCCTGTAATACCATACGAACATGATCAACGTGTTCTTCATTGGTGTTGGAATAAATCAAGATGTCGTCAATGTATACGACTACAAAACGATCCAGGTACTCCCGCAATACCTCGTTTAAGAAGAACTGGAACGCAGCGGGGGCATTACATAACCCGAAAGGCATTACCAAGTATTCGTAAAGCCCATACCGCGTTTTAAATGCGGTCTTCCATTCATCCCCTTTCTTTATTCGGACCAAGTGGTACGCTCCCCGGAGGTCCAATTTGGTGTATATCCCTGCCGTTCGTACTTGCTCCAGAAGCACCGGTATTAGGGGAAGCGGATACTGGTTTTTCACCGTGATGTCATTCAGCGCCCTGTAATCGATGCAACAGCGTAAATCTCCGTTAGCCTTCGGAATGAAAAACAGGGGGGACGCTGCAGGCGAACGTGAAGGTCGAATGAAGCCCAAAGCTAAGTATTTGTCTAGGTAGGTTCGAAGATACGTCGTTTCGGGCACCGTAAGGGCATACACTCTCCCGCAGGGGACGACCGCACCGGGTATCAGGTCTATCCGACAATCATACTCCCTGTGGGGTGGTAGCTCTTCTGCCTTGGTGTCGCTGAATACATCAACAAAATCTGCGTAGCAAGTGGGTAGTTCCACCTCTTTTTCAGCCGCTGTTGCAACATGGTGAATGGTGGAAAGAATTCGAGCAGGCTGAGGACCATTCGTAACACAATGGGTTTGACAGTATTCTGAGTCAAATGTTAGCGTCTTGGTGGCCCATCGGATATTCGGATCATGTTGCTGCAGCCATGGAAGACCTAATATGATCCCGTAGTGTGGTGCTTGTATGATTCCAAATGACACGATTTCTCTGTGGTAATCTTCGGATACCAATTCGCAATCCGGTGTGTTATGGGTGATGGGGCCCGAGTCTAATTCTTTACCATCCACTGCATATACTCGTTCTGGCCGTGGTTTAGGTACCAAGTGAATTCCTAATCTAAGAGCCTCTCCTTTATCCATGAAACACCCCGTGGCTCCTGAGTCAATCATGACCAGTACAGGATTACTGGTTTGATTTATTTCCAGAGTCATGGAAATAAAGAAGTGGTCTGTTTTGGTAAAAACAAAGGTATCCATAGAAGGGATGGATTGACCGCTTGAGACTCTCCCTTCTTGAGTGCTCAAGCTTTGAAGTTTCCCTCCTCTTTTTCAGTGGCTAGAGCTACCACCTGTCCTTGTCGGGGTCTACTGAGCTTGGGTTTAACTGGACATTCCCTCAGAAAATGGCCCTTCTTCCCACAGTACAGACATAATCCTTGTTTCCTGCGATAGTCCCTCTCACTGACCGTTAGTGAAGCCCTTACGGTCCCTATTTCCATTGGTTCCGCCGAAGTAGTCGGTTTGTCCAGAGGGGAAACTCGATCCCCAGTGAGAGGATGGCGATCTTTTTTCTTATGGTCTCCCCGACGTTCTCGCAGCCTGTGATCCAACCTCAGGGTGAGGTCTATGAGCTCGGAACATGTTCGGGGTTGAGGATCTATTTGCGCCAACACATCTTTTAGGTCGTCCGAGAGGCCTTGATAAAATATCGCCGACTGTTTTTCTTCCGGCCAATCGGTTTCGGCGACTAAACGACGAAAGCTGTTTAAATAACTGATCAGTTCGGAAGACCCCTGTCGCAGTCCCAACAAATCTCTATCCGCCGAGAATGTTTCGGCTCTTCTATCAAATGTCTTTTCAAAGCACTTGCTGAACTCATCCCAATCATACAACTTTGGGTCATCTCTTCTTACTATGGGGACCGCCCACTGAGCTGCTTCTCCCCCTAGGTATGAGATTAGAAATGCCACCCGAGCTTGGTTTGTAAGGAACATCTTTGGTTTGCATGAGAAATGTAGAAGCACCTGTGTGAGGAATACCTGAACTTTCTTTATATCCCCATAGAATCTCTCTGGGGGTGCTAGGGGAATTTGTGCCGGCATTTCAACTACCACCGACTGTGGGTGCGAGGTACTCCCTGCATCAAATGGGTTCCTTTGCATTCTGTCTAGTCTGGCATGGAGAGCCGCGGAATCCTGCCGTGATGTGACTAATTCTGCTTGGACCAGCGCTAAGGCGGCCACTACATCTTCTAATGTGGCCATCCCTACTTTCAACACAACCGGGAGGAGACTAATTCGTGGGCCGATTATTCTGTCGTGCCTTCCAAATCCGAGTCCTCAGGGCTGTGTCGATGCTCTATGGGGGCCCACCTCTGAATCGACCCAAGTCTGGCGCATGTAGAATACACAGACTCTTGGGGCAATTGAGCGGGGGAAGGAAAGGATGGGGACTGCTGGGAGGGAGACCTGTAAAGAAAAGAAAGGCAACGTGCAACACATACACATAGGCAAATGAAGAAAATGAGAAAACACAACTACTGCACAATAAAGTGCTCCACCCTGGAACACATATCGGAACACGTTGTTGCCTGTAGAATGCCCCACCTGGAGCAACAGTTAAATAAGTGAACTCTGAGGTTGCCTCCTCAGATCACAACAGTTGCGTGGCTAAGGACCCCGCACCCTCTTTCTATATACTCAAAGTCAAAGTGAGGAGGACGGAAAAATATGGAGGTGTGTTTAATCCTCCCTCAAGTCAATTCACACACCCACACTCACTGCGATGAGCGTTCGCTCTGTTGTGTACTGTACTTCCCAAAGTACGAAAGGCACCGCACACTGCACGCTCTCCAAACAACTGTTTATACTTGACTGCGTGTCTCTTTCAAAAGTACGAAAGACACTGCACACTGCACGCTCTCCAACAACTGCTTATGCGAGACTGCGTGTCTCTTTCAAAAGTACGAAAGACACGGCACACAGCACGCTCTCCAACAACTGCTTAGACGTGACTGAAAGTTAGCTCGCGGGCACTATACCCTCCCTGCAATAAAGGACCACGAGTCGGCCTTTTTCCAACAGGGAGCAGGTAACCCACGCGCCACTACGGGCGACGACTCCCCTCTGCATGTAACGGCTGGGAAGCACGTTACGGCCAACAGAGGAGATCCCAGGACTTGGGTTGTCCGAATGACGGACCAAGGCTATGAAATGGCGGTTCCGAGAGTAAAGACTCCAGAACCCTCTTACCGCTACCACGGAGGCGAAGACTTTCTCTCTGCCCCTGGAGCAGACCACAATGGAGGAATAATCGGCAACGCCGCCCGGGGCTCTGCCGCTTTGTATCCTGCTTCTTGGTTCCGGCTCCGCCCTTGCTGGCGCACGTCGCGTCACTCTGGGCATTCTGGGGAATGTAGTTCCTGGCCGGCAATACGCGCGTACAGCTAGCGTAACACCCGGCCAGGAATCGTGACATTGGTAACCATAAATGGAAAATTTCAGTGGTTTGAGATACAAAAAGAACTCGCGTTTTAACTGAGGTATGCAGGTTTTCCAGTCGCGGCCAGCACCAATCACGGGTAGCGCGGCAGGGGCAATTGGGGAGCGTTAAAGGAAAATATATATATTTTTAAACTTACTGTACCACCCCAACTCTTCTCCATCGCTCAGCACCACCAGAAGGATCCGGAAGCACACCCAGGCTGACTACGCTACTCACAAAGCTGCAAAGCAGCGTTGTGATTGGTCTGAGCGCCACGATTCAGCGCTTAGCCAGGGCATGTTCTCCACCTAGGCTCTAATGCAGTCTGCATGGAGAACATGGTGAGCATGAATGTTTGGCCAGCCCCAGACAGCTAGCCAAAAATTAATGCGTACTTGCTAAGCGTGCACGCCACTCCCCCCCGCTCCTGTGTCGGAGCAGCCCCGCCGTGCAGAGCTGCTGCAGCCCCGCCGTGCAGAGCTGCTGCAGCAGGATAGCTCAAGGTTATTATTTTATTTCAGACACCAAATGCCAAATATATGACCTCACAATATTTATATCAGTCAAAGCATGTCATTAACCCCTTCGGTGCTCATGACGGAACGGTTCCGTCATGAGCGTCGGTTGAGCTGTGCTCATGACGGAACCGTTCCGTCATGACCACGCCCGCGCAAGAAACGGTCAGCGCTGAGCGGGAATCGGCGCCGCATCGAAGGGGTTAAATCACACACTCAAACCAATACACAATAATACAGTAATTCTTGTCTCATTCATACTATTAGTAATGCAGGGTGTAATCACAAGTAAAATTATTTATGACACTTGTAATTGCAACTGCCACGTCAACGGTGAGGGCATTGTGAGAAGGTGGCCTGATATGTAGTGCTCACTATTCTAGTGATCACTGTGTATCATTCCAAACAACCCTTATTGATGATTGGTTGTAAGTCAACCTTATAGACCAGCTATCCTAGTAGCGTGGATACGAGCAGTCTTAGGCTAAACTCTAGAGGGCGTGTTAAGCCAGCTGTTTACCATCACATATACCCCTTGAACACCAAGTGAAAGGGCACCACACAAGTTGTTATGAAAATAAAGGATATTTATTTATAACAAGACTACCCTGGCTCTTTATGAGTCAGGGAGCTAAGCACAATACAAAACTCTTAGGAAAATACTTCTGGTTGCACAATTTACACAAATGCCCGAGGGCACGAAACCATTACACTGCGAGTGGAAGGGGTGAAGGTAGAAAGTCTAAAGTTACTGATTCCGGAGTGATCCGATCAGTGGGACTAAACGGGAAAGGAACTGGACACTTGTAAAGCGAACCTGCGATGGAGCACCGAAATGCTCGAGTTACCTAGCCCAGAGGCTGCGGCGGTTGAAGGTTCGGCAAGATGTCGGAAGTCCTCGTTGTAGTCTCAGGAGCCTGAAAGAAGAGTTGCTGGCAGGCGACCAGTGTCGATGTTCAGCGAGATCCAAGCCTGGATCGGTGATGAAGGAAACCTGAAAGCAGAGGGGACTCAGTTCTCAACCGCTAGCCAGCGATCGTGTGGGCACCAGGGGGGTACCGGCTGAAGTCACCTCGACCAGGTGAGTGGATGACATCGGACTCGGCTGTTCCTCGGACCAGGAGGCGCGGCGGCGACCAGGATGGAGGGCGAGCTGTCCCACGAAGGTGTCTGCTGTCGATGATGCTGGGCCCAGGAATGGGGCAGCGGATCTTGGCAGTGGCAAGCCCACGCGGTGGAGTCAAGATGGCGTCTGGAGTGGACCAGGAGGGTCCGTGGTACTCCTCTGTTGAAGGGGAGCAAGAGCCAGTCTGGAGCAACCAGACTAGTGATGAAACAATCGTGGTGCGTCGTGAAGAGGGCCACAAGCCGGTCGGCAAGTGGTCGAACAACGCGGTGAACAGCAAGGAGCGGAAGGGCCCCCACGCAGATCTCGTGGATGCTGGGGAGGCAGACTTCGGTGCTGGAGCTGCTCAGGGTTAGGGCTTCTCAAACCCTAGGTGCACTCACTCGAGGGTCCCTCGGTGGGCGTGCTAGATAAGCGTCGTGCAGGTTCTGAAGATGGCCGGTCCCGCAAGTCTCGTCACACCTACGGTTCTCAGCTGGGCTGATGAGGTAGGTAAAAGGTCAGAGATGGCAGGGAACTCGGGTCTCGTCGAGCTGGGCAGTCTTGATCCGTGGGAGAGACTTACAGCAAACCGCAAGCGCTTAGGTGGTGCCTGCTGGTGCAGGGTGGCTACTCCTTAGCCACAAGGGAGAGTCTTCAGAAATAGTCAAGAGTTCCTTTCGTGGAAAGTAGTTCAAGATTCAGAATTATCCAATTCGGGAAGGGGAATCGCTCCTACCTTTATTCTAAGAAAAGGGGCTGGCCCGTGACTAGGTTCTACCTATGGGTGGAGCCAGGAGGGGGGTGGTTACACCCCTCTCCTTTGTCCGGCTTCGCCCCAGCTCAGGGGCTGGTGTGCCCCCGAAACTGGTTTGAGCCGGGCTATGCACAGTGAGCACCGGGGTGCCACTGGCAGTCACCTTCCTTTCAGCCCTGCCTACCTGAGATACACAAACCCTGTCTGGGATGGTGCTAACACCGCCCTCGACAGGAAACCCTTTGTCCAAGCTCCCCTCGCTGGAAGGTCTCCCAGCAGCAGGAGGTCAGACTTGTGTCTGGTGACAGCATCCATTTTGTGATGCTGAGGCTTGAGTCAACTTTAACCGGGGTTCAAGGTTACTTCCATGTCGTGCCCCTCTAAAAGGGGGGAATGCTAACCCCGTCGCCGGAACTGGCGAGGGATTCGTATTCCAATTCGTATGACACCTTACTCGACATGTGTAGGTGATGCGATGCCAAAGTTAGCAAATAACCGCGAGGATTATAATGCATTTAAAAGTAGTTGGCCTGCGTCACCATGGAACGGCTATTAGGACTTGGTTCCGCAAGCCGTCGACGGGCTCAGCTCGCGCCAGAGCACCGTCCCACATGATTCCCTGCACTCTGCCTTCAGGATTGATAAGGCCTGCCATAGGAGTGACTGATAGGAATCCATGTGTCCATTTCAGGGTTAGGTGTAGGAATACTACACCTACAGCAACGGGTGATTACACCACGTTGCCCCAGCTGTCGTGCAGCCAGTTGTGTCAGATTTGGGCGGCCATTCCGGGGGTGGCATAATACATGCTGCAGCCCCTGGTAGGCCCTGGGTACACCGATGCCCTGGATACCTGTGGTATGCTGAGACAGGGACTGACAAGGCGGCCCAGTTCCAATTGGTGGATGCACCTAATGTACATGTGTTTAATTTCGAGAGAGATCAGCTAGGCTGTGGGTCTGATTGGCAGGCCCACAGCCGGGGAAAGTCGTAAACCAATGAAGCAAAAGCAAAAAATCTGGGTGATCATAGGATTGCAGACCCTACTCTCCTACATGACCCCCCCCCCAAACTTTGGGACAATAAGCTAACCTTGACCAGGTGAGTCTTCTTGCTCTAAGTGGAAATACCTGGAGAGCCCATCTGCATTGCCATGATCAGTGCCAGGTCTATGCTCCACTGTGAAGTCCATCCCCTGTAGGGAAATGGACCACCAAAGTAGTTTGGGGTTTTCACCCTTCATTTGATTTAGCCACAAGAGGGGCTTATGGTCGGTCTGAATCTTGAAGTGAGTGCCAAACAAGTATGGCCTCAACTTCTTCAGGGCCCAAACCACAGCAAAGGCCTCCCTCTCAATAGCTGACCAATTCTTCTCTCTGGGGGTCAGCCTCCTGCTAATAAAAGCTATGGGCTGGTCATGACCATCAAAATTCAGTTGAGATAGAACAGCTCCCACACCCAGCTCCGAAGCGTCTGTTTGGACAATGAATGGTCTGGAGTAGTCTGGACTCTTTAGGATAGGTGCTGTGCACATGGCCTGCTTTAGGTCATCGAATGCCTTCTGACAGCTTGCTGTCCACTGAACTTTTTTTGGCATCTTTTTACTTGTCAGGTCGTTTAGCGGGGTCACAATGGATCCATAATTTCTGACAAATTTCCGGTAATAACCAGTCAGGCCCAAGAAAGCTCGAACCTGAGTCTGGGTGGTTGGAGGAGCCCAGTCCTGGATGGCCTGTATTTTGCTCTCCAATGGTTGAACCTGGCCTCCACCTACAAGGTGGCCCAGGTATACAACCTGTGTCTGCCCTATCTGGCACTTAGTGGCCTTGATAGTGAGGCCTGCCTTTTGCAGGGCCTCTAACACTTTCCTCAGATGGACCAGGTGATCCTCCCAGGTGGAGCTAAAGACAGCGATATCGTCCAGATACGCCGCGCAGAAGTCGTCCAACCCAGTGAGAACTCGATTCACCAGCCTTTGGAAGGTGGCAGGTGCATTTTTCAAACCAAAGGGCATTACCACGAACTGATAATGCCCGCCCGGGGTAGAAAATGCTGTTTTGGGCTTGGCCTCCTCAGCTAACCTGATTTGCCAATACCCAGCTGTCAGGTCAAACGTACTTAAGTAGCTGGCCGAAGCCAACCGGTCGATAAGTTCGTCTGCTCTTGGTATTGGGTGGGCGTCAGTCTTAGTGACTGCATTGAGACCTCTGTAGTCCACGCAAAACCTCATCTCTTTCTTACCGCCCTGGGTGTGAGGTTTCGGCACGAGAACTACGGGACTAGCCCAGGGGCTGTCCGAGGGTTCAATGACTCCCAGTTCCAACATTTTCTGCACCTCCGTCTTTATGCAGTCTCTGACATGATCAGGTTGCCGATAGATTTTACTCTTTACGGGCAGACTGTCCCCAGTGTCGACCTCATGGGTACACCAATTGGTCTGACTGGGCGTCAGAGAGAACATATGTCGAAAGGATTGAAGAACCTGTTTACAATCCTTTTGTTGATGTCCAGAGAGGCTGCCACAAAAGACAACACCATCTACTGACCCATCGTCAGGGTTCTGAGAGAGCAGGTCCGGGAGAGGGTCACTCTCCTCCTCCTGTCCCTCGTCTGTGGCCATGAGCAAGCCCATGCCCTCCCTGTCGACATATGCCTTGAGCCTGTTTACATGGAGCACCCTGTGGGGGCTCCGGGGAGTTCCCAGGTCTACCAAGTAGGTGACCTCTCCCTTTTGCTCAATGATCGTGTGGGGCCCAGACCATTTGTCTTTGAGTGCTGCTGGGGCCACTGGCTCCAGCACCCACACCTTCTGTCCAGGCTGGTACACAATCAAGACAGCCTTTTGGTCGTGCCAAGCTTTCTGTAATTCTTGGCTCGCCTCAAGGTTTTTAGACGCCTTTTCCATGTACTCCGCCATCCGCGAGCGGAGACCGAGTACATAGTCCACAATGTTCGATGCCGGCTTTCTGAGAGGTCTCTCCCATCCTTCCTTTACCAAACAAAGGGGCCCCCTTACAGGATGTCCGAACAGAAGCTCAAAAGGGCTGTAGCCAACCCCCTTCTGCGGGACCTCTCTGTAGGCGAACAAGAGGCAGGGTATCAGGACATCCCATCTCCGCCGAAGCTTTTCAGGTAGTCCGTGAATCATCCCTTTTAGGGTCCTGTTGAATCTCTCAACAAGCCCATTGCATTGTGGGTGATAGGGTGTGGTGAACTTGTAGTTGACACCACACTCCTTCCACATTGCAGTCAGATATCCCGACATGAAGTTTGCACCTCTGTCTTAGACGACCTCCTTAGGGAAGCCCACTCTGGAGAACACTCCAAGTAGGGCCCGTGCCACCACAGGTGCTGTAGTGGTCCTAAGTGGAATAGCTTCAGGATACCTAGTGGCGTGGTCCACCACCACCAGTATAAACTTGTGCCCTGATGCTGTCTGGGGTTCCATTGGTCCGACAATGTCGATCCCCACCCGTTCAAAGGGTACCCCCACCACCGGCAGTGGTATGAGGGGGGCCTTTGTCGTGCCACCTGACTTACCACTGGCTTGGCAAGTGACACAGGAGCGGCAAAACTCCTTCGTATCTTCGGACATGTGGGGCCAGTGAAAGTGTGGAACAATTCTGTCCCAAGTCTTATTCTGGCCTAAGTGACCTGCAAGGGGAATCTCGTGGGCCAAGGTAAGAAGGAAACCTCTCAGAGACAAGGGGATGACCAGCCTCCTGGTCGCACCAGGTTTGGGGTCTCTTGCCTCGGAGTACAGGAGTCCATCGTCCCAGTACACTTTGTGGGTACCTGTGGCGTTCCCTGCAGCCTCAGCAGCAGCCTGCTGTCTGAGGGGTTCAAGGGAGGGGCAGTCTAACTGTGCCTTTCCCAGGTCTTCCCTGGAGGGTCCCCCTGAACCCAGAAACTCAACCTGACCAGGTTCAAGCTCTGTCGGCTCAGTTTCCCTCAGTTCTTTAAGGTCAGCCTCCTCAGAGACTTGATCCACGACCTGGGGCAAGGGGGAAGGCGAAGCCTTACCCTTACTGCTCCTCTTCTTGGAAGGTGTCTGGTCCGTTCTTCCAGGATCCAGCACCTGTTCAGTGGGGCATCTTTTGGCCTGTGACCTGGTCACAGCAAGGACATGTGCTGGCAAGCCTAATATTTCCATGTGAGTCCTCTGCTCCACTTCTGACCATTGTGACGTTTCCAAATCATTGCCCAACAGACATTCTACGGGGAGGTCTGAACTAACCACAACCTTTTTCGGGCCACTTACCCCTCCCCAGGAGAAATCAACAACTGCCATACTGTGATTGGTAGTGACGTTGCTGGCATTGGTCACTAGGTAACTGGTACCTAGCATGATCTGTCCAGGGTCCACAAAGTTAGGCGTCACCATGGTGACACTGGCACAAGTGTCCCTGTAGGCCTGAGCCACTTTTCCATTAATCAAAGGTGTCTGTCTGTATTTGCCCAAAGTATTGGGACTGGCATCAGGGGACATATCCATATCCCCTGTACAGACAAGGACGGCCTGAGTGAGTGTGTCGACTAAGTCGTCACTCCCCTCGGTTCCCAAGGTTAACCCAACTAATGCCTTGGGAGGCGCACTACCACTGCTGACTGTACTAGGGGGTGCAGGTGCCTTAGGGGCTGCAGTGGTAGGAGTTTGCCCTCCTTTCTTGGTGCACTCACTAAACCAGTGAGTCTTACTCTTACAGTATTGGCACCACCTTTTTGACTGGCCTTCTTGAGTCTTCTTCTGTGAAGCCTGACCCCCACCCTCTTTGGTTTGTTGGGGACCTGTCGAAGACTTCTGGTCATTTTATTCGTTCCTGGTACTACCCTTCTGGTCTGCTTTCTTCTGACCACCCTGGTTCTGGTTCTGCTTGACCCTTGTTCTGACCCATCTGTCTGCCTTCTTTCCCAATTCTTGGGGAGAGGTCAGATCCGAGTCGACAAGGTGCTGATGCAACAATTGGTTCTGACAGTTGTTTAAAATCTGTTCTCGCATGATAAGATTGTACAATCCTGTGTAATCAGTAACCTTGCTACCCAGCAACCAGCCTTCCAAAGCCTTAGTGGCACAATCGACAAAGTCAGTCCAATCCTGAGACTGAATTTTCTGGGTGTCCCGGAACAGCACCCGGTACTGTTCCGTGGTTAAGCCGAACCCATCAATCAGTGTGTTCTTCAGGACTTGGTAGTTGTTAGCATCCTCAGCTTTAGTAGTGAGGAGCTTGTCCCTTCCTTTACCTTCAAAGGAAAGCCACAGTATAGCTGCCCACTGACTTGGGGGGACGCACTGGACAGTGCAGGCCCTCTCCAAGGCAGTTATCCACTTGTGGATGTCGTCCCCTTGTTTAAAGGGGGGCACTATTTTACTCAGGTGTCTAGTGTCTATACCCCTGTCTTTCTCTCTATTGAGAATGCTGCCACCAGTGGGATCTAACCCACTTAATTTCTGCTCTCGGGCCAGGGCGAGTCTTTCTTTGGCGAGGGCAAGTTCTTCCCGCTCGATCCTCAGATTGACTTCCCTCATCTTCGCTTCATGCTCCCTTCTCTGAGGGGACGTCATTCCTCTCTGAGAAGATGCCTGAGAGACATGTGTATGAACCGATCTGCCAGAGCCTCTGGAGAGAGACCTAGCTCGTCCGTTCCCAAGGTTAGGCCTGCTTGAGCGTGGGCCCGGGGCTCCCCCAGTTCCATTCTCATGCCTGCTTAAGTTGGTCCTTGTAAGCCTGCCGACTACCACTGGACCTTTGTCTGCCTCGTCTCCTGATAACTCCTCCTCGTCCTCCTCCTCTGTGTGGAGGTCGAGGTCTGGGTCACCGAGGGTTCCCTCTAAGGGAGGCATGTTCCCATCAGCACTGGGGGGACCTGTGTTAGAGGACCTCCTAGCATCGTACGCCTCTAAGAGACCTATCAGAATTGCGATGGTAGGGTTAGAACCCTGGTTTAGCTTCCTGGAGGCACACAGTTGTCGCATCTCCTTGAAGCTAAGAGCTGCATATCGTGACACGACCTGTGGAGGGTCACTGACCACTAAGGGAGTCTGCGAAGACTCTCCGTGGACCGACATGCTTTTCTAGTGAGGTGTAAGTGATGCACCTACCTACACTATGTGTTTACCTACTGATCCCTTGCTAAGAGTTGTAGTCAGGGTGTGCTAAGCCCTGTTACACTACAACAGCCGGTTCAGTAGAACTCGGAGTATTCTAAGTTAAGTTATATGTACCTGGGTACTTATGTGATCTTTCACTGCGATATTCTTAGGATACGTGTGTGGTAAAACAACAGCAAGCTCAAATCCCAACCGCTGCTCACCAATGTGAGAAGGTGGCCTGATATGTAGTGCTCACTATTCTAGTGATCACTGTGTATCATTCCAAACAACCCTTATTGATGATTGGTTGTAAGTCAACCTTATAGACCAGCTATCCTAGTAGCGTGGATACGAGCAGTCTTAGGCTAAACTCTAGAGGGCGTGTTAAGCCAGCTGTTTACCATCACATATACCCCTTGAACACCAAGTGAAAGGGCACCACACAAGTTGTTATGAAAATAAAGGATATTTATTTATAACAAGACTACCCTGGCTCTTTAAGAGTCAGGGAGCTAAGCACAATACAAAACTCTTAGGAAAATACTTCTGGTTGCACAATTTACACAAATGCCCGAGGGCACGAAACCATTACACTGCGAGTGGAAGGGGTGAAGTTAGAAAGTCTAAAGTTACTGATTCCGGAGTGATCCGATCAGTGGGACTAAACGGGAAAGGAACTGGACACTTGTAAAGCGAACCTGCGATGGAGCACCGAAATGCTTGAGTTACCTAGCCCAGAGGCTGCGGCGGTTGAAGGTTCGGCAAGATGTCGGAAGTCCTCGTTGTAGTCTCAGGAGCCTGAAAGAAGAGTTGCTGGCAGGCGACCAGTGTCGATGTTCAGCGAGATCCAAGCCTGGATCGGTGATGAAGGAAACCTGAAAGCAGAGGGGACTCAGTTCTCAACCGCTAGCCAGCGATCGTGTGGGCACCAGGGGGGTACCGGCTGAAGTCACCTCGATCAGGTGAGTGGATGACGTCGGACTCGGCTGTTCCTCGGACCAGGAGGCGCGGCGGCGACCAGGATGGAGGGCGAGCTGTCCCACGAAGGTGTCTGCTGTCGATGATGCTGGGCCCAGGAATGGGGCAGTGGATCTTGGCAGTGGCAAGCCCACGCGGTGGAGTCAAGATGGCGTCTGGAGTGGACCCGGAGGGTCCGTGGTACTCCTCTGTTGAAGGGGAGCAAGAGCCAGTCTGGAGCAACCAGACTAGTGATGAAACAATCGTGGTGCGTCGTGAAGAGGGCCACAAGCCGGTCGGCAAGTGGTCGAACAACGCGGTGAACAGCAAGGAGCGGAAGGGCCCCCACGCAGATCTCGTGGATGCTGGGGAG